>NC_079192.1:95902172-96624672 GCF_029499605.1 Hyla sarda | reverse complement strand
ACTCTGGAATGCTTTTACTTATACATTTGATTCCGAGATTGTTTTTTCGTGACATATTCTACTTTAAGTTAGTGGTAAATTTTCGGCGATACTTGCATCCTTTCTAGGTGAAAAATGCAAAAATTTCATGAAAAATTTGAAAATTTTGCATTTTTCTAACTTTGAAGCTCTCTACTTATAAGGAATATGGATATTCCAAATAAATTATGTATTGATTCACATATACAATATATCTACTTTATGTTTGCATCATAAAATTGATGAGTTTTTACTTTTGGAAGACATCAGAGGGCTTCAAAGTTCAGCAGCAATTTTCAAATTTTTCGCAAAATTTTCAAAATCGGAATTTTTCAGGGACCAGTTCAGGTTTGAAGTGGATTTGAAGGGTCTTCTGGTTAGAAATACCCGATAAATGACCCCATTATAAAAACTGCACCCCTCAAAGTATTCAAAATGACAATCAGTAAGTGTGTTAACCCTTTAGGTGTTTCACAGGAATAGCAGCAAAGTGAAGGAGAAAATTCAAAATCTTCATTTTTTACACTGGCATGTTCTTGTAGACCCAGTTTTTGAATTTTTAGAAGGGGTAAAAGGAAAAAAATCCTCTCAAAATTTGTAACCCATTTCTCTCGAGTAAGAAAATACCTCATATGTGTATGTCAAGTGTTCGGCGGATGCACTAGAGGGCTCAGAAGCGAAGGAGCAACAATGGGATTTAGGAGAGTGAGTTTTTCTGAAATGGTTTTTGGGGGGCATGTCCCATTTAGGAAGCCCTTATGGTGCCAGGACAGCAAAAAAAAAAACACATCGCACACTATTATGGAAACAAAACCCCTCAAGGAACGTAAAAAGGGGTATGGTGAGCCTTAACACCCCACAGGTGTTTGACAACTTTTTGTTAAAGTCGGATGTGTAAATGAAAAAAAAATATTTTTCCACTAAAATGCTGGTTTTTCCCCAAATTTTACTTTTTTACAAAGGGTAATAGGAGAAAATGCCCCCCAAAATTTGTAACCCCATTTCTTCTGAGTATGGAAATACCCCATATGTGGACATCAAGTGCACTGCGAGCGAACTACAATGCTCAGAAGAGAAGGAGCACCATTGAGCTTTTAGAGAGATAATTTGTTTGGAATGGAAGTCGGGGGCCATGTGCATTTACAAAGCCCCCCGTGGTGCCAGAACAGTGGAACCCCCCACATGTGACCCCATTTTGGAAACTACACCCCTCACGGAATGTAATAAGGGATGCAGTGAGCATTTACACCCCACTGGCGTTTGACAGATCTTTGGAACAGTGGGCTGTGCAAACAAAAAAAATTAAATTTTTCATTTTCACGTACCACTGTTCCAAAAATCTGTCAGACCCCTGTGGAGCATAAATGCTCACTGTACCCCTTATTACATTCCGTGAGGGGTGTAGTTTCCAAAATGGGGTCACATGTGGGTATTTATTATTTTGCATTTATGTCAGAACCGCTGTAAAATCAGCCACCCCTGTGCAAATCACCAATTTCGGCCTCAAATGTACATGGTGCGCTCTCACTCCTGAGCCTTGTTGTGCGCCCGCAGAGCATTTTACGCCCACATATGGGGTATTTCCGTACTCAGCAGAAATTGCATTACAAATTTTGGGGGTCTTTTTTTCCTTTTACCTCTTGTGAAAATAAAAAGTAAAGGGCAACACCAGCATGTTAGTGTAAAATTTATTTTTTTTTACACTAACAGGCTGGTGTAGACCCCAACTTTTCCTTTTCATAAGGGGTAAAAGGAGAAAAAGCCCCCCAAAATTTGTAGTGCAATTTCTCCCGAGTACGGAAATACCCCATATGTGGCCCTAAACTGTTTCCTTGAAATACGACAGGGCTCCAAAGTGAGAGAGCACATGCGCATTTGAGGACTAAATTAGGGATTGCACAGGGGTGGACATAAGGGTATTCTACGCCAGTGATTCCCAAACAGGGTGCCTCCAGCTGTTGCTAAACTCCCAGCATGCCTGGACAATCAGTGGCTGTCCGGAAATGCTGGGAGTTGTTGTTTTGCAACAGCTGGAGGCTCCGTTTTGGAAACACTGCTGTACAATACGTTTTTTATTTTTATTGGGGGGGACAGTGTAAGGGGGTGTATATGTAGTGTTTTACTCTTTATTAGGTGGTAGTGTAGTGTAGTGTTTTTAGGGTACATTCACACTGGCGGGTTACGGTGAGTTTCCCGCTAGGAATTTGCGCTGTGGCGAAAAATTTGCCGCAGCTCATACTTGAAGCAGGAAACTTGCTGTAAACCCGCCCGTGTGAATGTACCCTGTACATTCACATTGGGGGGTGGGGGCAAACCTCCAGCTGTTTCAAAACTACAACTCCCAGCATGCACGGTCTGTCAGTACATGCTGGGAGTTGTAGTTTTGCAACAGCTGGAGGCACACTGGTTGGAAAACCTTCAGTTAGGTTCTGTTACCTAACTCAGTATTTTCCAACCAGTGAGCCTCCAGCTGTTGCAAAACTACAACTCCAAGCATGCATGGTCTGTCAGTACATGCTGGGAGTTGTAGTTTTGCAACAGCTGGAGGCACACTGGTTGGAAAACCTTCAGTTAGGTTCTGTTACCTAACTCAGTATTTTCCAACCAGTGAGCCTCCAGCTGTTGCAAAACTACAACTCCCAGCATGCACGGTCTGTCAGTACATGCTGGGAGTTGTAGTTTTGAAACAGCTGGAGGCACACTGGTTGGAAAATACTGAGTTGGGTTCTGTTACCTAACTCAGTATTTTCCAACCAGTGTGCCTCCAGCTGTTGCAAAACTACAATTCCCAGCATGTCTGATCACAGAAGGGCATGCTGGGAGATGTAGTTATGCAACAGCTGGAGGTACGCAACTACAACTCCCAGCATGCCGAGACAGCTGTTTGCTGTCTGGGCATGCTGGAATTTGTAGTTTTGCAACATCTGGAGTGCTACAATTTAGAGACCACTGAACAGTGATCTCCAAACTGTGGACCTCCAGATGTTGCAAAACTACAACTCCCAGCATGCCCAGACAGCAAACAGCTGTGTGGGCATGCTGGGAGTTGTAGTTTTGCAAGATCTAGAGGGCAGTATAGAGATCACTGTGCAGTGGTCTCTAAACTGCAGACCTCCAGCTGTTGCAAAACTACAAATTCCAGCATGCCCACACAGCAAACAGCTGTCTGGGCATGCTGGGAGTTGTAGTTTTGCAACATCTGGAGGGCTACAGTCTAGAGACCACTATAGTGGTCTCAGACTGTAGCCCTCTAGATGTTGCTATGCAACTACTCACCGGCTTCCGTCGCATCCGGGAGCCGTCCTCTTCTGCCGCACGCCGCCGCAGATCTCCGTCGCCGCCGCCGATCCCCGTCGCTCTGCTGCCTCCGGAGGGGTAAGTGGACTCCGGCGCCGCTCCTCTTCGTTTTCCCCGTTCTGCCCCGCCTATTGTGGGAGGGCAGGACGGGGAAAACGAAAGTAAACCCCTCCGCCCCAGATCTGCTATTGGTGGTCGCGTCTAGACCACCAATAGCAGAGATAGGAGGGGTGGCAACTCTGCCACCTCACTCCTATCGCTTTAGGGGGATCGTGGGTGTCTTAGACACCCGCGATCCCCCTTCTATTCCGGGTCACCGGGTCACCATAGGCCCGTAATGACCCGGAATCGGCGCAAATCGCAAGTGTGAATTCACTTGCGATTTGCGCCGATCACCGACATGGGGGGGTCTAATGACCCCCCTGGGCATTTGCACGGGGTGCCTGCTGATAGATATCAGCAGTCACCCCGGCCCGGTCCCCGCCCGGCGCGCGGCGGGGGCCGAAATTCCCACGGGCGTATGGATACGCCCTTCGTCCTTAAGTACCAGGACGCAAGGGCGTATGCATACGCCCTTCGTCCCCAACAGGTTAAACCACACTGTCAATGGCGTACGCGAAAAAAATTTCCAAAGTCAAAAAAAAAATGAGCCTTCATACCGCCCCGTACGTGGAAAAATAAAAAAGTTATAGGGGTCAGAAGATGAGAATTTTTAACGTATAACTTTTCCTGCATGTAGTTATGATTTTTTTCAGGAGTACGAAAAATCAAACCTACATAAGTAGGGTATCATTTTAACCGTATCGACCTATAGAATAATGATAATGTGTCATTTTTACCGAAAAACGCACTGCGTAGAAATGGAAGCCCCTAAAGTTACAAAATGAAATTTTTTTCTTCAATTTTGTCGCACAATGAATTTTTTTCCGTTTCACCGTGGATTTTTTGGTAAAATGACTAATGTCACTGCAAAGTAGAATTGCTGGCACAAAAAATAAGCCATAATATGGAATTTTATGTACAAAATTGAAAGCGATTTTTAGAAGGTGATGAGGAAAAAATGAAAATGCAAAAACGGAAAAACGCTGAGTCCTTAAGGGGTTAAAGTGTACAGTAAATACTTAGAAAGAAAACAAACAGATGTGGCTATGAGACCAGACCAAAAGATCATATGTAACAGGGAGAATGTATGAGCATATATTGCTTTTTTTCATGAATTCCCTATATTATTACCTAGTAAACATAATCTATAAATACTGTATAGCTTAGCTTTTCCAGCCTTCAAAGTGAGAATACACACTGATCGTAAAGGTCAGGGACACTGTCAGGGACAAAAAAAATCAAGTTTTCCCAACTAGGACTGACCAAGAATCAGAAGAAAAACATCAACTAAAGTGTATGACACATGCTGCCCTTCATTCTGTCGCTCATGGGCCTATGCTCCTCATTAAAGGGGTACTCCAGTGGGGAAAAAAAAATGTCAAATCAACTGGTGCCAGAAAGTTAAACAGATTTATAAATTACATCTATTTAAAAAAAAAAATAATAATAAACTTTAGCCTTCCAGTACTTATCAGCTGTTGTATGCTTCAAAGGAAGTTGTGTAGTTCTTTCCAGTCTGACCACAGTGCTCTCTGCTGACACCTCTGTCCTTGTCAGAAACTGTCAAGAGTAGGAGAGGTTCGTTATAAGGATTTTCTCCTACACTGGACAGTTCCCGACATGAACAGAAGTGTCAGCAGAGAGCACTGTGGTCAGACTGGAAAAAACTGCACAACTTCCTCTGGAGCATACCTAAATTCATACATAAGTACTGGAAGGATTAAAGGGGTACTCCGGTGGAAAACATTTTTTTAGAGGTCTTTATAAGTCAACTGGTGCCAGAAAGTTAAACAGCTTTGTAAATTATTTCTATTAAAAAATCTTTACCCTTCCTGTACTTTTTAGCAGCTGTATGCTACAGAGGAAATTCTGTTCTTTTTTAATTTCTTTTTTGTCTTGTCCACAGTGCTCTCTACTGACACCTGATGCCCGTATCAGGAACTGTCCAACTGCCCAGAGCAGGAGAAAATCCCCATAGCAAACCTATGTTGCTCTGGACAGTTCCTGACACAGACAGAGGTGTCAGCAGAGAGCACTGTGGACAAGACAAAAAAGAAATTCAAAAAGAACAGAATTTCCTCTGTAGCATACAGCTGCTAAAAAGTACTGGAAGGGTAAAGATTTTTTTTAATAGAAGTAATTTACAAATCTGTTTAACTTTCTGGTATCAGTTCATTAAAAAAAAAAAAAAAATTCCCCCAGAGTCCCCCTTTAAGATTGTTTCTTCTTAATGAAGTAATTTGCTAATCTGTTTAACTTTCTGGCACCAGTTTATTTAAAAACATTTGTTTTCCACCAGGGTACCCTTTAAGCTAATCATACATTGATTGATTGTGAGCTAGTTTTTTTTTTTTTTTTTAGTTAGTGGGGTTAGATGTCTATGTGGACAATAATGCCATTCTTTATATGGACAAAACACATAAAGGTGTAAAATATGTTTATTGGTGACATGACAGTAATGCGTATGCATATTACCCCAATCCGATTTTGTTCCTTTTTGATCACTTTTGTATCCCATTTTCCTGGGATGTAATGTGACCATTTACACTGTTGAGGATATAATTGAATAGTTCAGACGCGTGGCAATACCAAATGTTGTGTGGGTTTATTTAAAAAAAAAATGTATGGATATGGAGGTGTGATTTGAATTTTTATTATGGCAAGTCTGCTCTATAGTCCTTCACCTGACAGATGACGCAACTGTGCATCATGGGTCAGGAAGAAGTTAAATAGCAACTGACAGCATCAAAAAATGTTTAATTTATATGTTGTAAATATTGGCAAAACATTAGCCTTTCTAATATATCTAATCATAGCTTATAAAAAAAAAAGGCCACTAGGGGTCCCCATACCATCCAGAACATAATAGTGTCTGACTGCAGCATCATCTTTTTCCCAGCTGAAGCACAGGCTGGGACAAAGTCCAGGAAGTGAGGGAAGGACTAACAGTTCTCTGGACTCACTCCTGTCCTGTTTGTCAGACTACAGGATGAAAACAGAGAGGAGGGGGTTACAGAGCAGCCTGCAGTGACTGGATGAAGAGACACAGCACAGCAGACTCAGGGAGGAATTAAATGCATGGTGAGTGAGGGCGGGCTCAGTGCTTGTCTCGGGCCTGCCCCTTCCCAAACAGTGGGTGACAGAATGAGTGAGCAGCAGAATGGAGGGATTTGTGAGCCAAATACAGAAGCTACACACATAAAAAGACACGTAAAGCACCTGCATGCCCTAGTAAAATATATCAGCATTATTTTTTTCTTTGATATGACAGATATGCGTTAAAGAGGTTTTATAGTCTGCTTGCAGGAAATGACAGAAAAAAAACATACAAAAAACTGCTCCAGACTTCGTGTACTGTACATGAGCCCTTACAACCAGTCACTGGACTTAGAAATCATGGACAAGAGGTTGTGATCTCTGAAGCCAGTGTTTGGTTGCAGTGGCCCATTCCCAGTGTACAGTGCCTTCAGGTGAAGTGGTGGCATGGGGCCAGGAGTAAGTGGAGGAGTGAGGTGATTAATGTATCATTACTGAGGCTGGAACCCCCAGTGTCGGCTATTAGCGGGGAGCCACCAGTATGAAGGGGCTTGAGTCCTGAGCTTTCTCCATGCAGTCTTAATGGTGCCATGATGGCAATCTCGTCACCCGAGACTCACATGATCAGATGGACCCCCAGAACTCCCATGCTAGAGGTCCCATAGACTTGCATAGGACATAGGACCTCCATCATGGGAGTTTTGGTAATTTGTCCAATCACGTGAGTCTTGGGCAAGTCTTGAGAATGCCTACAAAGTTTAAAAGGTGTACTCCACTGGAAACCTTTTTTTTTTGTTTTTTATAATTTGGTGCCAGAAAGTTAAACAGATTTGTAAATGACTTCTATTTAAAAATCTTAATCCTTACATTACTTATCAGCTGCTGTATGCTCCACAGGAAGTTCTTTTCTTTTTGAATTTCCTTTCTGTCTGACCACAGTGCTCTCTGCTGACACCTCTGCCCAGAGCAGGAGAGGTTTGCTATGGGGATTTGCTCCTGCTCTGGACAGTTCCTTTCATGGACAGAGGTGTCAGCAGAGAGCACTGTGGTCAGACAGAAAGGAAAAAAAAAAAAAAGGACTTCCGTTGTAGTATACAGCCGCTGATAAGTACTGGAAAGATTAATATTTTTAAATAGAAGTCATTTATAAATCTGTATAACTTTCTGGCACCAATTGATTAAAAAAAAAATAAAAAAATGTTTTCCAGTGGAGTACTTTAAATTTATTTTGCTGCGGGAGTGAAGTGATAGAAACACTTTAAGGGTAAGTTCACACGTATGCAGATTTAATGTGCAGGATATGATGCACAGCTTCTATTCAGCAGTTACAAATCCTGCGCATCAAATCTGCGCAGGATCCTGTACGTGTGAACGTACCCTAAAGGGATACTTTGGGATATGAAAACGTATCCCCTATCCTAAATTATCCCCCATCCTAAGTTTCAGATCGCGGTGGATCTGACCGGTGCATTGCCATAGAATGAGATTTGCCATAGAATGAGATGGTCCGCCTCCATCACATCCTATTGGCTCACACTTGTCACGTGACATATTTAAACATCACGCATCGATGCACACAGCAGTCTCAGTTTGGCTATCACAGGGAGAGGATCTCCTCACCCTGTGATAGCTGAAGCTGCACGGAGCTCTCATGGCCTCTGTGGCCCGACAGAAGTTCACACATGTACGCAGCTCATACGGCTGCCTCATATACACTTACTCTATTATTACATGTACTGTTGATCCACAGCGCTATCGGGATCCCTATGCCCGATGGCGCTGTCATCAGTGTGCGTCCCCACGAGCGCCCCACGCCCGCAGCTCTACTCCCCGTCCCCCGTAGCTCTACTCCCCGTCCCCCGTTACACTCAGGGAGCGATCCACAGCGCTATCGGGATCCCTATGCCCCCGTCCCCCGTTAACGCTTAGGGAGCGGGGAACAGAAAGTAGAGCATTGGGCACAGGTAAAGTAGTACTGCGCATGCGCAGCACTACACAAATAGCATAGGGCTAAAGTTAGTACTGCGCAGGCGCAGCACTACGCAAATTGCGTAGGGAAGGACAACTGAGCATGCGCAGTACTAACTTTAACCCTACGCTATTTGCGTAGTGCTGCGCCTGCGCAGTACTAACTTTAGCCCTACGCTATTTGCAGTACTACTTTACCTGCGCCCGATGCTCTACTTTCTGTTTCCCGCTCCCTGAGCGTTAACGGGGGACGGGGAGTAGAGCTGCTGGCGTGGGGCGCTCGCGGGGAGGCACACTGATGACAGCGCCATCGTGCATAGGGATCCCGATAGCGCTGTGGATCGCTCCCTGAGCGTTAACTGGGGACGGGGAGTAGAGCTGCGGGGGACGGGGAGTAGAGCTGCGGGCATGGGGCGCTCGCGTGTAGGCACACTGATAGGGATCCCGATAGCGCTGTGGATCAACAGTAAATGTATATTAGGCAGCCGTATGAGCTGCGTACGTGTGAACTTCTGTCGGGCCACAGAGGCCATGAGAGCTCCGTGCAGCTTCAGCTATCACAGGGAGAGGAGATCCTCTCCCTGTGATAGCCAAACTGACACTGCTGTGTGCATCGATGCGTGACGTTTACATATGTCACGTGACAAGTGTGAGCCAATAGGATGTGATGGAGGCGGACCATCTCATTCTATGGCAATGCACCGGCTCTTAGCTGAAATAGCGCGTCGACCACCGCATGACGCGGCGACCGACACACCCCCTCAATACATTCTCTATGGCCTGTCGGACATGCCCCCTCGCTGCTGACTGCCGGGGCCTGTTATGGAAGATCGTGGGGGGCCCCAGTGGTTGGACCCTCCCCTGTGCGATCTGAAACTTATCCCCATGCTTAGGAAAGGGGATAAGTTTTCATATTCTGGAGTACTCATTCAACATTACTTTATCATATACTTTTGTGTGTGCTCTGTAGCCAAAACCCATTCTTTAGCAAAAATATCTTGATGTCAAGTGAAAGAGTGTAGGCAGAATGATAGGGGATTAGGTTAGATTAAATGAGAATATCCAATATTCCCATGTAGTCTTTAAAGGAAAATTGTCACGTTTGCTCCCACACTAACCACAGGTACTGATGGATGGTGCGGGAGATGCCGATTCCTATGAGCCCTACCTTGGCCGGATCCGTTCGCCCGCAATCTTAGTTTTATTATATCTGGAAATGTGGCTGTAACTGGCACGGGCGGGGTTTCTGTAGCTTAACTGGCAATGACGTCAGCACCACTCGTCCGCAGCGCCGCTCGCTTATGAATATTCATCCCCCCTCCCTCCAGTTAGGAGCAGCAAAGAGAGGGAGACCTGGAGGGAGGGGGGATGAATATTCATAAGCGAGCGGTGCTGCGGATGAGTGGCGCTGACGTCATTGCCAGTTAAGCTACAGAAACCCCGCCCGTGCCAGTTACAGCCACATTTCCAGATATAATAAAACTAAGATTGCGGGCGAATGGCTGGACGGATCCAGCCAAGGTAGGGATCAAAGGAATCAGCGTCTCCCGCACCATCCATCAGTACCTGTGGTTAGTGCGGGAGCAAACGTGACAGTTTTCCTTTAAAGATATCGCTTGGGTCCCAGAGGCCGGACCCCCACCATCAGATATTTATCCCCTATCCTGTGGATAGGGGGATACATTTTTTTAAACCTGGCGTACCCCTTTAAGGGCGTCATACACAGTATAAATGTATTTAACGTATACATTTTATAGGATAATACTGATTAGTTAATAGATGCTAAATACAGATGCCATACAGCATAATCCGTTTCCCATTGACTTACATTATTTAAAATAAAAAAAACTAATAAAAAAAAAAAAAACTGACTGTAATGGATCAGTTTCATTTTGGTGTTTCAATAACGCAAGATGACCACGTTTTTGCATACAGCAAAATTAAACGGATTGAAACATAAACTATGAAACGGAGACAAAAACGTTTAACTTTTCAAAAAAGTTAAACGTTTCAAAAAAGTAGTCAACTTTGCTATTTTGTAAGGCAAAAAAAAAAAACATGTTACAATCTAGTTTTTTTTTTGTCTATAATGTAAGTCAATGTTTCCAAACCAGGGTGCCTCCAGCTGTTGCAAAACTACAACTCCCAGCATGCCAGGACAGCCTTCGGCTGTCCGGGCATGCTGGGAGTTGTAGTTTTGCAACAGCTGGAGGCACGCTAGTTGGGAAACACTGATGAAAGTCGATAGGAAACTGATATAATTCAGCGCCAATCATGTTTAGCATCCATTAATGCCTACATTATTTTTCTTTTAACTGCATAAAATGTAAACTTTAAACGGAAATAAAAACACAGTGTGAACCCCATCTTACTGGACAAAAGAGGAGAACTCAGGTAACTCTCATTATTTGGTCACTAACCCTAACCACTAATGTCCATTCTCTGTTGCAGTGGTCTCAAAATTGTGGATCTCCAGCTGTTGCTAAACTGCAACTCAAAGCATGTGGACCTCCAGCTGTTGCAAAACTACAACTCCCAGAATATGCACCTCCAGATGTTGCCAAACTACAATTCCTAGCACGTGGACCTCCAGCTGTTGCAAAACTACAACTCCCAGCACATGGACCTCCAGCTGTTGCACAACTACAACTCCCAGCACGTGAACCTCCAGCTGTTGCAAAACTACAACTCCCAGCACATGGACCTCCAGCTGTTGCACAACTACAACTCCCAGCATGTGGACCTCCAGCTGTTGCAAAACTACAACTCCCAGCACGTGGACCTCTAGCTGTTGCACAACTACAACTCCCAGCATGTGGACCTCAAGCTGTTGCAGAACTACATTCCAAGTATGTGGACTTACAAATGTTGCAAACCTACAATTCCCAGCATGCGAATCTCCAGCTGTTGCTAAACTACAACTCCCAGCATGCCCGGACATCCAACTGCTGTCTGGGCATGCTGGGAGTTGTAGTTTTGTAAAGCTGGAGGTCCACAGTTTGGAGACCATTGTGACACTAAGCTGAGATTTTTATATTCAAAGCTATTACTATGCTACTTAGGGCAGTGTTTTCCAAACAGTGTGCCCCCAGCTGTTGCAAAACTACAACTCCCAGCATGTGGACCTCCAGCTGTTGCACAACTACAACTCCCAGCATGTGGACCTCCAGCCTTACAGACTACAACTCCCACCATGTGGATGTCCAGCTGTGGTTAAACTACAACTCCCAGCATGTCCGGACATCCAACTGCTGTCTGGGCATGCTGGGAGTTGTAGTTTTGTAAAGCTGGAGGTCCACAGTTTGGAGACCATTGTGACACTAATCTGGGACTTTTATATTCAAGGAAAGTATGAGAACATAACTCCTGCAGTGTGTTCTACCTGACAGCGCTATTACTATGCTACTTAGGGCAGAGTTTTCTAAACAGTGTGCCTCCAGCTGTTGCAAAACTACAACCCCCAGCATGCCCGGACAGCCAAAGGCTGTCCGGGCATGCTGGGAGTTGTAGTTTTGCAAAAGCTGGAGGCGCACTGTTTGGAAAACACTGACTTAGGGGTAGGACTATAGCAGAGCATCCCGGGAGCACCTCTCTGCTCGCCTCTCAGTCAGGGACTGTGCACTGTCAGTGCCTGCCCAGAATTAAGGGGGAGCGGCTCCTTTAAGAGTTAAGAAACTTGAGATTTGTTTGCGCAACAGTCAGTGCAGCGGAGCCGCCAAAGTGTCTAGACTGTCACGTGTCCGCGGGCAGCCAATAGCGGCGCCCGGTGCTGGGCCCGACTCTGTGTGTGAGAGCTGGAAGCACAAAGAGGAGCGAGCGGGGGAACCGGAGCGGAGACGGAGACTAGTGTGTGACCGGCGGGCGGCGGAGCAGCGATACCTGCCCCACGTGACTGACCAGCAGCAACAGCGCTACCGGGAGCACCGGAGGACTGGACGCCGCCCGCTCCATCCCTGTCAGTGTGGTCCCCAGGCAGGATGCTGCTCGTGCTCTCCCCGGAGCTGCATCCTCTGCGCCAGGCTGCGGCCATGTGACAGCTGCGGAGACCGGACAAGAAAGAAGGAGATGTGACCCGGGAGCCCCGCTCATAGAGCCGCCACCGATCACAAGCCACAGCGCCACCGGTGAAGGACTACGGATCCCCGGCCGTGCCTCCCCCGCGCAGCACATGCCGGGTCCCCCCCCTGCGCTGAGGCTCCAGTGAGGACCCGGGCGCATCCCCGCCGGGGGCGTCGCATGTTCAAGTCCAGACGCAGCGGGCTGGTTCGGCGCCTGTGGCGGAGCCGGGCGGGCGGTGATGGGGGGGTGTCTTGCTGCGGTCTGTCCGAGCCGCCCGGCGGATCCCCGGAGATGCGCTCCGCGGCATCGGGAGTGCTGAAGCGGCTGAAGGAGCAGGCTCTGTGCGCGCTGCTGGAGGCGGTGGAGTCCCGGGGCGCCGAGCCCGGAGCCTGTGTGCTGGTGACCCGGGCCGGGCCCCCTCCTCACCTGCTGCTCTGCAGACTCTTCCGCTGGCCTGAGCTGCAGCATCCCGGGCAACTGAAGGCGCTGAGCGGGTGTCAGGGGCCCGGAGGAGCGGACAGCAACAGCGGCTGCTGCAACCCCTACCACTATAGCCGGCTGTGCGGACCCGGTGAGTGCGCCCTCTGTCAATACCTCTGCTTGCTGTTCTTGGATGGAGAGCCCTACTGGCCTATAGTAGCTGTCACAGCTGAGGGTTTGCTGCACTTGATACTTTGCTCCATACTGATACATTGTAGTTATTATACTGATACAGTGTTGCTAGAGTTTTATGTTGCTGGTGTATTCAGATTGTAAGTAGTTCGTCAAAATAAGAGTTTAAAAAAAAGTTTCATGAAACAATTCTTAAAGGGGGACTCCAGCTGTTGCAAAACTTCAACTCCCAGCATGCCCGGACAGCCAATGGCATGGAAGCAACACTGGTTGGGAAACGCTGCACTATATAAGTGATAATTGTTAGATCTCTGGGGTCCACTGATCTGTCATATTGGGTTCCAGTGGTCCCTGGTGGTCAGATCGCACGTCCTGTGGCCCCTTATTGTCAGATTGCATTTCCCATTGTCCCTGGTGGTCAGATCGCACGTCCTGTGGTCCCTTATTGTTAGATTGTGAATCCTGTGGCCCCTTATTGTCAGATTGCATTTCCCATTGTCCCTGGTTGTCAGATACAACGTCCTGTGGCCCCTTATTTTCAGATTGCGAATCCTGTGGCCCCTTATTTTCAGATTGCGAATCCTGTGGTCCCTGATTGGCAGATTGAGGTTTCCATGGTCCCTGGTTGTCAGATCATGGTATGTCCTGTGTCACGGATAATTAGACAGCATGTTCTATGGTGCCTGATTGTCAGACGGCATGTCCTGTGGTCCCTAGTTGTCAGATTTAGGGTCCTATGTTCCTTATTGGTCTAAAGCTGCAGTGGAGGATGTTTGCTGCTGCTCAACAGTCTGTAAGGCCTTGATCTTATTCATACAACATATTTGCCATCAGACCTGCAGGCACTGGATTAAAAAAAAAAATGCTGCATGCAAATTAACCCCCAGATGGTTATTAAAGGGGCACTCTGGCGCTTAGACATCTTATCCCCTATCCAAAGGGGATCTTGCACGCAGCACCCCAGTTAAAATCAGTCCCCGGAGCATGTTTGCTGTCACGCCCCATCCCATAGGCTTGCATTGAGGGGCGGAGCGTGACGTCACAAGCCACCGGCCCTGTGGTCGCCGGTAATCAGACCTGGAGCAAACGTCCCCCCGGGGACTGATTTTAACTGGGGTGCTGCGTGCAAGATCACGGGGGTCCCCAGCGGCGGGACCCCCACGATCAGGCATCTTATCCCCTATCCTTTGGATAGGGGATAAGATGTCTATGCACCAGAGTACCCCTTTAAGCTGGATGGTTCTTGGGTCGGTCGGTTACCATGCTCTATTTTAGCCAATAGGGCAAGAGATGGGCCGTCAAAAGATCCAGCTTCCAGTGTTCCCATATGGGATGAAGCCAGATCACTGGACGTATGACTTATGGAGCAGTCCCATATACTTTAAATTGGCCACATGGAGTGAAGGTCCCAGTGGTCAGACCATCACAGATCTAACACAACCTGTCCTGGAGATAGATAATCATTTCTTGTTGGACTATCCCTTTTAATATTGGAAAAGGTCCATTTGTACCTTTTTAATGATGGTTCTGGCCGCACAATATCTTTTTTTAATATTCATCACAACTTCTGAGTTTGAGACTAGTGTTTAGCGGGAATATTCGAATAGCTAATTTTTATCGTGAATATCGATCGGCACTTTGCGATTTTGTGAATATTTAGAATATAGCGAAATATATTTGTTATGATGAATATTTTTGTTTCCCCACAGTGCACTGATGTGTATTGTATAAATTAAAAGTGATCATTAATCCCTCTCTGCTTCCAGCTTGTGCTCCAAAGAAGGCGAATATGCGAAAATTCCCAAATATCAGCACTTTGAGGACACTGATCCCTCCCTTCTTTTAGCTTGTCGGCCAATGAGATGGATGCAAATGCACTTGTCAGAGGTTAGCAACATCCCTAGCAACCAATAGGGAAGTACTTAGTTGAAATATATAATCGCGCATGCGCATTTTGCGAATCTCATTACGATTTCAAATGAAAAAAAGTGAACGAATATGCGAAATTTGCGAATATAGGACGGATATTCATCCATATATTCGCAAAGTATCGCAAATTCAAATATGGCTTATGCCGCTCATCACTATTTGAGACCTGTGTCAAGATTGATGCAATCTAGAGACTGATTTGCCGAAAGTTCCCATAATCAGGATAGTCTTGGGCTACGAAGTTGCTATAACTTTCAGACTGATATTCTGTACCTAGGGCCATCATTAGAAGTATGCTTTAAGACAGTGATCTCAAACTGTGGCCCTCCAGATGTTGCAAAACTTCAACTCCCAGCATGCCCGGACAGCCGTTGGCTGTCCGGGCATGCTGGGAGTACAAGTTTTGCAACATCTGGAGGGCTACAGTTTGAGACCACTGCTTTAAGGGATGTGATGATCATAGTAACATAGTTCATAAGGTCAAAAAAAAGATCAGAGTCCATCAAGTTCAGCCTATAACCCTAATGAGTCCCTACTGAGTCGATAATAGATCTAGAATCCATAACCTGTAATGTTGTTATTCTCCAAAAATGCACCAGATCCCTTTTTAAATTATTTTACAGAGTTGACCATGGCACCTCCTCTGGCAGAGAATTCCACAGTCTCACTGCTCTTACAGTAAAGAACCCCCGTCTGTGCTGGTGTAGGAACCTTCTTTCCTCTAGACGCAGAGGATGCCCCCTTGTTATAGATACAGTCCTGGGTATAAATAGATCATGGGAGAGATCTCTGTACTGTCCCCTAATATATTTATACATAGTTATTAGGTCTCCCCTAAGCCTTTTTTCTAAACTAAATGACCCCAATTCTGATAATCTTTCTGGGTACTGTAGTCCTCCCATTCCCCGTATTACCCTGGTTGCCCGTCTTTGAACCCTCTCCAGCTCCACTATATCTTTCTTGTACACTGGTGCCCAGTACTGTACACAGTATTCTATGTGTGGTCTGACTAGTGATTTGTACAGCTGTAGAATTATTTCCTTGTCGTGGGCATCTATGCCCCTATTGATGCATCCCATGATTTTATGTGCCTTGGCAGCAGCTGCCCGACACTGGTCACTACAGCTAAATTTACTGTTAACTAAGACTCCCAAGTACTTTTCCACGTCAGTCGTCCCAAGTGTGCTCCCATTTAATACATAATCCCAGCCCGGATTTTTCCTCCCCATGTGCATTACCTTACATTTATCAGTGTTGAACCTCATCTGCCACTTCCCAGCCCAAACCTCTAACCTATCCAGATCCATTTGTAAGAGTGCCCTGTCCTCTATTGTGTTTACCGCTTTACAGAGTTTAGCATCATCTGCAAAGATTGCTACTTTACTATTCAACCCCTCTACAAGGTCATTAATAAATATATTAATTAGAACAGGACCCAAGACTGACCCCTGTGGTACCCCACTAGTAACAGTCACCCGATCAGAATAAGTACCATTAACACCCACCCTCTGTTTCCTATCACTGAGCCAGTTACTTACCCACTTACACACATTCTCTTACAGCCCAATCCTTCTAATTTTATTCACCAATCTTTTATGTGGCACCGTATCAAATGCTTTGGAAAAATCCAGATATACGACATCCAGCGATTTTCCCCCCTGGTCCAGTCTGGAGCTCACCTCCTCATAGAAGCTGATCAGGTTAGTTTGACAGGACCGATCCCTCATAAAGCCATGCTGATATGGGGTCATACATTTATTTTTATCAAGATACTCCAAAATAGCTTCTCTTTTTACATACAACCGAGGTTAAACTAACAGGTCTATAATTCCCAGGTCACCTTTTGACCCCTTTTTAAATATTGGCACCACATTTGCTATGCACCAGTCCAGGGGAACAGTCCCTGTTACTATAGAGTCCCTGAATATTAAAAAATAGGGGTCTGTCTATTAGGGATGTAAGAAAAAATCGATTCCCACGATTATCGCGATTTTTCACTTGCCGATACTGAATCGATTCAAAAATATTTTGAATCGATTCAGTATCGGCAAGTGAAAAATCGCTTTAGTGATGTGGAATTTGTATCTCCTGATGCACAGAAAGCATGTCCCGGGCATCAGGAGATACAAGTTCCACATTTTGTCAGCCGGATCTGACACGGCGGCGGCGGCGCTCTGGATGTATGGAGCGGGCTCCGACTTGTGCCCGCTCCATACTCTGCGGCCCCCGGCTGATTTCAGTATCCAGGGGCCGCTGATGCATCACCGCCGCTAATAGCCAGCATGCGGCGCTCAGCAGTCTGTATGGAGCGGGCTCCGGACTCGTGCCCGCTCCATACTCTGCAGCCCCCGGCTGTTCTCAGTAGCCGGGGGCCGCCGCTAATAGCCAGCATGCGGCGATCGCCGCGGCTGGCTATTAACCCTTTAGATCGCCGCTGTCAAAGCTGACAGCGGCGTCTAAAGGGAGATGTGTAGGCTCTCCGTGGCTCTGTCATTGATAGAGCCTGGCTGGACCAGGCTCTATCAATGGATCGCAGATAAATGGAGTTCAATAGAACTCTATTCATCTGTCTGAGGAATCTAATGATTCCTAAAAGACTAATAAAGTGTACAAAAAAAATAAAAAATAAAAATAAAGTTTTAATAAAAGCGTAAAAGACATTGTTTCTTTTAAACAGAATCGGGATATATCGCGATGTATCGTCACCTAGACGGTATCGCGATATATCGGGATATATCGAATCGCCACACTGGTATCGCGAATCGAATCGCCAAATTCTTGGCGATTCACACCCCTACGGTCTATTACATTACTTAATTCCTTTAGAACGCAGGGGTGAATGCCATCTGGACCTGGAGATTTGTCTATTTTTTTTTTTTTTTGTAGGCGGCACTGTACTTCTTCCTGGGTTAGGCCGGTGACCTGCACAGGGGAGTTTACCTTATCTTGCTCTGTTTCACCTGGTATTTCATTTTCCTCAGTGGAGAAGAATTTGTTTAATATATTTTCTTTTTCCTGATCCCCGTTTAGAATTTCTTCCTCATCATTTTTTAAGGGGCCAACACTTTCACCTGAGGTCCTATCCATTGCCTGTAGGCTGGTACAGGGCATGGCTCTGGACCCAGAAACAGTTTGCATGGTGGTACCAGAACAAAGATGCTGCATGGAATGTTTTGGATCTGACACAACCATGCTGGATATGTGAACCTGGCCTTGTATATGGTGTCACAGCTCTCTTGTATAGCTATGGCCTAGAACATTAGATTGCACAAATTATAAGGCATCAGAAGCCCCAGTGGTAGCTTATGTCTTCCAGGTACATCTGGTTTCCATTGATTTTATAGAATATGGCTTTAGGCAGGTGTCAGGGGTATTTCTGGTACCATCCACTTTTGGAAGGTTCTTGTTATACCCATATCCTTGGCTGAATTTCAGTGCTTCTGGATGGTTCTTCACTTTTTACCATATGTCTAGAAGTCAGTTTTGCCACCCATATCATGTGTCCCGTACATGTGAGCTTGTGTCAGCCTAGTGGCACTGGAATATATGCCTCTTGGCCAGTGGTTTCCAAACTTGGGACCACCAGATGTAGCAAAGCGGCAACTCCCAGCATAGCTGTCCGGTCATGCTGAAAAACTTGTAGTTTTGCTATTCATCAGTTAATATATAGTTCAATATTAGCTAGTTGTCTGGAGGTCAGTAGATATCAACCCACTAGCCTGATATTCTTATGAATGGCCGTCAGTCTGGTAACAGATCCTCCGTATATTATGAGATAGAGGTCTGGCCACATGATCACGTTGATGGACTAGCTTCTAAGGAAAACATTCAAAGCTGTCTTGTCCGTGCCCCTTTTACAGCCTCGTTTTTGGAAAGTCTAGTCTGGAATTGTTGAACGTATGGTTATTAAACTTTTTTTATTTTTTATTTAATTCAACTGGTGTCAGAAAGTTAAACAGATTTGTAAATTACTTCTATTAAAAAAATCTTTACTCTTCCAGTTATTTTTAGCAGTTGTATGCTACAGAGGAAATTCTTTTCTTTTTGAATTTCTTTTTTGTCTTGTCCACAGTGCTCTCTGCTGACACCTGATGCCCGTGTCAGGAACTGTCCAGAGCAGCATAGTTTGCTATGGGGATTTTCTCCTGCTCTGGACAGTTCCTGATACGGGCATCAGGTGTCAGCAGAGAGCACTGTGGACAACACAAAAAAGAAATTCAAAAAGAAAAGAATTTCCTCTGCAGCATTCAGCTGCTAAAAAGTATTGGAAGAGTAAATTTTTATTAGAAGTCATTTACAAATCTGTTTAACTTTCTGGCACCAGTTGATTTAACATTTTTTTTTTCCGGAGTACCCCTTTAAAGGTCTATTTATGCCTATGCCTTTGGTGTGCATAATCTGTATTCTGTAGACAAACTAATAATAATTTGGTGTTTGACATTTTTATCCTTGCCGCGTTCTTTGCTGTGACCCCTATGGGAATCGTTGGTCATAGTTAACATTGTCCTACACCTTCAGTGCTGGCAACAAGATGCTTGTTTTGTCGACGGCTATTTCTCCCATTTTGTAGAGATTTTGGTGGTTGAAAGTCTCAACTTTTGGTGATAGTATTTGATGGAGTGTTCATGCAATTTTCTGGATGTTCCCTTGCCTTGGTTACATTCTGGTGAGTGTCTTAAAGGGGTACTCCGGTGGAAACCTTTATTTATTTTTTTAAATCAACTTGTGTATAGTACAGAAGAAGTTGCTGTATATCAGCTGATGTATAATACAGAAGAAGTTCTTTTCTTTTTGAATTTCTTTTCTGTCTGACCACAGTGCTCTCTGCTGACACCTCTGTCCATGTCAGGAACTGTCCAGAGCGGGAGTGATGGTTCATTTTGATTTATTTTGCAGCCCGAGCAGGAATACTCTGCACTAGAGTACTCCTTTTAACCTATGTCACAGTTAGCTGCTCCTTTGGACACCAGGTGAGGGTGACTCCATTTTACTTTTTTAGGACATTGTGTACTGTACAGGACCCTGAAGAAACTCCTGTCCTCTACATAAACCAGTGTTTCCCAACCAGGGCGCCCCCAGCTGTTGCAAAACTACAACTCCCAGCATGCCCGGACAGCCGAAGGCTGTCCGGGCATGCTGGGAGTTGTAGTTTTGCAACAGCTGGAGGCACCCTGGTTGGGAAACACTGACACAGAAAGTGATTTACAGCTCCCAGAAGATCTTTCTTACTTTTATATGTAAGGACTTTCTTTATCTATATTAGTTATCTACTTATTTTTCTTTAATCCTCACTTTTTCCTATTTTTGGATGACATTTTGGGGCTTCAGAACCAATTACCAGGTTTCCATAGAGTTCTGGTCTCAACATTCAATGGTTTCAACATACAGTGGTCGTCCTGGAACCAATTATTATTGTAACTTGAGGGACCACTGTGTTATGCGCCTGCTCTGGTGTTTATTACAATGGGAAGGTCACAGGATGGAACAAGAACCTTCTTTCTCCTGAGCTTTTTACTAGGGAGAGGTGAAGTCGGAGGTTATTGTTAGTGCCATGTGTATTGTCTGTTGTGTGAGTAAAAACAACACCTACTGCAGCCATTACTCCTGGATCAAACATAACCTGCTCAGTCTTTGCACAAGATAAGAGCAAAACGTTTAGAGTAAGAAAACCAAATCTCCGGTAAAACCAGAGCGGTGTTTCTAGTGTTACATTCCAGTGTAATATGTGCAGACCCCAGCATGTCCCTCACCCGCCCCCTTCCTGGGCAATAAGAGGCTACAGGATATCTGAGAAGGAATCACACTGTAATCGCATGCACATCAATGAACCACACAGAAAGCAATATAATGATCTGCGGATCAATATGGTTACTTAAAGGCAATCTATCGTAAGATGGGAGCCCAACCTATATATAGGACTGATAAGTACCATGGCACCCTGTACATTTAGTAAGAAGTAGTAAAAGCCGGAGCTGGGCATATCCCTTGTCACAAGTTTACATGTTTTTGTTTCTAAGTTTAATATTGAGGTCTTTGATTCCTGGAGTATTCTCATTTACATCGTTGGCTCCTTGTAATAACTGGTATTATATGTGGTCATATAGCCTGCAAGCCCATTATGGATCGACCGATCGACCCCCCCCCCCCCCCCCCGCAACACCGCTGCAGATCATTGATTTAAAGCGGGCGCTTTAAATCGATGAACTGCAGCAGCTTTCGCGGTGCCAGAGACCGCCACCCGCTTCTCTCCACCTGCCTGTCTGGGGGTCCTCCTGAGTCCCTGTTCCCGGGGTCCACACTACATCTGGCTCTGGTGGCGTCCTCCTGAGCTGTCACTGTGCGTAGTGACGGTGACGTCGCGTTGAGGACGTCACTCGTCATTGCACAGCGCACAGCGTAACACAGGACGCAGCAGGAGCCAGAAGTAGCGTGGACCCCGGCCCACCGGGAACAGGTAATTATAAAACCGGGGATGGGGGAGGCAATGGGGTGGCGGCAGTCTCTGACCGGGGCGGTGGGGGGCGGGGCATTATCGGATTATCGGCAAGGTAATTGCCGATAATGCCCAAAATTGTGAATATCGACCGATATCGGCCAAACCGATAATCGGTCGATCCCTAATGCCTATACTACCCATCAACGTGACCCGATAATTTCAGCAGGGCAGTCCTTCCATGTATACAGTGGTCCCTCAACTTACAATGGCCTCAACGTACAATAGTTTCAACATACAATGGTCTTTTCTGGAGGATTGCAACTTGAAACCAGACTCAACATACAATACTATGGACAGTCCAGATTTGCAAAACATGTCACTGGCTGGAAGAACCGACAAATCAGAATGGGCATTCACTGGTAAAACACCTGTATTACTGAAGTGTATGCACTGATCGGCTGTCTGGTAGCGCCCCCTACAGTACAGGGAGGTACTACATGTTCTGTATTACTCGTTACCTGTGCCAGCGTTGGCTGCTCCTTTGGACACCAGGTGAGGGCAGCTCCATTTTACTTTTTTAGGACATTGTGTGTATTGTACAGGACCCGGAAGAAGCTCCTGTCCTCTACATAGACAGTGATTACAGCTCCCAGCAGCTCTTTCTTACTTACTTTTATATGTAAGGGCTTACTTTATCTGTATTAGTTATCAACTTTTTATATTATTATTATTATTTTTTTATTTTTTAAATCCTCACTTTTTCCTATTTTTGGATGACATTTTGGTGGCTTCAGAACCAATTACCAGGTTTCTCAACATACAAGGGTTTCAACTACGGCTGGGCGGTATGACCAAATATGTGTATCATGGTAGTTTTGTAACTTATGGCGGCTCCACAGTATATAACAGTTCCCCCCCCCAAAAAAAAAAAAAAATGTATCAGCCCAGCGCTGTGCTGTCCCCATCGGGGTAAATACTCACATATCACCCGCAAGCGCTGCCCTCCTGGTCCTCCTGTTTGTTGCGGGACGCCAGCGCTGGCACTCTATACTGTACGCTGTATCCCTATGCCTGGGATGCAAAAGGTAAACAAAATAAACTTTAACCCACCTTGCCCCGTTGGTCCGGACCTGCTTCCTAGGGACGGGAACGTCGGACAGCCGTCAGCCTATCACCGACTGCAGTGATGTTCCGCTTCGGCCGGTGATAGGCTGAGCTCACGGCCATGAGTTCGGTACCTGACCAACGGGGGAGATAAAATAAAGTTTATTTTGTTTATTTTTTGCAGCCTGGGCATAGGGATACCGCACAGTATAGAGCAGTGGTCTTCACTCAGTGGACCCCATTCAAGTCCATTGGATCTGTTGGGACCCATTTGGCTCAGTTTTGTGGCACCGAACAGACCCTGTGATGGCGCTCCCCTGGACATAGCTGAACGCTGATGTAAACTTAGCTTTAGGTTGAAGAAAATGGACAATATGAACTAAAATAGTCATTTGTTGGGTGGAATTTAACTGACTGATGAGACTGTATTTGTGTAGTAATAAGTCAGCCATGTTTAAATTATTATTTTTTATATAAGGGTCTATTCACACATACAGTATTCTGCGCAGACTTGATGCGCAGGATTTCAAGCTGTTCTCCAGCTTACATTGAAACCTACAGCAGAAAATCCTGCGCATCAAATCTGCACAGAATACTGTACATGTGAATAGACCCTTGAAGATCATTTTTTCTTTGGCCGGTTTCATTCATCATGCTTGTCCCTTTTGAACAATTGTAACAAATAGAAGCAAAAATGTGTAAGGCTACATCTGCAAAATGATAGTTTCCCAGTTAATAGGTCATTAAACAGTTGTTCAACCATTAACCTACTTCTATGTAATGTGTATGGCCACCTTAAAGGGGTGCTCCAGAGTACACCTAAATTAACTGGTGACAGAAAGAATTACTTCTGCTAAAAAAAAAAAATCTTAAGCCTTCTATTGCTTGCCATCTGCTTTCCTGCAAGAAGTTGTAGTTCTTTCCAGTCTGACCACAGTGCTCTCTGCTGCCACCTCTGTCCGTGTCAGGAACTGTCCAGAACAAGATCTAATCCTCATTTTTTGATAATTTTTTTAAATAGAAGTAATTTACAAATCTGAATAACTTTTTGTTGCCAGTTGACTTGAAATTCACCCATCCCCGCTCTGGAGTACCACTTTAATATTCATATCTGTTAGGGGGCATGCACACCACGTTTTCACTGTACGGGTGCCGGATCTGGCTGGGATACGGGAGCGCACGGTTTCCCCCTCCCGCAGCCGGACCAGCGCTGAAATCCATTGACTTTAATGAGCTGACCAGAGTCACCATTTTACTCTGGTCGGCTCATTTTTGACCCGAATCCGGTTTTCTGACCGGACCTTTAAATGTAGTATACTACATTTTTAGGTCCTGTCAGAAAAAACGGATACGGGTCAAAAAATTAGCTGACCGGAGTAAAACTGGTGTCAGAAAGTTGAACAGATTTTAAAATGACTTATTAAAAAATCTTAATCCTTCCAGTACTTATCAGCTGCTGTAAAATACAGAGAAAGCTCTTTTCTTTTTGAATTTCTTTTCTGTCTGACCACAGTGCTCTCTGCTGCTCTGGACAGAGTTGTCAGCAGAGAGCATTATGGTCAGACAGCAAAGAAAATTACTTTTTCCGTAGTATACAGCAGCTGATAAGCACTGAAAGGATTAAGATTTTTAAATTGAAGTAATTTACAAATCTGTTTACCTTTCTGGCACCACTTGATAAAAAAAAAAAAATATATATATATAGTTTTCCAGTGGAGTACCCCTTTAATCCATGGAAGCAACCATTTCTCGCTTTCGAGGGACTGTCTGTAGTATTGTTCAGTTGCTGCAATTCTCCATTACTTTATCTCTCTGAGATCTCCAGTTCTCAGAACGTACAAATAGGTGTAAATGCGATTTGCTGCACTTCTCCAGGGGGACCAATGTGTATTCCTGGAAACTTTACAATGTCATATAACAAGGATAATATTGTATAGACTGCTGAAAGCTGTTTCCCAACCAGGGGACCTCCAGCTGTTGCAAAACTACTTCTCCCAGCATGCCCGGACATCCTTTGGTTTATATTTGGTGGAGGTTTAATACTAAGAATGCCATGGATAATTTATAAATGTATGTATGTATTTATTAGTGTGGTGTGCTACACTGATTTACTTTTTGCTATGTCTGCCCAGCTGATATAGTGGCAGTGGGTACCTTAGAGCATTGTTTCCCAACCAGGGTACCTCCAGCTGTTGCAAAACTGCAACTCCCAGCATGCCTGGACAGCCTTTGGCTGTCCAGGCTTGCTGGGAGTTGTAGTTTTGCAACAGCTGGAGTCACTCTGGTTGGGAAACACTGCCTTAGAGAGTTGCAGTATTTTAGTTTGTTGCAGTCGAAATGTTTGTTATGGTTTTTAGTTTTTGACGTCCAGAGTGAAGTATCTGTTCTCTTTTATCTCATTGGGGTTTTAATGGCGATTTCAAACCTAAATAGCTGAACATGTAGACGGGTTCATGACGCTGCAGGTTTTTCATGGAATTCATGCTGACGGGGAAACCAGTTCTTAAGCCCGTTAACACAATCCTCCGTTTTGGCAGGCTTGTATATTTTAGGGCAATGTTTTCCAACCAGCGTACCTCCAGCTGTTGCAAGAGTATAACTCCCAGCATGCCCAGACAGCTTTTGGCTGCTGTAAGGTCTCATGCATGTGTAAGATCTCTATGCACAGTACAAGTATGGTGGGAGATTAAATCCCTATGGCTCCATGTGCATCTGTATGGTGCCTCCAATGCTGGAGGAGAAGATCTCTAACATTGGACATCCAATAGGGCAAGATTTTCATGTGAACACAGATGTACAGTATGGCACCACGTAATGCTAGTTTTTCCTGTATCAACAGAGCATGCAAGGACACAAGCAGGAGCCATATGTGCTGTAACTGCCCAATCTGGGTAATGCCAACCTCCTATCATGGTCATTGATAGAAATATCTATACATTTGGATTATGCCAAAGCTAAATGCAGTGTTTTTATTTTTTTATTTTTTTTTATTTTTTATTTTTTTAAGTTTTTTGTTTTGTCATTCCTTGCTGTGTGTTGGGCTGCTTAAGGCTTGAATTACACATGCAGTTTTTATGGCAATTGTTTTTGAGCTAAATGCAGGAGTCATCCAGAAATAAGCAAAAGTATAAAGGAACATCTGGGTTCATGCTGCATTTTTCATCCAATGTTTAGCCTGTTAAACATCTCCATAAGGGTCTATTAGTCTGATGGAGGCTAAGGGTCCGTTCACACGGAGTAATTCAAGAGGAATTTACTCGAGTAATTCCTCTTGAATTCTTCGCTAAGAAATAATTAACATCTGCTTTGCCATTGACTTCAATGTATTTTACTCTGCACTGTTCACACTGCGTAAATTCCACAAGTGGAGTTATGTTCCACTAGAAGAAAGAACATGTTCATTCTTCTTGCGGAATACGCGAGTAGAAGTCCATTCAAATCAATGGTAAAAATATTTCCGATTGAAATCGTTTCCGCGCGGAAATACTGCACAAAAAATAAAAAGGGAAATACCAACTGGTGATTTAGTCCGGCAAAAACAAAAAACTAAAACCCTTTCCTTCTATATTTTGCACAGAATTCCGTGTGAACGCACCCTAAAAAAGTGTCCTTTTGGCTTCCATCTGATAGTCTACATCAGTGTTTCCTAACAGGGTTCCTCCAGCTGTTGCAAAACTACATGCCAGTTGTAGTTTTGCAACAATTGGAGGCACCCTGGTTAGAAAACACTGGTCTACATTATAAGGATAGATACGTTGAAATGTATCTGTTAAACCAGTGTTTTCCAAACAGGGTGCCTCCAGTTGTTGAAAAAACTACAACTCCCAGCATGCCCGGATAGCCTTTGTTGTAGTTTTGCAATGTTGGAAAACACTGTTAAACAGACCCAATTAGACTAGGGGTGATGGATGCCACGGTTAGACGTCCATCAAATATACTTTAATATGAGGCCAAAAACAAGGTGTGAGCCGAAAATACAGTTGACCATACACCACAGGGTTAAATCGGCACTGTCAGATACAAAAACGTTTGATATGTTGTAAAGCATGTATAACCAATAGGTTTTGCAATTGCTTTCATTAGAACATTTTCAGTATTTCATACTAAAAAAGCCAGTCATACAACTGCCCCCCTGCCTGCTTGGACACATAATAGTCCGGCTGTGTCCATGCGTTTTTTTGTTGGATCTGACGGGTACGCTTTAATGCTGGCCGATTTCTGTGGGGCCCCTGACCATTTATTGTGTATGTGGGGACATCTCGTCTCCTTGGTAGAGTTTGGGGCAGTAAAGGTCATATTGGCTTTAGGCATGGCCAATCCTTTGTGTCTGGTAACAGCTTTTTCCACCCTCCATCGTGGTCAAGCGTACATGTGGGGGTCAGGAAAGATGGCAGTTGGCTTAATAGCCTTAGGCTATGTGCACCGATGGAATTCCACCGAAATTTCAGCATAATTTCAGCACAATTCACAGAATTCTGCCCAAATTCAAGCCCCATTGAGGTCAATACGATTCCGCCCGCAATTCTGCTAAATTTTAAGACAGACACAGAAAGACAGGTCTTTAAATTTTGCCAAAATTCCACTGTGTAAAATGGTACAGCAGAATTCTATTGAGGTAAATAAGCAGAATTCTATTGAGGTAAATGGGCAGTAAATTTAAGCAGAATTCTGCACAAGCATTCCATCGTCTGAACATGTCCTAAGACTGATACTTCACTTTTTTTCAATCCACTTCTCTGTTTGACGTAAAGCAACTGCATCAAAAGCAGCCACTAGAGATGTGTGAACTTACAGTAAATTCGATTCGTCACGAACTTCTCTGCTCTGCAGTTGATGGCTTTTCCTGCATAAATTAGTTCAGCTTTCCGATGCTCCGGTGGGCTGGAAAAGGTGGATACAGTCCTAGGAGACTCTTTCCTAGGACTGTATCCACCTTTTCCAGCCCACCGGAGCACCTGTAGGCTGAACTAATTTATGCAGGATAAGTCATCAACTGCCAAGCCGAGAAGTTTGTGACGAATCGAATTTACTGTAAGTTCGCTCATCTCTAGCAGCCACAGAACTACATGTGTGATTCCTGCCTTAGGGAGTTCAGTAAGTCTATGAGTTACAACTCTCAGCATCATCATAAAGCATCTAACCTCAACACCAAGTTTCTTTTATCCAAAAAAAAAAAGTAAACTTTTATGTCGGAGCTTGATTTAAGAAAATAAACACTGATGTGATGTTTTTCTGTGCACATTTGATTTGGGGTATTTGTGTAAGGGGGCGGCACACGGGGGCATTCTCCGGTAATTATTTTTTTTAGCTCAGTAAATGTTTCTTTAGGTTTTTAATCACTGGTCATTAATAGTGTGCAGGGCACGGTGTGTGTGTTGTCTTTAGTTCATTTCAGTTTAGCTTTAAAAATAGTGAAAGCCCATGATATGACATCCAATGGAGAGTGTTTTAGCGTGCTTTTCCATTTCGGAGTCCATGACAACATCACACATCCCAGCTGCCCAAAGTTTTCTCCTTTTTTTTCTTTTCTTTTCTTCTTCTGTTCTTTCATCCCTTCGTGTTCTCTTCTTGTCTTGGTGTAGGATCCATAGTCAGGGGTTTAGTGCTATGTATATGGTTGTAATTGACCTGTAATCTGTCAGCATATTTCTGAATGTACAGATGGTAGTAATGTTCTATCTGTTTCGAATAAAAAAAAAAAAAAAAAAAAAAAAAACCTTTTACATACCTCCCACCTCTCTTCTGGTGCCTCCAGTATCGCTACCCCGGCATCCTCTTCCTAGTGTCCGTATGCCACAATCTGCTTACTATGCTTCAATGAATTAGCAAAGATACCCCCTATGGGAAGCTGATGTCAGATGTTTTATTTATGTATTTTAAAATGTCTTTATTACCGTATATACTCGAGTATAAGCCGAGTTTTTCAGCACGATTTTTCGTGCTGAAAACACCCCCCTTGGCTTATACTCGAGTGAACTCTCCACCCGCAGTGGTCTTCAACATGCGGACCTCCAGAGGTTTCAAAACTACAACTCCCAGCAAGCCCGGGCAGCCATCGGCTGTCCGGGCTTGCTGGGAGTTGTAGTTTTGAAACCTCCGGAGGTCCGCAGGTTGAAGACCACTGCGGCCTTCGACATCATCCAGCCCCCTCTAACCCCCTTTAGTTCTGTACAGTACTCGCCTCCGCTCGGCGCTGGTCCGGTGCTGCAGGACTGTCCGGAGAGGAGGTCGTCCGGTGGGATAGTGGTTCCGGGCTGCCATCTTCACCGGGGGGCCTCTTCTAAGCGCTTCGGGCCCGGCCCCAGAATAGTCACGTTGCCTTGACAACGACGCAGAGGTACGTTCATTGCCAACGTACTTCTGCGTCATCGTCAAGGCAACGCCTCTATTCCGGGCCCGAAGCGCGGAGAAGAGGCGCCCCCGGTGAAGATAGCAGCCCGGAACCACTATCCCACCGGACGACCTCCTCACCGGACAGTCCTGCAGCACCGGACCAGCGCCGAGCGGAGGTGAGTACTGTACAGAACTAAAGGGGGGTGAGAGGGGGCTGGATGATGTCGAAGGCCGCAGTGGTCTTCAACCTGCGGACCTCCGGAGGTTTCAAAACTACAACTCCCAGCAAGCCCGGACAGCCGATGGCTGCCGGGGCTTGCTGGGAGTTGTAGTTTTGAAACCTCTGGAGGTCCGCAGGTTGAAGACCACTGAGGGCGGATGATGACAAGGGGATGATGAAGGGGGGGTGTGGGATGATTACAAGGGGATGATGAAGGGGGGGTGTGTGATGATTACAAGGGGATGATGAAGGGGGGTGGGGATGATGACAAGGGGATGATGAAGGGGAGGGGGGGGTGGGATGATGACAGGTGATGATGATGAGGGTCTGGATGATGACAGACGGTGATGATGATGAGGATGTTAATGACGGGTCTGGATGATGACAGGGGGGATGATGTATTTCCCACCCTAGGCTTATACTCGAGTCAATGACTTTTTTTTTTTTTTTTTTTTTTTTTTTTTTTTTTTTTTTTTTTTTTTTTTTTTTTTCCTGGGATTTTGGGTTGAAATTAGGGGTCTCGGCTTATACTCGGGTCGGCTTATACTCAAGTATATACGGTAGCTTCTTTCTATATTCTGATATCAACAAGGAGCAAAGTTCCCTTCCACAGATTCCCCACAGGTTCTTTCTTTTGGCAGAGTCTGGGCACCGGAATTTTCGCAGTGGACATCAATTCCGTTATGTCAATGGTGCTGCAGGATCCCATTAAAAGCAATAACCGGCTGCTGCGTCACATTTTACGGAATGGGCCCTAATTATTCCAACTCCAAGAGGAGTGGGGTCCTGCTCACGAGAGCCTACAATCTGTAAGGGATGAAGGTGACCCAAAGGGTAGAAAGTTATTTATGCAATGGCCCGATCATGTTTTATAAATGGGGTAGATCACATAAAGATGGGTGTACCAGTCACCTACCAATCTCTGAAAGTGAATAGGGAACACAGCTGAATGATAGTAGGGGAGATACATAAGATAATGTTATTGGCCTGTTTGAAGAGATGTCTTTAGGGCATGCATAAAGCTGAGATTTTTTAGGGTATCGCACTCCAGAGAAATGGTGCAGCACAAGCAAAGTCTTGGAGATGGGGGTGAGAGGTTCGGGTAATGGAAAATGTTAGTTTTAGATTAGCAGAGTGGAGGGCACGTGTAGGATGGTAGACAGAGATGAGGGAGAATATGTAGGGTGGTGCAGCACTGGGGAGAACTTTGTGGGTGACCCTGAAGGTTTTGTACTGTATTCTGGACTGAACAGGTAACCAGTGTAGTGACTGACAGAGGGGGAGGCATCGGTGTAACGCCTGGAGAGGAAGAGGAGTCTGGCTGCAGCATTTAGGATGAACTGGAAAGGGGAGAGTTAAGAGAAGGGAAGGTCTGTTAGTAGAAGGTTACAATAGTCAAGGTGAGAATGAATTACAGCAAAAATGAGCGTTTAAGCTAACAGTAAGAGGGTTGATATTGGAGATGGTTTTGAGGTGCAGATGACAAGAACATGAAAGGGACTGAATTTAGGGCATTTAAGATGGATCTGAGTCTAGCAGAAATACAAGACAGCGGGCATACAGCCTGGGAGTTAGTGCTGGGCGGTATGACTAACAATATGTGTATCACAGTATTTTTCAAACTTATGGTGGTTCCACGGTATTTGACGGTATATATATATATTTTTCACTAATCATGTTACCCGCAGGCGCTGCTGATCAGAAGTTCTGCAGTGCCCGCGGCCCACTGGCTTTCTGCGCTTGCAGGGGGAGGTGACAGCTTCCGTTCTCCGAACAGAAGTCCTGCGGCTCACAACTCATTCATTTCCTGCGCCTGCGGCTCACAACTCATTCATTTCCTGCGCCTGCGGCTCACAACTCATTCATTTCCTGCGCCTGCGGCTCACAACTCATTCATTTCCTGCGCCTGTGGCTCACAACTCATTCATTTCCTGCGCCTGTGGCTCACAACTCATTCATTTCCATCGCCCGCGGCTCACAACTCATTCATTTCCATCGCCCGCGGCTCACAACTCATTCATTTCCTGCGCCTGTGGCTCACAACTCATTCATTTCCTGCGCCCACGGCTCACAACTCATTCTTTTCCAGCGCCGCGGCTCGCAGGAGGAGAAAATTCATATTGTACAGAAAAAACACACCGGTATTCGGTATGAACCGGTATACCGCCCCGCACTATTGGGAGTTATGGTGTTATGGTCTGTTGAAGCCTATGGTTACATCAAGGTGTACAGTATATTACTTTTATAAAAAAAAAAATCTTAATCCTTCCAGTACTTATCAGCTGCTGAAGTTGAGTTGTTCTTTTCTGTCTGACAACAGTGCTCTGTGCTGACACCTCTGCTTGTCTCAGGAACTGCACAGAGTAGAAGAGGTTTGCTATGTGGATTTGCTTCTACTCTGGACAGTTCCTGAGACAGATGTTATCAGAGAGCACTTAGACAGAAAATAACTCAACTTCAGCAGCTGATAAGTACTGAAAGGATTAAGATTTTTAAATAGAAGTCATTTACAAATCTGTTTTAACTTTCTGGAGCCAGTTGATAGAGATATATATATATATATATATATATTCCTTGATAATCCCTTTAAGGACTCAAAACAATTTTAGTTTTTGCACTTTCGTTTTTTCCTCCTCACCTTCTAAAAATCATAACACATTAAATTTTGCACCCACAGACCCATATAAGGGCTTGTTTTTTGCGTTACCAATTGTACTGTATAATGAAAACACTTATTTTATTACATAATCTGCGGCGAAACTAAAAGAAAATTTTTGTGGGCTGAAATGAAGAAGAAAAAAAAACACCATTTTGCTACTTTTTAGGGCTTCCGTTTTCACGCAGTGAACTTCTCGGTAAAAATGACACCTTATCTTTATTCTATAGGGCCATACAATTACAAAGATACCCAATTTATGTAGGTTTTTATTTTACTACTTTAAAAAAATTATAACTACATGCACCAAAACTTCTGACCCCTATAACCTTTTATTTTTCCACATCCGGGGCTATATGAGGGCTAATTTTTTAGCGCCGTCGTCTGTAGTTTTTAGCAGCATCATTTTTATTTTGATGAGACTTTTTGATCGCTTTTTATTTATATTTTTATGGTGTATGAAGAGACCAAAAATGCTCAATTTTGGACTTTGGTATTTTTTTACATGTACGCCATCGACCGTGTGGTTTAGCTAACCATATATTTTAATAGTTCGGACATTTAAGCATGCGGGGGTACCACATTTTTATTTTTATTACATTATTTTATTTAAAAAGGGAAAAGGGGGGTGATTCAAAGTTTATTGGGTGGGGGCTTATTTACATAGGGGGCTATACCATGCAATCTTTTGATTGCAAACAGTAATCAATGCTATGCCAGGCTAGGAGCAGTGGATCGCCCATCGGACAACGATCTCCAGTCGTCCAGTAACCTCATCGGGACATTATATAAAATTCTTTTTTTTTCTGCATACAGCTAAGTGGCAGTACAAACTGAGAGAAGGAAGGTCCCCTTTAGACAGTAGAAGGGGTTACTTGTTACCGGATTCCTTATCTTAGCAGGACTAGCTTTGCATTCCCTGCCTGGGGCCACCAGTGTAATTACACATAGAAAGAAGGTCTTTAGTGGGAAACATCACAGGCCTGTCAGGAGTAAACAGTATGATAACCCTTTTATGCTTGACACTTTCCAGGCATGCGGGGACACATAGTACTTTTATGGTTCGGGCTTGTACTTCCCGCCTTCCCCCTCCATTCTTAGGATCTTCTTGTCCAGTTACTGCCATGATTCTTTCATCCCATCCTTATATGAAGGACACCAACACATGGTGGGAACACCGGGCACTATTCTGTTAGATATTTGATAAAACTTTGTACACAAATTACTTATATTTATATATATATATATATGGATGAAAACATCATTTTTTGCGGTTCATCCCCCACAAGGTTTAGGTAGGAAGACTGGGCAACGCTGGGTACCCCACTAGTGTGCTATAAAATAATGCTTTTATTAGTTAATTTCAGTAATTTTAACGGTAAGCTTTTACACACCTGCATGTTTCCTGCATCCATCATCAACCATTCAAGGAGATTGACGTATAGTGGTTTTCTGTGTAGGATAGTTAGGTCTGACCACTTTTGAAGAAATTTCCAGTTTTTGTCAAATCTAAAGTTATTAGTCGGGAAAGCGCATGCTCTACTGGCCAGCATTTCTCTCGGCTGGTCGGAGCGCCATGTCACCCGTTTCCCTCGGCTAATAACTCATCACAGCGGGTCTTATGAGTGATGGACATGTCAAGTTATTTTTTATGACAGTAACACTTTGAGTACTATTTCCATAACTCTCCATGCAACAGACCATTTTGCAGTTAATGCACTTAAAGGGTTACTCCACCCATAGACATCGTATCCCCTATACAAAGGATAGGGGATAAGATGTCTGATCACGGGGGTCCTGCTGCTGGGACTCCCTGCGATCTTCCTGCAGCACCCGACGTTCTAAACATACACCGGGTTCCTGTGGCAGTGGTCATGATGTCACGGACACACCCCCTTGTGATGTCACGCCGCGCCCCCTCCATTCATGTATATGGGAGGGGTAGTGTTGATGGACACACCCCCTGCCATATACATGAATGGAGGGGTGTGATGTGACGTCACAAAGGGTATGGTCTTGATGTTACGATCACAACCTCCAGCTCCAAGTGTTCTGAACAAAAGGTTCAGAACGCTGAAGCACCGGAGTACCCCTGAAGCAACTGGAAAAAAAGATGTCCAAATTGTTTATCAACTTCTGTCATAAGAAAGTGTTGCACAACTTGAGCAATCCAGACAATGGTGTAGCGCCCATAAAGGCAGACAACGAGTCTGCTATGGGGTTGGTTGGGCAGGGGGACCTGTCAGCAACCAAACAGTATGTACCTCTTTGAGTTCCTGATCTTGTGTGCACTGACTGTACATATACAACACTCCCCTCCCCCTCCTCTGTAGTCGGCACATAGGAGGAGGGGGGAGGTTGCACATCACGGTGAGCAGTATGTCTGCCTGCTCTTCCTTGTAATGACTTGCTTCAGGGCATACACTAGACTACTCTAGGGCTACACAGCACTTTGACTTCACCCCCTCTACTGACCCTGCTGTATCCTCTTCTAGTGTGGGCTCCCAGGACTGTATGTGGAGTCCTGTATGCTGTTTCCTGACCGGACCTAAAACTGTAGTATACTACTGTTTTAAGTCTGGTCACAAAACTGGATACGGGTCAAAAATGAGCCGACCGGATTGACCGTTTGACGCCAGTCGGCTCATTAAAGTAAATGGAGTTCAGCGCTGGTCCAGCTGGGGTACGGGAGAGCCCGGTTTGCCCCTCCCCCAGCCGGATCCAACACCCATAATGTAAAAACGAAGTGTGAATGCAGCCTGAGCAGAATAACAAAGGGACGAATCGTTCAGCCAAACGCATCCATAACTGGTGGTCTCAGCAGCCTGACCCCCACCATCATAATTTTTGACTGGTTTATGTGACATGTCAGAAGGTTTTTAAAAAAAATTTTTTTTTTTTTTTTTTTTTTTTTTATGCAATAGGTATCCCATTTAATGTACTTTTTGTATCTGGGGAATGGGCAATCTACGTCTTTTCATTAAGGCTAGGTTCACACTTTAGTTGGTATGTCCAAGAATGATGGCAGAGCTGGATCTACACACAAACTCTGTTGGTTCTAATGGGGTCAGTTAGTGCTGGGCGGTATACCGGTTCATACCGAATACCGAATTTTTGGGAAACTAATCATATGTCACCCGCAAGCACCGCTCTCCTCGTTCTCCTGTGAGTTGCGGGCCACCAGCGCTGGAACTCTGTACTGTACAACATATTCCTTGTTCCCAGGCTGCAAAAATAATCAAAAGTGGGAAGGTGAGTTAAAGTTTATTTTGTTAATTTTTGCAGCCTGGGCACAAGGAATATGTAGTACAGTACAGAGTTCCAGCACCGGCGGCACACAACTCGCAGGAGGACAAGGAGAGCTGTGTTTTCGGGTGACATATGATTAGGGGAGGTGAAGTACCGTTAGATACCGTGGAACCGCCATAACTTACAGAAATACTGTGATACACATTTTTGGTCATACCGCCCAGCTCTAGGGTCAGTTAGGATTCCTTTTTGGTGTATGATCATGCAGGTGTGAACAAAGCCTTAAAGGGGCACTCTGCTGCTCAGTGTTGAGAACAAAATGTTCCGAATGCTTAGAGCCGGAGGCTCCTGACGTCACGGCCCCACCCCTTCAATGCAAGTCTATGGGAGGGGGCGAGGCTGTGACCTCACGAGCCTCCGCCCCGCATCGCCAGTCATCCAGCGTGGAGAGGAGTTCGCTCCTTGCCCCGGATGTCATGAGCCCCTGGCGCCGGCTCTAAGCGTTCGGAACATTTTTTTTTCTTTTTCCGAACCCTGAGCAGCGGAGTACCCCTTTTAATCAGTTTTAGTCTTCCAATAGTGCAGACAAATTCTCCCTCCTTGGATTCTCCATTTGTATTTTTGGGGGGACCACCCAAAGCACAGATTTGCATGCGATGGTGAGCCCGCAGCCTGTCTGAATTCTGTGAGCAGATTATATCCAGCGCCTGAGCTGTATGAAAAGTTCCATCCAATTTTTAGAGGCCTTGGAGTCGGCAATTATATCATTGTCATTTTTGCCTTGTGGTGGTTGCTGAGGTTTTTTGCAGCATTTTTGAGTCTGAGGCAGACACAATAGAAACATTTGTTGTTGTTTTTTTTCTTTTTTCCAGAATTCCAGTGTTCCTTTTATATGTAATTGTTTGTGTGTCCCTATAAAGAGGTCCACAAATGCCTTTTGTCTGCGTAACCACACCAGTGGTGTATTTACGGATCTCGAAGTAGTTGCCCTGGAGTTTTATGTGAGCACTGTGATGTTACCCAGTAAAAGGCATTACCCCCCTGTAAACTACTGATGAAGTGTGAGCTGGCAGGGAGAGGGCAGATGCTCAGTGTTATGAAGAATCAGAGCGTACAGAATACTTGTTTCCTTTCTGGGGGGAATCTTTGGGTCCTGAGAGCGGCATTTGTTGAATAGCAGGCGGCCACCGATGCGTGTGGGGATCAGACACTGGTGTGGGGGTTATGTTGGCTCCCATTTTATGAAAGCAGCCTAGAGAAGGGGCATGCTGCCTGTATAACACAACCGCATCAAGCTAACTCAGGGTTTTCCCAGCCAGGGTGCCTCCAGCTGTTGCAAAACTACAACTCCCAGCATGCCCGGACAGCCGTTGGCTGTCCGGACATGCTGGGAGTTGTAGTTTTGCAACAGATGGAGGCACCCTGGCTGGGAAGCACTGAGCTAACTGGTGACTTACTACCTCTAGTTATCCTGTCTTTTTGCTTCTTCTATTATGTAGGTGTTAAAGGGGTATTCAAAGATTTTTTATTTATTTGACCATGCTACAGGGGCTGTAAAGTTAGTGTAGTTAATAATATAGTGTCCGTACCTGTGTGTGACGGTTTTCTCACAATTCTTCTGTGATTTTCATTCCAATATTTCTTTTTACCAGCATACTAAATGACTGTTGTCTCGGATTTTTCCCAGCTTGCAATGCGGCCGAGATCTGACTCACTAGTCAGCTGATGACAGGGAGCCTGTCTGCTTCAATGGGTGGAGGGATCAATCTGCAACTAATGCAACAGCTGGAGGCACCCTGATTGAAAACCACACTGATTTGAATGGATGCAGCTCATTTATGTTTCAATGGGTGGGGCGGTTGATGCGTGGGAGGGAGGAAGATGGCATTGTGGGATTTGTAGTCAAAAAAAGAAAAGTCAAACAGGAAATACCAGTTCACAAACAGCTAGCCACAGTGTTATGTTAATCTCACAGCATAGCCATTTAGCCCCAAGACAAGCGCAGATCCTTCCTAAGCATGTCCTTTACTGCCTACCAGGTACGTACTAAAATCACCTTATGCTGGATAACCCCTTTTTAATAAAAATAAATAAATACATTTAAAAAAAAGTAGATAAGTGACAGCTAGCTCTTCCTATACCATACCATGGGGGATAGATATATACTTACATACATCTTTGCAAACTGATTTTGTCCTGCTGGGGAAAAAAAATTCTCTTTTGCAGTTCTCCTGCAGACTGCAGCATGCTTTTTCCCCTGTTATATAGCTGCATTCATTTTCCTCCTTGGCTTCAGAAGTCTTCTGGGGCCTGTTGCAGAGAATCATGCACAGATAATGATGCGTTTTATTTCTTCTCGTCACCTGCTACTTTCCAATGACTATTCTTTTGTGTATGGCCTCAAAACGAACTCCTCCGCATTTTAGCCTTCCTGATAAGTGTTTTCTATACCACATGATCTATCTTGACTGCACATATAGACTCTTCACGTGATTGTTTATTTGGCATTTAAAGCCAATTGATCCTTCCAGTGATGAGTTAAAGGGGTACTCCGATGGAAAACATTTAATTTTTTTTTTAAATCAACTGGTGTCAGAAAGTTAAACAGATTTGTAGTCCTGTCTCTTCTCCCCTTCCTGACGTGCCCATGTACCTCTTACGGGATTAAAGACTTTTAATTGCATCCAGTCCGAGTGCCGTGAATCTCTTCTCTATTGTGCAAGGTATGGGACTTTTAGTCTTTACTACTATCACTGAGCATCGGAAGGGTTGATGCTATTGCATACTGGCAAGTCAGAGTCCAGACGGAGGATTGTGTCTATTGGGAATGAGAGCAGTGCCGACTGTGTTTCTTTCTTTTTTGCTTTTTGGTGTCAAAGTGTTGCAAAGTTGCAGCATGCATGCCTCCTCTTTCCCTCTTAGGCTGGGTTCACACCACGTTTTTCAAATACGGTTACCGTATACGGTTTTCCGCTAAAAAACGTATGGCAAAAAGTGTATACAACCATATGACTCCAAATTAAAACTTATACGGTTTTTCCCCGTATACGGTTCCAAAACGTATGTGCGGTTCTATCCATTTGCATCCGTTTTTGCCAACGGTTTTGCTATTTTGTTGGAATTAGTTTTCCAGCAATTTAATAAAGTTACTATTGTTCTATTGAAATTTCAAAGGATGTGGGAGTGGGATGTCTGGGATGAATTTTAGAAAGATCTGCGCATGTGTCAACTCCAAAAACGGATTTGAAAAACCATGTGCAACCGTATTCTGAAATTCTGTGTACGGTTCTCATAGACAACAATGTTAAAAGAACCGCATACGGTTCGCATACGGTTTTCCAACCGGAGGCAAAAACGTGGTCGACAGCGTTTTTGCCTACGGTTGAAAAATTGGCAAAACCGTATCGGGATTCTGTTGTGATAGTCCTGATCAGCTCCACTGAGCTGCCGGGATAGTTTTACTTTCACTTTAGATGCCGCCATCAACTTTGATAGTGGCATCTAAAGGGTTAATGCCAGGGATCGGCCCAATCGGTGATGCCCGGCACTAACCCTGGGTCCTGGCAGCTGATAGCAGTCGGGACCCACAGGGTTTTAAGCGTTCTCTGATCGGGAGGATGGTTTAGACCCCTATAACGGGACTCAGGACGTACAGGTATGGTTAAATGAAGTCTGTTGCCGCCTTTTAATCGGTCTTCATAGGCATAGTAAAGGTCCTTTTACACAGGCTGACATTACCCGATTAATAAATGCCAGTCCTGGTAATCCTATTCTGTTTACTGACTTACTCAATTGTGCGGCTGAGGTGCATGTGTGATGGCTGGATTGCTCATGCAGCCCTTTAAATTCATCACGATCTGCCACACATCCCGTTTTATACAGGTTGTATCTGGTAAATGGCACTCCATTGGCTAGTCTGTCCCAACGGGTTGAGCGGAGAAAAAAAAAATTTGCATAGTGCGTGTTCAATTTTTTTTTTCTTCCCCTGATGGACCCCATTCAATTCTGCTCATGTCCTTACAATGAAGGAGTTTAAGCATACATGAGATAAGCATAAGGCTATCTTTCTTATACAATACAACCAAGGACTATTCATAGTATTCCGAATATTGGGCAGACAACATGGGCCAAATAGTTTTTATCTGCCGACACATTCTATGTTTCTTTGTAAGTCAATGGGATCCATTGGGACACTGTGGTGTCTCTTGCTCTGACCTGTTTACAATCTGTTAAGCACAAAAAAAGAGCCGGACAGACCCACAACGGGTCGGAGCACAACAGCAGTGTGATTCTAGCCTTAGGGCAGTGTCACACAGAGCGCATCCGCAGTATATTTCCCGATATGGATGCGCCAACAGTGGTCACAAGAGGGACTGCAGAGCAAGTTTGCGGCTGGGTAGCTCTGTGCGTCCACTCGTAGCGGCGGATTTCGACAGCGGAAAATCTGCCACTATGAGCGGACAAACAGGACTACCCGGCTGCAGCTGGGAGCTCGCTCTGCAGTTCCTCGTGACATACCCTGCGGATGTGCAATGTGAGACCCTGCCCTTATGATGTAAAAGGGCCTTTAGGCACTCTACTTGTCATCATAGGGTTAGCAGTGAAGTATGAACAGCTATAGGTTACTGTTAGGTATTATGAGAAAACTAGCTTTTTTTTTTTTTTTTTTTTTTTTTAATGGTGTTAAAGGGGTATTCCAGGCAATACCTCTTTTTTATATATCAACTGGCTCCGGAAAGTTAAACAGATTTGTAAATTACTTCTATTAAAAAATCTGAAGTTTTCTGTCTAACTGCTCAATGATGATGTCACGTCCCGGGAGCTGTGCATGATGGGAAAATATCCCCATAGGAACTGCACAGCTACCGGGACATGAGTCATCAGAGAGCAGTTAGACAGAAAACAACAACTCAACTTCAGAAGCTAATAACTATTGGAAGGATTAAGATTTTTTAACTGATGTAATTTACAAATCTGTTTTAACTTTCCGGAGCCAGTTGATATATAAAAAAAAGTTTTGACCTGGAATACCCCTTTAATCTGGGATTTCCTTTTCTCTCTAATGTTCGCTGCTCTCCTAAAGTGTATATGTGACTCCTTGGACATCTGCCCCTTTATTGATGAAGCGCATGTTAATCCATTTCGATGCCGTTGCAAGTATTGATGCAGACAGCAAGGAATGGTTGTGGAGAGGGGCAGGATGACTCTAGGCTCCGTCTGTAGAAAGTAGACTTAGCTGCTCTGTGAGTTGTTGAATGCAGACAGCGAGATAAAGCCATTCTTCCCCCTAATGGTTTTATGAGGTCGAGTCCTCTCTAATGGGGAGTAGAGGAGTCCAGAAATCAGGGGAGTTTTGAAGTTTTGTTATTTGGTCTGGCGTGCTTTCTCTTTGAAATCAGATCACTCTCGGGCGCTGCTTTCCTGAGGAGGTCCCTCTGCTGTTGAGGAGTAGGAGTGGTGATAATACAGAGTTTGCTTTTTTGCTGGCGCCAGAATGACTGTTTATCTGGAGATCTCGCCAATTACAGCTGCTTTCTTAAAGCTGCAGTCACCACTAACCCCCCTCCACCTCCCCTCCCGCTCTCATTCAGCCACTCTGTCCTAGGAAATGGCATCTCGTCTCTTTCATAAAAAACTCCCACTCCGTAATGAGCTGGAGGAGACAGACCAAACCCTACCCCCAACCTTCGCACTCTTTTTTTTTTTCCTCTTTTTCTTCTTACAGTTTATTCTATCCCTGCTGCATTTCGTAGAGCCTTCATTTTGAAAGTCAAAAGAATAAATATCGCACCACCGTTGCAGTCTCTAAAACCTATGAATTTTGCTACATATAATGCATAATACTGTGCAAATGACACTATTTTATATTACAATATTTAGGACAGTGTTTCCCAACCAGGGTGTCTCCAGCTGTTGCAAAACTACATCCCCAAGCATGCCCTGACAGCCTTTGCCTGTCCGGGCATGCTTGGAGATGTAGTTTTGCAACAGCTGGAGGCACACTGGTTGGGAAACTCTGGTTTAGAAAATCGGATCCTGAAATCAAAAGGTTTACGGATCAGTCTGCATACAAGAGATCTTGAGTTTTAATCTTACTCAAGGTCATCTACTGTGTTTTTGTGGATTTCCTCCAGGATTTCAGTTCATCCCTTACTCCTTTTGGTGACCAATGGCTATTTGTACAGCTCTGCAGTATGTGTTGATGGTATATATTGACTGACAGTCCTCATACTGTACTTGGCCTTTGAGGCTGGATCTTGTCCGATTCAGCTGCCTGTTTCAAGATGGCCTCACACACGAATGTGTCGATTTCACCGAGATTGGGCTATCATCTAATGTGAGTGGTGTCCCCCTGATGCTCCCTATACAGCTGATATTGGGGAGAAAAGTGTTGGGCGCTGGGACATTACAGCATGCCCTATGCTGGAAAGACAAGCCACCTCTGCCAGATGTATCTGACCATGCCTACCCAATTGAAACACCTGCATATGTTGTGTTCAAAATAGAGAGGGAGGCAAGCTACTGTCAGATTCCTCTAATGGAGACTTATGTCCCCGAAAACAAAAGATTCGGGCTTATGAAATCCAACATGCTCAGTCCTTCTTTCCCCTCAATATCTGCCATCTGGAGACAGTCACAATGTTCCCAGGCACGTTAGATGGGCAACCGGTCCTGATGAAATCGACAAATTTTGTCAATATTGATCTCTGTATGGCAAACTTTACTGTACAATCTTAAAGCATCATAGTTACCACCACTGCACTTACAAACATCTTTAACCAACGGGCTCTAAGGACCCTAATTACACATGTATATGCTCAATAGATCATGGCGTTCCTGATGCCCAGATATATTATCCTTCACATGTTTATTCAATGAATCTTCACGATATATTCATGTATTTATTCAGACATATAAGTGCCAATATTCACTGTGCAAGATGTAAAACAGCATACCTCGATCAGATGGAGAGACACGAGCACAAACCTGCCACGCTACGTTTCAGGGGCACGCCCCCTTAGTCATGCGCACAGGTTTGATGCGGGAGTGGGTTTAAGAATGGTAGCGGCTGGACCCAGGTGAGTAGTTAACTCTTTTAGGCAAGCGCATATCATAATACTTCATATACCATCCAGTGCACGCTAGCATGCTCAAATCCACGGTTAAACGTTGAATTTACTATTTTAATTCAGCCGTTTTGGTTCCAAAGCTCTACTATTCAAAATGTTTCCCTCTTCAGCAAATTCTTTCTATTCACATCCACATTACTGTTCACCTTTACCTCTTCAATGACTTGTCATCTTAGATCAGACGCTACATGTCCATGTTCTTTAAAATGCCTGGCCACAGTTGTCTCTCCGTATTGCGGTACTCCACATGCCCCAGATTCTTCATGTGTATAAGGTCTTATTGCAGACTTATGCTCACCAACTCTAGTTTTAATAATCATAGACAAAACCACATGGACACTTCAAAAGATAAATCACATTGGTACTGTTACATGTGTGATAACCTCTAATAAGGATTTTGTGGCCATTATTAGGATGTAGAATATCACCACCTTTTATAACGCCATTGCACTGTGTACAAGAGAGACACGAAAAAGTACAATTTTTTTTTCTTGCTGCCATAAATGTTTGTTTGTGAGGGAGTACATTTTTTGTGTACCCTTGATGTACAAAGTTTGTACACTAACATACCCCAGGCTAAAGGGATGCAATGTATTAGAGAGTTATTGTCTCAAGATGTCAAGTTGGATAATAGAAAAATTAACTTCCTCATGATATTTTTGGACTATGCCCTTACAAAAAACTATTTTAGTTTTAATCAAGAATTTTTTCTGCAGACGTATGGTGTTTCAATGAGGTCCTCAGTAGCCCCACGATTGGCTAATGCCTTTATGGCTAACTTTGAAAATACATATGTCTTCGGATCCCTCGCCATGGACTCGTCATCCAGGTGGCCCCGCTACGTGGATGACGTCTTCGTGCTATGGAGGGATTCGGAGGAATCGTTAATGTCATTTATGGAGCAATTAAATTCATGTCACAGTACTATCAAGTTCACACTGACGATCGGGCTGGGTGGTATGACCAAGTATGTGTATCGCGGTATTTTTTTAACTTACGGCGGTTCCACGGTATATAACTGTATTTTCACCCCCCCAATCATGTGACCCGCCAGCGCTGTTCTGTCCCCCCCCCCCCCCGCCCCAATCATGTGACCCGCACGCGGTGTTCGGCTTCCCCCCAAAAATCATGTGACCCGCCAGCACTGTTCTGCTCCCCCCAATTAATGATCAGCCTAGCGGGGTACTACTCACATGTCTCCTTCAAGCACTGCTCTCCTCCTCTTTGTTGGGGGCCGCCGGCGATGGAACTCACTGTATGCAAGTGGTCTCCAACCTGCGGACCTCCAGATGTTGCAAAACTACAATTCCAGGCTGTCCGGGCATGCTGATAGTTGTAGTTTTGCAACAGCTGGAGGTCCGCAGTTTTGAGACCACTGCTGTACGCTGTATACCTATGCCCGGGCTGCAAAATATACAGAAAAGAAACTTTAACTTACCTACGTCGGTTACACGCTGTTCCTTGGGACTGGAACATCGGACAGCCGTCAGCCTATCACCGGCTGCAGCGATGTCCCACCCTGGCCAGTGATGGGCTGAGCCCACTGTCATGTAAGAAGCCGTCCAGAGCTCCTTACATGACAGTGGGCTCAGCCTATCACTGGCTGGGGCGGGACATCGCCCGGGCATAGGGATACAGCGTTCAGCAGTGGTCTCAAACCTGCGGACCTCCAGCTGTTGCAAAACTACAACTCCCAGCATGCCCGGATAGCCATTGGCATGCTGGGAGTTGTAGTTTTGCAACATCTGGAGGTCTGCAGGTTGGAGACCACTGGCGTACAGTATAGAGTTCCAGTGCCCGGCGGCCCCCAACAAAGAGGAGGAGGGCAGTGCTTGCGGGTGACATATGTGAGTAGTACCCCGCTGGGATGATCATTAATTGGCGGGGGGGGCAGAACTGCGCTGGTGGGTCACATAGGATTAGTTTCCCGATGTGGGGACAGCGCTGCGCTGGGCTGATAATACATTCCCGAGGGGGAGGGGCCAAACCGGTATGGGGGAAAATTCATATCGTGCAGCCCAAAAAATTTGGTATTCGGTATGAACCGGTATACCGCCCAGCCCTACTACAATCCGCATAGTATTTGTTTCCTAGATATGGAGGTAAGAAATAATAGAAAAAGGATTTGAGACCACATTATTTACCAAACCTACGGATAGAACTAGTATACTACACCAACGCAGTTATCACTCCCCTACAGTTTTCAAGGGACTCCCCAAAAGCCAATTTATGAGCGCACGGCGGATTTCAAGTAATGGTAGTGAGTACATTAAAAAAATAAAACAAAGATTGTTGAGAAATTTGCATCTAAAGGGTAGAATAAAAAAATGGTTGAAAAGATAAGGATTGAAGTTGGAAACTAGTAGAGATGTGTTAAGACGGAGTAAAAGCAGTTGTGCCAGCAAACGAAAAAATGAACGTGACCTGTATGTTAGTAAATATGGTAAACGTTCGTCTATCATCCAACATACTATTAGGAAGTATTGGAAGTTTCTATCTACAGACAAGAAGTATGGCTTATTGTTTAGAGATCCCCCCCCCCATGTTTACATACAAATAAGGGAAAACTATAGGTGATAAACTGGCGAGGAGTGACATTGTGAAAAAACGTAAAGGCAAACAAACATTTATGGCAGCAAGAAAAATTGTACTTTTTCGAGTCTCTCTTGTGCATTATAATAAGGTGGTGATATTCTACATCCGACTAATGGCCACAAAATCCTTATTAGAGGTTATCACACATGCAACAGGACCAATGTGATTTATCTTTTGAAGTGTCCATGTGGTTTTGTCTATGTAGGACAGACCGCATGGATGATTAAAACTAGAGTTGGTGAGCAGAAGTCTGCAATAAGACATTATACACAAGAAGAATCTGGGGCATGTGCGCACTTTAAAGAATATACATGTAGCGTCTGATCTAAGATGACAAGTCATTGAGAGGTAAAGTTGAACAGTAATGTGGATGTGAATAGAAAGAATTTGCTGAAGAGGGAAACATAGGATAGTAGAGCTAAAATCTTTGGAACCAAAAGGGCTGAATGAAAATTGTAATTTCAAGGTTTACTTTTAACCGTGGATTTGAGCATGCTCGCGTGCACTGGATGGTATATGAAGTATTATGATATACGCTTGCCTAAAAGAGTTAACTACTCACCTGTGTCCAGCCGCTACCATTCTTAAAGGGGTTCTCCGGTGCTTGGACATCTTATCCCCTATCCAAAGGATAGGGGATAAGATGCCTGATCGCGGGAGTCCCGCTGCTGGGGACCCCCGGGATCTTGCATGCGACACCCCGTTTGTAATCAGTCCCCGGAGCGTGTTCGCTCCGGGACTGATTATCGGCGACCACAGGGCCGACGGCGTGTTATGTCACGCCCCCGCCCCTGTGTGATGTCACGCTCCGCCCCTCAATGCAAGCCTACGGGAGGGGGCGTGGCAGCTATCACATAACACGCCGTCGGCCCTGTGGTCGCCGATAATCAGACCCGGAGCTAACACGCTCCGGGGACTGATTACAAACGGGGTGCCGCTTGCAAGATACCGGGGGTCCCCAGCGGCAGGACTCCCGCGATCAGACATCTTATCCCCCTATCCTTTGGATAGGGGATAAGATGTCTAAGCACCGGAGAACCCCTTTAAACCCACTCCCGTATCAAACCTGTGCGCATGACTAAGGGCCCCTGAAACGTAGCGTGGCAGGTTTGTGCTCGTGTCTCCATCTGATCGAGGTATGCTGTTTTACATCTTGCACAGAAAATATTGGCACTTATATGTCTGAATACATACATGAATATATTGTGAAGATTCATTGAATAAACATGTGTAGGATAATATATCTGAGCATCAGTATGGACATTATGCTTTATTAGCCTGTCTGCAGTAGGAACGCCATGATCTGTTGAGCATATACAACTTTACTGTACATACTCGTGTCCTTACGCCCCTATGCATATTAGATAAATATGTGTCCGCTTAACATTTGGTTTTTTCGTGGACTAGACGACTTATATGTTTGGAGGTCTTTATTAAAAAATGAACTAGGCCAATGGTTTCACTATGGGGGACATTTATCAAGGTATTTAGAGCCTTTTTTATTTTGCTTAGTCTTGGGGCACGAAAAGTCACACATGTGCCTAAGCACTTTTTTGTGCGACTTTTGTGGGTAAACAATAGGTTACACACAGCCTTACCTTACAAAAAGTTGCGAGTCTACTCCAGGTCGGATCTGGAGTACACAACTCCTGTACGTGAGCAAATTTTAAGAAGTCGCAATTGGGGATCGACCGATATAGTTTTTTTTAGGGCCGATACCGATAATCGGTGGAGGTTAGGGCCGATAGCCGATAACTTATACCGATATTCCGGTATAAGTTATCGGCTATTTATCTTCCCCGCGACACCGCTGCAGATCATTGATTTTAAAGCGGGTGCTTTAAATCAATGCACTGCAGTGGCTTTTGCTGTGCCATAGGCGGCTGCCACCACCCGCTTCTCTCCCCCTGCCTGTCCGGGGGTCCTGAGTCCTATCACCGACAAAGCCCCCACCGCCGCACCGCTCCCCCCACTGCCGCTCCACTTCGCGCCCCCTACCACCCCACTGCAGTGCTCCGCTCCGCGTCCCCTACCCCCCCACCGCACCGCCGCGGTCCCATTGCCTCCCCCAACCCCGGTTTTATAATTACCTGTTCCCGGGGCCTGGGGTCTACTCTACATCTGGCTCCGGTGGCGTCCTCCTGAGCTGTCACTGTGCGCACTGACGGTGACGTCACGTCGCGCATGTCACGTCACTCGTCATTGCGCACAGCGTAACGCCCTGGGCCCCGGGAACAGGTAGTTATAAAACCGGGGATGGGGGGGGGGGGGGGGGGCGGTCGCAGTGCGGTGCAGCTGGTCGGGGGGGGGAGGGGGGGCGGCGGGGCATTATCGGCTTATCGGCAAGGTAATTGCCGATACCGATAATGCCCAAAATTGTGATTATCGGCCAAACCGACAATCGGCCGATCCCTAGTCGCAACGAAGTCTTGCAAAAGTCTCAGCTGCAACTTTTTAGTTTTGCTTATGCTCTGAATTTATCAACCCCCTGTCATAGTATTATAAATATGTAGCACATAAGCAAAACTAAAGCAAAAAACAAATGCCTTCAGAACTTGCTTACCAATTCAAACACTGATAAATGTCCCCTTTTTATGCAGCTAAAAGTATTGGCGACCATCTTTCAGACCATAGGTTGCTGCCTGCCAAAAATACAGTTTTATGACACTAACACCATCATTATATTTGCTGTCAAAAATATGCAAGAATTACAGATTTTTTTTTTTCTTAAATATGAAAATAAAATTTTTCTTTCTTTCTTGCAGAATCTCCTCCTCCTCCATACTCTCGTCTGTCTCCAAAATTTGAGCAAAAACCCCTGGGTAAGTGCACACAAGTTAACCACGGTTTTTCTATGTTGGCATTTTAGGTTTTCAGCTTTTATCGGTGGCATTTTTTCAATTTGAAATCTTAGTAGAAAGATAAATTGTGATCAGTGGGAAAAATATGGTCATGTGTGTTCCCCTATGTAACATGGGTACAGTTATTTTTGTGCTGGGTTCTGTTACAATGGTCTACCCTGCATGTTGGCATCAGCAGTGCGGTTTTCTATGAAGGACTCCTTAGCTTTTTCCGGTGTTGTTTGGATGTCTGGCAGCGGCTATGCCCTTGTTTAAAGCATGCATGCTTGGCTGCTCCGATTATGCACTTTCACATTAAGAATTGCATTCTCCTGATGGCTATCTTATGTGTCTTGTTAAAACAACAAACCTCATTTTTATTTGGCAGCTAATGCAAAAAACACTGATCTGCTAGTGGCATTTCTCCTTGTTTCTGGGAGTCTGTCTGTGATTATTAAAGGGGTACTCCGCCCCTAGATTTCTTATCCTCTATACAAAGGATAGGGGATAAGATGTCTGATCGTGGGGGTCTCCCCACTGGGGACCCCCACAATATCCCTGCTGCATCTGGCGATCGTTTAGAGGGTCAGGTGCAGCGCCGGAGGCTCGTGACGTCATGGCCACGCCCCCTCAATGCAAGTCTATGGGAGGGGGTGTGGTGGACGTCACTCCCCCTCCCATAGACTTGCATTGAGGGGGCGTGGCCGTGGCGTCACGAGCCTCCGCCTCGCATCGCCAGTCATCCGGCATGGAGAGAAGTTCACTCCGTGCACCGGATGTCTGGAGTGCTGCAGCCAAGATTGCGGGGGTCCCCAGCTGCAGCACCCAGGCGATCAGACATCTTATCCCCTATCCTTTGCATAGTGGATAAGATGTCTAGGGGCGGAGTACCCCTTTTAAGCTTGTGTTGTTGAGGTTGTCCGTATGACTGACCAAGGCCTTGTTCCTTGGGCTGATGGGGACTACTAGGTGGAAATGGCACAGTCCACCAGTGATATGGTCTAAACTGTAGATTTACTTAACTTGCCACAAAAGTGGCATTATAAGCCTTGTACCACTTTTTTGTCTTGCTCAACATCCAGCACGGTAAAACAGAATTGTGGCTTTAAAGGTAACCTTGTCACCATATATAACACGTGACAATGCGTTTTATATATTAAAATCTTCTTATTCACCATCCCCAGGAGACATTCCTGCCCGCAGGGATGGTGAAGATATAAAGTTAGAAAGTCTCCTCCGCCGGCCCTGTAAGTAGTCCCCTGGGCGGGGAGCTATACTCACCTAGTCCCGGTGTGATTTAATTTTTTTGGCGCATCTTCAGTCTGCGTTGTGTAAGTATATGCTGTCTAAATGTTAGATAGGATTAGTTGATCTATACAATAGCTTGTATTCTATTTATCTTTCAGGTAATAGATTATTTGCACAGATACCATTGACCTATATCTAGTAAATGATGTTCAGAAGATCGCTGTTGGCATATCTTACTAACAATATATCATCTGAGGAGGACTGTCAAACACCTTCAGAAATAAAGGGGGGGATTACACAGCCAGGTTGAATGCATGCTATGTACACTTCAGACAAAACACATACAACAAGCACTTTTTCCTGGGAAAACCTTAATACCCTACAAAATTTAACTAAGGAAAGCTGTCCTATTTGGCCCAAAATGGCACGATTTTGGTGCAAAAATAATCACTTCGAAACTGCTGCAAAGAGAAATTTTGGCGCAGGGAAAACTTTTCAACGCGCCAAATCAATGAGAGCATGCCCAACTTTAAAAAAAAATCTAGCTGCTGGGAACAGCTGAAAACACAAACAGCCTTTACGAGACTTTTCATTTATTTCCACCTCCCCCCAGTGTGTTACATTTTGCGTATGTTTACTGAAGAGAGCCAGGTTTCTACACAAATCCTAAATGTGTCTCTTTTATAAGACATTTTAAAATGTTGTTATTGTCTAACGAACATTGAAAAGATGACTTACCTTAAAAACCTTAGAAACTATCTCTAATTTCTTGTTTTAGGCTATGTTGAGGGATCGGCTTTTAGCTTACAGTTGCTCATTCAGCTCTTAAGAATCCTAGAAACTGGGGGGGGTGGGGGGTACCATTTTTAAGTGCACCTGTCGCTATAAAAAAATGTCCTAGAGCAGTGGTCTCCAAACTGCAGTCTTCCAGATGTTGCAAAAATTCCAACTCTTTGCATACCTAAAAGCCATTGGTCATGCTGGGAGTTGTAGTTATGCAACCTCTGGAAAGCCTCACTTTGGAGACTATTGTCCTAGAGACATGTCAAATTTTTTAATGGGTTAGGGTCCAATTGTTCAAACCCCTAGAACGAGCATGGAGAGAAGTATGCGATTTATCTCCCTGTCTCTGAGCCCACAACTATTGCAAACCCTTAGACTCTGTCTCGGTCACATGGCATGATGGTATGCCACCCATATTGCTGCCCCAACCTGCCGGTGTTCGTATGATGTTGCAGCCGCAAGACCCTCAGCTGTTGTCACGATGCCGGCTGGCAGGTAGTGGATCCTCTGTGCCAGAGAGGGATTGGCGTGGACCGTGCTAGTGGATCGGTTCTAAGTCACTACTGGTTTTCACCAGAGCCCGCCGCAAAGCGGGATGGTCTTGCTGCGGCGGTAGTGACCAGGTCGTATCCACTAGCAACGGCTCAACCTCTCTGACTGCTGAAGATAGGCGCGGTACAAGGGAGTAGACAGAAGCAAGGTCGGACGTAGCAGAAGGTCGGGGCAGGCAGCAAGGATCGTAGTCGGGGGCAACGGCAGGAGGTCTGGAACACAGGCTAGGAACACACAAGGAAACGCTTTCACTGGCACAATGGCAACAAGATCCGGCGAGGGAGTGAAGGGGAAGTGAGGTATAAATAGGGAGTGCACAGGTGAACACACTAATTGGAACCACTGCGCCAATCAGCGGCGCAGTGGCCCTATAAATCGCAGAGACCCGGCGCGCGCGCGCCCTAGGGAGCGGGGCCGCGCGCGCCGGGACAGGACAGACGGAGAGCGAGTCAGGTACGGGAGCCGGGATGCGCGTCGCGAGCGGGCGCTACCCGCATCGCGAATCGCATCTCGGCTGGAGACGGTATCGCAGCGCACCGGGTCAGTGGAGCTGCCCGGAGCGCTGCGGTAGCGAGAGAGAAGCGAGCGCTCCGGGGAGGAGCGGGGACCCGGAGCGCTCGGCGTAACAGTACCCCCCCCTTGGGTCTCCCCCTCTTCTTAGAGCCTGAGAACCTGAGGAGCAGACTTTTGTCTAGGATGTTGTCCTCAGGTTCCCAGGATCTCTCTTCAGGTCCACAGCCCTCCCAATCCACCAAAAAGAACTTTTTCCCTCTGACCGTCTTGGAGGCCAGTATCTCTTTCACTGAGAAGACGTCAGAAGAACCGGAGACAGGAGTGGGAGAAACTAATTTGGGAGAGAAACGGTTGATGATGAGTGGTTTAAGAAGAGAGACATGAAAGGCATTAGGAATACGGAGAGAAGGAGGAAGAAGAAGTTTGTAAGAGACAGGATTAATTTGGCACAAGACTTTGAAGGGACCAAGATAGCGTGGACCCAGTTTGTAACTGGGGACACGAAAGCGGACATATTTAGCGGAGAGCCATACCTTGTCTCCGGGAGCAAAAATGGGGGGAGCTCTTCTTTTCTTATCGGCAAACTTTTTCATGCGAGATGAAGCCTGTAAAAGAGAAACTTGGGTCTCTTTCCATATGGTGGAAAGATCACGAGTCACTTCATCTACCGCGGGCAAACCAGAGGGCAAGGGAGTAGGGAGGGGGGGAAGAGGGTGACGGCCGTACACCACGAAAAATGGGGATTTGGAGGAAGATTCAGAGACTCTAAAGTTATACGAGAATTCGGCCCATGGTAGAAGATCTGCCCAATCATCCTGGCGGGAGGAAACAAAATGTCGTAAATAATCACCCAAGACCTGGTTAATTCTTTCTACTTGTCCATTGGATTGAGGATGATATGCAGAAGAAAAGTTTAATTTAATCTTGAGTTGTTTACAGAGAGCCCTCCAGAATTTTGACACGAATTGGACGCCTCTATCCGAGACTATTTGTGTGGGCAACCCGTGAAGACGAAAAATGTGTACAAAAAATTGTTTAGCCAACTGAGGCGCTGAAGGAAGACCAGGAAGAGGGATGAAATGTGCCATCTTGGAGAATCGATCAACGACCACCCAAACAACAGTGTTGCCACGGGATGGGGGTAGGTCTGTAATAAAATCCATACCAATCAGAGACCAAGGCTGTTCGGGGACAGGCAGAGGATGAAGAAAACCAGCGGGCTTCTGGCGAGGAGTCTTATCCCGAGCACAGACAGTGCAGGCTCGCACAAAGTCCACGACATCAGTCTCCAGAGTCGGCCACCAATAGAAGCGAGAGATGAGTTGCACAGATTTCTTGATGCCTGTATGACCTGCGAGATGGGAGGAGTGACCCCATTTGAGGATTCCGAGGCGTTGGCGTGGAGAGACGAAGGTCTTTCCTGGAGGAGTTTGCCTGATGGAGGCTGGAGAAGTGGAGATCAGGCAGTCAGGAGGAATGATGTGTTGCGGAGAGAGTTCAACTTCCGAGGCATCCGAGGAACGAGAGAGAGCATCGGCCCTAATGTTCTTATCGGCAGGCCGAAAGTGAATTTCAAAATTAAATCTGGCAAAGAACAGAGACCACCTGGCCTGGCGAGGATTCAGCCGTTGGGCAGACTGGAGATAGGAGAGGTTCTTGTGATCGGTGTAAATAATAACAGGAAATCTTGATCCCTCCAGCAGATGCCTCCATTCCTCAAGTGCTAATTTAATGGCTAGAAGCTCTCGATCCCCGATGGAGTAGTTCCTCTCCGCCGGAGAGAAGGTCCTAGAAAAAAAACCACAAGTAACAGCATGCCCGGAAGAATTTTTTTGTAGAAGGACCGCTCCAGCTCCTACAGAGGAGGCATCAACCTCCAATAGGAAGGGTTTAGATGGGTCAGGTCTGGAGAGCACGGGAGCCGAAGAAAAGGCAGACTTGAGCCGTTTAAAGGCGTCTTCCGCTTGAGGAGGCCAAGACTTGGGATTGGCATTTTTTTTGGTTAAAGCCACGATAGGGGCCACAACGGTAGAAAAATGTGGAATAAATTGCCTGTAATAATTGGCGAACCCCAAAAAACGTTGGATAGCACGGAGTCCGGAGGGGCGTGGCCAATCTAAGACGGCAGAGAGTTTGTCTGGATCCATTTGTAGTCCCTGGCCAGAGACCAAGTATCCTAGGAAAGGAAGAGATTGGCATTCAAACAGACATTTCTCTATCTTGGCATAAAGTTGATTGTCACGAAGTCTCTGAAGAACCATACGGACATGCTGGTGGTGTTCTTCTAGATTGGCAGAAAAAATCAGGATATCGTCCAGATATACAACAACACAGGAGTATAAGAGATCACGAAAAATTTCATTAACAAAGTCTTGGAAGACGGCAGGGGCGTTGCACAGGCCAAAGGGCATGACCAGATACTCAAAGTGTCCATCTCTAGTGTTAAATGCCGTTTTCCATTCATCCCCCTCTCTGATGCGGATGAGATTATAAGCACCTCTTAAGTCCAGTTTGGTAAAGATGTGGGCACCTTGGAGGCGATCAAAGAGTTCAGAGATGAGGGGTAGAGGGTAGCGGTTCTTTATCGTGATTTTATTAAGACCGCGGTAGTCAATGCAAGGGCGTAGAGAGCCATCTTTTTTGGACACAAAGAAAAATCCGGCTCCGGCAGGAGAGGAGGATTTACGGATAAAGCCTTTTTTTAAATTTTCCTGGATGTACTCCGACATAGCAAGAGTCTCTGGGGCGGACAGAGGATAGATTCTGCCCCGGGGTGGAGTAGTGCCCGGGAGGAGGTCAATAGGACAATCATAAGGCCTGTGAGGAGGTAGAGTCTCAGCTTGTTTTTTGCAAAAAACATCCGCAAAGTCCATATAGGCCTTAGGGAGACCGGTTACAGGGGGAACCACAGAGTCACGGCAAGGGGTACTGGGAACCGGTTTTAGGCAGTCCTTGAAACAAGAGGGCCCCCAACTCTTGATCTCCCCAGTGGACCAATCCAGGGTTGGGGAATGGAGTTGAAGCCAGGGTAGTCCAAGGAGGATTTCGGAAGTGCAATTGGGGAGGACCAAAAATTCAATCTTCTCGTGATGAGGTCCGATGCACATTAGAAGGGGCTCCGTGCGGAAACGTATGGTACAATCCAATCTTTCATTGTTTACACAATTGATGTAGAGGGGTCTGGCGAGACTGGTCACTGGGATGTTGAACCTGTTTACGAGAGAGGCCAAAATAAAATTTCCTGCAGATCCGGAATCCAAGAAGGCCATAGTAGAGAAGGAGAAGGCAGAGGCAGATATCCGCACAGGCACAGTAAGACGTGGAGAAGCAGAGTAGACATCAAGGACTGTCTCACCCTTGTGCGGAGTCAGCGTACGTCTTTCCAGGCGGGGAGGACGGATAGGACAATCCTTCAGGAAGTGTTCGGTACTGGCACAGTACAGACAGAGATTCTCCATGCGGCGTCGTGTCCTCTCTTGAGGTGTCAGGCGAGACCGGTCGACCTGCATAGCCTCCACGGCGGGAGGCACAGAAACGGATTGCAGGGGACCAGAGGAGAGAGGAGCCGGGGAGAAAAAACGTCTTGTGCGAACAAAGTCCATATCCTGGCGGAGCTCCTGACGCCTTTCGGAAAAACGCATGTCAATGCGAGTGGCAAGATGGATGAGTTCATGTAGGTTAGCAGGGATTTCTCGTGCGGCCAGAACATCTTTAATGTTGCTGGATAGGCCTTTTTTAAAGGTCGCGCAGAGGGCCTCATTATTCCAGGATAATTCTGAAGCAAGAGTACGGAATTGTACGGCGTACTCGCCAACGGAAGAATTACCCTGGACCAGGTTCAACAGGGCAGTCTCAGCAGAAGAGGCTCGGGCAGGTTCCTCAAAGACACTTTGAATTTCTGAGAAGAAGGAGTGTATAGAGGCAGTGACGGGGTCATTGCGGTCCCAGAGCGGTGTGGCCCATGACAGAGCTTTTCCAGACAGAAGGCTGACTACGAAAGCCACCTTAGACCTTTCAGTAGGGAACTGGTCCGACATCATCTCCAAGTGCAGGGAACATTGGGAAAGAAAGCCACGGCAGAATTTAGAGTCCCCATCAAATTTATCCGGCAAGGATAGTCGTAGACCAGAAGCGGCCACTCGCTGCGGAGGAGGTGCAGGAGCTGGCGGAGGAGATGATTGCTGAAGCTGTGGTAGTAGCTGCTGTAGCATCACGGTCAGTTGAGACAGCTGTTGGCCTTGTTGCGCTATCTGTTGTGACTGCTGGGCGACCACCGTGGTGAGGTCGGCGACAACTGGCAGAGGAACTTCAGCGGGATCCATGGCCGGATCTACTGTCACGATGCCGGCTGGCAGGTAGTGGATCCTCTGTGCCAGAGAGGGATTGGCGTGGACCGTGCTAGTGGATCGGTTCTAAGTCACTACTGGTTTTCACCAGAGCCCGCCGCAAAGCGGGATGGTCTTGCTGCGGCGGTAGTGACCAGGTCGTATCCACTAGCAACGGCTCAACCTCTCTGACTGCTGAAGATAGGCGCGGTACAAGGGAGTAGACAGAAGCAAGGTCGGACGTAGCAGAAGGTCGGGGCAGGCAGCAAGGATCGTAGTCGGGGGCAACGGCAGGAGGTCTGGAACACAGGCTAGGAACACACAAGGAAACGCTTTCACTGGCACAATGGCAACAAGATCCGGCGAGGGAGTGAAGGGGAAGTGAGGTATAAATAGGGAGTGCACAGGTGAACACACTAATTGGAACCACTGCGCCAATCAGCGGCGCAGTGGCCCTTTAAATCGCAGAGACCCGGCGCGCGCGCGCCCTAGGGAGCGGGGCCGCGCGCGCCGGGACAGGACAGACGGAGAGCGAGTCAGGTACGGGAGCCGGGATGCGCGTCGCGAGCGGGCGCTACCCGCATCGCGAATCGCATCCCGGCTGGAGACGGTATCGCAGCGCACCGGGTCAGTGGAGCTGCCCGGAGCGCTGCGGTAGCGAGAGAGAAGCGAGCGCTCCGGGGAGGAGCGGGGACCCGGAGCGCTCGGCGTAACAGCTGTCCTCCTTCAGTCGCTTTTCTGCACCATGTGACAATAAAGTGGTCACCCTGGCGGACCTTCAAGTGCTGGTCCAATCCCTGCCCTCAAAGGATGATCTCTCCTGTCTGGCTAAACAACTTGTAGCAGAAAGTAGACAGGAATTCTCCACCTTTTTGCACTGAGTTTATTTAGACCTCCTCCAGAGTTGATGCTGTGAAAGCGGCTCAAGAATCAATGGGCTCTACTAGGGATCGACCGATTATCGCTTTTGCCGATATTATCGGCCGATAATCACGATTTTAGACATTTTTGGTATTGGCAATTACATTGCCGATAATGCCTCGCCCCCCGGCCAGAGACGAGCGCCGCTGCCCCATTGCCTCCCCCCCCCCCCCCTCCTCTGCCCACATACTGCCGCTGCCCCATTGCCTCCCCATCCTCTACCCACATACCGCCGCTGCCCCATCGCCTCCCCCCATCCCCGATGTTATAATTTTCTGTTCCCGAGGGTCCGCGATCCTTCTGGCTCCTGCCCTGTTTTTGTGCGCTGCGCAATGACGAGTGACATCCCCAACGCGACGTCACCGTCAGTGCGCACAGTGACAGCGCAGGACGCCGACGGAGCCAGAAGGATCGCAGACGCCTGGGAACAGGTAATTATAACACCGGGGATGGGGGGAAGCGATGGGGCGGCGGCGGTATGTGGGCATGTTTTTATATAGGAAAAGGGGGTGATTTGAACTTATAACATGGAAGGGGTTAATGTGTGTCTTTAAAGGGATATTCCGGTGGAAAACTTTTTATTTATTTATTTATTTATTTTTAAATCAACTTGTGCCAGACAGTTAAACAGATTTGTAAATTACTTCTATTAAAAAACCTTAATCCTTTTAAGTACATTTTAGCAGCTGTATGCTACAGAGGAAATTCTTTACTTTTTGAATTTATTTTTTGTGTTGTCCACAGTGCTCTCTGCTGACACATCTGTCAGTGTCAAGAACTGTCCAGAGCAGCATAGGTTTGCTATGGACAGTTCCTGATACGGGCATCAGGTGTCAGCAGAGAGCACTGTGGACAACGCAAAAGAAATTCAAAAAATAAAGATTTTCCTCTGTAACATACAGCTGCTAAAAAGTACTGAAAGGATTAAGATTTTTTTAATAGAAGTAATTTACAAATCTGTTCAACTTTCTGGCACCAATTAATAAAAAAAAAAAAATAAATAAATAATAAGTTTTCCACTAGAGTACCCCTTTAAACTTTTAGTAATATTTTTTTATTTTACACTTTATTAGACTTTTAGGAGGAATCATTAGATTCCTCATACAGATCAATAGAGTTCTATCTGTGTGCTCTGCAATCCATTGATAGAGCCTGGTCCAGCCAGGCTCTATCAATGACGGATCCACAGACACCAGGGAACAGAGGATAGCCCTCCGGCTTCATCTATAGTGGATTCACCTTCCCGGCGCCCGGAACTGCATGTCCCGGGCGTTGGGCGATAGCAATTCCACATCCCTGGAACTGCTTGACCGCCCTCTCAGCACTTATATTTATATGGACAGAGCTCACAGGGCATTGCACCCTTGCTGCTAGAACGATCAGCATCCCCAGGATGTAATTTGTCAGGTGCATTTTCATGCCCTTAAGGGGAACTCCGCCCCTAGACATCTTATCCCCTATCAAAAGGATAGGGGATAAGATGTCAGATCGCGGGGGTCCTGCCACTGGGGACCCCCGGGATCTCGGCTGCAGCAAACTCGTTCTGTGCGTAATGACAGGAGATACAGGGGCCGGAGCATGGTTATGTCACGGCTCCACTCCTCATGATGTCATGGCCCACCTCCTTAATGCAAGTCTATGGGGGTGGGCGTGATGGCCGCCACACCCCCTCCCATAGACTTATATTGAGGGGCGGGCTGTGCGGTTACAAGGAGGTGGAGCCATGACGTAACTATGCTCCGGCCCCTATATTGCCCGTCATTACTCACAGAGCGAATTTTCGCGACGTTTCCAACCTTCCCTGCTAAGTGGCCCCAGCCACATCCAACTCTAATACCAACCAAGGCCTTGAAGTCCAACCTTCATCAGAATGGCTCTTGTCAATCTGAGACTCCTGTATCCCCTATGGACAGCCACTTGGTGGCTACATCCTCCGTTACTTGACTATTTGACGTGGTTTTTACATCTTTATTTGTCCTTGAGGGACTTTGAATGAGTTGGTCACCTGTGGCCCCTATCACAGAATCCCCCTTTTGATATAATCTGTCTTCCTATCAGTGCTCAGCTATGCCTGACTCACTGACTTTTCTCCCCATAGGTCAGAGATCGTTCAGTTACCATCAATTTCTATAAGACTTTTGAAGAACATCTAGCCCATTTGCTTATTGTGGCATTTAATGTGGTTTCTTCCGATTTCCCCTTAACCCCACAAACTGCTTCTACTAATGTTGTGATCCTAAATCGAGAAAAGACCCTCAGGTCTATGCTAGCTACCAGCCTGTCTCGCTCTTAAATGTAGATCTAAAGATCTTTGCAGAACTAATTGCAAATAGGCTTGGATCTTACCTGCCTACTCTTATCCATCCTGACCAGGTGGGTTCTGTCCTGGGGGGGATCCACAACCCAGATATTTCGGGCATCCGGGTAAGGGAGTGTGCTCAGTATTTGTTTGTGACAATGTGGTGTCCCGGTACCGCATCTTATACGGTACCTATGTATGTGTGGGTCCCCATAGCCAGAGTCCCTAGGACGTAGGGATTCCTGTGATGTAGTCTACTCCTTGTCGCCTCTATTCCAGCTCATAGACCAGTAATTTATGTAAAGGTAATGTAAATACAGTAATATATATGTAAATAGATGATTAGTTACTGACTCCATAGCGTTGCAGGACCTGCGGGTCACATGACTATGTAAACTGTATGGTATTAAGCTTGAGGACCTTTGGAGGCCCTGTGACGTAAGCAATCCCATTACTCTCTGTAATGGTGAGTGACAGATGTTTGGACCAATCAGATTCGCCACGCCCCCAGCCCATATAAGGGAGCGGCGACCATCTTCTCTCTCTCTTGCTCCTGTACTCCTGACGTGGAAAGACCTGTACAGCAACTAACGCAGTGAATTTCCAGACACTCTGCAGCATCACCGGACCTAATATAACCCCTAAATCCGGACGGATCTGCAAATATCTACCCTAAATTCAGAGACTGTCTAAATAGCAAGGTCCGTCACAACTGTCAGTCACTAAGTAATACAAGAAGTGTTTGTACGAGGCTGTTACTGTGCCTTGGATGTATCGCAAGCACTTAAGTAAAGTTGTTCAAGTTCAATCTCCTTGTGGACCTTCAGTCATTTCATGCACCTATCGTTACTGGGAAGGGCGGCGATAGGCCGGAGCATTACCTCAGCATAACAGCCCTCAGCCTGGCATCACGAACTATAGGGTTAACATTAACCCCTCATATAGCGATACTATACCACCACTACCATACACCCCCCCAAGGGCTACCACAACAACACCTTTAAAACATCAGATCTTATCCATTATGCCCAGTTAAGGAAAATTCGATTTATGGTTCTGTCCCTAGACACAGAGAAGGCGTTCAACGGTATTTATTGGTTTATGAATCCTCAGATTTCCTTCTCTGGTGTCGGAGTTGTCTGGTTTCAATATGTGGTCCAATTTTAAGATTAATTCTTCTAAATCCGAAGCTTAAAATGTGACATTGTCCTGGTACGTAGTTAATAGCTTGAAATCGTCCTTTCCTTCTTTCTGGCCTTCAGCAGGAATTACCTGGGCACTTCACCATGTCTACTGTGAGGGGTGGCTTATATGGGCTCTCATGCCATTCTTTCTTTCACTTTTCTTTTTGGAGTTCGATAGACTACATTGTATCTCGTGTTTGTATTTTCAACAGGTGCTAAATACTGTCTCATTTGTCTGTTTATACAAGTCATATTTGTATCTTTGTACCAATATTTCTCCAATAAATTTAATTGAAAAAACTATGTAAAGAAAAAAGGAATAAGAATAATCAATTAAAAGCCTCACTCTTATGGCAGATAACTCAATGGTAAAATTAGGTTTTGGCTTGAACGGGGAAATAACATATCCAGTGATGATAAGGTTAATCCAATAATGCATTATAATGAAAGTGTTTTCATGGTCGGGGATCAGGGGACAGGTCTACATTAACCTCCACTCCCCGCGGCAGGAAAGCAGAGTGCACCTCTCCGCTGCCTGGTGTATTACACGACCAGCAGCCATCCTTCCTGCTGCCGATTTGTTTGACTAATGGAGACAGTGCAATTAGTTTAGTGAAATAATGGAAATAATATTTACACAAGGAGTAAATACGGAATTTTAGGAGGCTGGACATTTGTCAAATGGACAAAGTTTACAATAGAACATTAGATGTTTGCTAAAGAGAGTAAAGAGTACTCTGACAGGTCTGTTTAGGGAAAGGATACCGCTTAATTCATTTGGGAACAGAGTTTAGATTATACTTCTAGATAGTGTATCCTCCAGAAGCGAGAGAACAACTAAAACTACGATGCAGAGATGTCTGCACAGCTCTTGCCTGCCGGGTCTTTTTGTGGGACGGATGAAATAGGACTCAAAGTCCATTTGAGGGGATGAAGATCTTGTGGAGGGTTTCCCCTGAAGCTTTTTGGAGGTTCTCCCCATAATGACACTTACAGCTGGCTGGAATAGTGCAGAGCATATGCGGTCTTCTCTAGCCACGTCCCCGTTTACATACTTTTAGTATATTTGCTATTTATAGTAAAACCCTTCAAAAGAATTACTCAACTACAATAAATTTATAGTCCATTTACATGTGTCTTCTGTGTTCACATGAGTGGGTGCAGTTCCTTCCAAGACTATATTCACATGGCAGAATTTCCGTGCCAAATTCCATTGGAATATTCACTTCAGAAATTCCGCTGGCGCAGATTCCCATTCATTTCAATGGGATTCTGCTGCACTGTGCACACGGAATAATTTCTGCAGCAGCAACATTCTGATTCCGGTGTCTGCAGAAAGAATAGATATATCTATTCTTTCTGCTGATTTAGCTCAGAAATGAATTGGCGTCTATGAAACAGTGCATTTCAAAGCAGTCCTAGGGCCCGCCGAATCTTTTAAATGTGCAGAATGTCCACCCGTGTTTTCCGGGTGGACATTCTGCACATTTTACTACCGTGTGAACATACCCTTAGGCAGAACCAGTCTCCGGTGTAGTGTTTAACCCCTTCCCGCTATAGGATGTATGCATATGTCCCGACACATTTGCTCGCTGGGACAGCACTACTGCGGGCAGCGCAGGAGATCGCCGGCGGACCCAGCTGCCAATCGCAGCCGGGCACCCACCGCAGCTCCTGGGGCCGCGATCGCGACGGTACCGACAGCATTAACCCCATAGATCTATGGTGTTGACAGGGGGAGTGTGCTCCTCCTGTTCACCAACGGTGGCAGCGCCGCACTGCTATGGCAGTAGGAGGTCAGATTATGACCTCCTGTATGTCTGCTACGGAATCCTGTGAAATCCAGCCAGAGGCTGAATTGCACAGGCTGTAAAGGTCATATTGTGCTGCAGTACAAATGTATTGCAAAAGTGAAAAATAATAAAAGGTTGTTCAATACGTGTATGAAGTGTAAAAAAATTTAAAAATTAGGACAGAGACAAAGTGGATGGCTGGATGATGTCATTCCCTCACTTCATGCATGTAAGTGACAACCAAAGAGGAGAAACTGCTCTATATAGCTAATTAATGACATTTAGACAATTAAATAGGTTGATGAGAGGGAAAGGATGGGCTATGGGTTCACTTCCCTGGAGTACCCCTTTTAGGGGTCTTCTGACTCTACCCAGATGGCAGAAGAGGAGAATCAGGCATATTGGAATGCAACTCCAGTCCGATTTGTTCTTGGGTACATGGACAGTGTCAAAGGAGTCTGTCAGCAAAAATCCAGTATTCTAAAAGCACACTATTTTTGAAAAACCCTCCAAAAACTAATTCAAAACTTTTTTTTTTTTTTTTTTTTTTTTAAGGCCAACAACCCCCCCCCCCCAAAAAAAAAGCCTAGTGTGTGACAGGGGGGCATAATAGTCATCATCATCATCATCAGCACAACCAGAAAGCCCTCAGTTGTAGGGACCTATCTTGTCCCTGTGAGATGCCCTACTGGTCCTTCTTCTTCCAGCTTTGGGCATTGGGAGTAATTTCTCCTGCAAAGCCCAGGTGCACTACTGAGAGCTCATATTGCAGCCATGTCTTGGGTTTTGCTGCAGTTTCACAATATAATGAAAAAATGCATGATAATTTTACTGTTTGAACAGGCCCTTACGGCCTGTAGGTTCAGCCTGGTCAGCTGAGTTAAGTCTTTTCGAATTTTTGGGGGGCACATCGGATAATATAGTGCAGTGGTCTCCAAACGGCGGACCTCCAGATGTTGCAAAACCACAACTCCCAGGATGCCCGGACAGCCAACGGCTGTCCGGGCATGCTGGGAGTTGTAGTTTTGCAACATCCGGAGGTCCGCCGTTTGGAGACCACTGATATCTTCTGTACATTAAGAGTACCGTACTATACTCGCTGGGAGTTTCCATAAGACGCCACATTTAGTAGACCACATTAAGCAGTGGGGGGATCGTCTCTTTGATTCCTTCTGACGCTTAAGTCTTACATTTGTACGTCTTGTCTTGTGCTCTAATACTCGTGCCGTCGAAGCTGAAGGACTTTCCTCTTGTTTAATGGAGAAGGAACAATGTGGGTAACTTGTTAAAACAAAGTTTCTTGTGCTTCAGTAGCAGAGGGAGGAAGGAAGGAAACCTGCAGGAATAAACAACTTCAAGAATGTTAATGTGGGTAATTAAGTATGGTAACTATGAAGCATTTAAAGGCTTCGTGTAACCTTATCCTTCCAGCACCATGTTCCAGCCTGCTTTGTGGTCAGGGCAGTTGAAATTTTACATGCTACAGACAAAAGGAGGGGGTGGGTGTAACCGAAGGAGGGGATGTAGACCCCGCAGGCAGTGCCGCTCTCCCAGCAGGGATCCACTGGTGACTTGGTGACATTGCTCTGAACCGCTGCATTTACCTGCATTACACAATCTTCCCTACAACATCTGGCTTGGGGATTACTCTCTGCTATTACATTCCCTTTGATGCATTAGTTTGATATCCGACCGATAGTTTCACTTACTTTTTATGTTTAATGAAATAAAGGGGAAATTTCACGTCACGACTATCGGGCTAGTACAGACAAGAGACCACAACATCCATATAATGGACTAGAAGTTGTGATAGAAATAAATTCTACAATCTCGTCTTCCAGATGTTCGTACTGACCTGTACTTGGATTGTCATGGTATAAATGACGACCACACTTGTAAAGGAGATCAGCTAGGACAGTCCCAATTTTTATGCCCTGTTAGGGTGTATGTACACCATAGCCCTCATTTACTAAGAGTGTTGGGTTTATCTCTGAGTGTCTCTTGATTTACTCCGTGTGTTTTGCTCCCCGATTTACTAATGTGTCGCACGGGGAAATAATTTGTGTCGCACAGGTTGGAAATTGTGTCGCACGGTAAATTGTATATATGCCCCCCGCACAGCGCAATCATATGCCCCCAGCTACGTGTGTGTATGTGTATATATGTATGTGTGTGTGTGTATGTATGTATGTGTGTATATATATATATATATATATATATATAATATATATAATATATATATATAAATATAATATGCCCCCCGCACAGCGCAATCATAAGCTCCCAGCGCATCTATATAAGCCTCAAGTGCTATCAATGACGAGTATTCTTTTAGCAGAGTATTGGGAAGCCGCTGCCCGATGCTCTGCTAATAGAATGCTTGTCAATCATAGCGCTTTAGAGGCATATGTATATAGAAGCGAAGTGGGGACCAGACATATAGCGTTCCCGGGGTCCACGCTACTTCTGGCTCCGGTGGCGTCCTGCGCTGTCACTGTGCGCACTGATGGTGACATCGCGCTGGGGACGTCACTCGTCATTGCGCACAGCAACAGCGCAGGAGCCAGAAGTAGCGAGGACCCAGGGAACAGGTAATTTTAACACCAGGGATGGGGGAGGCGATGGGGCAGCGGCGGCTATGATTGACAAGCATTCTATTAGCAGAGCATCGGGCAGCGGCTTCCCGATGCTCTGCTAAAAGAATACTTGTCATTGATAGCGCTTGAGGCATATGTATATAGATGCGCTGTGCGGGGGGCATATATATATATATATATATATATATATATATATATATATATATATATATATATTTATTACACACACACACACCACACACACACACACGCTGCGGCAGGGGGCAAGATATATAGAAGCTGTGGGAGCCAGACATATATGTTGGCTGCTGTAAAAATGAAAATAGTCATACTTAACGATCTTGGTCTCCCCCCCAGAATACCTCTTTAATTTTACACCTAAAAAAGGTTAGGGTGACCCACTGCTTCCTGGTCACCACACAGAAAATGCCCATTCAGCCAATCACTGGCCATAGTGGTGACCCACCATTGCCTAATGGGCTTATCCAGGATTAGAAAATGTAGTAGATTTTTTACAAAAACAGTGCCACACCTGCCCCTAGGTGGTGAGTGCCATTATAACTCTGCTCTATTCACTTCAGTGAAACTAAGCTGCAATGCAACGCTTTATGGGACCTTCTAACTTTAACACGGTCCATCATAGTGACAAATATACCACTGCACACTATTCTATTTTGTCCTGCATTTTTGACTGAATCTGATGTCCGAAGGTGGACTTCCGCATTAAAAACCTCAGATTGCAGGGTAGGAGGGATAATAATCTATATAAAGGTGCAAGGTAACTTCCCCTTCCACCAGCCCATACGTCTACAGTGATGAGGCATCACTGAGTAATTGGTTTAACAATATGTATGTTATATTATGTACTGTTGTACTGTATTTTATTAGACTTTTAGATATTCTAGGCTGGACTCTCTCTCTTTTAGATGGTCTTTTGAAACTTTGTAACCACTTTGTAATCTATCATTTTATTGGTGGTGGTTCCATGCTTACCACCTACTTTAATGGGCATATAAAAGGTGCTGGCTGCTTTTCTAGCCTATAAGAGTTGTGACCTGTTCTCTGACTAAATGATTATTATTGTGTTTGTGTATTTAAAGTTAGAAATGCATGAAATTGAGCTTTGGTTGAGAAAGCCTGTACAATTATCCAACCTTATGGTCCTAGTTGTTACTTCAAGACTTCAAATTGGGTTGTCCGGGTGAGGAACATAATTTTTAAAGGGTCAGTAAAAAAGGTAGTGTTACTCTCCTAACCTGACCCTCGCAGCGGCCATTTCAAAGGCTTTCAGTCTCTTCTTGTCACAGCTCCAGTGATGTGTCGTCCCTGCAGCATCTACCCGCTCAGTCAGTCACTGGCCAAAGTTGTGTCCCCAAACTTGTAGTCCAGGCGGAGGCAATGTATCACTAGAACCAGAAAGAATTGGTGACAAGTGGGAGCAGAAGCCATTGGAATGGTAGCTGTGAGGGATCTGGGTAGGACTGGGATTACTTTAATTTAATTTAAGCTACCCCCAGCTATATATATATATATATATATATATATACATGTGCCTTTACAAATAAGCAATGCTCACCTGCCTGATCCATTGCCATTCTGATAGTGCCTTGGTGCATGCTGCTCCTTGGTGAATGGGGGCCTGCCTCTTCCAGAGATGTCACCAGGAAGTGGTGAGCAGTAGGGACCTGGGCAAGGGAGTAGTGTTACTACTTTTGTAACTTTAAGGCCTCCTATTACGTTTCTTATGTTTTTAAGTGGTGCTCAGTTGGACCAAAAAAACTTTTATAGTCTTTCAGCTGTCCCATGGCCATTCTTGATAATGGTCTGGGCCAGTTTGAGGGCCATCTTGCTTGGTACATTTTCCAGTATTTATACTTCCCACATTTTAGAGAAATTTCTTGAGGTCAGATAGTTTAGCAAATGGAAACAGCAACATGAAACATCACAATTATTGTAGTTATGGATCCCTAGAAGTCTCGCTAATCTCACACACTGCTCTAAATTGACCTTTTTTTTTGTTTTTTGTTTTTTTTGACTGTCTGCATCACTATTTTTGCCATCAAGATCCATTAGGATCTGTTACCAAAAGTAATAGAAATCTAGATGCAGTTGTGAACCTTATGCCTTGTCTAACGGGACCTAATGATTTTAGATTTGATTATTTTTTTTTTTCTTTTTTCTTTATTTTTTTTTTCTTTTGCCCAATCTTTATTTCTGGTTCTCTTTTACAGATCTCTCTGATTCATACACTGAAATGGATGCTTCAAGTTCACTGTGTATCACTGCTGGTGATGTTTCAGGTAATGTACAATATCCTGCACTTACGTTTATTACATTTATTGTTAGGGGTAGAGTCACGTGTGCCGTATTTTGCTGCGTATGTGCTGCTGCGTATTTTCCTACCCATTGAAGTCATTGAGTAGCAAAATCAGCTGCAGACAATATGCAGCAAAATTCGGCATCTGTGTCCCTATCCTTAGGGGTTATAAAGATCATTCATCCATAGGATAGGTGATTGGTTTCAGATCGGTGGGGGTTTATCCAGAGTCACCCCTACTGACCGCAAGATTGCGTGGTTGTAGTTCTTTCTTTGTACTCTTGGTTATAAGGAATTGTGTAGCGAGCAGCTTGACCCAAGGGCCCTTGTAAATGGCGAGCACCAATCTTGTTGATCTGCACTCATTTGCTTAGCCTTAATAAAGATTGCTGGATTTTATTCGTGTGATCCAATAAATTCCAATGAATGAATGTTTGAACGCTCATCAGCTGATCGCTCGCCCGGTTATAAGGTCCACAGACGTCCTTATTAGCTTACATACATCCAAGTGTCCTGTTTTGGTTGTTGCACTTGAGTCTTTAGGCTCCAGTGCCTTTGCTTAAATGTTATATTTTTAATAAATTCTCCCATTCTTTATGCTTTTTAAGCATCTTAAAATTATTCAGCCTATAAAACAAAAAAAATTCTTTTAATTAAACTTTTAATGGCATGGCTGACCATGAGATGTGGTAGTTACTAGGTTATTATTTTTAATAGAAAGTACTGAAGCCCCCATTATCTTACCACAGCATTCATGACATTAATAGATCTTTTAGTAGAATCACAAAGAAATGCCTGAGCCTATCCCTATTCTTTATGGGGACAGGTCCAGACAGCTTGAAGTCATTAGAGGAGTGGGAGGAAGACTATATATGTTTGACAAGGGATGAGGCAGGATCAGAATTGTGAGTGGCAAGACTCGGCATCTCATTATTCCCCACACTTCCAGTGCCCTCTCTATGTAATGTGAAGCTCAATGCAATCCTGCCCGCAACTTTTAGTAAAGGAAATGCAGGTTCATATTCTGCTGTCCATACGTTCATTTTGTTGGTGCATAGTACAGTGGTCCCTCAAGTTACAATATTAATTGGTTCCAGGACGACCATTGTATGTTGAAACCATTGTATGTAGAGACCATAACTCTATGGAAACCTGGTAATTGGTTCTAAAGGCAACAAAATGTCATCCAAAAATAGGAAAAACTGAGAATTAAAGAAAAATAAGTAGATAACTAATATAGATAAAGCAAATCCTTCCATATAAAAGTAAGAAAGATCTTCTGGGAGCTGTAAATCACTGTCTATGTCAGTGTTTCCCAATCAGGGAGCCTCCAGCTGTTGCAAAACTACAACTCCCAGCATGCCCGGACAGCCTTTGGCTGTTCGGGCATGCTGGGAGTTGTAGTTTTGCAACAGCTGGGGGTACCCTGATTGTTAAAACACTGGTCTATGTAGAGGACAGGAGCTTCTTCGGGGTCCTGTACAGTACACAAAGTGTCCCAAAAAAGTATCATGGAGTCACCCTCACCTGGTGTCCAAAGGAGCGGCTAACCCTGGCACAGGTAAAGAGTACAGAACATGTAATACCTCCCTGTACTGTAGGGGGCGCTACCATACACCAGTCAGTGCATGCACTTCAGTAATACAGGTGTTTTACCAGTGAATGCCCATCTGATTGGTCAGTTCTTTCAGCCATTGACATGTCTATCACAGATCTGGACTGTCTGTAACATTGTATGTTGAGTCTGGTTTCAAGTTACAATGGTCCAGAATAAACCATTGTATGTTGAGGCCATTGTAAGTTGAGGGATCACTGTACTGTCTTCATAACCTGTATTGTACTCATTTTAGACCTGTTAGACACATTTAGTCATACCAACTTTGAGAAGGTTAAGAGAATCTTTCACATAGGTACAAGCTGCAGGAATTCACATGCTTACATCTCAGGGGCCTAACATAGTATTAAAACATATCTATTATTCACAGGATAGGCGAGAGATGTCTGATCGTGGTGGGTTCTTTCCACTGGGACCCCCGCTATGACCCAGACTCGCAGAAATGGAGCAGTGGGTCGGCACACACTCCATGCATTGTCTCAGAGAGCGCTAGAGATATTTGAGTACAGTACTCGGGTGTCTCTGGTGATCTCATAGTCCAGTGGTCTTCAACCTGCGGACCTCCAGATGTTGCAAAACTACCACTCCCAGCATGCCCGGACAGCCCAATGCATGAAGCACATGCCAGTAAAAACTACTTTTATCCTGTCTATCAGAGTGTCAGCATTTGTTGTTTGCGCAGAGTCTCACTCCGGAGTGATTAGCCAGGGAAGCAGGCCAAGAGAGCCGTCCATTGCTCTGCCTAGAAGTCTAAGCCGAGTTATGTACTTCTCTGGGACAGCCGGAAGTGAACCGCAATGCCGCCTGCTTCCCCGGCTAATAGCTCAAGAGTGAGAGTGCGCGATCAACAACTTTTGACATGTCCGATCGACATGTAAAAAGTGGTTTTTAATCACAGTAACACTCTAAGAATACTAGGTTTTTGCATAGTCCATGCAAGATATTGGCCCTCATTTACTATTCTAAACCTGACTTGTTTTGTCGGGTTTTTTTGGCGCATCTTTGTCTGCGACATGTCGCAGACATCGTGCGCCAGTCTGCAACACTATGCAACATTTTTTCCAGACAGACCCGATGTGGATTCTCCCAAACCCGAAAAAGGGCGTAACCCGACATTGCTGAGCTTTCCCACGTATTTAGAAAGGTTTCCAACCTGAATTTGTTGAATTGTTGTGGATTTTTTCCCGACAACTCAGAGGAGTTGGAAACCAAAACCTACAAAACCCACGTGCGACAAACAGGATGCGACATAATAATAAATATCAGGGGAAAAATGCAGTCGGGTAAAAAAGCAAGATAGACTTACAACCCGATTTTCTAAGTAAATGAGGGCCATGGTTGTCTTAGCCATTCCAACTACATAGTGATAAGGCAATCTATTTTCTATTAAATTGTGCAACCAAAAGTGTTGGCTAGTCTGTCGAAAGGGCAAAAACCGACATCTCTGATGTGAAGATTATTTCTAAACTTTTGCATTGGTCAGTATGCATACTAGAGGTACACTGAAAGGGAAATGGGAAGAGAATACTAGCGGCACTCATCATGGCTCCTAAACTAGGCCAAATGCATAGCCATACACTTATAGGCCCCTACTGTTCAGACTGGCCATACCTGGTTAGTGACCTCAGATAAAGAACAAGTGTCTTTCTGGGAATGTTCTAAGAATTTTTTAGTCTACAACACAAATGTTCTCAAAAAGTTATTTCCTGAACTCTAAAGTTTTTGTGCTGTTAATGGTAATCTAAAATGATCATGTTACGTTTCACCCAATAAACAATAGTTTTGGCTAAAAACTATTTATTTATTGGGGTTTAAATCTAAATGTGTATGTGCTCCTTTAGTTAAATTTTGTCAGTAGTTCTTGGTTTTCCTACTTCGTGGGTTCCTGATGCTTTTAAGGTGATCAGCGGTTGTTTATGGTCTTTAGTTGGTAAAGTCAACGACATGCTTTATGTGTGTTAAATGTCATGTCGGGCATTTCTTCACACTGTGTGAATGCTTTTTAAGGACAGGCCCCCTGGTTCTCATCTGTTATTGTCTTACAAGTTTTGAGCCCTGAGAAACAGGAAGCCCATTGTCCTTTATAGTGCAGGGAATATTCCCAGTCGCCAACCTTTCTAAGAGCCTTTCCTATTGCGTGACGTCGGTGTGTGTGTTTGGGGGGGGTCCTATAAATAGATCACGTGCGTCCAAATTGTCATGGAATCTACTGCTGTCATTCATTAAAGTTTTAACCTACTACCTGGTTTCTTCATACTGATATCACAGCCAATTGTGTACACCGCCTTCCCTTCCAAACACAAAGGAGAGTGGAATAAAGTAAAGATATCAAATAAACAACTTCCCAGCTTCAATAATAAAACTGTGGAAAGCATTGGGAGCCAATGTTTAGAGCAATACAGGGGTCTGGAAATAAAAAAAATAAATAAAAAATAAAAAAGTCCAAGGGACTAAAACTGAGCAGAATCTACTTGTCCATCATAACAATCCACTTGTCCTGGTACAAAATAATTTTAACCCAAATAGTATGTAAATAAGGTCTTTTATTAATCACCCCATTAGATGAATAGGTTCCCTGACAAGTAAGTCCGCCCCATTAAAGGAATACAGCAGTGCAAAATGACTTATACTGACCGCTGGGGAAAACCCCTCCCCGCAATCTCATGTAAGGGGCCCCGGCAGGAAGGGGGGCTTGTCCGCATGACTCAACGGCCGGCATGCCCCCCCCATGTATCCCATAGATAAATGGAGGGGGCATTTCTGCAGCCATGTCATGCAGGGACGGAACATTCACTTCATGCCGTCCGCTGGGGCCTCATACAAGAGATGGGGGGATTGTCCCAGCCGTCAGACCCCCGCGATGTATCGCTTATGGGGACGTTATTTTGCACTACAGTATTCCTTTAAGTAGGTAGTCCCCCTTCAGGTAGGTATGTCCCTTTTATCAGGTAGGGATCAAGTAGGGCACCCTGCGCCTTTATTTTACCCCCCCCCCCCCCCCGATGCCCCTTGCGCCATTATATTCCCCCCCCCTCTGATGCCCCGTGTTATTTTATTGCCCCCCCCCCGATGCCCCCTGCGCCATCATATTCCCCCCTCTGATGCCCCCTGTGTCATTATATCCCCCCCCCTCTGATGCCCCCTGTGTCATTATATTCTCCCCCCTCTGATTCCCCCTGTGTCATATTCCCCTCCTTGATGCCCCCTGTGTCATTATACTCCCCTCTGATACCCATCGTGTCATTATATTTCAGCCCAACCCCGTCTCCTCTCTTGTACCACATTATTAACAAACCTCAGCTCTTCTCTGATCCCCTGCTACCTGTCATCTCGCCCCATGTGTGCTCCGGCAGGCTCAGGGGCTTGGCGGTCACTGTTGTCCGAACGGAGGGGCGTGCAATGAGTGACGTTGTCGCACGCGCCTGCGCCGGGATGCTGTCATCCTGCGCGGCTTGCTATAGGCTGCAGTGCACAGCTGCGGTCTATAGGAGTTTAGTTACAGGGCAAAATTGATTGCCCTGTTAAATGTGAATTCTTTAGGCATTTAGCCCTGCTTGCCCGAAGCAGGGCTAAATGCCTGAAGAATTCACCTGCCGATACGATTTCCACATCCCTGCCATGCTACTTGGTATGATTTTAAAGGTGTTCACACATGCCTGCTGTATTTATATGTCACTGCTACATTATGTAGCTAGTGTATATAAATGTACAGCACATGCCTCAAATTTGTATAGACCAGCAATTTATATCCATGAACCTGTGCCATGTTTCTAGGGTGACTGAGCTGGTCCGAAACGTTTCGGCTAGTTAATGCATGCAGTGTAAACAGGATTTTACACGTGTCGTTCTTTTTGAGGATGTAACAAATAACAAATGTAGCTTCATTGATCTGAAGTGATGGACTATCCTTTTTAGAATCCTTTGTATTTTTATTACATTAAAGTCGTCTGAACCTGCTTTGATGTGTATGTTAGCCTCACAACTCCCCCTTAAAGGCAGACGCAGAAAGAGTAAAAGGTCAGACATGTTGGACTCTGGAGGTGGATTCTTCCCATTCAGAACACAACCCCGTGTACAGGGGAATGGAAGACATAGCTGTTGGCTAACAATGATCTAGAATATATGGTCACCTTAAGTCTATAGAAGATTTTCTCCTCTGATCCTCTTGTTTATTATTACACGTTCTAGTTTAGTGTAGCCTATATAACCTGGGAAGCGATGTGAATAGCTTAGTCAGAATGTGCGACCTGTTAAAGCTTCATCAATGAGAGGCCTTTCCGTGATAGATGAAAAGAGCAACACTAGACTCCTTCACCAAGACTTGTTGGTATTTCCTAGTCCTTTACGTACCCAAACACACTTCCTCTGCCCCCTTCTTATACTTTTTTTTTTTTGCCTACTCTTTGCTTTTCTGACCTACCTTTCAAGCAGTCATTTCTTCCACTCCCCCACCCAACATTCCTAGTCCTTGCGCCAGTTAAATTCCTCTTGTTTTACTTTCTCCCTTGCTACATTGATGTACTCCTCCCCTCGTATACATTCCTCTGCTTTCCCCCCCAGATCTCTCAAGCCCTTGCTTCTCTAGAAGACGTGCCCCGCTCAGCACAGGCAGGATATGGAAGCAATGCAGAATGGAGCCAGCAATTTCACACTGCTCAGCCTGTGCCTGGGATGAGGCTGCTGTGGGATGTTTATTTGAGGGCAGGGTAACCTCAGACAAACATCCTGCTTTTATCCTGCTTTTAAACCAAAAACCTCTGCATAGAAGAGACCACAGGATCCTGACTGTGTAAGGAGGGGAGTAACGAGTGTGTATACCCTGTGTGTGCACTACTATTCATATACGTGCACCTTCAGTGATCATACATAGAGAGATACTTTCTTATTATCACAGAATTTGTTCTTGCTGCAACACCACTACCTGAACTTTTACACCGGGCCAAAGTGTGTGTTTTAAACATCGGATTCACAGTTCAGGGATGTGGAATTTCTATCGCCCGACGCCCGGGACAAGCAGTTTTGGGCGCCGGGCAGGTGAATTTGTCCGGCCCTTAGCCCGGCTTCGGGCAAGCAGGGCCGGACCTGACAAGTGCGGTTGCGATCTGCAGTTTGTATGGAGCGGGATCCCGACTCCTGCCCGCTCCATACGCTGCAGCCTGTGTCCTCGGAAGCAGGGCAGGGGAGATGAGAAGCTGTGTATTTGTCTTCTCTCCCCTGCTCTGCAGACGTTCGGGGGGGAGATGAGGGGGCGTGGCTTATTTCTCCCCGTGCAGACCTGCGTCCTCTGCCTTCACTCCCCGCACGTCTGCACGGGGAGATGCTTGCGGCGCTCTGCAGTATGTATGGAGCGGGCTCGGGATTCTTGCCCGCTCCATACTCTGCAGCCCCCGGCTGTTCACAGTAGCCGGGGGCCGCCGCTAATAGCCAGCATGCGGCGATCGCCGCGGCTGGCTATTAACCCTTTAGATCGCCGCTGTCAAAGCTGACAGCGGCGTCTAAAGGGACAGTTGAATGCTCCCTGGTGGGCTAGTGGGGTGGATCGCCCCCCCCCCCCCCCCAGCGCGATCGCTGGGGGGGGCGATCCACTATGGAGGTAGCCGGAGGACTTACCTCTGCTTCCTCCTGTCCCGCTCTGTCATTGATAGATCCTGGCTGGACCAGGCTCTATCAATGGATCACAGAGCACACAGATTAATAGAGTTCAATAGAACTCTATTAATCTGCCTGAGGAATCTAATGATTCCTCCTATAAGTGTAATAAAGTGTAAAAAATAAATAAATAAAATAAAAAAGTTTTAATAAAAGTTTGAAAGACACACATTAACCTAGTGGTCTTCAAACTGTGCCCCTCCAGATGTTACAAAACTACAATTCCCAGCATGCCAGGACAGCCGTTGGCTGTCCGGGCATGCTGGGAGTTGTAGTTTTGCAACATCTGGAGGGCCACAGTTTGAAGACCGCTGCATTAACCCCTTCCATGTTAAAAGTTCAAATCATCCCCTTTTCCTATATAAAAACATGTAAACATAATAAAAATAAACATATTTGGTATCGCTTCGTGCGTAATTGTACAACCTATTAAAATATAACATTATGTATCCCGTACGGTAAATGTAAAAAAAAATACCAAACCACAGATTTGCAATTTTTATAATATCCCAGAAAAAAAAGTTAAAAAGCGATTAAAAAGTCAGATCAATACCAAAATGGTACCGATACAAAAAACAGATTATGGCGCAAAAAATGAGCCCTCATACAGCCTGGTATGTGGAAAAAAAAAATAAAGCTACAGGGGTTAAAAAATGGCAATTAAAAAATTTTGAAAAAGTCCAGAATTAGTAAAACATGACGTAAACGATACAAATCTGGTATTGCTGTAATCAGGCGCCTAAAGTATAAAACTAACATGTTATATGACCACAAGGTAAATGGCGCAGAAAAGAAAAACCACCAAATCTGCAAAATTATCTTTTACTATTTCAATTTCACTTCCCTTAATATATATATATATATTTTGGTTCGGAGAATATGTTATTGAAAAATTAAAAGGTGTCATTATAGTAGGTAGTTATGGCTATTATAGGGCGAGGAGGAAAAAAACGAGAGTGTAAAAGCGAAAATTGGCCGGACAAGTGGATCGTCATGAGGGACAAGTAGATTTTGCTCCATTTTAGTCCCGTGGACAAGTAGTTTTTTATAAAATTTCCACACCCCTGCAGTTCCTAAAAAGTTAGGTTTTAGGAATATTTGAACGTTAATAAAAGGTCATATCTGTATTTCCCATAGCTGCTCAATAATTTTTTTTAATGTAGCTCGAGCAATGAATAAAATGGTTAGGTTAATATTTCTATTGTGACTGCACAATACATCACAATGCATCCAAAATTCAAATGCTAAGTCAATGTTTCCCAACCAGGGGGCCTCCAATTGTTGCAAACTAAAACTCCCAGCATGCTGGGAGTTGTAGTTTTGCATCAGCCTGAGGCACCCTGGTTGGGAGACACTGTCCGAAGTAATAGGAATGGGGGAAACATAAAAAAACCTGATGCTCACTCAGCCCCGATCCCTGTAGGTCTGCCGCAGATCCCCTTCTGCTCCATTCGGTCCCGGAATCTTTTCTGCTCTCGACAATCAACTGAATCCAGGACCTTTCCAGCGGTGTCATGTGACAAGCCAGTAATTGGCTGAGCAGGAAGGTCCTGTAAATTTCATAAGACACTGGACTGCATGGAGGAGAACGGGATCTGCGGGGCTAGGTGAGAATAATTTTTTTTCCATGTTTCCCCCCCCCGCACCACAACTTAACATTAATAGGGAAGATGTGAAATGGGGGATTCACATGAAATGGGGGATGTAAAATGGGTGTGTGTGGATATGAAATAGTCGGATGTGAATTGGGGAATAGACGTGACATTGGGGGATAGAAATTAAATGGGGGCAATTGGACATGAAATTGGGGGGATTTCACCATTTGTTTATTATAGTGCTATATCGAAATCGCATTATTTACCTCCATAATCGCAATCGCACATTTTCCCCAAATTGTGCAGCAGAAATCTGTCCAGAAACTAACCAGTGATGCAAATTTAGAGTAGGCAGCTTGTCAACTTTAGTCTTGGAGAAGCTATGGATTTATTGCATATTTTCCCTATTGACTTAAATGGGGAAGTCAAACTCTGCAATTATTCAGCAGTTTTTAACATTTTCTTAAACGCATAGGGGAATCTATCATCCTCTGCATCAGCTCAGTGTGGTCAGTTTGTGCAAAATATTTTTTCGTGCAAGCTCTTTTTTTTGCACATGTTCACGCCGTCCTAATGCTGATGGCTTCAGAGGAGCCTGCTGCACATGGATATTCAGCAGGTGGAGCTCTGCCCGCTGATTTCTGCAGTGTGAACGAGCCCTTAGTGTGCACTGGTTTCTGCATGGAGAAGTAGAGGATTTCAGATTTTCCAAGTCATTTCCTCAGTGCGAATAGATGGCGGATCCGCAAAGGAAATTCAGCAAGGAATTTGCTATCTTAATTTGCTCAGTGAGTCTTAAATGCTGCAGATTTTCCATAAGGAAAATCCACAGCATGCCACATAGCTCTTAAATATAATCTTTTCCAGATTTCGTATGTGCAGCTTTAATGGCTAAGCAGGTAAGGTTTGTTTTGGCAATCGCACATGTCAATGTTAATAGGGAGCTTGTAGAAACAAACTGTAGCTTGTTGACTGGCTTTTGTTTTACACATTAGGCAAGTTCCTTTACTAAGGCATTGTGCCAATTTTCCAATTTTTCTTTTTAGTATAGTCTTATTTTACAGCACCTTTTGATTCTGGCAACATCTTGGTGCGGTTGACTGCGCCAGGAGGGATCAGTGCAGCGGGCAGCTGGTTTTTAATTGAGGATAAAGATTGGAATGAGAAGATGAGTGGTGTCATGGATGTTGATAGGAACCCACAGATGGAGTGACTGAGATTTTGTGTGAGGAATTCAAAATCGTCCTGATTTTGCTATAACCCAAAAGTTTAAAGTCAAAATGGTCTTCAGATGGTATTGGGTTGTTAACTGCAGTTTGTTGCTGTCGATAACTTTGTGCTATAAGGACACATTAAAAGTCTTCATTTAAATGTAGCAATATCAGTAAAGCTGCCCATTTACATTGAAGGCAGGCAGCTGCTTGGTCAAATATGTTGACTCCAAAAACATTTTTGACACTAGAATATCATAAGAATATGTGCCATTAAGAATTTTTTTTATGTTTAGAGAAAAAAAGTTTTGCAAGAAAATGCAATGGGGAAACAAAACCACCCTTGCCAGGACCCCACTCTAGATTATACCTGATGACTAGGGTCTCGGTATGAGGCTGCCTATAATCATCACTATCGCTATAAATCATCCATAGATCAGCTATGTCCCCCTCTTCTCTGTCTAGCTGTAGAAGAACTGGCTGCAGCAGGAGCCTCCCCCTTTTATCCATGTCTACAGTAGGACACAAAGATTATTAGGCCTGCCCACTTTAAGCCCCACATATAAGTTTTTGTCAGCAATGGAACAGATCAACAAGAACCTGATCCATGTAGTCTTTGCTAGCACAGTTTAAAGTCTTGTAGAAATCTTGCAAAGACCAGTTGACGCACCGAAATTTTGGCTGCCGAAAATTAGTGACCGAAAAAGGGTAGCTGAAAAGCGTAATGCCGAAAAGAAAATATATGACGATAATTTTGTGAGGCGGGGATTGCGGCTGGGGCGGGCCAGATAAACCAACTCCTTCTCGGCAGAGGCAAAAGTAGGAGGAGCCAAAAGTATTTTCTCCTGTGTGGAGAGGGGTCCAGAGGGGGCTGAGTTGTGATTATACTGGTTCAAGAGCCTTTAATTATAATAGGTTTGGCTGAGTTGTGAGTGAATTGTGGCTTAAGAACCTGTCATGATGATAATGATGACGATGATGTGTAGAGCTAAAGGGGCTCTAAAAACTGAAAAGAAAGGATAACATTGTATGTAGTTGTGCAGGTACTGTGATAAAGAAGTGATCTGCAACCTGTGGCTCTGCAGCTAGTACAGAACTACAACTCCCAGCATGTCCTGACAACCATAAATTGTACTATAGCAGCACATGCACTATATTGTGTCACTGCCCCATATGCATTGTTGGTAGTTGTCATTGTCTCCTGGGAGCTGTACTGCTGCACAAGCTACAAAGACCCAGGTTGCAGAACACTGCCCTGTAGCACAACCTGCTGGAAGTTGTAGTTGTAGGTCAGTTTTTGGCCAATATTTTCATTTTGGTGCACCACTAAATACAATTGTGCTAAAAAAAACAAAACTCTAAAAGTGGATGAGGCAAGATATATATATTTTTTTCTGGTTTCAACAAGGCAAATCCCAAATTTTCGGTTTCGGCCCAAAATTTAAATTTAATTGTACCATTAGTAAAGACTCTTTTACATGGGCTTTTTGGCTAAACGGGCTGACATCACCCTGTGTGATAGGGCAAGAGGCCCTGGAAAACACTCATTTGGCGGCTGATCAGGTCTTTTTGAGCCATCAAAAAATTGTGGCCCATCAGCCACAACTCTCCGCGTGTAACAGAGGACATGTGGATGACAAGTGATGGCGCCAAAAAGATTTATCAATTGTTCCTGCAGTGTAATAGGCACTGTAAAGAATTGCTGATGTGTATACCAAAGCATTATATAAGTCAGTGTTTCCCAACCAGGGTGCCTCCAGCTGTTGCAAACTACAACGACCAGCATGCCCGGACAGCCAAAGGCTGTCCGGGCATGCTGGAAGTTGTAGTTTTGCAACGGCTAGAGGCACATTGGTTGGGAAACCCTTATTAAAGTGATCAAAGTTTTACAGCTTTTAGTCCCCCCCCTGTGATTTGACACTTGAGTACCACTTTAAATGGCCATAACTATTGTCGATTACTATACGTCCACCCCATCCTATGAATCTCTGTAGTACACTGCTCGAAACTGTGTTCTATACTGCAGTATATACCAGCAATACAGATAAATGTTTGTTTACCGAACTTGCACCCAGTCTTGAGCAGTGCCATCTCTTTTACCTATACCTCACTCAGTAAAATGCCTCTGGTTATTATGTCATTACATAAGTCCCTGGCAGGAAAGGTTATGCCCTGCCCGCCCCCCTCCCCCCCTCTCTGATTTTTGCCAGGAAGACTGCGAAGATTTAGGATGTGCACACTCTACAGGAGCCGTCTCCTTTTCAGACCACAGAGCCCTTTGATGTCCTTTCCAAACTGCTGTCACAGACTTTCCATTTAGGCAGGAACAGCCAGGCCTAAAAGTAAAATCATATGGTTCTCTCCTGAGGGGGTGGGGGGGTCGTCCCCAAGCACTGCCGCGAGATCCCAAATGTGAGTAGATCAGGGATTATCCTGGGGATGCTCAATGAATAAGAACCTACGTCGTGTTTTTTTTTTTTTCTTAAATAGTCCTGAGACGTCCTGAGAATGTGTCTCTCAATTTCTAAATGGTTACTTGATTGTTTTCGTTAGAACACTACTTAATATCCAAAGAGTGTTTATCTTAGGGTGACCTCTCCCCTACGTCTAAATGTATGTTTCTTACGAGCTTTGCGTTGATCCCTTCCCCTTGCCCTACTTTTCCTCTCAATGGCCGCAGGAGGAGGCAGCTTCCTGTGTGAGGGGCCCAGGGCAGGGTATGAGGTCTGGCATGTTGGTGTAACCCTAATCAGGCTCTGGTATCCTTCTCCTGAACATTTTGCTTATGTCTTATCTCCTTCCTCTTTCCTCCCTCATTCGGTCTTATCACTCCAGTTAATTGAAAACCAGCTAGCGGCTTCTGCACAAAAGGGAATTGCACATTCTTTAAAGGGGCACCGCGCTACTTTGATTCGCACAAAAGGTTTCTTTTCTCATTCTACATTTTTAGTTTTCGTCTGACTTGTATGATCAGCAGAAGAAATGTTCCTCAGGAAACGCACATGGTTCATAAACTAGTCAAAGTTCTGTATAATGGAATAACAGTTGATAAATGTATCGGTGGTGTTTAATGTGATGGAAGTTAGATCATAGTACGGTGTTTTCTAATCAGGATGCCTTCAGCTGTTGCTAAACTACAACTCCCAGCATGCAACAGCTGGAGGCATCCTAGTTTGGAAACTTTTACAGAGGATGGATGAATTTAGGACAGTTAGTGATCCACCATAAAGTACATTCCATTATGTCTGTTATAGTCTGAAACTGCAGTACTTCAGAGCTTAAAGGGGTACTCCGCCCCTAGACATCTTAAAGGTTTACTCCGCTACCCAGTATCCGGAACATTGAGTTCCGAACACTGTGTGCAGGCTTCCATGTTCAGGCCTGCCCCCTCGTGAAAGTCTATGGGAAGGGGGCGTGGTGGCTGCCACGCCCCCTTCCCATAGACGTTCATTGAGGGGGCATGCTGTGACGTCACGAGGGGGCGGGCCTGAACATGGAAGCCTGCACACAGTGTTCGGAACTCAATGTTCTGGACGCTGGGGAGCTGAGTAACCCTTTAATTTATAAGATGTCTGATTGCGGTGGGGTCCCACCGCTGGGACCCCTGTGATCTCTGTGCAGCACCTGGCATTCGTTTAGAACACCGGGTGCGGGTGGTGGGGTTGTGACCACACCCCTCTTGACATCACATCACGCCCTCTCAATGAGAGTCTATGTGAGGGGGAGTGGCGATTTTTTTTATTTTTATTTTTTTTCAATGGAAAATATATTTTCTGAACAATTTAGGGTGGTGGGCACATTTATTTATTTATTTATTTATTTATTTATTATTTTATTAATTTTTTTATTATTAAATGCCAGAAAAAAAAAAAAAAAAAAAAAAAAAAAAAATGAAATGTGTTTTCTGAGGACAGGTTTGTCAGTCCCTATGACCACCAGGAGAACTGTGAATGGAAGTGTGCGTCATAATATAAGCTGTAGCTCTGGATTCGTGCATATTTTAAACAATATATCTACAGTGTCACTTAGTCTTATGTTTGTACAATTTGGCAAACTGTTATGAAATAGTAATTTTTTTTCTCCCTCTTTCCACAGTTGACACCAGTCTTTCTCTCGACTCAAGTAAGCAGGGCCATTGGTGCAGCGTAGCCTACTGGGAGCACAGGACCCGCGTGGGCCGTCTTTATGCTGTGTGTCAGCCTTCAGTCAGCATCTTCTATGATCTACCTCAAGGGAGCGGCTTCTGTCTTGGCCAGTTGAATCTGGAGAATCGGAGTGAGGCTGCTTCCAGGACACGAGGGAAGATTGGATTGGGTATTGTGCTGAGCAAGGAGTCAGATGGGGTGTGGGCCTATAACCGCAGTGACCATCCCATTTTTGTTAACTCTCCAACTCTTGATTCACCCACCTGCCGCTCCCTTGTTGTGCGCAAGGTGATGCCTGGCTATTCCCTCAAAGTGTTTGACTATAAAAAGTTGTGCATCTTACAGCATCTCCCTGCACCCCCGGAATATACAGACGGACCATATGACCCTAACAGTATACGCATCAGTTTTGCTAAGGGCTGGGGACCATGCTACTCTCGCCAGATGATCACTTCATGCCCATGCTGGTTGGAAGTGTTGTTAGGACGGTAGCAACCAGTCCGCAAATTTTGTACAATTTTTTTCTTCTTCATTCAACTGGTGTATTAACAAAGAAGGATACACACCATTTCCAGCGGACAGATTGGTAAGGAAGGCCCCTGGTTAACCCATTGTCTGTCATGGAGGCATGCATTGCCTTATTTATAATGTATACATCAACATGCATGTTAATAACAGTGGATATCATGCCTCCTTGCCAGATGATAAGGTTTTCAACATGAATACTCTGATGTAAACTGTGGAACCATGGAGCCATTTTCTTCTTTTAGATTTAACCCTCAATTCGCCTTGTTTCCTCATGCTCTTGGCTGTAGCCGCCATTTTATCCTGCATGTTTGAAGAACACGGCTGTGAACACCTTGGTGCTGCACAACTATGCACATGGTTACAAAATGACACCTCCATGCTCACAAAATGGGACGGCATAATGTCACATTAACCTTTCAGGTGCCATAATAATTAACCTTTTCTTGCCATTAGGGCCTGGGCTGCCTTGCTTGCCTTTTTGTTCAGCTTTGCAATGTATTACAGGCCCCTGGCAATTGAATTAGTTAATTCCCTTTTGAACGAGGGATCTACACTACTACACATACTCCTCACAAAAAGGACTCTCCCAAATACCATGCCCTAGATTTAATATAAAATGTTTATATATTATATGGAAATATATATTATACTTGTAAATACGGAGTCATTTTTACAATGTCATTATTTATGTATGGTGCAATGTGTATATGAACCTAAATACAAATAAAATGCACTTTGGCTTTTACAGTTCTTCCAGCACATAATCAATAAACACAAAACCGTATAGTAAAACCGCATGTGAAAGCTACGTTATTAAGAAAGTATATACTGCTCACTTCCTAGTAATCTGAATGCACTTTAAAAAGTAATTTAAGAGTTTCAGTAAGGGTTATCCTCTGTATTATAAAAAGTTACAACATTTAGGATACGCTTTGTATCAATATCAGATTTCAAGATCTCTGTTTGCTGTATAGTGCCAATCCTTTTTGTTTTTCTTTCAGGGAATAAAAATCAATCGTGGTCAGGTGAAGGGCACATAAGTGTGTGTTTTTTTTTTTTAGGGTGGGTACTTAGATATATGATTCTTTCATCATGTGACTCAAGGATTACTATTGGAGAAACGCCAATTCTGAACCCACATGGAGTTTTTTTTCCTTTCTTCTCTAATCAACTTCTATGAAGAGAGATGACAAGATCGTATCAAAAAAATAAACAAAAAAAACTGCCACTGAGCCCCAAACTGCAGAAAAATGCCAAAGATGAGTTAAATAAAATGCCAAGGGGGTTTGGCGTTTCCTAAATCCCAATTGACTGTCAGCTAACATCTGGCTGAGGCATCTGTGGCGTTTTTAGGGTATTTTTGCAAAAGAAAAAAATTGGAAAGTAGCCTGATGGTTGCATGTTTTATATGGTAAATCTGCAGTATTCATGGCAAAATCATATGCTCATTGGCCATGTGGGAATTGTTTTGTCCGTACATGGCTACTGATCTGCATGAAACTGGCCCTCGTGAAACTCCTATATCTGTACTCTAATAAGCAATGTACATCCCATGACCAGAACAGACTTTTATTTATGTAAACTACAAAGCATATTATTTAAGAATTTCTCTTTTTAAAGGCATTTTGCAACTATTTATACTTATCTACTATCCACTGGAAAGCAAATAAGTGTCTTATCATGGGGGTCTAAACCATTGAGATTTCCCCCTCCCCCACAGGACTCCTTAGACACGTGTCGCATTGAAGCAGCTGTGTGAATACTCCACTTAGGCTGGCTTCACATTTCAGAATTTCGATTCCGAGTGCGGCCAGCCGGTGCTTGGACCGCGCAGACAATGCCGTCCCCATAGACTGCAATGTCTGCAGAGCAGATTTTGCCTGAAGAATCAACGGGTTAATTATTTATTTATTTATTTTTTGCGGTTAAATTTCAGCAGCGAAACGTCTGCCGCTGAAATTCTGTAGTGTGCACTGTGCAGCACAATCTCTTTGCCAACAATGGAATTCAGCTGCATTGGAATTTCCGACCGAAATTCCTAAGTGGAATTCCAGTTGGAAATTCTGTAGTGTGAAATTGTCTATGGGAGTGGGGATGATAGCCCAGCATTGTACTTGACTACCTTCGGCACTCCCATTGACAATGACTGGAGTAGCAGTCAGGTATGTTCATAGTAACTCAATTCAGGCAGGAGCTTCATGGGTAATGTTCTTGAGATCGCAGGGAGTCTGACCATTTTAACACTTACCCACCTATCCCGTAGTGCCCAGAATGGTAAAACCCCTTTAAAGTGATCTACGTTTCCTGTGTAGTCTAATGGACCCAGTCTACAACCATGTCAGGCCAACATAAAGCCAAAACTAGAATTGTTTACATTGTGATTACTGACAGGAAGTCCAGAAAAATGCCAGCGCTTATGTTTACTACTTTACTTCATTTCGCAGATTTCTACAAACGTATCAGTAGGTTCATGTATGATTTTGGCATACTGAGCATTTTTAATATTGATGCTACTTTTTAGATTGATCTTGTTGGTCACATGCACTTATTCTGTTGACCTATTGGGATTTCCTCACATGTATTATGTAGGCGAAGGTGAATGCACTGGATGTGTGTGTTGTCCTATTTATCTCCCAACCACTAGACTAACAGGATACATTAGAAGTGTGACCATCCTGTGGATGTTTTAATTGGACAAGATTTACCATTGCATTGGGGGATGATCTGTCAACAGACGACCACACAAACCGGTACTGACAATTACAACTCTGTCCAAAAAATGATCTCATTTGATTCCGTTTAAGGTAGGTTTTGCCATAAATGTTTTGTTTTATGTTGGACGAGTATCACATTGTGCATCTGATCAGGACATACATACTCAAAGGCTTTTCAACAAACTGAATTCTTTCCCCATAAACAATAGAATTGTTTTGCATTGTCCCATGTGGAAAATCCTTTGCTAAATGCTTTCATTCTATTATGAAAGAGCTGGCAAAGAATTTTTAAGAATGGCCAACTTTCTTTTTGGATGGATACATTTCTCACATTGGCCACTCAAATGGCTTATGCATGCAAGCTTTTTACCAGCAACCTTTAGACGTTTTAGAGAGAATAACTCCATAATGCAGTGTCGAATAGAATAGTAGGCTTGTTCTATGCTGACTATATTCTCATGTGACAACATTGAAGAATTGACACTCGGCTACAACAGCCTGTATAACAGTGTTGTGTCCCCTCAAAATAACTCACACCAAAAAACAATGGGTATATGGATTGATCAATTAACTTTGACATGAATGCAGATATTACATTTAAAATGGCACATAAAAAATAAAGCAACATAGAATAACGGATCCAAAAGTGACTACTCCACGATAGAGCAGACTGAAAAAGTGGAGACTGATTAATAATCGTAAAATACACTTCTCAAAAAAATAAAGGGAACACTTAACCCTTAAAGTACATTTTACCCTTAACCAGTTAAGGACCAAGGACGTTCTGGAACATCCCCGCACCCTGGGCTTTAAGGACCAAGGACGTTCCAGAACGTCCTGGTGTTTCTCCGGTCTCTGCCGCGTGCCGGGCAGAGATCGGAACGGCATTCCTGCTGAAATCCTTCAGCAGGCATGCCGTGTAAATGCCGAGGGGGGTCCCGGGACCCCCCCATGTCGGCGATCGCAGAAAATCGCATGTCAATTCAGACATGCAATTTTCTCCTATTCCGGGCTGATCGGGTCTCTGGTGACCCGATCACCCGGAAAATTGTGATGATCTGATCTGTCAGTGACAGCCCAGATCATCCTGAAATGTAGGAGTGAAGTCGCAATGCTGCGATTTCCCCCTATCCCCTGCCATTGGTCAGAATTGATTCTGACCAATGGCAGAGCAGGACAGTGGGTTGCCATGGCAACCCCCCGTTCTGGTCACCCCTGGATGTTGAGGGGATCGTGGGAAGAAGATGGAGGTTGGTACCTGCAGGAGAAGATGCCTGGAGACCCCGATCGTTGCTGGAGACTGCTGGATCCTGGGTCAGGTAGGGAAACTACTGTGGGGGAGGGGGGAATTGAAAGTGAAAGTAAAGTGATCTTTACTGTGGCAACCACTAGGAAGGCCAAACTGCAACTCCCAGCATGCCCAGACAGCGAAAGGCTGTCTGGGCATGCTGGGAGTTGTAGTTTTGCAACATCTGGAGGGTCACAGTTTGGAGACCACTGTTACAGTGGTGCCCAAACGGTAGCCCTCCAGATGTTGCCAAGCTACAACTCTCAGCATGCCTAGACTGCCCAGGCATGCTGGGAGTTGTAGTTCTGTAACATCTGTCCCTTCAGATTTAGCAATTTTCATGACATTTTTGAAAATTGCTGCTCTACTTTGAAGCCCTTTTTTTCAAAAAGCAAAAATATGTCCATTTTATGATGCCAACATAAAGTGGACATATTGTATTTGTGAATAAAAATAAAATGTATTGGGAATATCCATTTTCCTTACAAGCAGAGAGCTTCAAAGTTAGAAAAATTCAAAATTTTCATGAAATTTTGGGATTTTTCACCAAAAAAGGATGCAAGTAATGCCAAAAATTTACCACCAAAATAAAGTAGAATATGTCACGAAGAAACAATCTCAGAATCAGAACAATAACTAAAAGCATTCCAGAGTTATTAATGTTTAAAGTGACAGTGGTCAGATGTGCAAAAAACGCTCTGGTCCTAAGGTGTAAAATGGCCTGGTCCTTAAGGGGTTAAAGTACATTTTAGACAGTACATGTATACGTTTTAAAATTGTCATCTTCTGACCCCTATAACTTTTTTATTTTTTTGCGTATGGGGCAGTATTTTTTGCGCCGTCATCTGAAGTTTTTAGCGGTACTATTTTTGTATTGATCGGACTTACTGATCGCTTTTTATTCATGATCAAAAAGGGACCAAAAATACGCTATTTTGGACTTTGGAATTTTTCGTCCGTATGCGGTTTCCCGACCGCATGCAAAAACGTGGTCGACCACGTTTTTGCCTTCGGTCGGGAAACCGCATACGGACGAAAACGCAGCCGACCGGAGGCTGCGGTTCACTCCGGTCGGCTCGTAGACATACATTAACTACGGTTCCCGACTACGGCTGAGTGCGGGCGCCGCGATTAAGCCCCGCCCACCCCCTCCTCCCAGCCGTATACGGGAACCGTAGTTACAAACCGTAGTGTGAACCCAGCCTAAGAGGTCAAAGAAACACAGGCTCACAAAAATACAAAGATTGTGCAAAGTGGTATACATGTGCAAAACAATGCTACTAGATAAGGGTGCATTCACACCACGTTTTTGCAATACAGTTCATGTATACGTTTATAATGTGAAAACCGTACGGAACCATATAGAAAACTGTATGCCTTTACTCTCCATTGAAAACCGTATGCCAAATGATGCATCCGGTTGCATCCGTTTTGTGCTTTGTACAGTTTTGTCCATTTTTTTCCCCGTGCCCAAAACTGTAGCTTACCACGGTTTTTGGTCCGGGTGAAAAACTGTATTAAACCGTATCTTTTTAAAAAAAAATTGTATTTATTTTTTTGACATGGGAGTCGATGGGAACCGTACAGAACTGTATGTGCGTACGGTTCCATCCAGTTTGCAGCATATGGTTTTTGACTTTGCACATTTTTTTCATAGAATTTCAATCAAATAAATGAAACTTTATTCATAATAGAGTGAAATATTAAAAACATACTTTTTTTTTTCTTAAAAAACTGATGCAACCGGACATCATTTTTCAAAATGTATACGGTTTTTAACTGTATAAGGGTTAAAATTTGTACACACGTTTTGATACAGTTTAGTCCGGTTTTGAGGAATTCGTTTTTAATCAAAAACCTGATACGGGAACTGTATTGCAAAAACGTGGTGTGAATGCAGCCCAACCTAAATCATAAGGCTTATACATATAAAGTGCAAGTGTGATAAGGAGCCATAGTTACTAATTGTATCTTTGTACAATCTTCATGCTTGTTGGTTTGTTTTGTACATGAGGACTAAGGAGAATTACGGGAGTAGCTTGTGTCCAGGGGATACATCAGCACACCAGCAGAATAGTATGCTGACATACTATATTTTCATAGACTAGCACACCCTTCACATTTTTGTTAATATTTTATTCTATCTTTTGTGACAACAGTGAAGAAATGACCCTCTGCTACTATGTAAAGTAGTGAGTGCACAGTCTGTATTACAGTGTTTAATGTTGTCCCCTCAAAATAACTCAACACACAGCCATTAATGTCTAAACCTTGGCAACAAAAGTGAGAACACCTAAGTGGAAATGTCCAAATTGGGCCCGTACGTAACATCTTATCTCCTATCCCCAGGATAGGGTATAAGTATCTGATTTCAGGGAGATCTGACTGCTGGGACAACCCCCAAACTACTTCCCACCACCACACAAAGGTTCAGAAGACTGGGGCACAAGGCAGGAGATTTGGGGGGTCCCAGTGGTCAGAACCCCCCACAATCAGACATTTATCCTGTGGTACCCTTCCCTAAGGCTCTTGGGAAGAGTTCACCAGAGCTTCACAGGTTTACCACTGGAGTTTGGCCAGTCCATCACCTTTATGCAGTTCATCCAGGGCTTCCAAGTGCGGCCAGCGCCTACTGAATCAATCGGTGCTAGGACCACACAAACATTGCTTGAGTGGAATACCTGTTGGAAATTCTGTAGTGTTAACCCTGCCTTACTCTCAGCTTCTTTAGCAAGACAGTGGTCATCATGGAGGTGTGTTTGGGGTAGTTATCATGTTTAAATTCTGCCCTGTGGCCTAATCTCCGAAGGGAGGCGGTCATACTCTGCTTCAGTATGTCACAGTACGTACTGGCATTCTTGGTTCCTCAATGAACTCTAGTTCCCCAGTGCCAGCAGTACTCAAGACAATGACCGTCCCACCACTATGCTTGACTGTAGGCAAGACACATTTGTTTTTGTACTCCTCTCACCTAGTTGTCATCACACACACTTGACCACCATCTGATCCAAATTATTTTATCTTGGTCTCATCGGACCACAAGACATAGATCCAGTAATCCATGTCCTAAGGGTGTATCCACACAGCAGAAGTTCCACATGCGGAATCAGACTCAAATTAAAGCTCAATAGAGTTTTATAGGATTCTGCACTCCCATTAACACTTCTGAATATCCGCTTTCGGATTACGCACCAATTCCACACAAGCTAAAAACCACCCAAATGAATAAAGAATCTGAATTGGTGCAGAAATTCTGCCATGTTAATAGACCCTTAGTCTGCTTGTCTTCAGCAAACTGTTTGCAGGCTTATTTGTGCATCATCTTTAGAAGAGGCTTCCTTCTGGGATTACAGCCAATGAGATAAATTTGATGCAGTGTATGGTCTGAGCACGGACAAACTGACCTACATCCCCTTCAACCTCTGCAGCAATGCTGTCAGAACTCCTATGTCTATTTCCCAAAGAAAACCTCTGGATATGACCCTGATCATGTGCACTCAACTTCTTTGGTTGACCATTGTGAGGCTTGTTGTTACGAGTGAAACCTGTCCTGTGAAACTGTGGTCTTGCCCACTGGCTTCAGCTCAGTTTTAGGGTCTAGGCAGTCTTACAGCTTAGGTGTCTTAATATAGTGTAGCAATTCCTTTTTTTTTTTTTTTTCCAAGATCCTGAGAGAGTTCTTTGCCATGAGGTGCCATTTTGAACTTCCAGTGACCGTTATTAAAGAGTGTAAGAGCGATAACACCTAATTTTAAAACACCAGCTGCCACCAGAGGACCAATGCCAAATGTGTGTGTATGAGGGCGAGGGGGTGATCAGGAGAAATAGCCAACTGTTGTCTTATCCAGTCTTGTGTCCGCCAGCTTAAATCTACATATGACATAAAGTTTGTTGCATGCGCTGCGTAGGGTGAAGTCCACAGCTAAACTTGAAATCTAGTGTTAAAATCTTTGGTGTTTCCAGAACAATGAACATGTTATGGATTTTATAATCTGCACCATGCCTGTTTTTTCACAAGGGTTTTTACCGCAACGTGTGAATTTTTGTGCACACCATCTACATTGTGTACTCTAAATAACTGGATAGAAAATGTGCAGCAATTCCAACACATCTGAATGTGGCCTTTCTCCTACATAGAGCACCTAACAGCATGAGTCTCTTCCTGCTCCATAGGGCCATCAGGGACTCATTGTGCTGTCATATAGTTTGCCCTGCAGAAGGTTCTTGCTCACTATGGGAATATTCTGGATTTTAAATCCGAGAGATAGATACAGTGGGGAGAACAAGTATTTGATACACTGCCGATTTTGCAGGTTTTCCTACTTACAAAGCACGTAGAGGTCTGTAATTTTTATCATAGGTACTCCTCAACTGTGGGAGACCGAATCTAAAACAAAAACCCAGAAAATCACATTGTATGATTTTTTAAAAATGTATTTGCATTTTATTGTAGACATATGTATTTCATCACCTATCAACCAGTAAGAATTCCTGCTCTCACTAACCTTTTATGTTTACTTTAAGAAGCCCTCCTGTTTTTCTCTCATTACCTGTATTGACTGCACCTGTTTGAACTCGTTACCTGTATAAAAGACACCTGTCCACACACTCAAACAGACTCTAACCTCTCCACAATGGCCAAGACCAGAAAGCTGTGTAAGGACATCAGGGATAAAATTGTAGACCTGCACAAGGCTATGATGGGCTACAGGACAATAGACAAGTAGCTTGGTGAGAAGGCAACAACTGTTGGTGCAATTATAAAAAAAATGGAAGAAGTTAAAGATGACAATCAATCTCCCTTGGTCTGGGGCTCCATGCAAGATGCCCAGAACTACACGGCAGGACCTGGTCAATGACCTGAAGAGAGCTGGGACCACAGTCTCCAAGAAAACCATTAGTAACACACTACGCTGTCATGGATTAAAATTCTGCAACGCACGCAAGGTCCCCCTGCTCAAGCCACCGCATGTCCAGGCCCATCTGAAGTTTTCCAAGGACCTTCTGGATTATCCAGAAGCTGGTAATGTGGTCTGATGAGACAAAAATACAGCTTTTTGGTCTAAACTCCACTCGCCCAGTTTGGAGGAAGAAGAAGGATGAGTACAACCCAAAGAACACCATCCCAACCGTGAAGCATGGAGGTGGTTTTCTGCAAAGGGGACAGGACAACTGCACTGTATTGAGGGGGGGGGGGGGGATGGATGGAGCCATGTATTGCGAGATCTTGTCCAACAACCTCCTTCCCCTAGTAAGAGCATAAAAGATTGGTCGTTACTTGGTCTTTCAGCATGACAATGACCCAAAACACACAGCCAGGGCAAATAAGGAGTAGCTCCGTAAGAAGCATCTCGGGGTCATGGAGTGGCCTAGCCAGTCTCCAGACCTGAACCCGATAGAAAATCTTTGGAGGGAGCTGAAAGTTATGCTTTTCTGATGTATCAAATATTTATATCATGCAATAAAATGCAAATTAAATTTTTTTTTTAAATCATACAATGTGATTTTCTGGATTTTTATTTTTAGATTCCATGTCTCACAATTAAAGAGTATCTATGATAAAAATTACAGACCCCTACATTGTTTGTAGGGAGGAAAACCTGCAAAATGGACAGTGTGTCAAATACTTGTTCTCCCCACTGTATGTGTGTGTGTGTGTGTGTGTATATATATGTATATATAATATTTATAATTACTGTACTGTATGTTCTCCAGTATGCAGTTTTAGGTTCAATTAAGATGACCCCATACTTTAATAATATAATTAGTAAAATCCATGCACAGCAGGGTGGCACCTTCAGATCCAAACTTCAAGGTGTATAGTATTCACTTCATGTTGCTTTAGGGCCCACATGAATAGCGGCTTAATATTTTGTGGTGGTTTCCCCATGGTAACAAAACCCATAAATTTGTGTCGGTCTGTGGATTTCATTAGCAGTAAATTTAATTCACCCAAAAACACTCTTTTAGAAAATAATCAACTTGAGATTGTTTCAAGTTATGACAAATAAAGCTTTCTCTGTGCATACCTCTCCCATTGTTTGACTGGGCCATTTAGCTGAAATGGAGTAAATATATTGCACAATAAGCCACAAAGACCTCATGGATCTAATTAAAATCTGGAGAAAATGATAGCTCTCCTGAAAGACCTGCCTGGGATGCACTGTGCGGTGGATTACAAAGTGGCATCTTCCTTGGAAGGGATTTTTGACTAGCGCTTAGCTCTGGCAGATAGACTGATCCTTTATAACACATAATGCATTCAACAAGTTTTTAGAACCTTTCACTTTTTTCACATTTTGTTAAATTCCTATTATGTGCGATATGATGGAGAATATACATTAAATGGGTACTTCAGTGGAATTTTTTTTTTCAAATCAACTGGTGCCAGAAAGTTAAACAGATCTGTAAATGACTTCTATTTAAACCTTCCAGTACTTATCAGCTGCTGTATGCTTTAGAGGAAGTTGTGTAGTTCTTTTCTGTCTGACAACAGTGTTCTCTGCTGAAACCTCTGTGCATGTCAGGAACCATCCATAGCAGGAGAGGTTTGCTGTGGGGATTTTTTCCTACTCTGGACAGTTCCTGACACATGGACAGAGGTGTCAGCAGAGAGCACTGTGGTCAGACAGAAAAGAACCATACAACTTCCTCTGTAGTATACAGCAGCTGATAAGTACTGGAGGGATTCATATTTTTAAATAGAAGTAATTTACAAATCAGTTAGTGTAATTAACTTTTAGCACCAGTTGATTAAAAAAAATGTTTTTCACTGGAGTACCCCTTTAATAAAGTGTGTGTATAGATATATACCCCATAATTCTGCACTCAATACCCCATACAGAGGAATTCAGAATATAATTTTAGAAACTTTAGCAAATTTATTAAAAAGAGAGAAACAAAAATTTCACATGGACATAAGTATTCAGAGTATATAAGTATTATAACTATATAAGTATATATATATATATATATATATAAGTATTCAGAGTATATAAGTATTATAACTACCGTATATAAGTATATATATATATAAGTATATAAGTATTAAGAGTATATAAGTTTATCTCTGGCTCCTCCCATTTTTTTAAAACATATTTTCTGTATTGTGGATATAAAATAAAATATGCCGCCACATTTTACACTGTGAACTTTAAGCGTTAGGCTGCATTCACACGTCTGGGCCTGACTGCATGTCTAATGAGCTAAAGACATCATAGTTCAGGCAGTACTTGCATATGTAATATGGATGTGTGAATGTGGCCTAACCCTTTTTAGGGCATGTTTTCACTTACAGGATCTGCTGCTTATTTTTCGCAATTGATTTTGCTACCCATTACCCCTTAAGGACTGAGCCCTTTTTTGCAATGCTGACCACTCTCACTTTATGCATTAATAACTCTGAGATGCTTTTACTTTTTATTCTGATTCCGAGATAATTTTTTCGTGACATATTCTACTTAAACATACTGGTTAATTTTTGTCCTTACTTGGCATCATAAAGTTGACATGTTTTTAATTTTTGAAGACCATAGAGGGCTTCAAAGTATAGCATCAATTTTAAAAATGTTCACGAAAAATTCAAAATCTGTATTTTTCAGGGACCAGTTAAGTTTGAAGTTAGAAATACCCCATAAATGACCCCATTATAGAAACTGCAGCTCTCAAAGCATTCAAAATGACATTCAGAAAGTTTGTTAACCCCTAAGGCTAAGTTTCCACTTGGTTTTTTTTTCTGGCAGTTTTTGGAAAACTGCCACTGCAGTTTTTGAGCCAAAGCCAGAAGTGTATTCAAAGGGAATAGGACATATAAAGGAAGGACTTACACTTCTCTTTCCTTATGGATCCACTTCTGACTTTGGCTCAAAAACCGCAGTGGCAGTTTTCCAAAAACTGCCAGAAAAAAAACCAAGTGGAAACCTGGCCTTAGGTGTTTCACAGGAATAGCAGAAAAGTGAAGGAGAAAATTCAAAATCTTCCCTTTTTTACATTTGCATGTTTTTGTAGAGTAATTTTTTTAATTTTTACAAGGGGTAAAAGGAGATAAATCCCCCCAAAATTTGTAACCCAATTTCTCTCCAGTAAGGAAATACCTCATATGTGATGTAAAGTGCTCTGCGGGTGCACTAGAGAGCTCAGAAGGGAAGGAGCGACAATGAGATTTTGAAGAGTGAATTTTGCTGAAATGGTTTTTGCGGGGCATGTCGCATTTAGGAAGCCCTATGTTGCCAAAATAAAACACATGGCATACTATTTTGGAAAATACACCCCTCAAGGAACGTAACAAGGGGTACAGTGAGCCTTAAAACCCCACAGGTTTTTGACACCTTTTCGTTAAAGTCGGATGCGTAGATGGAAATAAAAAAAAATTTCACTAAAATGCTGGTTTTTCTCAAAATTTTACATTTGGGATAATAGGAGAAAATGCCCCCCAAAATTTGTAACCCCATCTCTTCTAAGTATGGAAATACCCCATGTGTGGATGTAAAGTGCTCTGCAGGCGAACTACAATGCTCAGAAGAGAAGGAGCGCCATTGAGCTTTTCGAGAGAGAATTTGTTTGGAATGGAAGTTGGGGGCCATGTGCGTTTACAAAGCTCCCATGGTGCCATAACAGTGGACCCCCCCCCCCCCACACAAGTGACCCCATTTTGGAAACTACACCCCTCACATAATTTAATAAGGGGTGCAATGAGCATTTAAACCCCACTGGCATTTGACACATCTTTGGAAAATTAGGCTGTGCAAATGAAAAATTTAATTTTTCATTTTGATGGACCACTGTTCCAAAAATCTGTCAGACAGCTGTGGGCTGTAAATGCTCACTGCACCCCTTATTTCATTACGTGAGGGGTGTAGTTTCCAAAATGGGGTTACATGTTGGGGGGGATCATTGTTCTGGCACTATAGGGGCTTTGTAAACACACGTGGCCTTCAATTCCGTACAAATTTTCTCTCTTAAAGCCCAATGGCGCTCCTTCTCTTCTGAGCATTGAAGTTCACCTGCAGAGCACTTTACATCCATATATGGGGTATGTTCTCACTCAGAAGAAATAGGATTACACATTTTGGGGGGGATTTTTTCCCCCTATTTTTCTTTGTAAAAATGAAAAATTTAGGGTAACACCAGCATTTTAGTGAATTTTTTTTTCATTTTCCCATCCAACTTTAACGAAAATTGTCAAACACCTGTGGGGTGTTAAGGCTCACTATACACCTTATGTTCCATGAGGGGTGTAGTTTCCAAAATGGGGTCACATGTGGGTATTTATTGTTTTGCATTTATGTCAGAACCGCTGTAAAATCAGCCACCCCTGTGCAAATCACCAATTTAGGCTTCAAATTTACATAGTGCACTCTCAATCCTGAGCCCTCACTCCTGATGTTGTGTGCCCGCAGAGCATTTTACGCCCACAAAATGGGTATTTTCGTACTCAGGAGAAATTGCATTACAAATTTGGGGGGGGTCTTTCTTTCCTTTTACCTCTTGTGAAAATTAAAAGTATGTGGCAACACCAGCATGTTAGTGTAAACATTTATTTTTTTTGTTTTTTTTACAATAACATGCAAGTGTAGACCCCAACTTTACCTTTTCATAAGGGGTAAAAGGAGCAAAAGCCCCACAAAATTTGTTAGGTAATTTCACCAAGTACGGAAATACCCAATATGTGAAGTGAAGTGAGAGAGCACCATGCGCATTTGAGGCCTAGATTAGGGATTTGCATGGGGACGGACCCGGATGCAAGAATTACACTTGCCTCCGATACCAAAATTACCCTACGGCAGTGTTTCCCAAACAGGGTGCCTCCAGCTGTTTCAAAACTCCCAGGATGCCTGGACAGTCAATGGCTGTCCGGCAATACTGGGAGTTGTTGTTTTACAACAGCTGGAGGCTCTGTTTTGGAAACTGTGCCGTACCAGATGTTTTTCAATTTTATTGGGGGGGGGGGGGGGGGGCGTTACTGTGTAGGGGTATATGTAGTGTTTTACTCTTTATTTTGTGGTAGTGTAGTTTAGTGTCTTTAGGATACATTCACATGGGCGGGGGTTTACAGCGAGTTTGAGCTGGGAGTTTGAGCTGCAGTGGAAAATTTGCTACAACTCAAACATGCAGCAAGAAACTCACTGGGGGGGCAAACCTCCACCTGTTGCAAAACTACAACTCCCAGCATGCCCTTTGGCTGTTGTGCATGCTGGGGGTTGTAGTTATGCAACAGCTGGAGGCATACTACTAAAACTCCCAGCATGCCTTTTGGTTGCCCGGGCATGCTGGGGGTTGTAGTTATGCAACAACTGGAGGCACACTGGTTGCAAAACACTAGCAGTTTGTTACTTAACTCAGTGTTTTGCGACAAGTGAACCTCCAGCTGTTGCAAAACTACAACTCCCAGCATGTACGGTCTATCAGTGCATGCTGGGAGTTGTCGTTTGCAACAGATGGAGGCACACTGGTTGTGAAACACTAAGTTAGGTAACAAACACAGTGTTTTGCAATCAGTATGCCTTCAGCTGTTGCAAAACTACAACTTTCAGCATGCACTTACAGCCGAAGTGCATGCTTGGACTTGTAGTTATGCAACAGCTGGAGGCACACTACTGCAACTCCCAGCATGCCCTTTGGCTGTCTGTGCATGCTGGGGGTTGTAGTTATGCAACAGCTGGAGGCACAAAAATGTGCCTCCAGCTGTTGAATAACTACAACCCCCCAGCATGCACAAAATACCAAATGGCATGCTGGGAGTTGTAGTTGTGACTTCTGCTGTTGCATAACAACAACTACCAGCATGCCCATGTGTGCATGCTGGGATTTGTTGCTTAGCAACAGCTGGACGCCAGCCTTACCTCCTGCTGCTGCATAGTGAAGATCCGCCTACCGCTGCCTCCGCTGCTGGGGCCCGATCCCGCCGCAGATGCTTGGGATCGGGGGTCCCAGCCTCAGGTACACACTCCCGTCACCCGCTCTCACCCTCCAGAACAGGGGCGGAGCGGGTGCCGTTAGAGACACCCCCACAGCAGGCATCCCGATTCATTGGCCGGTAATGGCCAACGGATCAGGACTATCACTCCTGCTGCTAAAGGATGATAGGTGCCATCTCGTAAGGCACCTATCATCCTTTTTTTTCCCTGGGACCCGATTGACCCAGAATTGCCGCAACTCGCTAATCTGAATTGAAGTGGTCTCAGGAGTTGTCACAGGCGTTGTCACGAGATGCCTGCTGAATGATTTCAGCAGGCATCCCGTTCCAGTCCCTGCCCGGCGAGCAACAGGGACTGGAAATACTCAGGGCGTACAGGTACGCCTTGAGTCCTTAAGGATCGGTGATGCAGGGCGTATGCATACGTCCTGCGTCCCCAAGAGATTAAGTCAATGGGTAGCAAAATCAGCAGCAGAAAATATACCTCAAAATGTGCAGCAGATCCTATAGGCGTTAACGTACCCGTAAGAAAATTTTTATTTACGGAAAGTTGTGTGTTAACTAATGCTATAGCTCTATGTTTTAAAACCTGTGCCTCATACATGTGTGAACAGTTTTATTTTTTATAACATCTATTGCAATGGTTAAAATGGAGAGAGGGAAGGGATGAGAAAAAAGATTAGTAGAAAGGGGAGACATAAGAGGAAAGTGAGAGGGGCAGATGAAGGGACAATCTTCTCTTCACAGAGAGCTGTCTGAAATTCTTTGGGAAACATGACTCAGGCGTCAGACCTCAACATTTTTAACCTCCTCCCTGCTAGCAAGGCTGCGCTGGAACCCAGAAATCAACCACTACTTCAGCCTTTCCCAACTAGGGTGCCTCCAGCTGTTGCAAAACTACAACTCCCAGCATGCCCGGACAGCCTTTGGCTGTCCAGGCATGCTGGGAGTTGTAGTTTTGCAACAGCTGGAGGCACCCTAGTTGGGAAACACTGTTCTACTTTCTAGGAGTTGACTGCAATACAGAACCAATGCAGCGTTCCATCACTTTGTTATGAATCTATGTTGCTGAGTTTTTGGTGTTTTTTTTTTTTTTTTTACATTTTATTTTGTGTAGGCTGCTTTATTGATAGAACATAGACCTCAAGAGCCATATCACAGTCCTATAGGGGAACTCCGGTGGAAACAAGTGGAAAACAAATGTTTTCAAATAAACTGGTGCCAGAAAGTTAAACAGATTTGTAAATGACTTCTATTTCAGAATCTGAAGCCTTCCAGTACTAATCAGCTGCTGTATACTACAGAGAAAATTGTGAATTTCTTTCCAGTCTGACAACAGTGCTCTCTGCTGACACCTCTGTCTGTGTCAGGAACTGTCCAGAGCAGGAGAAATTTTCTATGGGGATTTGCTTCTAATCTGGACAGTTCCTGAAATGGACAGAGGTGTCAGCAGAGAGCACTGTGGTCTGACTGAAAAGAACTTCACAAATTTCTCTGTAGTATACAGCAGCTGATAATTACTGGAAGGGTTAAGATTTTTAAATAGAAGTCATTTACAAATCTGTTTAACTCTCTGGCACCAGTTGATTTGAAAACTTTACTTTTTCCCCACTGGAGTACCCCTTTAAGCTAAGTTCACACATCATGTATTTGCTGCAAATTATTGTATACAAGATCTGCAACAAACTACTGTGCAATGCAGGTAAAGGAAATTTAGCAAAAAACTAAATTTTACATCCAGCACAGAAGCAGAAGACCACTGTTTAAATAGCAGTCTCCTGCTTCTTTACATCAGCCAGCCACATTATTCATCCCCCCCCCCATGTTTCTGTGCTACTTTATACCCCCTGTGCCAAATATACCCCCCCTTATTACACCCTGTGCCACATTTCCCTTGACCCCCCCATGCCATTTTATCCCCCCTTTATTACTCTGTGCAAATTTATCCCCCCATCTTTACCACGCCTCTATGCCATTTTATTCACACTTTATTCCACCTCTGCCAAATCATCATCCCCCTTTATTACCCTCTGTGCCAAATCATTTTCCCTGTTGTTCTTACCTAGCCTGACTGAGCAGTGCAAAATAATTTTTTATGGATATTTTTCACTGGATATAACCAGAATGTAATCACTTATATGGTCTGTGGAGCTTGTTTAGGTATCTACCACTATATGATCCCTGTTTGTATAGAGGGTTTTATTCAGTAGCTGTATAGCAGTAATAAGAAATGATATGGTAGTGGTGGTATTATTTAAACAGCCCTTTTCCATGCCATGAATATTTAAGAATAATATCAAAGTGGGGACATAGTGACTAAGGACCAGATGCAGTAAGAAGGTGTGGGTCCTAATCAGTAAGAGGTGTGGCCTTGTCGGGATGTGGAAGGGGTGGGGGACATTTAATTTAGGGGGCAGCTCGAGTTTAGCCAGGCTTAGCACAAAACCAAAATACACCACTGATCCTGATGGGCTTTAATGTATCTGGCCATAAAGCCCAGATTCAGTGCTGCAGTGATGGTTGACCTTCTGGATGTTTCTTCCATCTGCACACAGGATCTTTGGAGCTCAGCCAGAGTGACCATTGGGCTCTGTCTCATCTCTCTTACCACAGCCCTTCTCCCCTGGTTGTCCCAAATGTAATCTATTCAATAATTATGGAGGTCACTGTGCTTTTGGGAACTTCCAGTACAGCAGTAATTTTTTTTGCACCCTTCTTCAGATGTGTGTGTCCACACATTATTGTCTGAGTTCTACAGGCAATTCTTCCCCCCTCATGGCTTGGTTATTCCTCTGATCTGCATTGTCAGCTGTGAGAACTTATATAGACAGGGCTGTGTCTTTCCATATTATGTCCATTCACCTGAATTTACCACAGGTGACTCCAATAAAGGTGGAGAAACAAGAGAAATGGGAGGAGCCAGAGATTAATATCAAGGGTCATAGCAAAGGATCTGAATACTCATTGTTCTGATGTTCTCAGCCCTTCGGCTAAAGTCAAATGTTTCAAATGTAAACTTATCACGCCAGAGCACCTACTGCCATTTTTGTGCACCCCATTTATTATGTTTTTTGTGCATAGTTGAGTCCCTTGTTTCCATTTTGAATGTAGGACTTTACTGATACCACTCTTCCATGAAGATCATTTTGGTCCAAACTTCTCCGAACAGTAGATGGATGTACCTAGGTCTCATTTAATGAAGAGTCTCTAAACAGCAACTGAGACAAATTATGCGGCAAATCAACACCTCAAAAACAGGGTAAAACCAAGGATAAATCCCCCCCCCCTCCCCCCCCCCCCTCCCCCCCCCCCCCAATTTGTCTTTCTTTTGTTGCAAGCTTCCATGGCTGATCACTGCATCTACAGTCCTCGACTTTGCCCACTTCTTCGTGTTTCTTCAAAAAAGCATGAACAACACATAAAAACCCTAGTCTTTGCCTGTCAGAGACCTTACTGATGTAGTATACCTAGGCTGCAGCAGGAAGACGGATAGAATAATTCGACCGACTCAACCATATGGTTTGCTGTCTCCCTGGTGCCAAGGTTTGGCATGTGGTGGAATGGGTGGACAAATTACTTGGTGGGCTGGGGATGACCCAGCTGTCGTGGTCCACATGGGAATCAATGACAGAATACATGGTAGGTGGAGGTCCCTAAAAAATGATTATAAAGAAATAGGTGCCAAGCTGAAGGGAAGGACTTCTAAGGTTGTATCCTCTGGAATACTGTCATAGTAGCATAGTTTATAATGTTGAAAAAGACAAGAGTCCATCAAGTTCAACCTATAACCCTAATGAGTCCCTACCGAGTTGAGTTGATCCAGAGGAAGGCAAAAACCCTTCATACTAGAGGTAAAAATTCCTTCCCGACTCCAAATATGGCAGTCAGAATAAATCCCTGGATCAACGTTCTGTCCCTATAAATCTAGTATCCATAACCTGTAATGTTATTATTCTCCAAAAATGCATCCAGCCCCTTTTTGAACTCTTTTACAGAGTTCACCATGGCCACCTCCTCTGGCAGAGAGTTCCATAGTCTCACTGCTCTTACAGTAAAAAAACCCTGTCTGTGCTGGTGTAGAAACCTTCTTTCCTTTAAACATTGAGGATGCCCCCTTGTTATAGATACAGTCCTGGGTATAAATAGATCATGGGAGAGATCTCTGTACTGTCCCCTGATATATTTATACATAGTTATTAGGTCTCCCCTAAGTCTTCTTTTTCTAAACTTAATAACCTTAATTCTGATAATCTTTCTGGGTACTGTACTCCTCCCATTCCCGGTATTACTCTGGTTGCCTGTCTTTGAACCCTCTCCAGCTCCACTATATCTTTCTTGTACACTGGTGTCTAGTACTGTACACAGTATTCTATGTGTGGTCTGACTAGTGATTTGTACAGCGGTAGAACTATTTCCTTGTCGTGGGCATCTATGCCCCTATTGATGCACCCCATTATTTTATGTGCCTTGGCAGCAACTGCCCGGCACTGGTCACTACAGCTAAATTTACTGTTAACTAAGACTCCCAAGTCATTTTCCACGTCAGTCATCCCAAGTGTTCTCCCATTTAACACATAATCCAAGCCCAGATATTTCTTTCCCATGTGCGTTACCTCACATTTATCAGTGTTGAACCTCATCTGCCACTTCCCAGCCCAAACTTCCAACCTATCCAGATCCATTTGAAACAGTGCACTGTCCTCTATTGTGTTTACCGCTTTACAGAGTTTAGTATCATCTGCAAAGATTGCCACTTTACTATTTAACCCCTCTACAAGGTCATTAATGAATATATTAAATAGGACAGGACCCAAGACGGACCCCTGTGGTACCCCACTAGTAACAGTCACCCAATCAGAATAAGTACCATTAATAACCACCCTCTGTTTCCTATCACTGAGCCAGTTACTTACCCACTTAAACACATTCTCCCACCAGCCCAATCCTTCTCATTTTATGCACCAACCTTTAATGTGGAACCGTATCAAATGCTTTGAAAAAATCCATATATACGACATCCAGCGATTCCCCCTGGTCCAGTCTGGAGCTCACCTCCTCATAAAAGCTGATCAGGTTAGTTTGACAGGACTGATATGGAGAAATACATTTATTTTTATCAAGATACTCCAAAATAGCATCTCTTAGAAAACCCTCAAACAATTTACATACAATAGAGGTTAAACTAATAGGTCTATAATTCCCAAGGTCACCTTTTGGCCCCTTTTTAAATATTGGCACCACATTTGCCATGCGCCACTCTTGGGGAACCATCCCTGTCACTATAGAGTCCCTGAATATAAAAAATAGGGGTCTGTCTATTACATTACTTAATTCCTTTAGAACACGGGGGTGACTGCCATCTTGACCTGGCGATTTGTCTATTTTGATTTTTTGTATGCAGCACTGTACTTCTTCCTGGGTGACCTGTACTTCTTCCTGGGTTAGACAGGTGACCTGAACTGGGGAGTTTACCTTATCTCACTGTATTTCACCTGGCATTTCATTTTCCTCGGTGAATACAGTGGAGAAGAATTTGTTTAATATTAGCTTTTTCCTGATCCCCGTTTATAATTTCTTCCTCATCATTTTTTAAAGGGCCTACACTTTAATTTTTGACCTTTTTGCTATTTATATAGTTAAAGAACATTTTAGGGTTAGTTTTTCTCTCTTTGGCAATGAGTCTTTCTGTCTCTATTTTTGCGGCTTTTATCTTTTTTTTTTACATATTTTACATTTTTCTCTATAGCTTTTTAATGCTTCTTCACTGCCGTCCTGTTTTAGTAGTTTAAATGTTTTATTTTTGTCATTTATTGCCCCCTTAATGTTCTTATTCATCCATATTGGTTTTCTTTTATTTCTGACCCTATTATTCCGAAAAGGTATATACATCTTACAGTGAGAATTTAATATATTTTTAAAAGTCTCCCATTTAGTGTCAGTATTCATGTTTTTGAGGACATTATCCCATTTTATATTGTTATGGGCTTCTCTGAGTTGTTCAAACTTTGCCTTCCTAAAGTTCATTGTTTTTGTAGCCCCTCGAGAGATTCCCTTATTGAAGAACAAGTTATAATGTATTATATTATGATCACCATTTCCTAGGTATCCTTCTACTTGTACATTAGTTACTCTGTCAGGTCTGTTGGTTAATATTAACCTCTTCAGGACGCAGGGCGTATGCATACACCCTGCATCCTGAGTCCTTAAGGACGTAGGGCATATGGATACGCCTGTGGGAATTCCGGTCCCTGCCGCTAGCCAGTCGGGGGCCAGGATGACTGGTGATATCTATCAGCCGGCATCTCGTGCATATGCCCAGGGGGGTCCTGAGACTGAGATCAATTCAGACCGGCGATTTTCGGCGGATCCGGGTCATACGGGTGTCCGGTGCTCTGGTGACCCAGAAAATCGGGGGTGTCCAAGACACCCCCAGTCCCCCTGAAGGGATAGTAGTTAGGTGGCAGGGGTGCAACGACCAATAGCAGATTGGGGGTGGGGGGGTTAAAGTTCGGTTCCCCCGTTCTGCCCACCGACTGTAATCCGGGCAGAATGGGGGAACTGTAGTGTGACCGGCAGCGGTGGAGGTCCCTTACCTGACCGGTGGCGGCGGGTGGCGATGACTTGCGGCTCCCTCGTGCGGCTCCCTGGTGAAGACTACGGAAGCCGGTGAGTAGTTGCCTAGAAACATCTGATGGGGGGGCTAAAGTTTGGAGACCATTATACAGTGGTCTCTAAACTGTAGCCCTCCAGGTGTTGCTAGACTACAACTCCCAGCATGCCCAGACAGCTGTTTGGGCATGCTGGGATTTGTAGTTTTGCAACATCTGGAGGGCCACAGTTTGGAGATCACTGTGCAGAGGTCTTTAAACTGTAGCCCTCCAGATGTTGCAAAACTGCAAATCCCAGCATGCCCAAACAGCAAACAGCTGTCTCGGCATGCTGGGCGTTGTAGTTGCATACCTCCAGCTGTTGCACAACTATATCTCCCAGCATGCCCTTCGGCGATCAGACCATGCTGGGAATTGTAGTTTTGCAAGAGCTGGAGGCACCCTGGTAACAGAACCTAACTGAAGGTTTTCCAACCAGTGTGCCTCCAGCTGTTGCAAAAGTAGATTTGCAACAGCTGGAGGTTTGTCCCCCCCCATGGGGCAGGTTTACTATGAGTTTCCTGCTGCAAGTTTGAGCTGTGTCAAATTTTCTGCCGTGGCAAAAACTCCTAGCGGGAAACTCACTGTAAACCCGTCAGTGAGAATGTACCCTAAAAACACTACACTACACTAACACATAATAAAGGGTAAAACACTACATATACACCCCCGTATACGGTCCCCCCCCCCCCCAATAAAAAAAAAACATATTGTATGGCAGTGTTTCTAAATGGAGCCTCCAACTGTTGCAAAACAACAACTCCCAGCATTTCTGGACAGCCATTGACTGTCAAGGCATGCTGGGAGTTTAGCAACAGCTGGGGTCTCCCTGTTTGGGAATCACTGGCGTAGAATATCCCTATGTCCACCCTTATGCAATCCCTATTTTAGTCCTCAAATGTGTATGGTGCTCTCTCACTTCGGAGCACTGTCTTATTTAAAGGAAACAGTTTAGGGCCACATATGGGGTATTTCCATACTGGGGAGAAATTGAGTTAAAATTTTTGGGGGGCTTTTTCTCCTTTTACCCCTTATGAAAAGGAAAAGTTGGGGTCTACGTCAGCCGGTTCGTTTTTTTACACTAACATGCTGGTGTTGCCCCATACTTTTTATTTTCACAAGAGGTAAAAGGAAAATACCCCATATGTAGGCTCAGTGAGTGAGAGCGCACTATGTACATTTGAGGCCTAAATTGGTGATTTGCACAGGGGTGGCTGATTTTACAGCGGTTCTGACATAAACGTAAAAAAATAAATACCCACGTGTGACCCAGTTTTGGAGTCTACACCCCTCAGGGAATGTAACAAGGGGTACAGTGAGCCTTAACAGGTGTTTGACGAATTTTCATTAAATTTGGACGTGAAAATGAAAAAATGCTGGTGTTAGCCCAAATTTTTCATTTTCACAAGGGGTAATAGGAAAAAAGCCCCCCAAAATTTGTAACCCCATTTTTTCTGAGTATATAAATACCCCATGTGTGGACGTAAAGTGCTCTGCGGCCGAACTACAATGCTCAGAAGAGAAGGACCACAATTGGGCTTTTGGAGAGAGAATGTGTCTGGAATTAAAGGCCATGTACATTTACAAAGCCACCATGGTGCCAGAACAGTGGACCCCCTCCACATGTGACCCCATTTTGGAAACTACACCCCACGCAGAATGTAATAAGGGGTACAGTGAACATTTACGCCCCACAGGGGTCTGAAAGATTTTTTGAACGGTCGTCCATAAAAATGAAAAATGTAACTTTTCATTTGCACAGCCCACTGTTCCAAAGATCTGTCAAACACCAGTGGAGTGTAAATACTCACTGCACCCCTTATTACATTCTGTGAGGGGTGTAGTTTCCAAAATGTGTGGAAACTACACCCCTCTGTGGGGGGGGGGGGGGCATTGTTCTGGCATCATGGGAGGTTTGTAAATGTACATGGCCCCTGACTTCAATTCCAGCAAAATTCTATCTCCAAAGTCCAATGGCGCTCCTTCTGTTCTGAGACCTGTAGTGCACCAGCAGAGCACTTAACATCCACATATGGGGTGTTTTCTTAACCGGAAGAAATTGGGCTTCAAATTGTGGGGTCCATTTTCTCCTATTATCCCTTGTAAAAAAGAAAAATTTGAGGTAACACCATCATTTTAGTGTTAAAAATCGAATTTTCCATTTTCACGTCCAACTTCAACGCAAAGTCGTCAAACACCTGTGGGGTGTTCAGGTTCACTATACCCCTTGTTACGTTCCTTGAGGGGTGTAGTTTCCAAAATAGTATGCCATGTGTTTTTTTTTTTTTTTTGCTGTTCTGGCACCATGGGGCTTCCTAAATGCAACATGGCCCCCAAAAACCTTGACAGCAAAATTTGTTTTCAAAAATCCTACAGTTGCTCTTTCCCTCTTGAGCCATGTTTTGAGCCCACAGAACACTTTATGACAACATATGAGGTATTTACGTACTCAAGAGAAATTGGGCTACAAATTTAGTTTTTTTTCTTCTCCTTTTACCACTTTTAAAAATTAAAAAAATGGGGCTACAAGAACATGTTAGTGTAAAAAAAACGCAGATTTTGATATTTCTCCTCCACTTTGCTGCAATTCTTGTGAAACACCTAAAGGGTTAACACACTTTTTGAATGTCATTTTGAAAACTTTGAGGGGTGTAGTTTCTATAATGTGGTCATTTATGGGGTATTTCTCACAGAAAGGCCCCTCAAATCCAGTTTAAAATATAACTGGTCCCTGAAAAATTCAGATTTTAAAATTTTCATGAAAATTTTGAAAATTGCTGCTATACTTTGAAGCCCAAAGTAAAAATAGGTCAATTGTATGATGCTAACATAAAGTAGACATAGTGTATTTGTGAATCAATATAAAAAGCAGAGAGTTTCTGTCACGCTGAGCGCTCCGGGTCCCGCTGCTTCCCCGGAGCGCTCGCGGCGTGCCCCTGTAAGCAGCGCTCCGGTCCGCACCGCTGACTGCGAGCGCTGCTTCCATGTCTCCGGAGGGGACCCGATCGGACGTGCCCGCTCTCGGATCGCGCCCCGTGTCTCTCACCTGCCCCGTCCTCCTGGTCAGTCCCGGCACGCGTGGCCCCGCTCTCTAGCGCATGTGCCCGGTCTCTCAGATTTAAAGGGCCAGTGCACCATTAATTGGTGCCTGGCCCAATTAGTCCCAAGCACTCCTTACACTATTTAAACCCACTTCCCCTTCCTGTCCTTGCCGGATATTGTTGCCTTGTGCCCTGTGAAAGCGTTTATGTGTGTTCCATTGCCCCTGTGTACCCAGACCATTGCCGTTGCCCCTGACTACGAACCGTTGCTGCCTGCCCAGACCTTCTGCTTTGTCTGACCTTGCTATTGCCTTGTCCTTCTGTACCGCGCCTGTCTCAGCTGTCAGCGAGGTTGAGTCGCTATTGGGTGGAACGACCTGGGGGTTACCTGCCGCTGCAAGTCCATCCCACTTTGCGGCGGGCTCTGGTGAAAACCAGTAACCCCTTAGATTCCGTTCCCATGGTATGGCCCACGCCATCACCTCACTGACACAAAGGATCCACCACCCGTATCCTCCCTGCATACCAGTCCGGATCCTGACAGTTTCAAAGTTAGAAAAATGCAAAATTTTCTAAATTTTCATGAAATTTTTTGATTTTTCACCAAGAAAGGATGCAAGTAACGACAAAAATTTACCGCCATGTTAAAGTAGAATATGTCACGAAAAAACTATCTCTGAATCAGAATAATCGGTAAAAGCATCTTAGAGTTATTAATGCTTACAGTGACAGTGGTCAGAATTGCAAAAAAGGGCTCAGTCCTTAAGGGTTTAAAGCTTCAAAACAGGGTTAGATACATTCCTAGAACAATATAACAATAATGCATTAAATATAAAATCACATCCCTTCCCCTTCATCCAACCATACCCCTTCTCTTCAATTCCTTGGTTGAACTTGATATATTTATGTCTTTTTTTTTTTTTAACCTTACTATGTAACTACTATGTAAGGCTGGGTTCACACCACGTTTTTGCAATACAGTTCCCGTATACGTTTTCAATTTGAAAACCGTACGGAACCGTATTGAAAACCGCATGCATTGACTCTCCATTGAAAACCGTATGCCAAACAATGCATCCGGTTGTGTCCGTTTTGCATCCTGTACGGTTTTGTCAGTTTTTTTCCCGTTCCCAAAACTGTAGCCTACAACGGTTTTTGGTCCGGGTGAAAAACCGTATTGAAACGTATACATTTTTTTAACATGGGAATCAATGGGAACTGTACAGAACCGTATGTGCGGACGGTTCCATATGGTTTGCACCATTCGTTTTTTTACTTTGCACAGTTTTTTTCTTGGAATTTCAATCAAACAAGTGTAAGTTTATTCATAATCTAATGAAAAGTTAAAAACTTATGTTTTTTTCTTTAAAAACTTATGCAACCGGACATCATTTTTCAAACCCTATACGGATTAAAATTTGTACACACGTTTTGATACAGTTTAGTCAGGTTTTGAGGAATCCGTTTTTTATTCAAAAACCTGATACAGGAACTGTATTGCAAAACGTGGTGTGAACCCGGCCTAACTATATGATGTATGATCTGTGACATGGCATATAACCTCACCTTTGTTCTTACCCAGTTTTAAGCCTTCATCAAAGCTGTTTTCTTTTTAGTTTATTTTAGCTGTTTCAGTTCAACCTACATATGAAAATGATGATCATTATCACCTGATTGATAATCGATTTATCTTACACCTGACTATAATTCTACAAAATCCCTGGCAAATGAACTTGCAATAAATAATGCTGTTTTAAAGGCAATCACACTAAATATTGATATGATTTAAGGCCCTTTTACATGGGTTGATTATAGGACATATTAGCATTCCTAGGAAAGCTTTTTCCCCATAATTGGCCTATGTAAAAGGGCCATAGATCCGATGATAAACGTTTGTTTATCTGCTCTTTGCATCTTTTGTGTGGCCTTGTAAACGGCATGTGCAGCCAACAGTGATGACCCTAAAGGGTGCCACAGCTTACTTCTTGTGAAGCGAGATTGGCACACATTGCTTGCCTCATGTTGGCCTGTGCAAAATGACACTTAGATCTTTTAGAGCTGCATTTTGTTGATTGATAAAAATAAACTATTAACATGTCTTTAAGACACACTTTGACTGAATATATATATATATGTATCTGAGCCGCTGAGCACTTCCTTCTATCTTTAAATCTCCTGCTGCTGAAGACCTGCTTTACCAATTGGACAATGTTGCCAGGATTTTCTTCCTCCAATCAACAGGTACTGGAAGAAAACAAGATCCTTTGAATACAAAGAGAATCTACATGTGTCATTTAACACTAATGACCAATGAAAAGGTAAGTCTGTAAGGGTAAAGAACATAGTTAGGGGTAACACACAAAACCAAACTGATAAAGAAGGGGTGGATGGCACTATGGGGACCTCTCATTATTGTGTTCCTATGCTCCATTTCCATTCTTATGTATAGTATATATAATGTATACTATATATAGAAATATAGCAGTGAGCCCAAGTGACCTAAGAGTACTAGGATGAAATGTCAGGGATTGTGAAAAACTGCGTTAAAGGGGTACTCCGTTGGTTAAGATTTTTGGCTATATTGCATCTTTTAATGTTCATGTTTTTTTGCAATTGACATGTATTATATGTTTGTGTAGCATGTGTCTTTTTTTCTTACCTGTTTGTGGGCCAAGAAGTTCTGTAGTTCTGTGTTGGATCTCTTACTGTTGTCCACAACGTCGGCCATGTTAGGATTAGGCTGTGGACAACATGTCAGGGCTTTTTTTCTCTGTTCTTACAGAACTGCAGGAGAGAAATAAGCCACGCCCCCTCATCTCCCCCTCCTGGAGGACGCAGGTTTGCATGAGAGAAAGAAGCCAGAGCAGGAGGAGAGAGAGGACATACTTCTGAAGACAGAAGATAAGAGTGTTATCTGAAGGGGAGGATAACAAAGTGCAGGGGCTGGGGATGTATAGACTGCAGGGGAATAAATCTCGGACTGGGTATGATTTCTATGTGTTAAAGAGGGGGGGGGGGGGGGGGGACTCCTGAATGACACATGCTGGAAGTTGTAGTCCCTGTTATGTGTGTGTATGCTAGTGTTTACAAACCAGTGTGCCTCCAGCTGTTGCAAAACTACAACTCCCAGCATGCCTGGACAGACTTTGGGCATGCTCGGAGTAGTAGTTTTGCAACAGCTGGAGACACACTGGTTGGGAAACATTGTCCTAGCCTATTCAGCATACACATCATGTTACATCAGTGTTTCCAAACCAGTGTGCCTCCAGCTGTTGTAAAACTACAACTCCCAGCATGCCCTGACAGCCTTTGGGCATGCTGGGAGTTGTAGTTTTGCAACAGCTGGAGGAAGAACATTATCTGTGATGGGGAGAGAACATTATCTGTGATGAGGAAGAACATTATCTGTGATGAGGGAGAAAACATTATCTGTGATGAGGAAGAACATGATCTGTGATGGGGAGAGAACATTATCTGTGATGGGGACAGCATTATCTGTGATGGGGGAGAGAACATTATCTGTGATGAGGAAGAACATTATCTATGATGGGGAGAGAACATTATTTGTGATGAGGAAGAACATTATCTGTGATGGGGAGAGAACATTATCTGTGATTAGGAAGAACATTATCTGTGATGGGGGATAGAACATTATCTGTGATGAGGAAGAACATTATCTGCGATGGGGAAGAATGTTATCTGTGATGGGGGAGAACATTATTTGTGATGAGGGAGAGAACATTATCTGTGATGGGGAAGAACATTATCTGTGATGGGGAGAACATTTTCTGTGATGGGGGAGAAAATGTTATCTGTGATGAGGGAGAGAACATTATCTGTGATGAGGAAGAACATTATCTGTGATGGGGAAGAACATTATCTGTGATGAGGAAGAACATTATCTGTGATGGGGAGAGAACATTATCTGTGATGGGGGAGAACATTATCTGTGATGGGGGAGAACATTATCTGTGATGGGGGAGAACATTATCTGTGATGAGGGAGAGAACATTATCTGTGATGGGGAAGAACATTATCTGTGATGGGGAAGAACATTATCTGTGATGGGGAAGAACATTATCTGTGATGGGAAAGAACATTATCTGTGATGGGGAGAACATTATCTGTGATGGGGGAGAAAATATTATCTGTGATGAGGGAGAGAACATTATCTGTGATGAGGAAGAACATATCTGTGATGAGGAAGAACATTATCTGTGATGAGGAAGAACATTATCTGTGATGGGGAGAGAACATTATCTGTGATGGGGATAGAACATTATCTGTGATGAGGAAAACATTATTTGTGATGGGGGATAGAACATTATCTGTGATGAGGAAGAACATTATCTGTGATGGGGGAGAGAACATTATCTGTGATGGGGGAGAGAACATTATCTGTGATGGAGAAAAGAAAATTTTCTGCGATGGGGGAAGAACATTATCTGTGATGGGTGAAGAACATTATCTGTAGATGAGGAAGAACATTATGTGTGATGAGGAAGAACATTATCTGTGTAGGGGAGAACATTATCTGTGATGGAGAAAAGAACATTATCTGTGATGGGGGAGAGAACATTATCTGTGATGAGGAAGAACATTATCTGTGATGGGGAGAGAACATTATCTGTGATGAGGAAGAACATTATCTGTGATGGGGATAGAACATTATCTGTGATGAGGAAAAACGTTATTTGTGATGGGGGATAGAACATTATCTGTGATGAGGAAGAACATTATCTGTGATGAGGAAGAACATTATCTGTGATGAGGAAGAACATTATCTGTGATGGGGAAGAACATTATCTGTGATGGGGAGAGAACATTATCTGTGATGAGGAAGAACATTATCTGTGATGGGGATAGAACATTATCTGTGATGAGGAAAAACATTATTTGTGATGGGGGATAGAACATTATCTGTGATGAGGAAGAACATTATCTGTGATGAGGAAGAACATTATCTGTGATGAGGAAGAACATTATCTGTGATGGGGAAGATCATTATCTGTGATGGGGAAGAACATTATCTGTGATGGGGAAGAACATTATCTGTGATGGGAAAGAACATTATCTGTGATGGGAAAGAACATTATCTGTGATGGGGAGAACATTATCTGTGATGGGGGAGAAAATATTATCTGTGATGAGGGAGAGAACATTATCTGTGATGAGGAAGAACATATCTGTGATGAGGAAGAACATTATCTGTGATGAGGAAGAACATTATCTGTGATGGGGAGAGAACATTATCTGTGATGGGGATAGAACATTATCTGTGATGAGGAAAACATTATTTGTGATGGGGGATAGAACATTATCTGTGATGAGGAAGAACATTATCTGTGATGGGGGAGAGAACATTATCTGTGATGGGGGAGAGAACATTATCTTTGATGGGGGAAGAACATTATCTGTGATGTGGAGAGAACATTTTCTGCGATGGGTGAAGAACATTATCTGTGATGAGGAAGAACATTATGTGTGATGAGGAAGAACATTATCTGTGTAGGGGAGAACATTATCTGTGATGGAGAAAAGAACATTATCTGTGATGGGGGAGAGAACATTATCTGTGATGAGGAAGAACATTATCTGTGATGGGGAGAGAACATTATCTGTGATGAGGAAGAACATTATTTGTGATGGGGGATAGAACATTATCTGTGATGAGGAAAAACATTATTTGTGATGGGGGATAGAACATTATCTGTGATGAGGAAGAACATTATCTGTGATGAGGAAGAACATTATCTGTGATGGGGAAGAACATTATCTGTGATGGGGAGAGAACATTATCTGTGATGAGGAAGAACATTATCTGTGATGGGGATAGAACATTATCTGTGATGAGGAAAAACATTATTTGTGATGGGGGATAGAACATTATCTGTGATGAGGAAGAACATTATCTGTGATGAGGAAGAACATTATCTGTGATGAGGAAGAACATTATCTGTGATGGGGAAGAACATTAGCTGTGATGGGGAGAACATTTTCTGTGATGAGGGAGAACATTATCTGTGATGGGGAAGAACATTATCTGTGATGAGGAAGAACATTATCTGTGATGGGGAAGAACATTATCTGTGATGGGGGAAACATTATCTGTGATGTGAGAGAACATTATCTATGATAGGGAAGAACATTATCTGTGATGGGGAGAGGACATTATCTGTGAGGAGGGAGAGAAAATTATCTGTGAGGGGGGAGAGAACATTATCCGTGATAGGGGAGAGAACATTATCTGTGATTGGGGAAGGAAAAGTATTTGTGATGGAGGAGAACATTTTCTGTAATGGGGGAGAACATTATCTGTGATGAGGAAGAACATTATCTGTGATGGGGAGAGAAAATTAACTGTGATGGGGAGAGAACATTATCTGTGATGAGGAAGAACATTTGTGATGGGGAGAGAATATCATTTGTGATGAGGAAGAACATTTTCTGTTATGGGGAGAGAACATTATCTGTGATGAGGAAGAACATTATCTGTGATGAGGAAGAACATTGTTTGTGATAGGGGAGAGAACATTATCTGTGATGAGGAAGAACATTATCTGTGATGGGGAAGAACGTTATCTGTGATGGGGAAGAACATTATCTGTGATGGGGAAGAACATTATCTGTGATGGGGAAGAACATTATCTGTGATGGGGAAGAACATTAAAATGAATAAAAAAGTGGATGGGGAGCTGCACACTATAAATGTATAGTTTAACTTGGGCTGAGATACACTTTACCCGTAGTGCCAAAAGAAACTAGTAATAAAATTGAGAAATTCAGACCTCTAGGCACAGTTAGTATTTTGTGCTAGTGTGTGTGTGGGAAAACAACTGAGATGGGAGATGTGTCTGGTATCTAAATATGATGTGCTTTATTCAAATATATTGCCAATATAGTCCAGTCTCTGAGCAGGGCCATTGCTACAGAGATAATGAGATATAAAAACATAAAAAATGGTTTTAAAATGATGGTACCATTTTTTGACAAGGAAAAAGTTAGAATCACTTGTAAAATTATGTATAATAAAAATAGAGTAAAAAAATAGTAGCAGCACTGTAAATACAATTGTGGTTTGTAGCAGTCTAATGTGTAAGGAATGAATACGATTAAATAGAGCGTTGTGCAGATTGGCACGGGTGCTGGTGCTCACAGCGCACCCAGCCTGGTAGAAATACCTGCAGTCTTCTTAGGTGTTTGTTCCGTCTTTGTTGTGGATATCCTGGCAGGTAGGTCTGTGGTGGCAGGTGGCTCGGAGCTGCGTCCGGCCCTGGATGGATGAGTTGACAGCAGCGGGGATGTGGGATTGCGGGAGTGGGGATATGCTGATCACTCTCTGCGGCCGCTTCCTCGTGCTGTGGCAGTTTACTCAGTGAATTGTGGTCCGCTGAGCAGGGGACTCCAGCGCTTGAGAATGGAGAATCAATCCTTGTCAAGAGTTAGAAACGGCAAAGTGGATTGCTGGGTGATAGCTAATAGCCAGATGCGTTTCGGGGAGAACCCCCTTTTTCAATGGCAAAAGTCCTGGGAATGAGGTGCCATTTTGATTGGCATGTGGGCGTTATGTAACAAAAAATATGGATCCTGGATTCCTCCATGGAATTAGGAGTGCTGAAGGCATCTACATACCTGCGTGGACTGTGGATTTAATACAGTTTAAACTAATATAAAAGGATATAGACAATTTTTTACAAGTATTTACACAGTAAGATTACCAGCCAAAAGCTCTCAGTTTTATAATGAAGTATTTATTGTTTCATCCATATAAAAAAAAAAAAAAACATTATCTGTGATGGGGAAGAACATTATCTGTGATGGGGGAGAGAACATTATCTGTGATGAGGAAGAACTTTATCTGTGATGGGGAGAGAACATTATCTGTGATGGGGGAAGAACATTATCTGTGATGGGGAGAGAACATTATCTGTGATGAGGAAGAACATTATCTGTGATGGGGAGAGAACATTATCTGTGATGGGGGAGAGAACATTATCTGTGATGGGGAGAGAACATTATCTGTGATGGGGGAGAGAACATTATCTGTGATGGGGAGAGAACATTAACTGTGATGGGGAGAGAACATTATCTGTGATGAGGAAGAACATTATCTGTGATGGGGAGAGAACATTATCTGTGATGGGGAGAGAACATTATCTGTGATGGGGAGAGAACATTATCTGTGATGGGGAGAGAACATTATCTGTGATGGGGAGAGAACATTATCTGTGATGAGGAAGAACATTATCTGTGATGGGGAGAGAGCATTATCTGTGATGGGGAGAGAACATTATCTATGATGAGGAAGAACATTATCTGTGATGGGGAGAGAACATTATCTGTGATGGGGAGAGAGCATTATCTGTGATGGGTAGAGAACATTATCTGTGATGAGGGAGAGAACATTAAACATATTTATTTATTTAGAGTGTATTTAAGAGTGTTGTGTAAGTTTCTTTGTGGGTTTTAATTCCCTACAATTTATTTTCCACGGTACTTACTAAGGTTTCCCTACATTTTCCATTTTCCCTACACTTTGCTTTTTTTTTTTTTTACACATGCTCTGATCTGTCTGGTTTTCCTCAGCTCAAATCCACCACATTTTATGTGGAAACCTTAGTAAATATTGGGTTTTTGTGAAAATGTCAGGAACACGCCCCTTTTCTGAGACCACGCCTCATTTTCATGATGGCCACGCCCCCTTTTCAGGTTTTCTAAGCAAAATGCAGAGTTAGTCAGGGTTTTTTCAATTCTGGCGCAAAATCTGGCGCAGACAATATTTCTGGCACAATGCGACAGAATCTGGCGCACAATCCGACAAAACATGTCGGGTTTGCAATAGTAAATGAGGGCCATTATTCATCATTATAAAAGAACACTTTCCTTATTCCTTTTTTGTTTCTTTCAATTCTTCTGGAAAATCAAACAGACAAAAAAATGCGTTTAGTAAAAAAAAGATTTCCCAATGTTTCCCTTTTTTTCCATCTAGGCCCTCCCATCTCCAGCTCCAACATATGAAAACGATACTGTGTACTAATTCCTATGTTATCATGGTCTTGAGTCTAGTACTGGCTGACACTTTTCGGTCAGGACCAACCTGGAAGGTGGATTGTGGATAGGTTACCTGCATTACTTCAGTAGCTGTAGGGAACAACAGTAATGCTGCTGTTTTTGTTACAGCCATGATTCATTGAATAGGTATGTGAATATTCATATTTGCAGTCACTTTATACAACCATACGTCTGCCCTCCATTACGTGGGTGCTGTGTACTGTCTGCACACAATGATTCGGTAATGGTAGGCCCCGTCACTGCTCTGTCCTTGGTGACATTTTATGTGGGCACAGGCCCTGCCCAGCTTATTTCTGTGCAAAGTACAGAGGGAGAAAATGGAAATGTTACAATTACGGAGAAGCAGATGCAGATTTTTTTTTATTTTTTTTACTTGGCTTCAGAAAACCAAGCAATAAAGGATAGAAGGCAGAATTACATAAACATGGCACATCTAGATGGGTAGAAACTTCTGTAAATTTTGAGTTCTCCCTCCACATTACCAAGTTCACCCAATTCTGATAATAATGGCAAGATTAGAAGTAGTCCAAGGGATGTAGAGTGGAAAAAATAACAAAGAATTTAGCATTTGTGCTTTTTGTACTTCCACTTTTTTACCTTACCAATATATTAGTCCTAGTTAGTTCATTGTACTGACAGAATATCTCTTTATTTGAAAACATCTCCTCCTCCATTTATAAAGATTAGACTTGGGCACCAATCTTTACTGCTGGTTAATATTAACTTCTTGACCCTGACAAAAGGACTTTACCTGCCAGAAAGCTCGTACTATTGTATTATTGTATTATTTCACTCTTCAGATATTATATGACGTATACACTTCATGATCACAATACTTAAAGGGGTATTCCGCCCCTAGACATCTTATCCCCTATCCAAAGGATAGGGGATAAGATGTCAGATCGCCGGGGTCCCGCTGCTGGGGAGCCCCGGGATCCCCGCTGCGGCACCCCGCTATCATTACTGCGCAGAGGGAGATCGCTCTGCACATAATGACGGGCGATACAGGGTCCGGAGCATCGTTACGTCACGGCTCCGCCCCTCGTGATGTCACGGCCCGCCCCACGTCAATACAAGTCTATGGGAGGGGGCGTGGCTGTCGTCACGCCCCCTGCCATAGACTTGCATTAAGGGGACGGGCCGTGATGTCATTAGGGGCGGAGCCATGACGTCACATTGCTCCGGCCCCTGTATCGCCCGTCATTACACACAGAGCGAACTCACTTTGTGCCGTAATGATGATGCAGGGTCCCCAGCAGCGGGACCGCGGCGATCTAACATCTTATCCCCTAAGATGCCAGGGGCGGAGTACCCCTTTAATATTGGTGCACCATTCAGTGATCTACTAGTGTGGAGTATTGGTGCATTGTGAGTAGTATGCCCCAACAAACACACACACATTACCAGGTTGTATGTTAACCACCATTTTTGAGACGGAAGTTACAGAACTTGTAAAACCCTTTCTTTTTGGTGCACGTATGTTGCGACCTCAATTTCTGTCTATACAAACCCAAAAACACTTTTTTATCAGACCCACTATATATATATATATATATATATATATATATATATATATATATGTATATATAAAAGATACCCTAGAACAATATAGGGTGCTCCAGGACTGTAACATTGATGGCCTATCCATAAGAAAGTCCAATGATATTTGGTGGTGGTGGTGGGGGTGGGGGTTAGACACGGCACAATGAAGGGAAATAATGCTCATGAGTGCATCCCCTACAGACAGAGGCTCTATAGTACAAGCAGCATCTCCTTGTACCCTTCAATTCCACATATCAAATATTGGCGTATACTAAACACAGGCAAATAATCTTATAGTTCTGATGTACCCCATTTAAACCTACCCATAGTAGACAATAGCAGTGTACCTATTATCTATGAAGACCTCAAAAACAATGTTTGGCCTCTAAGTCCCCAGTAAAGACATCAGCCTCCACATGAGAAATACTTAGTATACAATCATTGTGCAGAAAGTTTGATGAACACTATGGAGTTAATATCCTGATCCTAAGTTGCCCTCCAGAGCATCTGTGGGCAGCGTAATACATAACCTTAAAGACTATAGACACATATGCACTATTTTGTTGTTGTTGTTGATTTGCTTCCTGAATGCAGAATTAATCAGTTTTTAAATATTCTTTATTAAAAACTATCTACTGTTTTGCTACTACTCAGAGAAGGAATAGATAAATCTATCAGACAGACTTTCTGCTATCCTAGTGTTAGGCTAAGTGCACATCAGCTTTGAGCTCCGTCATTGACTCCATTCGGGGCCACAAAACAGGGCTGAACAGCAGGAAGGGGGACCAGCTCAGATTGTTTGTTATGTGTTGTTGTTTTTTGACTTTGTTTTTTCGATATCGAGTGTTAGTGAAGCATGTGGTATAGTGTATAGCTTAGGGAACCTGCGCTATATATTGTACTGTCATGCTTTGTGTGATTGTAATGTAATGTCCCAGTACAGAACATGGTTCTGTACTACCCTTAGGCCCTGTCAGGTTGAGTCCCTCAGTGACCTGGGGGCTCTCCTGCAGTGTCTCCCCTACTGTTATTATAAGTGTCATTTATGGTCATAGGATTATAGTCAGATCCTTTAGGCTAGCTATACATTAGGACACTGAGAGATGTCTGAAGGACCTGTGGAATGTCACACGTTATGTTATGTTGTCACATCATGTTACCCAGAGACAGGGCCGGACTGGGACCAAAAATAGGCCCGGGCATTATAGAATAAGCAGCCCATTTTTTGGGTGGCGTTCCGACTGCTGAGACCCCCGACTGATCACCTCAGTTTAGGTGGCTTTCCAGCTGTTGTAAACCTTTATCTCCCATCATGTCTGGATAACCTCAGGAATTATGGGAGTTGTAGTTTTGCTACGACTGGAGAGCCACACATTGGGGAACAGTTTAATCCATCATCCCTGCAGAACTTAAAATTGACTACAGCTCTGATGGGACAGTCAGGAGAATACACATTATCAGTTACTACATCTGATGGGACAGTCAGGAGAATAGAATATGATATCAATGACCTGAGTGACGTCTTCTCTGTTGGTCCAGACGCCAGGACTTCCATCCAGCTACATCTTCTCTGCAGAGTATGACGTCAGGACATCATTGGCTCCTCACTTTGCCAGCAGATCCTCATCCTCTACATGAAAAAAATAATTCATATAACACTGCCAAACACTATGCCCCCTGAAAAGAACCCTGACACACATTGTACCCATTATAATAATACTGCCACACACTGTTTCTTCTCAGATCAGCTTAATCCCACCCCTGCACTGTCTTCCTGTATCCCCCTCCTTCAGACCCCTCTGTCCTCCTCCTCCAGACCCCTCTGTCCTCCTCCTCCATTCTCCTTTGTCCTCTTTCATTCTCCTCCTCCAGACCCCTCTGTCCTCCTCCATCCTACTGCTCCAGACCCCTATGTCCTCCTTCTCCAGACCCATCTTTACTCCTCCATCTTCCTTCTGACCCCTCTGTCGTCCTCCTCCTCCTCAATACCATTTTTTTCTCTTCTCGTTCAGACCCCTCTGTCCTCCTCCATCCTCCTTCAGACCCCTCTTTTCTCCTCCATCGTCCTCCTCCTGACAACTCTGTCTCTTCCTCCAGGCCCCTGTGTCCTCCTCCGTCTTTCTCCAGCAGACCCCTCTTTCCTCCTCCATCCTCCTTCTTCAGAGCACTCTGTCCTACTCTAGACCCCTCTGTCCTCCTCCATCCTCCAGGCCTCTCTTTTCTCTTCTCCTCCAGACCACTTTGTCCTTCTCCATCCTCCTTCCTCAGACGCCTTTGTCCTCCTCCACTCTCCTCCTTTAGACTCATCTGTCCTCCTACATCAACCTCCTCCAGACCCCTCTGTCCTCCTCCTCCAGACCCCTCTGTCCTCCTCCTCCATCCTCCTCCACCCTCCTGCTCCAGACCCCTATGTCCTCCTGTATCCTTCTCCACCCTCCTGCTCCAGACCCCTCTATCCTCCTCCTCCATCCTCCTCCGCCCTCTTGCTCCAGACCCCCTCTTTACTCCTCCATCCTCCTCCTCCACCTTACCCCTCTGTTCTCCTCATTCAGGACCCTCTGTCCTCCTCAGTCCTTATCCTCAAGACCCCTCTGTCCTCCTCCTACATCCTCTTCTGCCCTCCTGCTCCAGACCTCTCTGTCCTCCTCTATCCTCCTCCTCCATCCTCTTCTTTCCTCCTCCACCCTCCTCCAGACCCCTCTGTCCTCTTCCTCCAGACTCCTCTTTCCTCCTCAACCCTCCTCCTCCAGACTCCTTTTTCCTCCTCCTCCAGACCCCTCTGTCCACCTTTATTCTCCTTCTCCAGACCCCTCTTTACTCCTCCTGACGTCTCTGTACTCCATCCTTCTCCTGACCTATCTTTCCTCCTGCGTCCCCCTCAATACCTCTGTTTTATCTTCTTCTACAGACCAATCTGTCCTCCTCAATCCCCTTCGGCGGGCCCCTCTGTTCTCCTCCATCCTTCTCCACCAGACCCCACTTTACTCCTCCACCCTCCTTTGTCCTCCAGACTCCTATGTCCTCCTTCTCCAGACCTCTCTGTCCTCCTCCTCCAGACCCCCTTTTCCCTTCTTCTCCAGACCCCTCTGTCCTCCTCCTCCAGACCCCTCTGTCCTCCTCCTCCAGACTCCTCTGTCCTCCTCCTCCAGACCCCCTTTTCCCTACTCCTCCAGACTCCTCTGCCTTTCTCCGTTCACCTCCTCCAGAGCTCTCTGTCCACTGCAGACCCCTGAGGTCATGTTCAAATGGTGTTAATTGTGCTGAATTTCCGCATGTAAAATGCGTAAAATACATACACACATCGTACATAAATACATACATTCACACATCTGTCTAGCTTACACACATCATACATACATGCACATCATACATACACACACATCATGCATATTCATACATTTCATACATAAACACATCATACATACACATTCTACACACACATCATACATATATGCGCACATCATACATATACGCACACATCATACACACACCAGCCGCCGCCCCCACATCATACATTACATACACATCATACATTACATACATACTCACACACTGTACACACATCATACATTACATACACCTTATACATTACATACATACACACTGTACACGCATCATACATTACATACATACTCACACACATCATACATTACATACACCTTATACATTACATACATACACACTGTACACACATCATACATTACATACATACTCACACACATCATACATTACATACACATCATACATTACATACACTCACACACTACACACATAATACATTACATACACATCATACATTACATACATACTCACACACCGTACACACATCATACATTACATACACATCATACATTACATGCATACTCACACACTGAACACACATCATACATTACATACACATCATACATTACATACATACTCACACACTGTACACACACACATCATACATTACATACACATCATACTTTACATACATACTCACACACATCATACATTACATACACATCATACATTACATACATACTCACACACATCATACATTACATACACATCATACATTACATGCATACTCACACACACACTGTACACACATCATACATTACATACACATCATACATTACATACATACTCACACACTGTACACACATCATACATACACAAACGCAATAATACATACACACAATACATTTACTCACACATAAATCATACACGCACCTCACATAACACATACATGCAAACATCATACATACACATGATAATAACCTCCTCCCCCCCCCCAGTCCTCAGCCTCCTCACCTGCATACGCTGTGAGTTCAGGGTGATCAGGTCCCAGGGATCCAGGGTCTGAGGCAGCGCTAAGCCGCACGGAAGCTCAAGTGCCCTGGGTAGGCCAAAGCAAAGGCCCGTGCTACAGCAGCGTAGCCTGGGGGTGCAGGAGGTGCCTAGGGCGGGGGGTTCCGGCATTTTATGCATTTTAGTTCAGAGGGGGGCACAGCTGGGGGCCCCTACATAGAAGGAGCCCCCCCCCCCCCCCCCCCGCGGGGGCTGCGAGGCCTCCGCTACTCCACCACCGCCAGGAATATGTTGCCACGGATGTTGGGGGTCAGAGGCAGATAAGGAGCGCCGACTTCTATCTGCTTGCCAGCCTCCACTTCTTCCTGGGCGCCAGGAGCAAGTAGACATCGTGCCTACGCGGCACACGTTTGGCTCCAGCAAATCTGCTGCAGCAGGAGGAAGGGTAAGAGCGGCTGGAGCTGCAAACTTAGAAAAAAAAAAGTTTTTAAACATTGCGTCGAGGCAGACGGCCCACTGGACGGCCCGGCCCAACGGGCAAATGCCCGGTGTGCCCGATTACCAGTCCGGCCCTGCCCAGAGAGCTCAAGCTTAACCTATGACCCGCAGCTTGACCAATGGGCTTTGATTCAGCCCCCCACTATATAAAGGGGCGGCCATTACAATTCTCTCTCTTATCTCTTAACACCTGCTACTGAGCACAGCAACCGGAGATCTCAGTGCTAGTGACCATCATCTGGAAGGCCACAAAGCTACAGTCATTCCGGTAAGTCTAAAGTATATTACAAGTATAATTGGTCCCAGCAAGCTGCAAGATCCTTCTGGGTTCCTGGCTACCTCTCTGGGAATCTGGCCTAGCTGTGAAGATAACTCCATCTGTCTTAACTCAGTTAAGCCTCCGTTAAACCATAAGGCTGCATTCACACCACGTTTTTGCAATACAGTTCCCGTTTCAGGTTTTTGATGAAAAACTGATTCCTCAAAACTGTATCAAAACATGTGTACAAATTTTAACCTGTATACAGGTAAAAACTGTATACGGCTTAAAAAATGATGTCCAGTTGCATCCGTTTTTAAAGAAAGAAACATAAACGTTTTTAACTTTTCACTCCATTATGAATAAAGTTTCATTTGTTTGATTGAAATTCCAAGAAAAAAAACTGTGCAAAGTCAAAATATGTATGGTGAAAACCGGATGGAATCGTACACGCATACGGTTCTGTACGGTTCCCATTGACTCCCATGTTTACAAAAAACATATACGGTTTAATATGTTTTTTCACCCGGACCAAAAACCGTGGTAGACTGCGGTTTTGGGTCCAGGAAAAAAACTGACAAAACCGTACAGGATGCAAAACGGACACAAACTGATGCATTTTTTGGCATACGGTTTTCAAAGGAGAGTCAATGCATAAAGTTTTCAATACGGTCACATTGAAAACATATACGGGAACTGTATTGCAAAAACGAGGTGTGAATACACCCTACCTGGTTGTGGACTCTCCTTTCACTAACTAGCCATTGGAATAGCGGAGATAGCGATCGTGCTGATGTGCGCCATTAACCCCTCAGATATCGTGATCAATACAGATCATGGCATCTAGGGCAGTGCAGTCAATAAAATGAATGATTGGATCGCCCGCGATATTGCCGCGGGGATTCAATCATTCATAATGGCGGACTGATGTCCCCTCACCTGCCTCCGTCTGTCTCCTGGGGTCTTCTGCTCTGGTCTGAGATTGAGCAGACCAGGGCAGAAGATTGCCGATAACACTGATCAGTGCTATTCCCTATGCATAGCACTGAACAGTATTAGCAATTAAATGATTGCTATAAATAGTCCCCTATGAGGACTATTAAAGCTTTTTTTAGAAGTAAAAAAAAAGTGAAAATTTCCCTCCCCCAATAAAAATATAAATCATAAATTGTTCCCATTTTACCCCCAGAAAGAGTAAAAAAAATTAATTAATAAACATATTTGGTATCGCCGCATACATAAATGTCCGAACTATCAAAATATATTGTTATTGATCCCGTATGGTGAACGGCGTAAACGTAAAAAACTAAAAAAATCATAAATTGCTGCTTTTTTGTCACATAATATTCCCAAAAAATTAAAAAAAAAAATTCATTAAAAGTTTCATATATGCAAATGTGGTATCAATAAAAAGTACAGATCTCCGTTCAAAAAATTTGTCCTCATACCACCACTTATACGTAAAAATGAAAAAGTTAGAGGTCATCAAAATAGAGGGATTTCAAACGCAATAATTTGGTTAAAAAGATTGAGATTTTTTTTAAAGCGGTACAATACCATATATGCCGGCATATAAGATGACTGGGCGTATAAGACGACCCCCAACTTTTACAGTTAAAATAGAGAGTTTGGGATATACTCACCATATAAGACTACCCCTCCTACAGTGACGTACGGTACTTTATATTTCCCCCCACTTTAGGTAGGCATCATGTTCCCCCACATTAGGTAGGCATCATGTTCCCCCACATTAGGTAGGCAGTATAGTTCCCCCCACATTAGGTAGCAGTATAGTTTCCCCCACATTAGGTAGGCAGTATAGTTCCCCCCACATTAGGTTGGCAGTTCCCCCACATTAAGTTGGCAGTTCCCCCACATTAGATTGCCAGCTCCCCCACATTAGGTTGCCCGCTCCCCCACATTAGGTCGGCAGTTCCCCCACATTAGGTCGGCAGCTCCCCCACATTAGGTCGGCAGCTCCCCCACATTAGGTCGGCAGCTCCCCCACATTAGGTCGGCAGTTCCGCCACAATAGTAGGCAGCTCCAGCACATTAGGTCTGGAGTTACCCCACATTAGGTCAGCAGTTACCCCACATTAATAGGCAGCTCCCCCACATTAGTAGCAGTTTCCCCACATTAGTAGGCAGCTCCCCCACATTAGTAGGCAATTCCCCCACATTAGGTCAGCATTTCCCCACATTAGGTCAGCATTTCCCCCACAATAGTAGGCAGCTCCCCCCACATTTGTAGGCAGCTCCCCCCACATTTGTAGGCAGCTCCCCCCACATTTGTAGCCAGCTCCCCCCACATTTGTAGCCAGCTCCCCCCACATTAGGTCAGCAGTTCCCCCACAATAGTAGGCAGCTCCCCCCACATCATTTATAGGCAGTTCCCCCACATTAGATTGGCAGCTCCCCCCAACAGACATACAGCTTCCAGCCATATACAGTGTATGGCTGGAGGCTGTATGTCTGTACTGCCCCCACAGTGTTCCGATCACCGCTCCTCCGGCCCGGGTCACGATCTACTGCTATGGCCTATGGACCATGGCCTATGACCGGATCACTTAAGATAGCACGGCCGGTCACTCACCAGGCCCCGGCCGGCGCATCCTCCTGCGGTCCTCCTGGTCCTGCGCTCCTCTGCCTCTATGGTTGTAGACACGAGACGTCACTGACGTCCCGTGCGTACAACCATAGAGACTGAGGACCGGACCGAAGGAGGATTGCAGGAGGACACCGGGGAATGGTAAGTGACCGGCGGACATCCTTATGTCCCGAAAAGATTTTTCGGGACACAGAGATGTCCGGCATAGGAATACCTATGATTATCTGCCCGGGCTGGCTCCCGTGTGTGGCTGCAGGCGGGGGCCGGCCAGAGCAGGTAAAAACTAATACTGTATACGAAAAACCAGGGGGCCTCCAGGTGTAAAACTACACCTCCCAGCATGCCCGGACAGCCTTTACCGTACTGGGAGTTGTAGTTTCACGACAGCTGGAGGCACCCTGGTTTTTAGTATACAGTGTTAGTTTGTACATGCTCTGGCCGGCCCCCGCCTGCAGCCACACATGGGAGCCGGCCCGGGCAGATATTCATAGATATTCCTATCCCGGACCTCAATACCCGGCGTATAAGACGACCCCCGACTTTTCAGAAGAAAATTCGGGGTTAAGAAGTCGTCTTATACGCCGGGATATACGGTAATCCAAAAGTATATAATCATGGTATCATTTTAATCGTATTGACCCACAGAATAAAGAAAACATGTCATTTTTACCGTAAATTGTACAGGGTGAAAACAAAACCTTCAAAAAATAGCAAAATTGCGATTTTCTTTTAAATTTCCCCACACAAATAGTATTTTTTTTATTTTGCCATACATTTAATGGTACAATGATTGACGTAATTACAAAGGACAACTAGTCGTGCAAAAAACAAGCCCTCATACTTGTCTGTGGATGGGAATATAAAAGAGTAATGATTTTTAGGTGTGGAGGAAAAAACTAAAATAAAATTGGCAAAAGGGTACTTTCACTACAGGTAGGGTCAGTGTGCAGACTGTAGTGCAGATTTTTTGAGGATTTGTTGCAGCAGATACAAGTGTGGATATGCAATTTAAAGAAACAAACAAAAAAAAACAATGTATTTAAAATTCTCAGTTGTGGATCTTGCTTCAGATCCTTAAGGTGCCCATACATCTTATATTAAAGGGGTACTCTGGTGGAAAACATTATTTTTCAGATCAACTGGTGCCAGAAAGTGAAACAGATTTGTATATTACTTCTTTCAAAAAATCTTTCTAGTACTTATTAGCTGCTGTATGCTACAGAGGGAGTTGTATAGTTCTTTCAGTGTGACCACACTGCTGACACCTCCGTCCATGTCAGGAACTGTCCAGAGCAGGATATTTTTGCTATGGGGATTTGCTCCTGCTCTGGACTGTTCCTGACATGGGCAAGGGTGATAGCAGAGAGCCCTGTGGTCATACAGAAAAGAAATTCCTGTGGAGCATACAGCAGCTAATAAATACTGGAAGGATTAAGATTTTTTAATAGAAGTAATTTACATATCTGTTTAACTTTCTCGCACCAGTTGATTTACATTTTCTTCCCCACCAATGTACCCTTTAAGATTTGATGTATTTACATTTTATCCTTGTTGCGCATTTTCTTTGGAGGATGATGTTTGGTTGTGCACAACTCTCCAAGATTTGCTTGTATTTATTAAACTCCGAGGAAACTAAAGCTTCAGGCCACTTGTATACAACTGCTTAGCGTCGGTGGTTATTTCCTTCACTGTTCTGCCACTTACTGGTGAAAGGAAGGATAACACGAGTAACGTTTTGATTATCCCGAAAATCAAACTAAACTAAAACATTCATTGTATCAGATCAAAAACTATTGTCCAGTCGTCTACATCTACGGTTTCTGATCCACAGATACTGGCACAGTAGACACTGGGGATGGCCTTCTGCAATGAGCAGGACTATAGGTTCCACACCCTTGGCAGTTCATATGGCTACAAGGCTGACACCCTTCCATGCCCCAAATGTTGACCATCATGACCGTGCTAGAAAATAACAACCCTGGTCCTGTATTAGATTTCTTTGCCGTAATCCTTTAATGAAAGCAGCTGCACTGTATATCCCATTAAGATATGAGGCCGAGCGGCATTTCCACAGCTAAGTGTTTGCATTTCGCTGCACTTCCCTAACCTCCTGCCTCATGTGATGTTGAGTAGCAGCAGGGGATGCGTGCAGGTCACGGCTGGAATTCACAGCTGCCCTTGCTTTCATGAGGTCACTTTCTTTTCCTCATTAGTGGCTGACACAGCCTGAAGTGCTGGTGACAAGTGTGACTAGCTGCTGGGCCTGGCCCTAACCCCCTGCGCTTGCCATCCTCAGGTTTCCCATTGTGTTGAGTCTTAATTATGGCCGTGCCTTGAGCCAGACATCCCCACCTCGTGTCTCGCTGTGGGGTCACCTCAATCAGCTCAGGCTGTGTATGTGGGACACAGTAGTGGGGGTTGGAAAGGGATCAGCAGGTCCCATCAGGTCCTTTCCTCTGCCACAAATTGGGAGGACGTGGCTGCTCGCCAAGTCTCCAATCAAGAATTAACTCTGAAATGCTCTGTGTCACATTTCTAGTTCCCCTCAAGGGGAAGGGAGAGGGGGCACATTGAAAAAGGCAATGGGGAATAAAGGAAGGGGATGAACGGAACTTCTGTTCCCATGCTGTGTGATATAATAACCTGCCGAGTAATACAGTGACACTCTGAGTGATACAATAACCTGCTGCAATATACGGTGGCACGAAAAGTGGTATCATTTGTATAGCATACAGTATTATACTATAATGGCTTTCCAATATAATGATCTATAGGTCAATACATCTATATTAGTGTTTCCCAAGGACAATCCAAAAATACTCTGAACCGGTCATATAGTCATGGTCAGTGCATCAGGCATCACCACAAGTGTTCTCTGTATGGCATTGTTTCCCAACCAGGGTGCCTTTGGCTGGAGCTGCAACAGCTGGAGTCACCTAGGTTGGGAAACTCTGCTGTATGGGATTTTCTGAAATCATGATCTGTTGGGATATTTTGCTTGGGAAACACTGCCGTAGGTTATAGAATTATTTATCTGATATAGTGTTGCCTTACAGTGCTGGGGTCCTAGGTCGTAATCCCACCATGGACGACATCTTCAACGAGTATATATATATATATATTATAATTTTTTTTGCTATGCAATTTGGGGTGAGTGGCTCCCTCTGTAGCCGTGCATCCCCTCCCCTTTTTTACAGGAGGTGGTTTGGATTGATAGTGGATCCAACATGTCACCCAGTCAGAGGCTGCATGCCCAGCAGAGGTGAGTTATCATGTTAGGGTCCCATCCGATATGAGGCCATCTCCGCGTTTTGGATGGGGCGACACATTTTGATCAAAAAGTGCGCTAAGAGCCTCCATTTTGTTGACCAAGTGTGCTGCTGCCATTTTCTTTTTTCTCGTATATAAACTGTGTAGTGGAAGCAACCGGCACTGTGTCCTGAGGGTGCTCTGCTTCTCAGGGCCAGACTCAATGTCCCATGAAAATGCAATTCCAGGGAAGAAGCAGCACTCCAACGTGGCATACAAGAAAATGGTTTATTCACCCATCCAGTCACAAGTGCTACATTTCGGTCTGCTCAATGAGACCTTTCTCAAGTGGCTTGGAAAGGTCTCATTGAGCAGACCGAAACGTAGCACTTGTGACTGGATGGGTGAATAAACCATTTTCTTGTATGTCACATTAGAGTGCCGCTTCTTCCTTGGAAAAGGACCTTTCTGACTATGGTCACCAATGTTGCTTACCTAGTTTAGTCTTCTGACAGACAATGCTAAGCAACCATAGAGAATATTATTATTCCTTGGTTGAACTTGATGGACGGATGTCTTTTTTTCAACCATACAAACCTTATGAAACTTTCAGTCATTCTATGTAGACATATAATCTATTTAATGCAGTCATAACCAAATAACTACAATTCTTATGCACATGAACTTCGCCTATGCTTTATGGGTGCTCCCAAACTGGAGCGATTCTTTCTATGTCTAACAAGTGAGAAACTGCATACTCATTCAGTCAAGAATAGTTAATATACATTTGGCCTCAAAGGTTAACATAAAAGTGTTGCTATATAGCTGAATACACAGTAAAACCTCAAAACAGAATACAGCTTATTCATGAAACTGCAGAAATAATGTGCAGTGTCATGAAAATAATGTGAAGTGTCATCATTATGTAATTGTCATGTGCAACACATCACAATAGTTGTACATTTGCAGATTCCTGCTTCGGTACCCTCCATTTACAGTGAAACCTCTCCATAAGAACACCTCTTTGAACAGACCCCCTCCCCCAGGAGGTTTCACTGTAATAGCAGAGGGCATGAGACTAGGCCAGGGGTGAGGAACATCCGGCCCACAGGCTATACAAGGTCTGCAAAATTATTCTATGCAGCCCGCCAGTGTAGCCAGCTTGAGGCTGTCGAGAGCCTGCCAGGGGTTCCATGGCATTCCAGTGGGAGATGTGATAAGATACCTGTGGGACAGCACATCCTAGGCTGTGAGGCCTGTAGGCCGCAAGCAACATCATACCTGGGGACATCTCTTCCTCTGGGACATTCAAAAATTGACAACGTTGTGCACGGCCTGAAGGGAGGACACTCCCGACCTCTAGTGGCTGCAGGAAGAAGCTGCCTGTGGCATAGAAGCGGAAGAAGATAACGGGGACTGGGAGAAAACAGAGGTGAGTATGTGTTTTGTTTTTTTAATTTACAGGGGGATCCTACAGGGGGCAAGATACCTACAAGAAGGTTCTATATACAGTGGGCAAACTACCTACATGAGGGGGAAACTACCTACAGGGGGAAAACTACCTACAGGGGGAAAACTATCTACTGGGGAGTCATGACTATGGGAAGGGGGGGGTGCAGTATGATATAGGTGAAAACTGCCTACAGAGGGGTCCTACAAACAGGGGGAAAGCTCCCTTCATGGAAGGCCCTACCTTCATGAAAAGCAGTTGTGAGTAGCAACATTATTAATACCAGGTCTATGTGGAAGAATAAATCGGAGCACTCACCTTGTAGAAGCTTGCAAAATCTTCAGACTTTATTCAGCATTGGAGCAGGTAACAGAAGCAGTGTGGGAGAGAGGATTGGCGTGGGGGGTTGGAATTATTAATACCAGGTAACATTGCACACCTCACCAAGGAGGAGCAGCTCCAGCCATCACATTAGAGAAGAGTTAATTAAATGTTTGACGAAATATATAGCTGGCTCATTTTTAAGTTGATTTTATTATAACTTGCAAATGATCCCATAAATATCCAAAATATCCAAATGGCCCTCGCCATAAAAAGGCTTTCCGCCCCTGGACTGAGCAGTCTAAAAACTATTCTCTCCATAGGCACCATAGATGCACTTCTATGGAAAGCATGCCTCTTTGATAGTAGAAGACGGGTGGAACATCAGCGAACCCTACTCTGATATTCGGCATTGCATTATAATTTATGATATGTTGTCTTCACAGTAGTACAATTTGTAGTATAACACCCCCCCCCCCCTCCCTATACCTGCCTGAAGAACATTTTAGCTTTATGTGAAAAATAGCATCAAGGATCATGAGCCTGTGCTGCACTATAGTTATTTTGGGTGGTATTTATAAGAACATCTGGTGATGTTTGCTATGAAGTGGATATTTCTGAGGAAGTGGAATATGTTACACCAGAATTACTCATAGTACCATGGCTGTTGACACAGGCAGTGCTTGTCTATGCATTTGATCTAGTGCCTGTCTTAGACATTAATGGAATGCTGTAAGTCTCAAACACCCTGGCATGAAATGCTTTCTTTATTCAGGAACCAACATGTTGTTTACTTTTTTCTGGAGAGGTCAGATGTAATATCCTCATATACTGATGCTAGAAGGACATGGTTGCAATTTCTTAAAGGTTTCTTAAAGGACTTTTATTTGCCCCTGCCTAACCTAGGACTAGGGGTTCTACTTTTGGGTGGTTAGTTAGGTCTTTTTTTATCATATATTTATCATAGGCTTTTCTTCATCTTCAACTATTCGTTTAGCCTAAAAGGGGTTCCTGGTATGAACAACCCTTATTTATATCAATTGTTCCCTAACAATGTGAGGATCTGCTCTGCATATATTGCACCCTTTCATTGTGATTTTGTTTTTGTGGAATGTTTTTTTTTATCATTCACTCTGCCTAAGGTTTAATGGCTTCCATTAGGCCAATAATGTGTGGTGAGCCACGGGGTGTGAGGTGTAAGGGGCAGATGGTGTTGCCCAGGGGTAGATGTTTTCACCTCTTCGTGTTCGTGATGCCAGAGATTGCGGTGAGCAACGGGGTGTGAGGTGAGGTGTAAGGGGCAGATGGTGCTGCCCAGGGATAGATGGTATTAACCCCTTCGTGTTTGTGATGCCAGGGCGTGGTTTGCCTATGTAACCACCCAAAGGTAGAACCGCTAGTCCTAGGTTATGCAGGGGCAAATAATAGTCCAAGGCCAGGTTAAGGTTAACAATAGCTTTTACTGAGGTTAGACAGGTGTTACAGTCATAGTCTAAACAGTTCGGCCAGGATCCCAGAGAGGTGACCAGTAACACAGGGGACCTTGCAGCTTGCTGGGACTTGCAGTGACTGGAGAGACTATAGATGTGTGGTATGCCTCTGGGGGTGTAGGGTAGTTGGGGTGTTGCTGTAGTATATGAGGGGTTAATTTAACCCTTGTCACTCATGACGCTAGGGTGAGAGTTAAAACTCTGAGGTAATGCTGGGTCTATTGCTACCCTTCCCAAGAGCGATAGGTGAGTGTAGAATAACGGATTGTCCACAACCGGTGCTGAACTGGAAAACTTGTAGAAACTTTACTGAAGATTTTCTGTACATGCAGTAACAGTCCAGATAACAGAGTCTATATACAGCACGGCAATGACTGACAGTCGGTTGGGCCCGGTAAGTTCTCTTTGGAGTAGGAGAATTGGATTGCATAGACCCGCTGGATTTAGGGGTTGGTTTAGGTCCAAAGATTTCGGGGAATTGTAATAACTTAAAATTTGGATTATGGCCGAGGCCACAAGGCTTTGGCCTAGTGGTTGCCGATGACAGCTGCGCAGATCCTACCTCATCAGCAGCACACGAGGAAAGAGAGAGATTAATGGCCACAGCTCCCTTATATGGGCAGGGGCTGAACCATTTTAGATTGGTCCATGTCAGCTGTCACTCACAGTTACATAGGATTGTGGGTGACCTGACTAAAACCACCAAAGGTCCTTTAGCAAACCATAGAGTTCTGTGAACCAAGTCACATGACCTGCAGGTCCTGCGACGCTAACAAGGTAGGCATCTTAAATATACATATTTACACTTTTAGTTACACAAATTTTAGCTAATTGAGGGGTGACGAGGGGTTAACTAAAGAAGAGGACCCCCACTGTTCCTAGGGACTCTGACTTTGGGGACCCCACTGCAAGGTACGGTATGAAATACGGTACCGGGACACCACAAACCCCCTTACTTAAAGCTAGTCAACACCGACGCCTGTCCCCTAAGGAAGAGGGACTAGGACTAGGACAGGATTACTAACCAAAATACACATCCTGACAAAATCTGAGTAAACATTAGACACCTTTACATTTTCTAGACATTTTTCTTTTTACTCTGACTAGCATTCTGACTAGACAATTATGAAGCTATCTAGACATTAGGAAGCTCACTAGACAATTATAGCCCTCTCGATATACATTTATGAGGCTAACTAGACATTTATGCAGCTCTCTATACATTTTGCTTCAAGCTGACTAAACATTTTTGAAATCTCACCACATTTTCTTTTGTTTTGCCATGATGAGTCACCTGTTAGTACACAAAAGTTATATTGCCTTGCCTGAGGCTATCTACCAATAAGTTTAGCTGCTAGGGTCTATCGGCTACACGCTACTTACCCCTAGAACACAACAGTATAACCTTACCTAGGTTACCTTTAGAAATACGTGTTTAATTTTAGTTCGCAAGAGCACCTATTGGCCAGGTAGAGCATCTCACACACGTAATAAAGACAAGAAAGATTAGTGTACCTAACAGTGGCAGGAATTGAATATCAATAGGCTACAATTCCTAAAGTGTTTCTTGAGTGTGAGACATATTTTTATTTTACTTTGTGTATTGAAGAAGACTGAGACAAGTACATTTAAGTGAGCTATTTGAGGTACTATTTGTGCAAGTACTGCTTAGTAGTCAGTCTTGATACCTTAAGGGTAGTTTACTATTGTTATTTTTTTCTGAGACAGGTGCTAGCGATTGGCGACTGGAATGCTACTCTCGGAGGGGCCGGGAGAGTCACCTATTTAGCAACTACTGAAACACCCTTTTTAGTATTTTTATACATTTGTATGTACATGTATACAAGAATTATTTCCGTTTTTTTGTTTTTAGTGTACACGTGCATCTAGCAGACATTTTCCGTGTACAACCTTTACCTACTTTTTATGTACACAGACACAAGGCTGTTTTTCTGTGCACAAGAACCATATACATTTTTATTATACAAGTTTACACATTTATTAACTATCCAACAAGGTTCAGGCACATACACCTGATAAATGCCATTTTTAGCAAGAAAGTCTTGTAATTAGATATATACACAAAACGGATGTGTAAGGATCTGCAGTCCACCTACACTAGGAGTCTATGGGAAACACGGCTTTACCACAATCAGCCGGGCACAAAACTTACGAATCTCCTACTGACTAGGAGTCTCTTGACCTGATGGTCAGGCACAAAGCTTAATGGTTACGTTGCTGAACTTGGAACTGGAACAATCTTAGCATAGTCCTGCTAGGCACAATCTCTTGAACTTGGTTACTGGAAAACAAAAGTGGTTAGCAAAGAAAAGCAATAGTCATTACTTTACAGTCCTTCAGAAGACGTTTTTCCGAACTCTTCTTGTTCCTCTTGTAGACCCCCTAGCCCTTCCAACATCAGGGGCTGGCTGGGAGTTAATATAACTCTCCCACACCACATTGGTGAGAGTAGAATGGGTAACAGTGGGATTCAAAGTGACCAGGGGTTTACTGGTCGGGATCAAGGTTGGTGCATAAGGTTTTAGCCCCATCTCCATGCCAGAAGTGGGCCAAAACACTTTCGTTGGTACCCTGGAAGCAGGCAAACTCTCATTGCTCCGAGAGGGCCTTGGTACATACGTTGGTACCCTGGAAACAGACTCCGAGAGGGTCTAGGTACGGTCTTTGGTGCCTGCAATTTGGGCTTACTTTCTTGGTCCTGAGCAGGCCTTGGCACTTTGCTGTACGAAGAAGATGACTGTTGTTGGGGAGGCTCCTCCTCCTTTAGTACGGTGGTGGAGGCATCAGGAGCAGACCATTTCAGCCTCATGTTGAAGGGATCCGATTCCCAATCTGTAGACGGAAGTATTTGAAGGGAAGCTGTGTTGGGGCTGTTGGTCTGGTGACCGGGGTGTACTCCACTATCTCACCCACCTCCAGAGAGTAGAACTTTTTATGAAGATATGGCCTCTGTACTGCTCGCCGGTTTACGAAGATGGTTTGCCCTGTATGGCAATCTAAGAGTGTCCCATAACCTCTGACCTTGTCGAACTTGGTCACAGTTGCTCTTCGTCGTTCTAAAGGCTCCTCCCCTTCTCGGGGATGATCCCACTTGCGGATGAACGGTGCTTCCATTTCTTTAGTATTCTCCTGATAACGAATTCTCTCCTCCTGAGGCAATTGCACATGCTTAGGGGTGTATAGTTCTCTGTGTCGGGCCTTTATTTTGTCCATCAACTCAGCCAGCTCATCTTCCTGACGGGCCCTTTCCCTCTGTGCAGTTGGGATTGATGGAAGTGGTTTCCCAGGTGTCTGTTGTAGAACCGCGTGCATATACTCGATGAATCCCGTCTCGTCCCCAAAAATCCACTGGGGCAAATTTGGTGAGCGCGGTCGTGCACTCTGCAGGCTGGATAGGGGTATTTCAGGCTCAGGGCTGGAGGAGGAAGAAAAGGCCGCCTCTGACTCCTCCGATGGGATCTCGGCCCACGAGCCCTAGGTCCTGTGGTGAGGGGACAATCTCACCGTCGATGCTACTCCAGGTGTCCAAGTGCAGTCTCCTGGAGGTGTATCCGGACAGTCATCATCATCATCGGGCAGTGGGGGAAGATTGCAGGCCCCCTCTTCGTCCAATGACAACCGCTGCAGACTGTCGGCAATATCCTGGAACAGTTGGGCTGCGACTGCCACAACTTTCCTTTGCTCCGGCACCATTTTGATGTTCTCACTACGTGGAACGCTACTCTCTTCCATGTGTGTACTCTCCAGCTCCTTGTGCAGACTGAAGAGGTCGCTGTGCAGGGTCTCTTTTATATTGGGCTTCCCCAAAATGGCTGCCGGCAGGAAGAACGTCATCGGTGCAGCCCCCACTTTCGGTCCTCCCAGAAACGACTCCTCTGTCTCTAAGTTCCCTTTCGGCTGTGATACAGCAACTTGGCAGCCACGCCCCCACTTTCGGTCCTCCCAGAAACGACTCCTCTGTCTCGAAGTTCCCTTTCGGCTGTGATACAGCAACATGGCGCAGCGCTGGACTTGTTCGCGCACTTCTCCGGCAGCAGGTTAATTCTTCCTTTGCTGACCGGACCAGAGGATCGTAGCATGTATTCATTTCGCAGTTTACACATTCTTGCTGCGAATAAATCTTCACCTCCCCCCTTACTTTTCACGTGGCCCCCTTGTATTGCGCACCACGCGCACCGCTCTTGTACACAATAATGTGGTTTACAGCACATGAATAAAGTCCATTATATTGGGGGGAGTACAATTTCACTAGTGGCAACAGCAGCAGGCACACACCCGAATCCTGTTCGTCAGATGCCAAAAAGGCTTTGTGGTATGCCTCGGGGGGTGTAGGGTAGTTGGGGTGTTGCTGTAGTATATGAGGAGTTAATTTAATCCTTGTCACTCGTGACGCCAGGCTGGGAGTTAAAACTCTGAGGTAATGCTGGGCCTATCGCCATCCTTCCCAAGAGCGATAGGTGAGTGTAGAATAACGGATTGTCCACAAACGGTGCTGAACTGGAAAACTTGTAGAAACTTTACTGAAAATTTTCTGTACATGCAGTAACAGTAACAGTCCAGATAACAGAGTCTATATACAGCACGGCAATGACTGACAGTTGGTTGGAACCAGTAAGTTCTCTTGGGAGTAGGAGAATTGGATTGCATAGATCCGCTGGATTTAGGGGTTGGTTTAGGTCCAGTGATCTTGCGAAGATTTCGGGGAATTGTAATAACTCACAATTTGGAATATGGCCGAGGCCGCAAGGCTTTGGCCTAGTGGTTGCCGATGACAGCTGTGCACATCCTACCTCATTAGCAGCCCACGAGGAAAGAGAGAGATTAACCCCTTCCCGACCTATGACATACCTGTACGTCATGAGTGGGAAGGTGTTCCCGACCCATGACATACAGGTACGTCATGAACAATTTTGCCGCTACTCGCGGCATCCCGCAGCGCCCGGTAAGATGGTGGCTATCACTGATAGCCAGCCATCTTACCATGCTACCACGGGGGGTTTCATCCCCCCCCCAGCAATCGCTGCTATCAGCTAGTCAAATCTGACAGCAACGCTTCGCTATGAGAATACTTAGCAGCGCGGTGTGTGAGTCCCGATCACGGGGATCAGGACACACACCGCTCTGCGAAGTGTCCCTTACCCGTCCCCAGGCGTAACTTACCTGGCCATGCGGTGTCCCGAGCGGTCCCGGCGCGAGCGGCGCCCTCCAGGCGGTCCCGGCGGTGGTGCGTCTCGGTGGTGAGTTTCCAGCAGCAGGGCGGCATCTTCATTGGCAGCAGTGAGATCGCCGTAAAGCGATCTCACTGCTGCCTCTTGGAGTTTCAAAACTGCAACTCCCAGCATGCCCAGACAGCCTTTGACTTTCTTTGCATGCTGGGAGTTGTAGTTTTGCAACATCTGGAGGTCCACAGTTTGGAGACCACTGTATAATGGTCTCCAATCTGCTCTTCCAGATGTTGCAAAACTACAAATCTCAGCATGCTCAGTCTGTCCAGGCATGCTGGGAGTTGTAGTTCTATTTAGCCACACAACAAAACGGCAAAACAATAAGCGCCGTATGTAGGTCCCGGGGGTACCGATATATAGCCAAAAACAAAGAGACCCACAATACTAATATTATTTCAAAAAGTATAACAATCTTTATTAGACAATAAAAAACAAACAATTTAAAAATAATTAAAAGGCAGAGGATGACCTTACGCAGGAGACAACAAGTGCCAGTGGACCTGGTATGGGCGATGTAGGTATTCAGTCAAGAACATACATAATGTAAGACTGGCACGGCTGCACACTTATGATATCGTAACAATAGATATAATATCTAACATACATTGATGTAACATAGGGAGCAGCAATGCAATATAACAAACATGAATAGGGACCCAAGATGGGTGATACCTAAAGAGACTACCTGTCATGTACCCAAAGGCCAGGAACACCAAGCACCAACACCCCAACGCATGTTTCGCGTATGGGCTTCGTCAGGGGTCGTGAGAATTGTATGCTGGGAGTTGTAGTTCTGTAACATCTGGAAGAGCACAGATTGGAGACCATTATACAGTGGTCTCCAAATTGTGGACCTCCAGATGTTGCAAAACTACAACTCCCAGCATACCAGACTGCCCAAGCATGTTGGAAGTTGTAGTTCGGCAACATCTGATCCTTCAGATATTGCCGAACTACAACTTCCAGCATGCCTGGGCAGTTTGGGCATGCTGGGAGATGAAGTTTTGCAACAACTGGAGGCACACTAGTTGGGAAACGTTGTCCGTTTCCTAACTCAGTGTTTCCCAACCCGTGTGCCTCCAGCTGTTGCAAAACTATAACTCCCAGCATGCACTGACAGACCATGCATGCTGGGAGTTGTAGTTTTGTAACAGCTGGAGGCACACTGGTTTGGAAACACTAAGTTAAGTAATAAACTTTGAAGTGTTTTGCAACCAGTGTTCCTTCAACTGTTGCATAACTACAACCCCCAGCATGCACGGACAGCCAAAAGGCATGCTGGGAGTTGTAACAGTATGCCTCTAGCTGCTGCATAACTACAAGTTCCAGCATGCCCTTCTGCTGTCACTGCATACTGAGATTTGTAGTTTTTGCAACAGCTGAAGGTACACTGGTTGCGAAACACCAATTTGTTATCCAACTCCGTGTTTCGCAACCAGTATGCCTCCAGCTGTTGCAAAATTACAACTCCCAGCATGCACGGACAGCCAAAGGGCATGCTCGGAGTTGTAGTTTTGCAACAGCTGGATGTTTGCCCCCCCTCCCCCCAATGTGAATGTACAGGGTACACTCACATGGGCGGAGGTTTACAGTGAGTGCTGCAAGTTTGAGATGGCGCAAATTTTGAGCTGCAGCTCAAACTCCCAGCGGCAAACTTGCTGTGAACCTCTGCCCGTGTGACTGTACCCTAGAAACACTACACTACACTTTACACTAACCTAAAATAAAACGTAAAAAACACTACATATACACATACCCCTATACAGCCCCCCTCCCCAATAAAATGAAAAATGTCTGGTACGCTACTGTTTCCAAAAGGGAGCCTCCAGCTGTTACAAAACAACAACTCCCAGTATTGCCGGACAGCCACTGACTGTCCAAGCATGCTGGGAGTTTTGCAACAGCTGGAGACACCCTGTTTGGGAATCAATGTCCACCCCTATGCAAATCCCTAATTTAGGCCTCAAATGCGCATGGCGCTCTCTCACTTTTGAGCCCTGTCGTATTTCAGGGCAACAGTTTTGGGACACATATGGGGTATCTCCGTACTCGGGAGAAATTGCCTTACAAATTTTGGGGGGCTTTTTCTTCTTTAACCTCTATGAAAAGGTGAAGTTGGGGTCTACACCAGCATGTTAGTGTATAAAAATTAAATTTTTTACACTGACATGCTGGTGTTGCTGCATACTTTTCATTTTCACAAGAGGTAAAAGGGAAAAAAGACCCTCAAAATTTGTAATGCAATTTCTCCCGAGTACGGAGATACCCCATATGTGGGCGCAAAGTGCTCTGGGGGCGCACAACAAAGCTCAGAAGGGAGAGTGCGCCATGTACATTTGAGGTGATTTGCACAGGGGTGGCTGATTGTTACAGCAGTTCTGACATAAACGCAAAACAATAAATATCCATATGTGAACCCATTTTGGAAACTACACCCCTCACGGAATGTAATAAGGGGTGCAGTGAGCATTTACACCCCACTGGTGTATGACAGATTTTTGGAACAGTGGTCTGTGAAAATGAAAAATACAATTTTTCATTTGCACAGTACACTGTTTCAAATATCTGTCAAACGCCAGTGGGGTGTAAATGCTCACTGCACCCCTTATTAAATTCCATGAGGGGTGTAGTTTCCAAAATGGGGTCACATGTGGGGGGGGGGGTCCACTGTTCTGGCACCATAGGGGCTTCCTAAAGGGATATGCCCCCCAAAAACCCTTTTAGAAAAACTCACTCCCCAAAATCCCATTGTCGCTTCTTCTGTTCTGAGCCCTCTACTGCGCCCGCCGAAAACTTTACATAGACATATGAGGTGTTTACTTACTTGAGAGAAATTGGGTTACAAATTTTAGGGTGATTTCTCTCCTTTTACCCTTTGTAAAAATTCAAAAACTGGGTCTACATGAACATGCGAGTGTAAAAAATGAAGATTTTGAATTTTCTCCTTCACTTTGCTGCTATTCCTGTGAAACACCTAAAGGGTTAAAACACTTACTGAATGTTATTTTGAATACTTTGGGGTGCAGTTTTTATAATGGGGTCATCTATGGGGTATTTCTAATATGAAGACCCTTAAAATCCACTACCAACCTGAACTGGTCCCTGAAAAAGAACGATTTTGAAAATCTTGAGAAAAATTGAAAAATTGCTGCTGAACTTTGAAGCCCTCTGGTGTCTTCCAAAAGTAAAAACACGTCAATTTTTTAATGCAAACATAAAGTAGACATATTGTATATGTGAATCAATATGTAATTTATTTGGAATATCCATTTTCCTTACAAGCAGAGAGTTTCAAAGTTAGAAAAATGCTACATTTTCAAAGTTTTCCTGAATTTTTTATATTTTTTACCAAGAAAGGATGCAAATATCAGTAAAATTTTACCAATAACATAAAGTAGAATATGTCACGAAAAAAACGTCTTGGAATCAGAATGATAAGTTAAAGCATTCCAGAGTTATTAATGTTTAAAGTAACAGTGGTCAGATGTTCAAAAAATGCCCAGGTCCTGAAGGTGAAAATGGGCTGGGTCATGAAGGGGTTAATGGCCGCATCTCCCTTATATGGGCAGGGGCTGAACCGTTTTAGATTGGTCCATGTCAGCTGTCACTCACCGTTACATAGGATTGTGGGTGATCACCTGACTAAAACCACCAAAGGTTCTTTAGCAAACCGTAGAGTTCTGTGAACCAAGTCACATGACCCGCAGGTCCTGCGACGCTAACAAGGTAGGCATCTTAAATATACATATTTACACTTTTATTTACACAAATTTTTGCTAACTGAGGGGTGACGAGGGGTTAACTAAAGAAGAGGACCCCCACTGTTCCTAGGGACTCTGACTTTGGGGACCCCACCACAAGGTACGGTATTAAATACGGTACCGGGACACCACAGATGCAAGCCACTTTGACTACAATTGACTTGACTTGACTGAAGATGATGACAGCAGATAAAGATGACTTGACTTACTGACTTGTGGCTGCAATTTAGGTTGAGGCCTCCAGATGTGCTGGACACTGGCTCTGAGACATCTGGACTGGACTTGACCTCAGCAGAAAGTGAAACACCAGAGAGAGATTGTAGTACCTCCCCCTCTTATAAAGGGGGGCATAGCAAGGAGCCCATAGGCTAACTACGGGTCACCTGGTGCTCCCTGGGTAACAAACATATGACTTAAATATTTGACAAACATTATCATGTGACTAACAATCATGTGACCCACTTCAAAGGTCCTTTGCACTTAATATACAACCAATTCACATTTTGAGTACACTGCAGGAGAGCCCTGGGGCTCAACCTGACAGGACTGTAGGAACATATCTCGTAGTGGGACATCACAAACCCCCCCCCCCCCTACTTAAGTAAAGTCGCCCTCGACGTCCGTCCTGGAGAGCTTGAGGAGCAACACGGCCACGGGGCCACATGCAGTCCTGGGGCATTGCAATTAATGTCCATTTTCAGGCTGTTGTTGACAAAAACTTATAATACAAGTCTCTGTATCAATGTCCATACATACTCTGATAAATTATATAACTGAATAACCTTAAGATTACTTGAGAATAAGGATTATGTATAGCAATGACAACATACCTATGACTATAGAATAAACATGACTTATGGACTATGACTATACATATTATGACATTTGACTATGTATATAACAACACTTTATACATATGACTAAGACATGACACTGGCGGATTGGGTTGCCAGAGGCTTTCTGCCCAGTGCCTTGGCTACTGGGGTCCCTTGGCATTACACACTTCTCCCCAGAATACTAGTTATATAGACATTTATTAGATAACATTAGACATTTTTTTACCTTTGACTTTTAAGGTTACGTGCTTTGTGGGTACAGAATTACCTTCTGGCCAGCAAAGTATCCTAAGCACATGGACACAAGAAATTACATAAGACATATGCAACATCTTAAAGACATTTGAATGAACTGTGAGGTAGTGAGCGTTACAGCCACAATGTATATGAGACATGTGAATGTTTATGTGCACTTAATGACTATGTGTAGTACACAACTTTAATCTGTATTAATCTTTGACTGTACATGATGTTAACGATGGGGTGAAATGTTGTTTCTCCCGGCTGTTCAGGATACCCCTGCAAAGAAAACTTCCAGACACCAGAAAACACGGTACATCATTTACTTACAGTAAATTGGATTTGTCACGAACTTCTTGGCTCGGCAGTTGATGACTTTTCCTGCATAAATTAGTTCAGCTTTCAGGTGCTCCGGTGGGCTGGATAAGGTGGTTACAGTCCTAGGAGACTCTTTCCTAGGAATGTATCCACCTTTTCCAGCCCACTGGAGCACCTGAAGGCTGAACTAATTTACGCAGGATAAGTCATCAACTGCCGAGCCGAGAAGTTCGCGACGAATCGAATTTACTGTAAGTTCGCTCATCTCTAATAATGATGTTTGGTGTACAACAAATAATATACATTTTATTATACTACAACCATTTTAGTACGGAAACACACATATGTCCCTTGTGTAGAATGGTGAGCAAAAAGATATTACTATGACAATATGTACACAGATGTCCATGTATTACTCAGTAATTCAGATACACTATAGAGTTCAGGTTCCTGAGAATCATGGCCGAAGCCTGGGCACAACACTTACAAAATTGGTTACCATAAAACTTTCTTGACTAGTTCGTCAGGCAGTGTACTTGAACGTTTCTTGTAAACCTGGAACAATAAAAGATTGTGCTTGGACACAGAAGTCAGTTAGTCTTACGACCAAGTTTGGCAAAATTACTGTACATGAGTGCACAAATGGAACATTTCTATTAAGTAGGTACTCTTCTGTTCCAACCTTGTTGGTCAGACTGTTTTCTAGGCTGGGACATATACCTAGGACTGCGAGACTGGGCCCCCTCCATGGGGTTGACATGTGTGTTCCATGAGACATGGGACAAACGGGATTCAGTGATGGTCAGACTCACGGTGACCACCACCTGTACAGCAGAAGCTTGTGTCATGGGGGGATGAACTGTTGGTGCCTGTTGGTCCGGCCAAACCTCCGAAACGGCTGGAGTAGGCCGAGGCACTTCTATTGGTGCCCCATGATCTGGCCAAACCTCTGGGAAAGCCAGAGTAGATCTGGGCACTTCCATTGTGCCCGATGGTCAGGCCAAACTTCCTCAACAGCATGAGTAGGCCTGGGCACATCTGTAGAAGACCCCTGGCGTAGATACTTGGGGTCCATAGTAGGTGACTCTGGATACCATTCTTCTTGAACAATTGTCCCCTTGACACTTTGTGGCAGGAGATCAAATGGATCTGAGTCCCAATCTTCAGAGGGAAAATAGACGAAGGGGATTTGTGTTGGAATTTTAGGTCTAGTGACAGCTGCTGCCCTTTCCCCTCACAGATTCTGTAAAGGCGTGTACTCCACAATCTCCCCGCTCTTCAGAGAATGCATAGTTGGGGGAGATAGTCCCTTTGTACTATAAAGATGCCCCCATGGTGGCAGTCCATAAGGGTGCCAAACCCCTCACTTTGTCAAACTTGATTACTTGTGCGCGACGGCACTCCGGGGGTGGCTCACCCTCCTTGGGGTGCTCTAACTTTCTTATGTACAGGGCCTCCAACTTTTTGGTATCTTGCTTCTGCTCCTGTTGCATCTTGAACAGCAGCCCATATCTCTCCATCCTTTGCACTCTCAGTTTCTCCAGAATGGCGGCCACCTCAGCGTCTCTCTTAGCCCTGTCGGACTGGAGGAACTGAGGGAAGGGACTTCCCTGGCAGGGGAAGATGCTCCCTCATGTACTGGATCAAGTTAGGCTCGTCGCTAAATAGCCACTTAGGTAGCGGTGGTGTCTGGGGACGTGCTGGGAGCTGCTGGACCTGGGGCGCTGGCTCTGGACTGGGGATAGATGGAATGGGTAGAGAACGCGGCCTCGGCCAGGGTACTCACTTCTGACTCCTCCATGTCGATCTTCACCCAAGATCCCCAGGTTCGGTGGTGGGGTGACACCATGACGACTTCGGCCTCTGGCAAAGGCACCTTCAGGTGTGCATCTTCGGCCCCGATGGCAAGCTTGTGCAGGCGATCCACTAACTCCTGGAACACCTGTGCCGTGGCCGCGCCAATCTGCTGGTCCTCCGGTGCCATCTTGGGACTCTTTGCTCACGTGGACCATTGTGCCTCCGCCATCTTCTTGCTCTCAGCCAGCACTTCCGCAGAACTGAAGAGGTCAGGCTCCGCATCGCTTCTTATACCACACTCTAACAAAGTGGCTGCCGGACAGAACTTCGTCATCAGCAGGGCCTGGCACCGGAATTGAGTCAGCGATGCATCCTCTTCTTCCGGACTTTTCAAGTTCCATTTAGGACTATTAACAGTGACTTGACTTTCACGCCCAGGGGATTAACCCTTTTAGGTACAACGGCAGACATTTTGGCACGTAACATTGCTTCATTACGGATCTTGCACATAATGTTCACGACTTCAAAGTTACTTTCAACAACAGGTAATGGACTCCTTTTCACCTTCCCCACTATTTCACTTGCGCCTTTAGTAAAACACATTGCAATTAGAACTATCCTGTACACTTTTCTGGCGCACAGTTTTTCACATCGGTATGTGATTTTTCACGGACTACGGGGGAGGACTTGTGGCTTTGTGGCATATGGCACACACCCGAATCCTGTTCATGATGCCATAGATTGTGGTGAGCCATGGGGTGTGAGGGGAGGTGTAAGGGGCAGATAGTGTTGCCCAGGGGTAGATGGTATTAACCCCTTTGTGTTCGTGACGCCAGAGATTGTGGTGAGCCACGGGGTGTGAGGTAAGGTGTAAGGGGCAGATGGTGTTGCCCAGGGGTAGATGGTATTAACCCCTTTGTGTTCATAACGCCAGGGCTTGGTTTGCCTATGTAACCACCCGAAGGTAGAACTGATAGTCCTAGGCTAGGCAGGGGCAAATAATAGTCCAAGGCCAGGTTAAGGTTAACAGTAGCTTTTACTGAGGTTAGGCAGGTGTTACAGTCTTTACAGTTTGGCCAGGATCCCAGAGAGGTGACCAGTAAGAAGCTTACTGGGACTTGCAGTGACTGGAGAGACTATAGGTACAGGCCACGCTGACTAAAATTGACTTGACTTGACTGAAGATGATGACAGCAGATAAAGATGACTTGACTTACTGACTTGTGGCTGCAATTTAGGTTGAGGCCTCCAGATGTGCTGGACACTGGCTCTGAGACGTGTGGACTGGACTTGACCTCAGCAGAAAGTGAAACACCAGAGACAGATTGTAGTACCTCCCCCTTTTATAAAGGGGGCATAGCAAGCAGCCCATAGGCCAACTGTGGGTCACCTGGTGCTCTCTGGGTAACAAACATATGACTTAAACATGTGACAAACATTATCATGTGACTAACAATCATGTGACCCACTTCAAAGATCCTTTGCACTTAATATGCAACCTATTCACATTATGGGGGGACACTGCAGGTGAGCCCTGAGGACGTACAGGGACTCAACCTGACAGGACTGTAGGAACATATCCAATAGTCCATATCCCATAGTGGGACATCACAAATGTTATACACACCATATATTTGATAAGTACTGGAAGGGTTAAGATTTTATATAGATGTAATTTACAAATCTGTTAAACTTTCTGGCACCAGTTGATTAAAAAAAAAAATGATTCCCACTTGAGTACCCCTTTAATAATACAAAAATAATTTTATGAAAAATCATAGTTTTTGAGTATAAACACAATGTACAGAAATACGTGAACTTGGTATGTTATAAATGAGGTTATTAATGGTTGTCTAAGGAATCTTCTGAACACACTGAATGCACTTGGGCCTGCCAACTATCAAGATCCGCTGCTGGCAGCACCCTGTGCAATTGCTAACCAATAAAGATGTGCTTGATGGGAGACAAGTCTGGGGTTACTGTAGGCTGTGACAACACATTTAGGCCACACAGGCAGCTCACAGAAGCACAAGCAAAAAGGGGCCTGGATGTTTTGTTAAAAAATGGCAGCTGGGACATTGAAATAGTCGTATCACTGGTTCCATGACCAAATCAATGTAACCTTGAGCTGTAAGTGTACCTTGAATGAAGACTAGAGAAGTCTGGTTACTGTACACTTTGCCACCCACCATAAAACGGGATTAGGACTGGTGTGATGTTCCCTTGTGAAGACCTCTTTATGGCATTGTCCCCAGGCCAATCTCCAGCTATCATTGCATCCAAGACAAAAGCAAGACGCTAAAGAGGATAGACCTCCATTTCATGGTGATGTCCATGTTGTCCCCAGGCCAATCTCCAGCTATCATTGCATCTGAGACTTAAACAAGACTCATCACTGAAGAGGATAGACCTCTATTCCATGGTGATGTCCATGTTGTCCCCAGGCAATTCTCAAGCCTAATTGCATCTGAGACTAAAACAAGACTTATCACTGAAGAGGACTGTTATGCTATGCGCTACGGCCTCACAGGCTGGCCGTGAGCGCATGGTCCCCTTACCTACTGCTGCCGACGGGGCTGGGACTCGCACTGCGGGACGCACCCACATGCAAGCCTCAGTCCGTCACTCTCCGGGTGTTTCCCCTGCCTCTGCTTCCACCTCTCTGCTCCGGCGCATGTGTCCCCGTCCCTTAGGAGCTTTAAGATTTAAAGGGCCAGTATGCTCATTAGTGTAACCACCTGTGTCTTGTTGATAAATTCCTCCACCCTCCTCAGTTCTCTGCCGGATCTTTGTTGCCTTGTGCCTAAGAGAAAGCGTTCCTTTGTATTGCCTTGCCGTGTACCAGATCTCCTGCTCTTGTGACCTTGACCTTGCTTCTCTGCCGCCTGCCTACTGAACTTCTGCTACGTCCCGACTACGCTACTGTGCTGCCTGCCCTGACCTACAGCTATCCTGACTACGAGTTGTCTCATCCCTTCTGTGCTTCGCATCTCCTCAGCCGCCTGTGTGGTCGAGCCGTTGCCGGGGGTTACGACCTGGGTGTCGCCTGCAGCAGCAAGCCCATCCTGCTTTGCGGCGGGCTCTGGTGAAGACCAGCGGCACCTTAGACTCCATTCCCTGGCACGGTCCGAGTCCTCTGCCACACAGGTACACCGGAGTTCCTGTCTTCAGAAACGTGTGTGTTACAGTAAGATCCGGCCATGGATCCCGCTAAGGAACCCCTGCCTGAAGTTGCGGATCTTTCCTTCGATGTGATACGTCACTCACAGCAGTTGTCCCAACAGGCGCAGCAATTTTCTCAACTTGCAGCCATGATGCAACAGCTTTTGGCCTTGCAACAGCAGCAGGTACCACAATCTGGCCCACTCCCTCCTCCAGCTCCTGCAGTCTCTCCTGGCTCCCAGCTGCACCTGCCTTTGCCTTCCAAGTATGATGGGGATTCCAAGTCATGCAGAGGCTTTGTTACACAGTGCTCCATGCATTTGGAGCTCATGTCTGAACTGTTTCCAACTGAACGTAGTACGGTGGCCTTTGTCATTAGTCTACTTTCTGGAAAAGCCCTGGCTTGGGCGACACCTCTTTGGGACCGTGGTGATCCAGTATCCTCCAATTTATCTGCATTCTTGGCCGAATTTCGCAGTGTCTTTGAGGAACCCGCACGTGCCTCTTCAGCTGAGACGGCATTGCTGAATCTATGTCAAGGAGATTCTACCGTTGGTGACTACGTGGTTCAGTTCCGCATTCTAGCCTCTGAAATTGCCTGGAATGAAGAGGCCTTGTGTGCCACGAGATCTTCCATCTTCTTTGTCTGAACTTATCCACTTGGCCACACGCATTGATGTGCGTTTTGCATAAAGGAGGAATTGCGCTTTGAGAGATAATCTGCCCACCTGACATCTGTGTCCCAACGTTCTCCTCTTCTGTCTTTTGCGCCTCTTGCCAAAGAAGTTATACAAGGAGATCGTCCTCATCTTACGCAGCAGGAGAGGTCACGACGACGCAACCAGAATTTGTGTTTGTACTGTGCTAGCCCGGAGCACTTTCTCAAGGACTGTACTGTTCATCCGCACCTAGGGTATGTGGGAGAGGCATTCCTGGGTGTGAATACTACCTCTCCACGCTTAACTATTCCTGTACAAGTCTTCGCTTCAGCCAAGTCTTCCTTCAGCGCTACCGCAGTTTTGGACTCCGGATCTGCAGGTGACTTTATTGATGCGGCTTTAGTCAACAAGTATCATCTTCCTCTTACTCAGCTTGCCAAGCCTTTGTTCATCACCTCTGTAAGTGGACAAAATCTGGACTGTAAGGTTCACTTCCGTACTGAATCTCTCGTCATGCAAGTGGGAGTATCGCATAAAGAGAAGATTGAATTCTATGTTCTACCACACTGTACTTCTGAGATTCTTCTTGGCCTTCCTTGGCTGAAACCCCATTCCCTGCAACTGGATTGGAGAACTGGAGAAATAATTCGCTGGGGACAATCCTGACAACATTTTTGCCTCCAATCTGCTCTGCTTAAAGTTGTTTCTCGTCCTCCACCTTTACCTGGCCTGCCGCCACCTTACCAAGATTTCTCGGATGTCTTCTGCCAGAAACAGGCTGAGTCTCTGCCTCCACATCGTCCTTACGACTGCCCTATTGATCTTCTGCCTGGTACCTCTCCTCCTCGTGGGAGGATATATCCTCTTTCAGTTCCTGAGACCAGTGGCTGACCAGATCAGTGGCTGAGTATATCCAGGAGAATCTCCAATAGGGATTTATCCGTAAGTCCTTTTCTCTTGCAGGAGCAGATTTCTTCTTTGTAGGGAAGAAAGATGGCTCACTCCTTCCATGCATTGACTACAGGGGACTTCAACAAAATCACGGTCAAGAACCGTTACCCTTTACCTCTTATCTCAGAACTTTTTGACCGTTTACGTGGTGCCAAGGTCTTCTCCAAGCTGGATTTACGCGGTGCGTATAATCTCATTCGTATCCGCAAGGGAGATGAATGGAAAACGGCCTTCAATACTCATGACGGACATTTTGAGTATCTTGTTATGCCATTTGGTCTCTGCAATGCTCCAGCCGTTTTCCAGGAATTTGTTAATGATATCTTCCGTGATCTTCTTTACACCTGTGTTGTTGTATACCTTGATGACATCCTGATCTTCTCTTCCAACTTAGTGGAGCATCGTGCTCATGTTCGTCTGGTTCTTCAGAGGCTGCGGAAGAATCATCTCTACGCCAAATTGGAGAAATGCCTGTTCGAAAAGTCTAGTCTTCCATTTCTTGGCTACATTGTCTCTCATCAGGGCCTGCAGATGGATCCAGATAAGTTATCTGCAGTTTTGGATTGGCCTCGTCCCTCGGGCCTACGTGCAATTCAACGCTTTCTGGGATTCGCTAACTATTATCGTCAGTTTATCCCACATTTTTCATCCTTGGTTGCTCCTATTGTAGCTCTCACTAAAAAAGCATCCAAACCTAAGTCTTGGCCTCAAGAGGGTGAAGAGGCCTTCTCCCTTTTAAAGTCTGCGTTTGCCTCTGCTCCCGTGCTTACAAGACCTGATCCAGAGAGGCCCTTTGCATTGGAGGTTGATGCCTCATCTATTGGAGCGTGAGCCGTCCTCACACAGAAAACTTGTGTAACTTGTGGGTTTTTCTCCAAGACTTTCTCTCCTGCTGAGAGGAATTACTCCATTGGAGATTGTGAATATTAAGATCACTATTAAGCTAGCTTTGGAGGAATGGCGACATTTACTGGAAGGTTCTTCTCATCCGGTCAGCATCTACTCTGATCATAAGAATCTTCTATACCTTCAATTTGCTCAGCGTTTGAACCCCCGCCAGGTAAGATGGTCACTGTTCTTTTCCTGTTTCAACTTCTTCATTCATTTCCATCCTGCAGACAAGAACATCAGGGCTGATGCACTCTCCAGGTCCTCTGACGTCATTGGTTTGGACTCCACGCCTAGGCACATTATTCCTCCTGACCGTTTGATTCCTGCTGCTCCTGCCGAGATTCAGCAAATTCCTCCGGGAAAATCCTTTGTACCCACCAGATTGAGACGCAAGGTCTTGAAATGGGGTAATTCTTCCTTGACAGCAGGACATCCTGGAATACGCAAGACCCTACTTCTTATTTCCCGGCACTACTGGTGGCCCCATCTTGAACGTGATGTTTCTGATTTTGTTCGGTCCTGTGTAACTTGTGCCCGTGACAAAACTCCTCGGCAAAGACCTGCAGGACTCTTACAGCCTTTACCCATTCCAGAGACTCCCTGGTCCCATATCGCCATGGATTTCATTATCGATCTGCCACCTTCTCATAATAACACTGTCATCTGGGTTGTGGTAGTTCGGTTTTCCAAGATGGCTCACTTCATTCCTCTACCAGGTCTTCCTTCTGCTCCACAGCTGGCGAAGTACTTCTTGTCGCATGTCTTTCGTTTGCATGGTCTTCCACAACATATAGTTTCGGATCGAGGTGTGCAGTTTGTCTCTAAGTTCTGGCGAGCCCTTTGTAACCGTCTGGACTTCTCCTTGGCCTACCACCCTCAGTCCAACGGTCAGGTGGAAAGGGTCAATCAAATCCTTGAGACTTATCTTCGGCATTTTGTTTCAGCTCGCCAAGATGATTGGGTCGACCTTCTCCCCTGGGCTGAATTCTCATATAATCTTAAGGATTCCAAGTCCACGAGGTTGTCTCCCTTTTTTGTTGTCTACGGACTCCATCTCCGTCCTCCTCTTCCTCTCCCAGTCTCTTCCAATGTGCCTGCTGTTGATGAGCTGGTCCGTGACTTCTCCACCATCTGGCAACAAACCCGACAGTCATTGTCCCAGGCTTCTTCACGCATGAAGGCGCAAGCGGATAAAGGTAGAAGACCTCCTCCGTCCTTCTCTCCTGGTGACATGGTGTGGCTTTCATCCAAATACATCCGCTTCAAGATCCCCTGTTACAAGCTCGGTCCCCGCTACCTTGGCCCCTTCCAGATTATACAAAAGATCAATACTGTTTCCTACAAACTCCGTCTACCTGCTACGTTACATATTAACCCCTTAACGACGCAGGACGTATATTTACGTCCTGCGCCGGCTCCCGCGATATGAAGCGGGATCGCGCCGCGATCCCGCATCATATCACGTCGGTCCCGGTGCTCATCAACGGCCGGGACCCGCGGCTAATACCACACATCGCCGATCGCGGCGATGTGCGGTATTAACCCTTTAGAAGTGGCGGTCAAAGCTGACCGCCGCTTCTAAAGCGAAAGTGAAAGTGACCCGGCTGCTCAGTCGGGCTGTTCGGGACTGCCGCGGTGAAATCACGGCGTCCCGAACAGCTGACCGGACACCGGGAGGGCCCTTACCTACCTCCTCGGTGTCCGATCGGCGAATGACTGCTCCGTGCCTGAGATCCAGGCAGGAGCAGTCAAGCGCCGATAACACTGATCACAGGCGTGTTAATACACGCCTGTGATCTGTGTAAAAGATCAGTGTGTGCAGTGTTATAGGTCCCTATGGGACCTATAACACTGCAAAAAAAATGTAAAAAAAAAAAGTGTTAATAAAGGTAATTTAACCCCTTCCCTAATAAAAGTTTGAATCATCCCCGTTTTCCCATAAAAAAATAAAACAGTGTAAAAAAATAAAATAAATAAACATATGTGGTATCGCCGCCTGCGTAAATGTCCAAACTATAAAAATATATCATTAATTAAACCGCACAGTCAATGGCGTACGCGCAAAAAAATTCCAAAGTCCAAAAAAGCGTATTTTGGTCACTTTTTATACCATTAGAAAATGAATAAAAAGTGATCAAAAAGTCCGATCAAAACAAAAATCATACTGATAAAAACTTCAGATCACGGTGCAAAAAATGAGTTCTCATACCGCCCTGTACGTGGAAAAATAAAAAAGGTATAGGGGTATGAAGATGACATTTTTAAACGTATAAATTTTCCTGCATGTAGTTATGATTTTTTCCAGAAGTGCGACAAAATCAAACCTATATAAGTAGGGTATCATTTTAACCGTATGGACCTACAGAATAAAGATAAGGTGTAATTTTTACCGAAATATGCACTGCGTAGAAACGGAAGCCCCCAAAATTTACAAAATGGCGTTTTTTCTTCGATTTTGTCGCACAATGATTTTTTTTCCGTTTCGCCGTGCATTTTTGGGTAAAATGACTAATGTCACTGCAAAGTAGAATTGGCGACGCAAAAAATAAGCCATGATATGGATTTTTAGGTGGAAAATTGAAAGGGTTATGATTTTTAAAAGGTAAGGAGGAAAAAACGAAAGTGCAAAAACAGAAAAACCCTGAGTCCTTAAGGGGTTAAAAAATATATTTTAAAAAATGTGGGAGCTTAACGTAAAAAGAGAAAACCTATACCGAGGATAGTGTGTTGCACATACCCATGTGCCAAGAAAGAGTACTAATAGTGTAAAAAGGGGAGGCAGTCCTGCTAGGCTAGATATAAGTAAAAGATATAAGGTCAAAAATAAGAAGAAAGAGAGAGAGAAAAAAGAAAACGTGTCTAAAATAGCATAAAATGATAACATTTATTTGGAAAAATTATGTGAGGTCTGCGGCAGGGCCCTTGTCGCAGACTGGTCACTAGATAAAATGGTTACAATGGTATAAAATGCTAAAAATATAAAATATGCACAGTGGTATTGCACTTCACTAATTGGACAATGAGACAATGAAAGTGGGGCAATGGGACAGTGCAAACAGTATCTGTTTAGTTATACTGTAAAGTCATATTATAAGAGCCAGGATTAATCCAGATGAAAGTACATAGCAAAAAAGTTGATAATCCAATAAGGCAAATTTTCGGTAGCTCTGGAGCCTCCCAGATTGGGTCCTACTATTAACGTTTTTAGGTGCAGAGATACAGGCAATGCCCCCTCTACCCCGACGGCATGGGGACCTAATGCAAGAGGGCAATCGCTATACAGTTCAGGCACTTAGTTCCTCTTACCGGCTACAGTGTGCACAGTCAGGTGAGTGCAGCTGTACTTGCGATCCGGATACACGTCCCTCTGTCCCGGCGGCACGGGAGAAATGTATGAGGGGTGATATGATCCGGTGCTGGGGGTCGGAGATGATGGCTGGGAAGCAGCATGTGGCAGCACTGTGAAGCCTAGCGGTCGTAGCAGCGTATGGCAACGCTGGAGGTATCCTCTCTACCCCGACGGCACGGGGATCAGGTGAGAGAGTAGGTGAGGACCGGCAATGCGGTAACGATTGTCTCAGATGATGTGCAGGGTTGGCTTAACACCACACTCTGACCTGGCCTAGCAGGACTGCCTCCCCTTTTTACACTACGTTACATATTCCCAATTCCACATCTCTCTCCTCAAGCCTCTTGTTGTAAACCGGTTTTCTCAGAAGAATCCTCCTCCAACACCTGTCTCTGGCTCATCAGATGTCTACAAAGTTAAGCAGATCCTTTCTACAAAAACTGTCAGAGGTAAACAATTTTTTTTGGTCGACTGGGTGGGTTACGGTCCTGAGGAGAGATCTTGGGAACCTGAGGAGAATATCCTGGACCGTTACCTTCTCAGGAGTTTCCTCTCTCTTAAAAGGAGGGGGAGACCAAAGGAGGGGGTACTGTTACGCTATGCGCTCCGGCCTCACACGATGGCCGTGAGCGCATGGTCCCCTTACCTTCTGCTGCCGACGGGGCTGGGACTCGCACTGCGGGACACACCCACATGCGAGCCCCAGTCCGTCACTCTCCGGGTGTTTCCCCTGCCTCAGCTTCCACCTCTCTGCTCCGGCGCATGTGTCCCCGTCCCTTAGGGCGTGCGCGCGCAGGAGCTTTAAGATTTAAAGGGCCAGTACGCTCATTAGTGTAACCACCTGTGTCTTGTTGATAAATTCCTCCACCCTCCTCAGTTTTCTGCCGGATCTTTGTTGCCTTGTGCCCTAGAGAAAGCGTTCCTTTGTATTGCCTTGCCGTGTAGCAGATCTCCTGCTCTTGTGACCTTGACCTTGCTTCTCTGCCGCCTGCCTACTGAACTTCTGCTACGTCCCGACTACGCTACTGTGCTGCCTGCCCTGACCTACAGCTATCCTGACTATGAGTTGTCTTATCCCTTCTGTGCTTCGCATCTCCTCAGCCGCCTGTGTGGTCGAGCCGTTGCCGGGGGTTATGACCTGGGTGTCGCCTGCAGCAGCAAGCCCATCCTGCTTTGCGGCGGGCTCTGGTGAAGACCAGATGCACCTTAGACTCCGTTCCCTGGCACGGTCCGAGTCATCTGCCACACAGGTCCAGCGGATCCACATACACCGGAGTTCCTGTCTTCAGAAACGTGAGTGTTAAAAAGACAAACCTCCATTCCATGGTGATGTCCATGTTGTCCTTTGGCAATTATCAAGCTATCATTGCATCTGAGACTAAAACAAGACTCATCACTGAAGTGGATAGACCTCCATTCCTGCTTCCTTTTCCATCTTGCTCTGCATGATAGCCTTTGAGAGTGGGGGCATGTGATCAATGGAACACCTGAAGCTGAACATTCTGGCTTGTAGCCCAGTGTCATGCAAGCACCTTCTGATGTTTTGGGTAGACACTGTTCAATACTCTGGGCTTGAAATGTGATGTCCAGTTTTACTTGTAGTACAGAATGGATAACTACATGCCATTCTTTTAATCTGCAGATTCGTCCATGCTGAGGTTAGCCCCTACACACCGCTTTCTGTCATTCCAGTCCATCACAGGTCTCCCAACCACTGGGACATGCAACATTGCTAACATCTTGGCCTACAGATTTAAAGGGGGTACTCCACTGCTCAGCGTTTGGAACAAACTGTTCCAAACGCTGGAGCCAGCACCGGGCGCTAATGATGTCATAGTCCCGCCCCCTCATGATGTCACACCCAGCCCCCTCAATGCAAGTCTATGGCTGTCACCATATGGCAAGTCTATGGATGTCATGAGGGAGCAGGGCCATGACATCACGAGCTCCTGGCTCCGACTCCAGCATTCGGAACTGTTTCTTCCAAAAGCTGAGCAGCGGAGTACCCCTTCAAAGATCTGCCAGAGTGATAAACTAAGGTATCTTAGTTTGAGGCTTTTGTCCCTATTAGTTTGTGAAAAGTGGAGATAACAAGCACGTCAACAAACAATAGCCATCGCACAAACATACTGTACTGACTGGATGAAATTTCTGAAGTTTCACATGGCTGAAAAAAATTGGCTTTTATACCACTGAAGCCTCTTTTTTAATAGAAGTAATTTACAAATCTGTTTAACTTTGTGGGACCAGTTGATTAAAAATAAAAATTAAGTTTTCCACTGGAATACCCCTTTATGGGTGCCAATAATTTTGTCCAGCCTATTTTTAAAGTTTGGTGTGACATTATGTCCAATTTGCTTTTTTTCCTCCCTTTTTTGGTTTAGTTCCAATACACACAAAATGAATAAACATGTGTACAGCAAAACGTGTTACTGCAATTCTTTTCTGTGAGAAATACTTCATTTTCTTGAAAATTTCAGTGGTGCCAACATTTACGGCCATGACTGTGTGTGTGTGTGTGTGTGTGTGTGTGTGTGTATATATATATATATATATATATATATATATATCCGTCCCAATGAGGCCACCTTATCGCGGTGGGACGGTCCAAGCTATTTGACCGCCGGCAGAGACAAATTTGCGAGCTAAGTGCCTCACTATTTCATAGTTTCACATTTGCATCTATTACACTATAGCTGTATAGCTCTCCATGTTTTAACTGCATATTCATGTTTCACCTATATCTTTGTGCTGGCAGTGTGCTGGTGCATTCTTCTGTTGCTGTATATATATATATATATATATATATATATATATATATATATATACCTTTTTTCTTTCTTTACTTTTCAGTAACAAATCCCAGTTAACTTTTAGTGAAATTACATATCCCTATGTTTTTGCTGTGCTTCTTGTTGGTCACCACTAGAGGGCCACAGTAAACCGCATCATGACAAAGGCTTCAAATGTTTCTTGTGCTTTCATTTGTCATTCAAAGGCTCTTATCTTACATGTCTGTGTCTATATTTCTTTACTCATAAATACATTAGTATTATACATACGAAATATGAAGAAATCAAATAAATGTTACATTAGACCCCCTAAAAGACCACACATTAGCCTTACTTAGTAATTGCCCATATCCTATTGTTGCTTTCACATGGGCATATTTTTCATCTGTATTAGGCTGGGTTCACACTACGTTTTTGCCATACTGTTTTCAATCCGTTTTTCTAAAGAAAACCGTATGGCAAAAAAACGGATGGAGCAGTATGGAAAAAAGTAAACCGTATGCGTTTTTAGACAGTATACTGTTTTTAAAAGTGCATACAGTTCCGTCAGTTTTTATAGAAAAAAACCCATACGTTTTTGAAAATTTTGTCCATTTTTAATGGGAGGGGTCTTGGGTGGGGACATTAGGATTCAAATGCGCATGTGCAAAGTAAAAACGTATACGTTTTTCCCGTATGGAACCGTATACATGTGTGTTTCCCATTGACGTCCATGTTAAAAAAAAAAGTATGCAGTTGCAGTGCGGTTTTTAAACCGGAGACAAAATTGTGGTCGACCACGGTTTTGACTCCGGTTTAAAAACCATACTGCAACCGCATACGTTTTTTTTTTAACATGGACGTTAATGGGAAACGCACATGTATACGGTTCCATACGGGAAAAACGTATATGTTTTTACTTTGCACATGCGCATTTGAATCCTAATGTCCCCACCCAAGACCCCTCCCATTAAAAATGGACAAAATTTTCAAAAACGTATGGGTTTTTTTCTATAAAAACTGACGGAACTGTATGCACTTTTAAAAACAGTATACTGTTTAAAAACGCATACGGTTTACTTTTTTCCATACTGTTCCATCTGTTTTTTTGCCATACGGTTTTCTTTAGAAAAACGGATTGAAAACAGTATGGCAAAAACGTAGTGTGAACCCAGCCTTACATCCAATTTTTTGCAGACTGTAATATGGAACTAATAATAACCTATGGGACTATTAAATAGGTGTATAAAACATATCTGTCTGGAAGACTCCAATCAGTATGTATTGTACAGAAATACAGATGCTTTTACTTTTCCACATTTCCTTCATGATTCTGCACTCAATGCTCTATAAAGAAAAAGTGCAAACAGCATTTAGTAAAAAACAAAAAGTAAAGACTAAAATATCGCATTGAGGTAAGGCAGTGATTCCAACCTCCAGTCTTCTTTCGTATGATGTCACAAGGTCAGTATACCTGAGTACTGAGGCTAAAAAGCTAATCTTGGTTTCATCAGACCAGAGAATGTTGAGTCTCACAGTCTTTTAGGTCATTTTTTGCACATTCCAAGTGGACTTTTACATGTCACCAAAGCTTCACAATCCCTAAGATTAAAAGATGAATTAAGAAATTTAAACCAAAGATTTTGGATAGCAGGTGTTACCTATGAGAAAATTTGAAATTACCAGACCCAGGCCCCACAGCGGCATCAGTAACCCATATATTGCCTGAATGACACAGCCTGGAGTTGGCTGATGCACGAGTACACACCAGGGCTTCACAATCCTTCCCAAAAAACACCACAATTTTAGAAATTTTTGAAAAAGATTTTGAATAGCGGGTGCTACCTATGAGAAAATTTGAAATTACCAGACCCAGGCCCCACAGCGGCATCAGTAACCCATATATTGCCTGAATGACACAGCCTGGAGTTGGCTGATGCACAAGTTCACACCAGGGCTTCACAATCCCCCCCAAAAAACACCACAATTTTAGAAATTTTTGAAAAAGATTTTGGATAGCGGGTGCTACCCATGAAAATATTTGAAATTCCCAGACCCAGGCCCAGCAGCACCATCATTTTTTGATTTGAAATTTAAAACAATCTTTTCGTGTCCCGGACCCCAGCGTGTGGGTACGAAGGACCAAATCCAACAAGCCCCCACAGGGCTCATGTGGCCGTGAGATTTAGGCGAAACGTCTCCATTGCCCTGACCGGCCATTGTTTCCAAGACTACTCGCCAAGGCAAACCATGTGAAGAACAGTGTGACACCGCCTTGACCTGCACACATGGTATGCTGAAGGGCCACTGAGACTTGTCCAGGCAGTGGAGGCTTAAGACACAGTGGAGGATGTGGAGGCGGAGTAGCACACTGTCGCAGGACCAACGGGCTGACAGAGTGTAGCAGGAAGCAGCATTGAGTACACACCAAGGCTTCAGAATCCCAAAGAAAAAACAACCATTTTTAAAATAATTTTAAGAATATTTAGGACAGCGGGTGCTACCTATATGTTGCATGAATGACACACCCTGGAGTTGGCTGATGCATGAGTACACACTAGGGCTTCACAATCCCTCCAAAAAAACACAACAATTGTAGAAATTTATGAAGAAGACTTATGGATAGCGGGTGCTACCTATGAGAAAATTTGAAATTCCCAGACCCAGGCCCAGCAGCGCCATCAGTAAACCATATATTGCCTGAATGACACAGTGACACAGGCTGGAGTTGGCTGATGCATGAGTACGCACCAAAGCTTCACAATCCCTAATAAAAAAGACAAACATTTTTGAAGAAAAATTTTAACGAAAATTTAGGACAGCGAGTGCTCTCTATATATTACCAGAATGACGCAGCCTGGAGTTGGCTGCAGCATGAGGAGACCATTGAAATGTGTGATTTTTTTATTTGAAATTTAAATCAAAATTTGTGTCCCGGACCCCCCCGTGTGGGTACAAAGGACCTAATCTCACAAGCACCCACAGGGCTCATGTGGCCGTAAGATGTAGGCGCAACGTCTCCATAGCCCTGGCCGGCCATTTTTGGTTTTTGTACCTTTGTTTAAGAACAAGCACATATCCTGGAGTTGGCTGCAGCATGAGGAGACCATTGAAATGTGTGATTTTTTTTTTTTTTATTTAAATCAAAATTTGTGTCCCGGACCCCGCCGTATGGGTACAAAGGACCTAATCTCACAAGCACCCACAGGGCTCATGTGGCCGTAAGATGTAGGCACAACGTCTCCATAGCCCTGGCCGTCCATTTTTGGTTTTTGTACCTTTGTTTAAGAACAAGCGCATATCCAAGAATCCAGAAGACTCTATAATGCAGGATGGTGGACCACCAAAAGACATTCTTCTATAAAAGAATTTTTTATGAAATAAAGAAGCAGAGTTCATCCCTCTGCATATTTTTTTTTTTGAAAATTTTACTTAAAAAATCACACGCAACAATCGTTCAATGGTGTAATGGTTATTATTGTGGAAAATTCAAGTTTATTACTGTGATAATTATCACAAAATTTCAAAAAAACACTACCCAAGAGTGTTTAATAACCCCATACATTGCACCATAAATGTTGAAATTTAGATAAAGCATGTATGTATGTATTTCAAAAATCCTAAAATTAAAGGCCCAAGCCCAGAAGCATCATGAGGTCAAGTAGTTCCTGAAAGACACAGGAGCAGTCAGGAGTAGGCATCAGCAGTACCCAAGAGGCTTTAATAACCCCTTACATTGCACGATCACTTGCGAGATTGAGCAATAACAGGTGTGTTATGCCCTCAGATGTCTGGGGCTGCACGCGCGCTACACTGAACGGACCAGCGTGTGTCTATCTTTCACCGACAGGTGCGGGTAACCCGCTGAACCCCCTTTGCGATAGGGATCAGGGATTGCAATTATTTGCCAGGAAAGAAGAATCACAACTAAGCGCCGGTCATAAGCTCGGGTTCATTAAGTCCTTGCCCTTTGTACACACCGCATGTCTCTACTACCGATTGGATGGTTTAGTGAGGTCCTCGGATCGGCCCCGGCGGGGTAGGAGAAGGCCCTAGCAGAGCGCCGAGAATTTAAAGATCATTGTTGAAATTAGCATTAAGCATGTATTAGCTACTGCTAAACTTCCAAAAATGTAAGGCCCAAGGCCTGAGGCATCAGGGAGGCAATTATTTCCTGAAAGACACAGAATGAGTCAGGAGCAGTCATTCGCAGTACCTAAGAGGGTTTCATAACCAACCCCTTACATTTAAAGATCAATGTTTACATTTGCATTAAGCATATATTTAGCTACTGCTAAACATCCAAAAATTAAAGTCCCAAGGCCAGAAGCATCAGTGAGGCAAGTAGTTCCTGAAAGACACGGGATGAGCCAGGAGCAGGCAATCACAGTACCCAAGAGGGTTTCATAACTAACCCCTTACATTTAAAGATGAATGTTGAAATTTGCATTAAGCATGTATTTAGCTACTGCTAAACATCCAAAAATTGAAGGCCCAAGGCCTGAGGGCAGGGAGGCAAGTAGTTCCTGAAAGACACAGAATGAGTATGGAGCAGGCATTCGCAGTACCCAAGTGGGTTTCATAACCCCTTACATTTAAAGATCAATGTTGACATTTACATTAAGCATATATTTAGCTACTGATAAACATCCAAAAATTAAAGGCCCAAGGCCAGAAGCATCAGTGAGGCAAGTAGTTCCTGAAAGACACAGGATGAGCCAGGAGAAGGCAATCGCAGTACAAAAGGGGTTTCATAACCCTAATTGATAACCCAAGAGGGTTTCATAACCAACCATAATTGGGAAATGTTGGTGTAGCAGCATGGTGAATCTACTCTGAGGCATCTGGCATTGGTCGCTGGAAATCCTGGCCGATCCATCCCTGATTCATCTTGACAAACGTCAGTCTCTCCCCATTTTTGGTGGACAGACGAGTTCGCCTTGGGGTGACTATGGCCCCAGCCGCACTAAACACCCGCTCTGATGGCACACTACTGGCCGGGCAGGACAGCTTTTCCAGGGCAAACTCTGCTAGTTGTGGCCATAAATCAAGTTTGGCTGCCCAGAAGTCCAGCGGATCTTCAATGGTTGTTGGCATGGCCATGTCAAGGTATGCCACCACCTGCTGGTTCAGGTCCTGCTCCATGTCTACCTGCTGCTGATGAGTTGCTTCACTATGCGGGTGAAGAAAGCTACTCATCAGCGACTGTAGACCCAGGCTGCTGCTGATTGAGCTGGTACTGCTCCTCCCTCCCCTCCCCTCCCCAGCAGCCATGGCAGTGGAAGGTGAGCGCAGTTTGTCTCAGTGGGTGTAAAAAAGGCCCCCATTTTGGGACAGTAGCAAGGTTCTAATAAGGTGGAGATCCAGAAGTCATCCCGCTGACGAATTTTGACAATTCGGGGGTCACTACGCAAGCAACTGAGCATACATCGTGCCATTTGCGCCAGTGACTCGGAGGGACTACCTGCCTCCATCTCCACTGCATACTGCCATGGTGTGTCTGGGTCCTCTGTCTCAACTTCCTCATAACCCTCCAGCTCCTCTGGCTGCTCCTGCTCCTCCTATCCTGTCCAAAGACTAGAAACACCGGCCATCTCATTCAACCTAAACTGTGCTCCGCTCTGCCCCTAATCATCCTCCTCCTCCAGTTCAGCCCCCACAGGGCTCATGTAGCCTTGAGATGTAGGCGCAACGTCTCCATTGCCGTGACCAGCCATGGTTTCAATCATTTGTTGTAGGAAATGTAGGAGTGGAATTACGTCCTTCATGGCGTAATCCAGGCGACTCACAAATAATGTGGCTTCCTCAAAGGGCCTCAGCAAATGGCAGGTGTCACGTATGAGCTGCCACTGGTTCACATTGAAGTTACACAGGGGAGTACTCCTATCTGCTTGGATCATCAAGAAATCGGTGATGGCTTTTCTTTGTTCGTATAGTCTGTCCAACATATGGAGGGTGGAATTCCAATGTGTGGCAACGTCACAAATAAGACTGTTGTGGGATACCATTCTGACGCTGCAGCTCAAGGAAGGTGTGCTTGGCAGTGTACGAGTGGCTGAAGTGCATGCACAGTTTCCTTGCCATTTTTAGGATGTTTTGCAAATGGGGTGGAGACTTGAGGAAGTGCTTGACAACCAGATTCAACACGTGTGCCATGCAGGGCGCATGTTTCACACTTCCTTGTCGCAGCGCGGACACGATGTTCTTCCCATTGTTGGTCACCATGGTTCCCATTTCCAGATTTCGTGGAGTAAGCCATACTCGGATTTCTTTACGAATGAACTTTAGCAGTTCCTCCCCTGTGTGACTCAGTTCGCAAAAGGCAAGCATGTGAAGAACAGCTTGACACCGCCGTGCCCTACACACATGGTACGATGAAGGGCCATGCAGTGGAGGCCGAGGACACGGTGGAGGATGAGGAGGCGGCGTTGCACGCTGTAAAAGGACCAACTGCCTGGGAGTGAGAGCGTGGAGGAGGAAGCAGTGTGACCTGTCCAAGTTGCTGTTGTGGCTGTGCAGGAACCACATTTACCCAGTGGGCCGTAAAAGACAAGTATTGTCCCTGCCCGTAGTTACAGCTCCACACGTCGGCGCTGCCGTGCACTTTTGAACACGACAGGCTCAAGGACTGGCCCACCTTCTCTTGTACAAACTTATGCAGGGCTGGTACTGCCTTCTTCGCAAAGAAATGACGGCTTGGGACTCTCCACCTCGGCTTGGCACAAGCCATCAATTGTCTGAAAGGTGCAGAGTCCACCACTTGAAAAGGGAGGGACTGCAACACCAGCAACTTGGACAGGAGCACATTCAACTTCTGCTCCGTTGGATAAGTGGGCGCATACTGTTGTCTCTTGGACATGGCTTGGCCGATGGATTGTTGGCGGAATGGCTGACTAAAAGTGGGAGAAGCAGGAGCGACAGAAGGAGGGTTGGACACACAGCTCCCTTCGGCTGAGGTGGTGGAGCCTTGGCTGGATGAAGGAGGGAGCGGATGGCCACTGGGTGATGCAGCAGGCTGGACCACTACATCAGAGCCACGGTTCTCCCAGGCCGCTTTATGGTGGCGAAGCATGTGTTGACACAGGGCCGTGGTGCCGACATTGGGACCATGGCCACGCTTCACCTTCTGCCGACAGATCTTGCATGTGGCTAAGTGAACCTCCTCCGGATGCCTTATGAAAAACTTCCACACCACCGAGTAGCTGATTTTCCCACCCGCAGTCCGCACTAATTGACTGCTACTGGCGCCGTCTCCAGAAACCCCTGTTCCACTACCTCCCGGAAAGGTAGGCTGCTGCGATGCAGGTGGTCTCCCCCGGGCACATTTGGCTCCTGAATTTCCACTACTGCCACCATGCTGACTGCCAACCGTGCTACCGCCTTGCTGCCTCAAGGGCAACCTGCAACTCTCTTCTCCTGATGATGATGATGATGAAGCCCCTTCTGCACCCGGCTCCCAATTGCGATCGGCTTCATCATCATCATCAACAGTTGTGTGCACGTCACTGATGTCCTCCTCAGGTTACCCAACAGTGTCTGCTTCAGGACCCTGAACACTTGCAACACCGCCTCCCACGTCACTCTCCGCATCACTACTTGGCCGCCAAGCAGAGCAAGCGGCGCATGTCTCCTCCCCTTCTTGGCTGTCCAGTAGCTGCTGACTATCCTCTATTAGATCGTCCTCAGTAAATAGTGGAGCTGAACCCACAGCATAAGATACTTCTTTAGGAGGGGGAACAGCATAGGACAAAGGCAATGGGAGGACACTGACTGCTCCCGGGCCATGCCAACTGAGGGTTGTGTCTGAGGAACCCACCGACTGTTGACTGGGGATGTCAGATGTCACTTGTGATGATGTGGATGATCGTGTTAACCAATCCACGATGGCAGATGGGTTGCTGGTGGAGACACGACCGCTGGCTGATAACGGGAGCTCAGGCCTTTCGCTGCGACTCCTGCTGCCACTCGCCCCAAGTCTGCTGCCAACTCTGCCTGAAGTATTTAGGCCTCTGCCACTCCTCTGTGCACGTCCTGGCACTTCTCTGCCTGACATACTTAGTGCGTTTATGAGGGTATTACAATACGCTACACTACTCTTTAAACAGTATTTGTCTAGAACAGCAGCAGGTGATTACTTACTGCTGTCCTTGAACAGTATGTAGGCCCTTGACAGATTAACAGGTACTAGATGGTACAATACTTGGATGTACCTATGCGGTATGCACTGAGGAGGGCAGTAATATGCCTAACTATTAGCAGAAAAAAAATCTGTATTTTTGTAAAACACCATCCGGTGGATACTATTGTTTGGACTTTGACGGTTTGGAGCACCTTGACAGATTAACAGGTACTTAATGGTACAATACTTGGTTGTACATATGAGGTATGCACTTATGAGGGCAGTAATATGCCTATCTATTAGCAGAAAAAACTCTGTATTTTTGTAAAACACCAGCCAGTGGATACTTTTGTTTGGACCTTGACGGTATGGAGCACCTTGACAGCTTAACAGGTACTAAATGGTACAATACTTGGATGTACCTATGCGGTATGCACTGATGAGGGCAGTAATATGCGGAATCTGTAGGCTCTATATAAATAAAATAAAATAAATAAATAAAACATATGCCTAACTATTAGCAGAAAAAACTCTGCATTTTTGTAAAACACCGGCCGGTGGATACTATTGTTTGGACTTTGACGGTATGGAGCACCTTGACAGCTTAACAAGTACTAAATGGTACAATACTTGGATGTACCTATGCGGTATGCACTGATGAGGGCAGTAATATGCCTAACTATTAGCAGAAAAAACTCTGTATTTTTGTAAAACACCAGCCGGTGGATACTATTGTTTGGACTTTGACGGTTTGGAGCACCTTGACAGATTAACAGGTACTAGATGGTACAGTACTTGGATGTACGTATGCGGTATGCACTGATGAGAGCAGTAATATGCCTAACTATTAGCAGAAAAAATCTGTATTTTTGTAAAACACCAGCCGGTGGATACTATTGTTTGGACTTTGATGGTATGGAGCACCTTGACAGCTTAACAGGTACTAAATGGTACAATACTTGCATGTACCTATGCGGTATGCACTGATGAGGGCAGTTATATATGCATAACTATACGCAGAAAAAACGATTAAAAAAAAAAAAAAACAGCCGGTAAATAGTATTGTTTGGACTTGCACAGTATGTAGCCAGCCCCTCAACAGATTAACAGATACAAAATGGTACAAATGCACTACAGTCCACTGAACAATCACGAATTTCTGAACAGCAGCAGGACCCAACAGTGCGGCACCACAAAAAAAAAAATCCAGGGATTAAACCCTAAATTGCACTCTGAGCAGCAGAAGATTTGTGGAGCAAATAAAAATAAAGTCAATTGGGCTGAACAATGAGGAGATGAGATGCTTCAGAAAGTTCAGGAAGCTTGGAGATCTGTATGAGGCAGCCGACAGCTATCTGCCCCTCTCTGCTGCAATGCTCAATAACGTGAATAGGAGGTTTAGCTATCAATGATCCTTCTCAGTGTAACAGCACAGCACTCTGCACTCTTGCCTTTCCCTAATGCTGATGTGACTAGCAGTTGCAGTGTAACGCTGTGGTATGAGCTATTCACACACACACAGTCCCGTCCTCTCCATCTGAGTGCATAGATGAAACGAAGAGAGGCAAGATGGCCACCGATTATATAGGGGCTGTGACATCACAGGGGTCAGTGAACACTGATAGGCTGCATCTCACATGTGATTCAGGGTCAGCCCACCTACCTTCATTCCCGCCGCTGTTTCCCGCCCTCCCATAATCTCCTGCCCAATGTACTCACATGTGGATCCACCATCTTAGGTCTCCAATAGTCTGGAACGCTGTAAAATGGAGTTTAATGAAGCGATTCGCGCGATAGAATCGCGGCGATATTCATATTCGTTGTGAATTGAATTTTTCATGAAATTCGTAACGAATTTGGGTTTGTCAACTTCGATTCGCTCATCTCTAGTCACTATGATTACAATGATACCAATGATTACATACTTTTCTATTACTGTTGCGCTTAAAAAAAAATCGCAAACTTTTTAACCAAATTAGTACGTTTAAAATCCCTCTATTTTGAAGACCTATAACTTTGTCATTTTTCCATATAAGCGGCTGTATGAGGGCTTATTTTTTGCACTGTGAGCTTTACTTTATTGATACAATATTTGCATATATAAAACATTTAATACACTTTTTTATCATTTTTTTTAAATAAAATGTTAATTTTTAGATTTATTTTTTTTACATTCACGCTATTCACTGTATGGTATCATTAATATTATATTTTAATAGTTCGGATATTTACACACGCAGCGATACTAAATATGTTTATAACATTAATTTTTTTACACTTTTTGGGGGGGGAAATGGGGAAAATGGGACAATTTTCATTTTTATTTGGGGAGGTTTTTTTTCAAAATTTTCCCCCATACGGGGACTATTTATAGTAATCCTTCAATTGCTAATACTGTTCAGTGCAATGCATAGGGCATAGCAGAGATCAGTGTTATCGGTCATCTTCTGGTCTGGTCTGCTCGATCTCACATAGTCACATAGTCACATAGTTAGGACGGTCGAAAAAAGACATATGTCCATCAAGTTCAACCAGGGAATTAAGGGGTAGGGGTGTGGCGCGATATTGGGGAAGGGATGAGATTTTATGTTTCTTCATAAGCATTAATCTTATTTTGTTCCAGGAATGTATCTAATCCTGTTTTAAAGCTGTTAATTGTTCCTGCTGTGACCAGTTCCTGAGGTAGACTGTTCCATAAGTTCACAGTTCTCATGGTAAAGAAGGCGTGTCGCCCCTTGAGACTAAACTTTTTCTTCTCCAGACGGAGGGAGTGCCCCCTCGTCCTTTGGGGGGGTTTAACCTGGAACAGTTTTTCTCCATATTTTTTGTATGGGCCATTAATATACTTATATACGTTTATCATATCCCCCCTTAAACGTCTCTTCTCAAGACTAAACAATTGTAACTCCTTTAATCGCTCCTCATAGCTAAGATGTTCCATTCCCCATATTAGTTTAGTCGCGCGTCTCTGCACCCTTTCCAACTCCGCAGTGTCCCTTTTATGGACAGGTGCCCAAAACTGAACAGCATATTCCAGGTAAGGCCGTACCAATGATTTATAAAGGGGGAGTATTATGTCCCTGTCCCTTGAGTCCATGCCTCTTTTGATACATGACAATATCCTGCCGGCTTTGGAAGCAGCAGCCTGACATTGCATGCTATTCTGTAGTCTGTGATCTACAAGTGCACCCAGATCCTTCTCTACCAGTGACTCTGCCAGTTTAATCCCCCCTAAGACATACGATGCATGCAGGTTATTAGTACCCAGATGCATAACTTTACATTTATCCACATTGAACCTCATTTGCCAAGTGGATGCCCAGACACTTAGTCTATCCAAGTCATCCTGTAACTTATGCCCATCCTCTATAGACTGTACCGTGCTACAAAGCTTGGTGTCATCTGCAAAGATAGAAACAGAGCTGTTAATACCATCCTCTATATCATTGATAAATAAATTAAACAACAGTGGGCCCAGTACAGACCAGAGCAGAAGACCCATGCAAGGCAGCAGAAGCAGGAGAGGGGACCTTCGTCTGAGGGGTTAATGGCGGACATCTGCGCGATCACGGATGTTGGCCATTACCAGCGGTTCCCTTGTTATGTCATGCCACACACCCTTCATTCATGTCTATGCAAGGGGGTGGGACAGCCCACAAGCCCCCTCCCATAATCATGAATGGAGGGGGCATGGCGTGATGTCAAGAGGGGGCGTGGCAGTGATATCACAATCACTGCTGCAGGAACCAAGCATTTGTTTAGAACACCTGGTGCTCTGGGAGATCGCTGGGGCCCCAGAAGCAGGACCCCCACGATCAGACATCTTATCCCCTATCCTTTGGATACAGGATAAGATGTCTTGCAGCGGACTACCCCTTTAACCCCTTAAGGACACATGACGTTCTCATACGTCTCCATTTCCGAGTCCTTAAGGACACATGACGTATGAGAACGTCATGTGTTTTACCGGCCCCCCGCAACCATCTGGAGCGGAGCCGGTCCCCGATGCCTGCTGAAATCGTTCAGCAGGCATCGGGGCATATCGCCCAGGGGGGGGGTCATTATGACCCCCCATGTCGGCGATGGCCGCAGATCGCTGGACAATTCAGTCCAGCGATCTGCGGCGGATTCCGGGTCAATCGGGTCTCCAGTGACCCGGTGACCCGGAATTACAGGCTGTTCGGGGCCGTCTCCGACGGCCCCGAACAGCCAGAGCCAGCAGGGGTGAGGTGGCACTGGTGCCACCTCACGATCGCCCTGATTTGTCGGCCGGATTACCGGCCGACCAATCAGGGCGCCTGCTGCGGGTGTCACTCCCGCAACCCGCTCCGCCCCTCTTCCGGAGGACGTGAGCGGGTGCGGGACGTGCACCCCGGGTGCTGGGGACCCCGATCCCCGGCGCCCCTGTTGGGATCGGGGCCCCAGGAGCAGCGGCGGCGGCGGAGACGACGAGGGACTGACCTGGTGCAGCGAGGATCGTTGGAGGTGAGTGACAGCCTCCTGCTGTTGCTTAGCAACAGCTCCCAGCATGCAAAAAGGGCATGCTGGGAGCTGTAGTTATGCAACAGCAGGAGGCAGACCACCACAACTCCCAGCATGCCCTTATGGGCATGCTGGGACTTGTAGTTTTGCAACAGCTGGAGGCACATGTTTTCTATGGAAAAGTGTACCTTCAGCTGTTGTGTAACTACAACTCCCAGCTTGCACAATCAGCTAAAGTGCATGCTGGGAGTTGTAGTGGTGCATCTGGTGGTTGCATAACTACAACTCCCAGCATGCCCGTTGGCTGTCGGTGACTGCTGAGAGTTGTAGTTTTGCTGAAGGCACACTGAGTTAAGTAGCAAACCAGTGTGTCTCCAGCTGTTGCATAACTACAATCCCCAGCATCCCCAGCCAAAGTAGTATGCCTCCAGCTGTTGCATAACTACAACACCCAGCATGCCCTTCCGCTGTCCGTACATGCTGGGGGTTGTAGCTTTTGCAACAGCTGAAGGCACACTGGTTGCAAAACACTGAGTTTGTTACCAAACTCGGTGTTTCACAACCAGTGTGCCTCCAGCTGTTGCAAAACTACAACTCCCAGCATGCACTGATAGACCGTACATGCTGGGAGTTGTAGTTTTGCAACAGCTGGATGTTCCCCCCCCCCCAATGTGAACGTACAGGGTACACTCACATGGGCGGAGGATTACAGTAAGTATCCGGCTGCAAGTTTGAGGTGCGGCAAAATTTCTGCCGCAGCTCAAACTGCCAGCGAGAAACTACTGTGAACCCCCCCGCCCGTGTGACTGTACCCTAAAAACACTACACTAACACACAATAAAATAAAAAGTAAAAAACACTACATATACACATACCCCTACACAGCCCCCCTCCCCTCCCCAATAAAAATGAAAAACGTCTGGTACGCCACTGTTTCCAAAACGGAGCCTCCAGCGGTTGCAAAACTACAACTCCCAGCATGCACTGATAGACCGTACATGCTGGGAGTTGTAGTTTTGCACTGATTCCCCCCCCCAATGTGAACGTACAGGGTACACTCACATGGGCGGAGGATTACAGTAAGTATCCGGCTGCAAGTTTGAGCTGCGTCAAATTTTCTGCCGTAGCTCAAACTGCCAGCGAGAAACTACTGTGAACCCCCGCCTGTGCGACTGTACCCTAAAAACACTACACTACACTAACACAAAATAAAATAAAAAGTAAAAAACACTACATATACACATACCCCTATACAACCCCCCTCCCCAATAAAAATGAAAAACGTCTGGTACGCCACTGTTTCCAAAACGGAGCCTCCAGCTGTTGCAAAACAACTACTCCCAGTATTGCCAGATAGCCGTTGACTGTCCAGGCATGCTGGGAGTTTTACAACAGCTGGAGGCACCCTGTTTGGGAATCACTGGCGTAGAATACCCCTATGTCCACCCCTATGCAAGTCCCTAATTTAGGCCTCAAATGCGCATGGCGCTCTCACTTTGGAGCCCTGTTGTATTTCAAGGCAACAGTTTAGGGCCACATATGGGGTATCGCCGTACTCGGGAGAAATTGGGCTTCAAATTTTGGGGGGTATTTTCTGCTATTACCCTTTTAAAAAATGTAAAATTTTTGGGAAAACAAGCATTTTAGGTAAAAAAAATATATATTTTTTTACATATGCAAAAGTCGTGAAACACCTGTAGGGTATTAAGGTTCAAATTACCCCTTGTTACGTTCCCCGAGGGGTCTAGTTTCCAAAATAGTATGCCATGTGTTTTTTTTTTTGCTGTCCTGGCACCATAGGGGCTTCCTAAATGCGGCATGCCCCCAGAGCAAAATTCGCTTTCAAAAAGCCAAATGTGACTCCTTCTCTTCTGAGACCTGTAGTGCGCCAGCAGAGCACTTTTCACACCCATATGGGGTGTTTTCTGAATCGGGAGAAATTGGGCTTCAAATTTTGGGGGGTATTTTCCGCTATTACCCTTTTTAAAAATGTAAACATTTTGGGAAAACAAGCATTTTAGGTAAAAAAAAATTTTTTTTTTTACATATGCAAAAGTCGTGAAACACCTGTAGGGCATTAAGGTTCACGTTACCCCTTGTTACGTTCCCCGAGGGGTCTAGTTTCCAAAATGGTATGCCATGTGTTTTTTTTTTTGCTGTTCTGGCACCATAGGGGCTTCCTAAATGCGGCATGCCCCCAGAGCAAAATTTGCTTTCAAAAAGCCAAATGTGACTCCTTCTCTTCTGAGACCTGTAGTGCGCCAGCAGAGCACTTTTCACCCCCATGCGAGGTGTTTTCTGTATCGGGAGAAATTGGACTTCAAATTTTGGGGGGTATTTTCTGCTATTACCCTTTTAAAAAATTTTAAATTTTTGGGAAACCAAGCATTTTAGGTAAAAAAAATATATATTTTTTTTACATATGCAAAAGTCGTGAATCACCTGTAGGGTATTAAGGTTCACTTTACCCCTTGTTACGTTCCCTGAGGGGTCTAGTTTCCAAAATGGTATGCCATGTGTTTTTTTTTGCTGTCCTGGCACCATAGGGGCTTCCTAAATGCGGCATGCCCCCCAAAAACCATTTGTCGCTCCTTCCCTTCTGAGCCCTCTACTGCGCCCACCGAACAATTAACATAGACATATGAGGTATGTGCTTACTCGAGAGAAATTGGGTTTCAAATACAAGTAAAAATTTTCTCCTTTTTATCCCTTGCAAAAATTCAAAAATTGGGTCTACAAGAACATGCGAGTGTAAAAAATGAAGATTTTGAATTTTCTCCTTCACTTTGCTGCTATTCCTGTGAAACACCTAAAGGGTTAATACACTTACTGAATGTTTTTTTGAATACTTTAGGGGGTGTAGTTTTTATAATGGGGTCTTTTATGGGGTATTTCTAATATGAAGACCCTTCAAATCCACTTCAAAACTGAACTGGTCCCTGAAAAATAGTGAGTTTGAAAATTTTGTGAAAAATTTCAAAATTGCTACTGAACTTTGAAGCCCTCTGGTGTCTTCCAAAAGTAAAAACTCATACATTTTATGATGCAAACATAAAGTAGACATATTGTATATGTGAACCCAAAAAAAATATATTTTGAATATCCCTTTTCCTTAGAAGCAGAGAGCTTCAAAGTTAGAAAAATGCAAAATTTTCATTTTTTTCATCAAATTTTGGGATTTTTCACCAAGAAAGGATGCAAATTACCATAAAATTTTACCACTATGTTAAAGTAGAATATGTCACGAAAAAATAATCTCGGAATCAGAATGATAACTAAAAGCATTCCAGAGTTATTAATGTTTAAAGTGACAGTGGTCAGAATTGCAAAAAACGCTCCGGTCCTTAAGGTATAAAATGGCCTGGTCCTTAAGGGGTTAAAAAGTACCTGTCACCAAATAAACTTTTCAAAACTAACTCAGGCTCTGTTCCCTAACTACTCCTAACACTCCTCCCACCTTTAATTTTTTTTTTGAGCTTTATAGGAAAACTGTCAGATATTTTCTCCCGCACTATCCACACTACTGGTGGATAGTGCGGGAGACGCTGATTAAAACGAACCCTGCCTTGCCCGGATCCGCCCGGCCGTTTGCCCGCAATTGTAGTCTTAATCTATGTGTATATCTTGCTGTAACTGGCACGGACGAGGCTTCTGTAGGTTAACTGGCACTGACGTCAGCGCCGCTTATGAATATTCATCCCCCCCTCCCTCCAGCTCTCTCTCTCTTCGCAGCTCCTAACTGGGGGGAGGGAGGGGATGAATATTCATAGGCGGTGCTGACGTCAGTGCCAGTTAACCTGCAGAAGCCCCGCCCGTGCCAGTTACAGCAAGATATACACATAGATTAAAACTACAATTGCGGACAAACGGCCGGGTGGATCCGGGCAAGGTAGGGCTCGTTTTAATCAGCTTCTCCCGCACTATCCACCAGTAGTGTGGATAGTGCGGGAGAAAATATCTGACAGTTTTCCTTTAAAAAGCTCTGTATCATACTTTTATTCTTGCTCACATAGTGCAATCTCCCAGCAGGAGAATGTGGGCGTTTCCCAGCAGGCATGACATCACTTAAGCCTGCTGGAGGACCACTTCTACCCTCACATGGTTGCAACGCTGTGATGAATAGAAGACCTCAAGCTCTGTGCAGCTTTCAGTGAGGCTCTATGCATGTTTCAGTGAGGCTCTGTGCAGCTTTCAGTCTGTGCAGCTTTCAGTAAGGCTCTTTGCAGATTTCAGGGAGGCTCTGTGCAGCTGTCAATCAAGCTCAGTGCAGAGAAGCACTTATTGAGTTTAGTCTCCTGCCAGGCTGGGAAAAGACCAAACTCCCTGTATTAATTGCATCAGGGAACAGAACAGAGTCACCTAGTGGCTGGTTTTTCTATTACATTATAAACATATTTATGTTGATAATTTTAAAAGCAAGTGAATGGGAAAGTGTCTGCTAATTACACAAGGAACACAATATTGAAAGTTATATTTGGTGACAGGTACTCTTTAAAGAGCTACTCTGGCGCTAAACATCTTATCCCCTATCATGCCCCCTCCTATAGACTTGCATTGAGGGGGCGGAGTGTGACGTCACGATACTTCATCCTCTACACCACCCGTCATCAGCCACAGAGCGATCCTCGCTGCTGCCCAGATTGGTGGAGGCTGGAGGGTGGAGTTTGGTGGAGGCTGAAGTGATGGTCGTCTGGAATTTTCTCCCATCTGCACATAGGATCATTGGTGCTCAGCCAGAGTCACTATTGGGTTCTTGGTCTCCTCTCTTACCAAGGCTTTCTCTCTCGATTACTCAATTTGGTGGAGCAGCAATCTCTAGAAGAGTCCTGGTTGTTCCCAAATTCTTTAATTTAAAGAGTAGCTATCAATAAATAAAATTTCCCTATTCCCCCTCCCCATCTGTCCCTGACACTAACTACATCTATCCCTGTCTTTATTTGTCCCCAAATCCCCATAAAATTACCTTATTTTGCAGAGCTGCAGGAGCTCAGATTTGAACTCTCTGGTGAGGGCAGGAAGGGGGAGGCCCCGGCAGGCGCGATATCATCTGAAGCCTGGCCGGGGCTCTCTTCCGTGCTGCAATGAGAGGGAGATGCAGGGGGCGGGGATATTTAAAATTCACGTACTGCGTGTACGAGTCCTGTGCTCGCTCTCTGCCTTTATAGGAAACAGGCAGAAAGCGAGCACAGTGCTCGTGCGTGCGCGGCGCACAAAATGTAAATATCCCTGCCCCCTGCATCTCCCTTTCCTCATTCATGTGAATGCACATTTCGGACCACACTGCCCGGCCAGTGTTGGTCCGAACGTAATCAACATCAGGGGGGGGAAGTAATCCTGAGCCATATAGGGTGACACCTAGTGGCCAGGTTTACAAATGTAAAAAACACATGTAAAACATGATTTCTTTAAAAATAAAATATATTACAAACATTTTTCTTTTTACATAATGTATTTAATAAAAAAAAAAATATTTTTTTAATGAGAGTACCCATTTAAGAATTATGGATGCCAGTTTGCTTTTGGGAACTTTTACTGCAGCAGAATTTATTTTACACCCTTCTCCAGATTTGTGCCTCCAAACAGTCATGTCTTTGAGCTCTACAGGCAGTTTTTCCTACCTATTGACTTCATTTTTGCTCTGATATACATTGTCAGCTGTGAGACCTTATACATGCAGGGCTGCGTCTTTCCAAATCTTGTCCAATCACCTGAATTTACCCCAGGTGACTCCAATCAAGGTGGAGAAACATCTCAGAGAGGATCAAGAGAAATGGGAGGAGCCAGAGCTAAATGTCAAGTGTAATAGCAGAGGGTCTGAATACTTATGGCTATGTGAAATTTTAGTTTTTCTCTTTTTAATAAACATTCAAAAATACCCCACTGATAGGAACATGAGCTACCACTGCAGACATTGATTTCTGAATGCCACAAGTTTAGTCTGAGACCAAAATACAGATATTAGTACCCTGGTTAATTTACTTTTGACTGACTTGATAGAACTGACAATGTTCTTAAATGTTGTGCTCTCTGAACCCCTACTACTATTGATCATTGTACTGATCATTGTACTATCCCTATAACAATTGCCTCTAATGATTCTACTCATGTGAAGAAAATGCAAAGGATTAAAATGATAGGGGATAACCGGTGGAGACAAAGGGGTAGTTCAAGGTAGGGAGCTGCCGTCCCTGTGTAAGCAGGGGTAGCTGTACTACATAGTCTCTGACTTCTAGGGCTAATCTAGTCTATATTATATCTCTTAGGATGGGACTCCTGTAAATTGTAACTTGATTTTTAGATGCTCGATCATCAAGGAACAAACATCCAGCACTACAGATTCAGAACCAAGTAAGATTTCTAACATACAGCTGATTTATATTGCTGTGTTGCTATGAAGTACTTTGTATTACTGTATGTATTTTCTGGTCACCTCTTTTTGGTTTGGCATACTCTAGGGGGTGTGGCCACACAGACACACCCGGGCATACTTGTATTAATATGATTACACTTATTTCTTAAAGAAAAACTGTCATCGGTGTTACCCGCACTAACCTGTTGGTACAAGTTTGTAGTGCAGGGGACACTGATGACAACCATACTTACCTATCTTGTTCCGCGGTCTCCTTGTCCTGCTATCTTGCTCCATATCTTGGGCCTTGGAGCACTGGCGGAGCTTCCTGATGTCACCGCTGCTGTTTCTCTGCTAGTCCCCGCTGCGAGCAGGCCTGGGAAAATAGCAGCGGTCACATCAGGAAGCTCCGCCCATGCCCCGAGCCCCCGTCAGAATGGAAAATAAGGAGCAAGATAGCTGGACAATGGGACCAAGGAATGGGGACAAGTAAGTATGGTTGTTATTAGAGTCACCCACACCACACAACTGATGATAGTTTTTCTTTAATGGCTCTCTGAAGGTCCAATTTGGCTATAATATTTAGTGTGTGCGGGGGGGGGTATCTTTTACTGCATTTCCATTAAAAGTTATCTACACCCTCTGTAAATTTTATACAGTGTACACACCCCTGTGACTTGTCTTAACCATGGGCAGCATAAAGTAGGGATAGGCTCCTTCTTTATTACAATTATAGCTTCTTAAGTAAGGAACTGGAAGAGACCTGTCAGTCCATGAAAGCTGGACAGGGTAGGGTGAAGCTGGAGGAGACTGTCCAAATGAAAATATATAAGTTGTAAAGTCTAAGCATACCATAAATGAACATTTAAACATTCACATATATACGTAGATGCATTGCAGTCTATCATCCTCTTTATAAATACTGTAACTATATTGTAATGGACATATATATGTGTTTGAATATATGTATGCAACATAAAATGGCCATTTTGGGGACAAAAGCTTCCATTCTCCTCATGTTACTCTGCTCCTTCTTGTTTGGCCCCCACCATCGAATAGAGGAAGTTGCTGGCCAACACCGAAGAGGACTTGAAGCCCCCTGAAGTTTAACAAAGGACTATACCTTATATGGTATGCTAGGACTAAGAACATCCCCCTAGTGAGGGTGGGAACTTATGTTAATTGCAATGGTGATATAAGGTTGGACGGTCTGCAATAAAGCTCAGTGGAAGCAGAACTTTGAAGTATTAACAAACTGACATGGCTCAGTTTGATTTACTTTGGTATATAAATTCTCATGGATTTGGCTGGGAGTAAGATAGTTACAAGGTATCTGATAAAATCTATATCAGATTTGGCGTCCAACGTGGGGCCTTGGTATTTTATCATAATCCAGTCATTTTGAACCAAAAGATATGGAACAGGGGATGCAGATGGAATTTGATCAACTTTGGAAGTATGGTAAGGACACCTTCTTGTACCTAGCCACAGTGCCCCTGTCTCCCCTTTTGGTTTATCTACGTGCTTTAAGTTGACTGGCTTGTGACAAACTAGAGACAGGTAATTCTCGCCCAGTGTCATTAACCTTGTACCTGTCATAAAGTAACTTTCTACTGCCCAAGTGTGTATGAAATGTGAGTGAGTGTGTACGCAGGATTCTGGCGGGAGAGACTGGGTCATAATCGGGGAATGAATTGCAAAGTAAATTGTTGTAAGTAGCCATTGCATGTCTAGGGTGAATAGGCATGGCATGGCTAGGACAAGGTGTATACAGAGTCTGTCGTAAGTAGGCATTACAGTTCTAGAACAGAGTGGCGCAGGACGCCGGTTATACTGTTATAAGTAGACACTGGAGGTGTGTCTAGGACAAGGTGCATACACGGGACACGGAAGGGAATGTGAAAATAAAACTGTCATTATGGTGCTAAGAATTTCTTATTGAGTAATACTTGTTACAGCTGTGACACACCGACTGCACCCTAAAATCACAACTGTCGATAATACGATAATGTAAAAATGTTACCTCCATTCATCCCATTCTTTCTCTTTCTGGAGATAGCCGTGAGGCTTCTCCTACTCCAGTCTTCACCCCATTCTGTACCCGGAAGTGGCAGCCAAGTTACCACTCCCAGAAGTGAAGTATTTCCACTTCCGCCCCCAGCAGCCATATTGGCTCACCCAATTATTCCCACTTCCGCCCCCAACAGCCATTTTTAGTTCATTATTCCCACCTCCACCCCCCGCAGCCATCTTAGCACACCTAGTATAGTGAATTATGTATGATATAGATTAATGAATCAGGAATACATGGAGTATGACCAGTGAATGTTTTCTGGTGAAGTTGTTTATGTAAGTATTTATGTTGTAATGGTCCTTTTAAATTGGTAAAGAACAAAAGAAAATCCACGTGGTATTAATTGAACCTATTTGATGATTGTTACGCCGAGCGCTCCGGGTCCCCGCTCCTCCCCGGAGCGCTCGCTTCACTTTCTCCGCTGCAGCGCTCCGGTCTCATCCTCTGAGCCGGGGCGCTGCGATTCCGCTGCCTGCCGGGATGCGATTCGCGATGCGGGTAGCGCCCGCTCGCGATGCGCACCCCGGCTCCCGTACCTGACTCGCTCTCCGTCTGTCCTGTCCCGGCGCGCGCGGCCCCGCTCCCTAGGGCGCGCGCGCGCCGGGTCTCTGCGATTTAAAGGGCCACTGCGCCGCTGATTGGCGCAGTGGTTCCAATTAGTGTGTTCACCTGTGCACTTCCCTATATCACCTCACTTCCCCTGCACTCCCTTGCCGGATCTTGTTGCCTTAGTGCCAGTGAAAGCGTTCCTTGTGTGTTCCTTGCCTGTGTTTCCAGACCTTCTGCCGTTGCCCCTGACTACGATCCTTGCTGCCTGCCCCGACCTTCTGCTACGTCCGACCTTGCTTCTGCCTACTCCCTTGTACCGCGCCTATCTTCAGCAGCCAGAGAGGTGAGCCGTTGCTAGTGGATACGACCTGGTCACTACCGCCGCAGCAAGACCATCCCGCTTTGCGGCGGGCTCTGGTGAAAACCAGTAGTGGCTTAGAACCGGTCCACTAGCACGGTCCACGCCAATCCCTCTCTGGCACAGAGGATCCACTACCTGCCAGCCGGCATCGTGACAGTAGATCCGGCCATGGATCCCGCTGAAGTTCCTCTGCCAGTTGTCGCTGACCTCACCACGGTGGTCGCCCAGCAGTCACAACAGATAGCGCAACAAGGCCAACAGCTGTCTCAACTGACCGTTATGCTACAACAGTTACTACCACAGCTACAGCAGTCATCTCCTCCGCCAGCTCCTGCACCTCCTCCGCAGCGAGTGGCCGCTCCTGGGCTACGCCTATCCTTGCCGGATAAATTTGATGGGGACTCTAAGTTTTGCCGTGGCTTTCTTTCCCAATGTTCCCTGCATCTGGAGATGATGTCGGACCTGTTTCCCACTGAAAGGTCTAAGGTGGCTTTCGTAGTCAGCCTTCTGTCCGGAAAAGCCCTGTCTTGGGCCACACCGCTCTGGGACCGCAATGACCCCGTCACTGCCTCTGTACACTCCTTCTTCTCGGAAATTCGAAGTGTCTTTGAGGAACCTGCCCGAGCCTCTTCTGCTGAGACTGCCCTGTTGAACCTGGTCCAGGGTAATTCTTCCGTTGGCGAGTATGCCGTACAATTCCGTACTCTTGCTTCAGAATTGTCCTGGAATAATGAGGCCCTCTGTGCGACCTTCAAAAAAGGCCTATCCAGCAACATTAAAGATGTTCTGGCCGCACGAGAAATTCCTGCTAATCTACATGAACTTATTCACCTTGCCACTCGCATTGACATGCGTTTTTCCGAAAGGCGTCAGGAACTCCGCCAAGATATGGACTCTGTTCGCACGAGGCGTTTCTTCTCCTCGGCTCCTCTCTCCTCTGGTCCCCTGCAATCTGTTCCTGTGCCTTCCGCCGTGGAGGCTATGCAGGTCGACCGGTCTCGCCTGACACCTCAAGAGAGGACACGACGCCGTATGGAGAACCTCTGCCTGTACTGTGCTAGTACCGAACACTTCCTGAGGGATTGTCCTATCCGTCCTCCCCGCCTGGAAAAACGTACGCTGACTCCGCACAAAGGTGAGACAGTCCTTGATGTCTACTCTGCTTCTCCACGTCTTACAGTGCCTGTGCGGATGTCTGCCTCTGCCTTCTCCTTCCCTGCTGTGGCCTTCTTGGACTCTGGATCTGCAGGAAATTTTATTTTGGCCTCTCTCGTCAACAGGTTCAACATCCCAGTGACCAGTCTCGCCAGACCCCTCTACATCAATTGTGTAAATAATGAAAGATTGGACTGTACCATACGTTTCCGCACGGAGCCCCTTCTTATGAGCATCGGATCTCATCATGAGAGGATTGAACTTTTGGTCCTTCCCAATTGCACCTCGGAAATTCTCCTTGGACTTCCCTGGCTTCAACTTCATTCCCCAACCCTGGATTGGTCCACTGGGGAGATCAAGAGTTGGGGGTCCTCTTGTTCCAAGAATTGTCTAAAACCGGTTCCCAGTAACCCTTGCCGTAACTCTGTGGTCCCTCCAGTAACCGGTCTCCCTAAGGCCTATATGGACTTCGCGGATGTTTTCTGCAAAAAACAAGCTGAGACTCTACCTCCTCACAGGCCTTATGATTGCCCTATCGACCTCCTCCCGGGCACTACTCCACCCCGGGGCAGAATTTATCCTCTCTCTGCCCCAGAGACTCTTGCCATGTCCGAATACGTCCAGGAGAATCTAAAAAAGGGCTTTATCCGTAAATCCTCCTCTCCTGCCGGAGCCGGATTTTTCTTTGTGTCCAAAAAAGATGGCTCTCTACGTCCTTGCATTGACTACCGCGGTCTTAATAAAATCACGGTTAAGAACCGCTACCCCCTACCCCTCATCTCTGAACTCTTTGATCGCCTCCAAGGTGCCCACATCTTTACTAAATTGGACTTAAGAGGCGACTATAACCTCATCCGCATCAGAGAGGGGGACGAGTGGAAAACGGCATTTAACACCAGAGATGGACACTTTGAGTATCTGGTCATGCCCTTTGGCCTGTGCAACGCCCCTGCCGTCTTCCAAGACTTTGTCAATGAAATTTTTCGTGATCTGTTATACTCCTGTGTTGTTGTATATCTGGACGATATCCTAATTTTTTCTGCCAATCTAGAAGAACACCGCCAGCATGTCCGTATAGTTCTTCAGAGACTTCGTGACAACCAGCTCTATGCCAAAATTGAGAAATGTCTGTTTGAATGCCAATCTCTTCCTTTTCTAGGTTATTTGGTCTCTGGCCAGGGACTACAGATGGATCCAGACAAACTCTCTGCCGTCTTAGATTGGCCACGCCCCTCCGGACTCCGTGCTATCCAACGCTTTTTGGGGTTCGCCAATTATTACAGGCAATTTATTCCACATTTTTCTACCATTGTGGCTCCTATCGTGGCTTTAACCAAAAAAAATGCTGATCCCAAGTCCTGGCCTCCTCAAGCAGAAGACGCCTTTAAACGACTCAAGTCTGCCTTTTCTTCGGCTCCCGTCCTCTCCAGACCTGACCCTTCCAAACCCTTCCTATTGGAGGTTGATGCCTCCTCAGTGGGAGCTGGAGCTGTTCTTCTACAAAAAAATTCTTCCGGGCATGCTGTCACTTGTGGTTTTTTCTCTAGGACCTTCTCTCCAGCGGAGAGGAACTACTCCATCGGGGATCGAGAGCTTCTAGCCATTAAATTAGCACTTGAGGAATGGAGGCATCTGCTGGAGGGATCAAGTTCTCCTGTTATTATCTACACCGACCACAAGAACCTCTCCTACCTCCAGTCTGCCCAACGGCTGAATCCTCGCCAGGCCCAGTGGTCTCTGTTCTTTGCCCGATTTAATTTTGAGATTCACTTTCGTCCTGCCGATAAGAACATTAGGGCCGATGCTCTCTCTCGTTCCTCGGATGCCTCAGAAGTTGAACTCTCTCCGCAACACATCATTCCACCTGACTGCCTGATCTCCACTTCTCCTGCCTCCATCAGGCAGACTCCTCCAGGAAAGACTTTTGTTTCTCCTCGCCAACGCCTCGGAATCCTCAAATGGGGTCACTCCTCCCATCTCGCAGGTCATGCGGGCATCAAGAAATCTGTGCAACTCATCTCCCGCTTCTATTGGTGGCCGACACTGGAGACGGATGTTGTGGACTTTGTGCGAGCCTGCACTATCTGTGCCCGGGATAAGACTCCTCGTCAGAAGCCCGCTGGTTTTCTTCATCCTCTGCCTGTCCCCGAGCAGCCTTGGTCTCTGATTGGTATGGATTTTATTACTGATTTACCCCCTTCCCGTGGCAACACTGTTATCTGGGTGGTCGTTGATCGATTCTCCAAAATGGCACATTTCATCCCTCTTCCTGGTCTTCCTTCTGCGCCTCAGTTGGCTAAACAATTTTTTGTACACATTTTTCGTCTTCACGGGTTGCCTACGCAGATTGTCTCGGATAGAGGCGTCCAATTCGTGTCTAAATTCTGGAGGGCTCTCTGTAAACAACTCAAGATTAAATTAAATTTTTCTTCTGCATATCATCCCCAGTCCAATGGACAAGTAGAAAGAATTAACCAGATCTTGGGTGATTATTTGCGACATTTTGTTTCCTCCCGCCAGGATGACTGGGCAGATCTCCTCCCATGGGCCGAATTCTCGTATAACTTCAGGGTCTCTGAATCTTCCTCCAAATCCCCATTTTTTGTGGTGTACGGCCGTCACCCTCTTCCCCCCCTCCCTACTCCCTTGCCCTCTGGTCTGCCCGCTGTGGATGAAATTTCTCGTGACCTTTCCATCATATGGAGAGAGACCCAAAATTCTCTCTTACAGGCTTCTTCACGCATGAAGAAGTTCGCGGATAAGAAAAGAAGAGCTCCTCCCGTTTTTTCCCCTGGAGACAAGGTATGGCTCTCCGCTAAATATGTCCGCTTCCGTGTCCCTAGCTACAAGTTGGGACCACGCTATCTTGGTCCTTTCAAAATTTTGTGTCAAATTAATCCTGTCTCTTATAAACTTCTTCTTCCTCCTTCTCTTCGTATCCCTAATGCCTTTCACGTCTCTCTGCTCAAACCACTCATCCTCAACCGTTTTTCTCCCAAATCTGTTCCTCCCACTCCTGTTTCCGGCTCCTCGGACATCTTCTCGGTCAAAGAAATCTTAGCTGCCAAAAAGGTCAGAGGGAAAAATTTTTTTTTAGTGGACTGGGAGGGTTGTGGTCCTGAAGAGAGATCCTGGGAACCTGAGGACAACATCCTAGACAAAAGTCTGCTCCTCAGGTTCTCAGGCTCTAAGAAGAGGGGGAGACCCAAGGGGGGGGGTACTGTTACGCCGAGCGCTCCGGGTCCCCGCTCCTCCCCGGAGCGCTCGCTTCACTTTCTCCGCTGCAGCGCTCCGGTCTCATCCTCTGAGCCGGGGCGCTGCGATTCCGCTGCCTGCCGGGATGCGATTCGCGATGCGGGTAGCGCCCGCTCGCGATGCGCACCCCGGCTCCCGTACCTGACTCGCTCTCCGTCTGTCCTGTCCCGGCGCGCGCGGCCCCGCTCCCTAGGGCGCGCGCGCGCCGGGTCTCTGCGATTTAAAGGGCCACTGCGCCGCTGATTGGCGCAGTGGTTCCAATTAGTGTGTTCACCTGTGCACTTCCCTATATCACCTCACTTCCCCTGCACTCCCTTGCCGGATCTTGTTGCCTTAGTGCCAGTGAAAGCGTTCCTTGTGTGTTCCTTGCCTGTGTTTCCAGACCTTCTGCCGTTGCCCCTGACTACGATCCTTGCTGCCTGCCCCGACCTTCTGCTACGTCCGACCTTGCTTCTGCCTACTCCCTTGTACCGCGCCTATCTTCAGCAGCCAGAGAGGTGAGCCGTTGCTAGTGGATACGACCTGGTCACTACCGCCGCAGCAAGACCATCCCGCTTTGCGGCGGGCTCTGGTGAAAACCAGTAGTGGCTTAGAACCGGTCCACTAGCACGGTCCACGCCAATCCCTCTCTGGCACAGAGGATCCACTACCTGCCAGCCGGCATCGTGACAATGATATTTTATTAATTTCCTAATAAGTTTTGTTTTCACAGTTACGCAGGATGGATGCCAAAAATGAAATGTATAAGGAAATGCAATTAATGATCTGATTACATTATAAGAGTAACAAGAGAAGAAGTTTGGCCAAGATAAAATAAAATAAGATATAAAATAAATAAAAAAAAGTGATCACTATTTAATTGATAAGTATTACTTTAAGCATTTAAAATCAGCTAATTGTTTATTATAAACAATGTGCAGGTGATTTTTGTCCCAATTTTTGAAAGAGCTCTGTAAATTTTTTTATTCTTTTACATTTTTGGTGAGAATGTGGGCCCTGTGTGTTGTACGTTAAGTATTTGTAAATTTCGGTATTGTTACATGTGTATTGTATGTCTCCTTGTAAAGTAACACAGAAATCCCGTCAGATATAGTGTTGAGCGGCATAGGCCATATTCGAATTCGTGAATATTCATCATATATTCGCTAAATTCGCATATTCGTAATATTCTCGTTTTATTTTGGCATATGTGAAAATTTGTGTATGGGAAAATTAACATATGTGAAAATTAGCATATACAAAAATTAGCATAAGCGAAAATTCGCATATGCGAACATTAGCATATGCAATTTTTCGCATATGCGAAAATTCGTACGCCAGTCTCACACAGTAGTATTAGTGCCTTCTTTACGCCACACAAGCTGGAAGCAGAGAGGGGTGATCACTGTGATGTGTACTGTGAAAAAAAACAAAAAAACGAATATTCGTAATTACGAATATATAGTGCTATATTCGCGAATTTGCGATATTCGTGAATAAAATTTGCATTGCGAATATTCGCGAGCAACACTAGTCAGATATTAGACATTCGAAAGTGATTGAAGACTGACCAAACCAGAGGGAGAACAAAAAGCCAGACTCAAAGGGGTGGTGACCAGTGACGTAGAGGAGTGGGAGGAGAAAGGTGGGGCTTATAGGGAGATTGACAGAACAGCCTCCTCTCCTGGAACACAAAGTCACATTAGTCACATTAGACTTTAAGGAGATATATATCTTATTTGAACTTGAGTATCTTTAGCCCGTACAGGACCCAGGGCGTATGGATACGCCTTCTGTACCTGGGTCTTAAGGACCCAGGGCGTACCTGTACGCCTGTGGGAATTTCAGTCCCCGCCGCAGCCTGGATCAGCAGGCACCCCGCGCAAATGCCCAGGGGGGTCATTAGACCCCCCATGTCGATGAATTCACACTTGTGATTTGCGCCGATTCCGGGTCATACGGGTCTATGGTGGCCCGGTGATCCGGAATATAAGGGGGATCGCGGTTGTCTAAGACACCCACGATCCCCCTGAAGGGATAGGAGTGAGGTGGCAGGGGTGCCACCCCTCCTATCCCTGCTATTGATCGTCAGACGCGACGACCAATAGATCGGGGGCGGTGGGGTTAACTTTCATTTTCCCCGTTCTATAGGCCGGGCAGAACGGGGAACCGGGCGCCGAAGATCCACTTACCCGTCGGTGGAGGCTGCTGGACGCGATCGGCTGCGGTGATCGGCGTGGGCGGCAGAAGAGGACGGCTCCTTGGATCCGACGGAAGCCAGTAAGTTGCCTAGCAACATCTAGCTGTTTGCTGTCTGTGCAAGCTGGGATTTGTAGTTTTGCAACATCTGGAGGTCCACAGTTTGGAGATCACAGTGAAGTGGTCTCTAACTGTAGCCCTCCAGATGTTGCAAAACTGCAAATCCCAGCATGCCGAAACAGCTGTCTCGGCATGCTGGGAGTTGCAGTTGTGTACCTCTAGCTGTTGCATAACTACATCTCCCAGCATGCAATTCGGCGATCAGTACATGCTGGGAGTTGTAGTTTTGCAACAACTATAGGCACACTGGTTGGAAAATACTGAGTTAGGTAACAGAATCTAACTGAAGGTTTTCCAACCAGTGTGTCTCAAAAATGGAGCCTCCAGCTGTTGCAAAACAACAACTCCCAGCATTTCTTGACAGCCACTGACTGTCCAGGTATGCTGGGAGTTTAGCAACAGCTGGAGACACCCTGTTTGGGAATCACAGGCGTAGAATACCCCTATGTCTACTCCTATGCAATCCCAAATTTAGTCCTCAAATGTGCATGGCACTCTCTCACTTCGGAGCCCTGTAGTATTTCAAGGAAACAGTTTAGGGCCACATATGGGGTATTTCCGTACTCGGGAGAAATTACACTACAACTGGGGGCTACAACAGCCTGTTAGTGTAAAAAAATTAAAAAATTTACACTCACATTCTGGTGTTACCCCATACTTTTTATTTTCACAAGTGTTAAAAGGAAAAAAAGACCCCCAAAATTTGTACCGCAATTTCTTCTGAATACAGAAATACCCCAGATGTGGGCCTAAAATGCTCTGCGGGCGCACAACAAGGCTCAGGAGTGAGAGCGCACTATGTACATTTGAAGCCTAAATTGGTGATTTGCACAGGGGTGGCTGATTTTACAGTGGTTCTGCCATAAACGCAAAAAAAGAAATACCCACATGTGACCCCATTTTGGAAACTTCACCCCTCACGGAACATAACAAGGAGTATTGTGCACCTTAACACCCCACAGGTGTTTGACAATTTTCATGAAAAAAAAAAATTCCACTAAAATGCTGGTGTTACCCAAATTTTTTTTCATTTTCACAAGGAAAAATAGGAAAAAAGACCCCCAAAATTTGTAACCCCATTTCTTCTGAGTATATAAATACCCCATATGTGGATGTAATGTGCTCTGCTGGCGCACTACAATGCTCAGAAGAAAAGGAGCACCATTGGGATTTTGAAGAGAAAATTTGTCCGGAATTGAAGGCCACGTGTGTTTACAAAGCCCCCATAGAGCCAGAACAATGGACCCACCCCCCCACATGTGACCCCATTTTGGAAACTACACCCCTCATATAATGTAATAAGGGGTACAGTGAGAATTTACGCCCCACAGGTGTCTGACAGTTTTTCGAAACAGTGGTCCGTGAAAATGAAAAATGTAAGGAAACACATGAAGGAAACAACCCCCAAAAGCCAAGGGAGAAGGCTGGTGGAGAAGGCTGTCAAGGCTGCAGTGCTCCTATCCTCCCACAGTTATGGTACAGAGTGTACAGGTGGATGGGGAGGTGTGGATTTGTCTGGTAAGGTCTCTTACAGGAACCAGCAATGCATGCTGAGAGAGACCAATGGAAGAAGAAAGAGGTGGTACAGGAAAAGACGGCACCTGGAGAGTTGGTAAGAAACTGTGTGTGCCAACAGTCTTGTACCCCATGGTAACATATATGGCCCCATACAGTAAGTAGAGCTATGTGTGTAGTAATGTCCGTACACTGGGTGGCATCAGGATTCAACAATGCAAAAAGAAGGTTTGTACAGACTTCATTATTTACATCTGTTAGGACCTAGGTAGAACAATAAAGGTACCTGACCAACACACTCCATAATCATGTTACCTATTTCAGAGAATATGAATAAACTTCATCTAACTGCCTTAGGTGGACCAATACAAGTATGTCCTTGTCTGACTGTACTGATTCCCTAACCATGGATACAGTAAAGAATACAACAAGAACCTTTTGTAGAGTTGTGCCTAGTTCAGATTCTGTAATTGTCACCCAGTTCCTTAAACCTATGATTGTGTGTCAGGAAATAAGTGAGGAAAGAGACGCTTACATATGATGATCTTGTATAGATGTATCTAAGATATATTCTCTGATAACTGTTAAATCTATGTCGGTACATAACCACGGTTGTTCCACAGGGAAAGATTATCACAACGGATTGTTAGGATGTGACATTGTATGAGACGAATCAGTGGATGAACAAACATGTACAAATATCATGTAAATAGCGGGGTGAAGTAAGCATTTTAGTGGGTGATAATGTTATAAAGAAAAATAATACTTGGTGTAAGATTATAGAAAGGATAGGCCTAGCTATTGGGATGAGTAAATGGTAACTATCGTAAAGTATGGGATACTTGGGGATATGAAGCTTAGAATCTGATTAGAAGGGAATTGAACTGGAGAATACACATTAACCAAGACTCTTCTGCCCATGCACATTTTCACTACCAAACCTACAAAGGAACCCAAACCACACTCTAGAAGTAAAAGTGCAGCCCCTGCTGGGAGCCTTGACCATGTGTATATTGATGTTATAGGAGTCCCAAGGAGGGTCCCAGATGAGTTTAAAGCTAAATGTCAAGTAAATGCCAGATTTGAGTCCATAATACCCCAGATTTCCATAAACAAGAATGTAGACTGGATGAATTATATCCATCATAACCAGCAGAGATACATACATTTCTTAGTAAATGCTCTTAAAGATCAGGCTGAACAACTAAGAGCCACATCCACTATGACATTTCAAAATGGTACGACTAGATATGGTGTATGGTGTAAGCAGAAAAAGGGGGGGGGGTATGTAAAATGTTTGGGGGAGACCTGTTGCACATATATCTCAGCCAATACAGGACCGACCCAAATGGTAAAATAACCATACTTATAATTCTGATAATCTTGCTTTGTTGTGTGTTGTGATTTGCCTTACCTAAAGAAGAAGTGTGAGACGACTGTCGAGAATGCCACGCCAGTGATGACGAATGTGGACTTTGATATTACAGATGAAGCCTATATCCATTACAGAGCTTCAATGTCATAGGGACAGCATCTGACTCCATATGTGTAAAGTCTGAGGCTAAGGGGGTCCATGGACAAGCCATGGGTCATCTAAAGTACAGTGAAGCGTTCGAGAAAACTCATTGGGGCAGATGAGTTAGGATGATGGAAGTTAGGGAAAGGTAAAATGGTCATTTTAAGGGGGATTGTAATGGACATATATATATATATATATATATATATATATATATATATATATATATATATGTGTGTGTGTGTGAATATATGTATGCAACATAAAATGGCCATTTTTGGGACAAAAGCTTCCATTCTGTGACTGTTCTTCTGCCGGGGAGTGGGTTGAGTGGTGCGATGGGGCCGGGGGGGGTTGCGGGCTGCGCGGTGGGGAGCAGTATGTGCGGCCATCACAGATCTGGTGTTCACCTCTACAGGGTGCCTCCAGTTGTTTCCCCACTACAACTCCCAGCATGCCCTGACAGCCAATAGATGTCAGGGCAAGCTGGGAGATGCAGAGTGGAAACAGCTGGAGGCACCCTGTATAGGTGAACTACGGGCCGAAGTGTCGCCCCCAGCAGGCATCAGTGATGTGGTGCCTGCTGGGGAAGTCTGCCTGGTAGTGACCACATTGCCAGACAGACAAAAGGCATTTTTAATAAGTAAAAAAAAAAATTAAAGGCAGGGAGGGGGTTAAGGATAAATATTTTTGCAAATACATTAATTTACCAAGTTTGCTCCCTTCTCCTGATATTCCTGCTCCTTTCATCCCCTCAGTGACAGCACATTGCCTAGCTTACAGACCACCACTTCCCGCCTGACATTAGTCTGACATTAGTCATGAATATACAGAGAAGGAAGCACATTTGCTAAATGAATGTATTTGCAAAAATACGTAACTTGACATGCCCTACAATAGTTTAACTATGTTAATTGAGATGGGAATATCCCTTTAAGATCCTAGCTTCAAGTACCGGTAATATTGTTTTTTTAGTGCTATGTCTGTGTCTATTTAGTCTGTTTATGTGGGCGTATTGCAGACATGTATATAGTGAGTTTTCTGCTACTGTTGTTGTCAGATATATCCTTCAGTCTGTGTTGTCCTGTCGAAGGTTTGTTGTTTGCACTTTATCTTAGCCATCCTAAAAGACAAGCACCCCCTGGAAATCAATCACTGACCACTGACATTGAATAGTGAGTTGTCATTTGTTTTTCCTTCTGACATTTGACACAAGCTTGTATGAATTTCTTGTATAGCTGCTGACTTGTCCTACTATACTGCCTTATCATAAGTCCTAGTGGTATCTGAGTACAGGGATCCATTGTTAGGACCCAGAGATTACACCTGATAAGGGGGTTTCCTGGTTCTTAAGTCTAATGACCCATCAGTATCATTACAATATCTTTATATAGAGTTTCTCCCTGCTTCCCTTTACACAGCCATTGAGTTAAAGGGGTATTCTGGTGGAAAACTTTTTTTTTTTTTTTCTAAATCAACTGGTGCCAGAAAGTTCAACAGATTTGTAAATTACTTCTATTAAAAAAAAAATCTTAATCCTCCTGAATACTACAGATTAAATTCTTTTTTTTAATTTTTTTTGGAACACAGAGCTCTCTGCTGACATCACGAGCACAGTGCTCTCTGCTGACATCTCTGCCATTTTAAGAACTGTCCAGAGTAGGAGAAAATCCCCATAGCAAACATATGCTGCTCTGAACAGTTCCTAAAATGGACAGAGGTGTTAGCAGAGAACACTGTGCTCGTGATGTCAGCAGAGAGCACTGTGTTCCAAAAAGAAAATAATTTCTTCTTTAGTGTTCAGCAGCTAATTAGTACTTTAAGATTTTTTAATAGAAGTAATATACAAATCTGTTACATTTTCTGGAGCCAGTTGATAAAAAAAAAAAAAAAAGAGGTTTCCCCCTGGAGTACCCCTTTAAAGTCATAGCTATAGAGCCACTGATAAGGTGGGGGGGGGGGGGGGGTGTAAGAGTTTCCTGAAGATGGAATTATTATTCTGGCAAGCAAACCACAATTTATATTTTGATGGATATTATCATGTATATGACTAAACTGTGTATTAGTAGTGACTACTTTTGTGGTCTTAAAACGCCAGTTTTAAATTTCCAGGCCTCTATTTGTAGACTGCAGCGAAAGTGACCAATATGCACCCAATGGGTGATTGCTTTATAGCTTACAGGAAAATGGACAACAGATGGGTTAATGCCCTTTGGGTTCCCAGGGTCTAATAGCCATGATTACTCAGTTGGCCAAAGCTTGCTCTGCAGGAAATCATTGGTCAGACATGGCATTATATGGTTAATAGAAACATTTTTATGCATTTTGAGCTAAATCCAATGTGATATAATAAGCTCCCCATAAGAACATAAAGCAGAGTAATGAGGACAGCAAGGGACGCACTGCAAATGAGATAAAACAGTTTGCCTTAAATTAAAGATTATAAAAATAGCCGACTGTCAGACACAATGTGAAAACTATTAAATAGACATTTGACTTGCGAGAGCAGCTGAGAAGAGCATTTTATATCAGTCTCTCATTCATATAGTTTAGTGTGGAAGAGGCACTTGAATAAAGAACACTTATTTGAATACTGACTACAGGATGACAAAATTTGGTTGACCTAAGGAGCCAGTTGCACCACATCGGAAGTCAACTTGGCATTTTTAGGGGTAACCAAGAAGAACTTTTGTAGATATCAATTCAATGATACCCAAAAAGTTATTGGCTACTTGGGATACTGGCCACCCTATAGAGCTTATGAAGCCCAGGCTTTATTGCCCATCTATCATGTACGTATCATTCAGACAAGAAGAAGCTAACACATGGATTTTCATTTAGTTAATCCTATACAAGCTACAACAGGTTCTTGCAATAACATGTGAAAACCTTTCCCATGTGTTGAACTAGTCTTCCCACCAAAGTGGTAAGTGGATAAAAGAAACAAACTAAAGCTGGCCATACACATGAGAGAAAGCATGGATGCTTCAACCAATTACTGTCTCTAAATTACATATGATCTATCAAGATAGACAAAAGCAGACTATTGTCTGCTAAAATGTAATTCAACTGTAAATTAACTTTTTCGTCTGTGGTTAGCTGAAATAACAAGTGTATGGCATGATAGGCCAAATTATACAAATCAATTGCCCCTACGCTGAAGCTCACTGTAATCACAGAGGTGTAGCTGTTTAGTATGGGTCATGTTGCTGGTGATAATGATCATACAAATGATACCATGCACAACTGATCGACCGATCAACGTCCCATGTGTATGGCCAGCTTATAGGGTACTGCTGTAGACTGGAACAGTATCATCTGTAGAGGAGGTTCTTTGTGATCCAAGGATGGTTGGGTATGAGTAGGATGGCCTTGTAAGCACTTTATTCCTGTCTTTGCTGTGGAGACACACTGCACCAACTGCTGGTGTGATGATCTGGGGAGCCATCGAATATGACAATCATATAAACACAATGGAGAGGCTCCTGTCTGTGTGACCGTCACTAAAGACCCGAGCAACCCAACAAACACCTATACCCACGGTGTAAAAAATAGGGACAATATATTAAAAGTAAATGGGGCTCAAAGGTCAAGGATATCTGGTTTAGAATAATTTGTATTTATTAATATAGATTGATAAATGGATTAAATAGGGAATGTACAGGGCCCTTGTACTCCCCTAATTAATTTAATACACAGTAAAATATACAATAATCCCAATATAAAAATAGCAACTAAAAATAAAAAATAAAAATAACAACTGTAAAATTATTCTGTGGTTTGAGCCTGTGTTATCAATATGGCGATCTACTAATCCTGTAGAGAAGCACAGTGCAAATGTTCATTCCTGTTCTCAGAGCTCTTCAATAAAGCAGATACAATGTAGCAGCTGCAGATAACGGTTAGTCAATTGTTACAGTGGTATTGTATCTGTCCAGCCAGTGGCAACTAGATCCCACCGATATAGTGATACAATGTAGCGCTTTGTGAATAGTGAATAGTCGATAAAATCGATCTTTAAGTATCTCTGTATAGACCGCACATCAAGATATCAAATCAGCCAGTTGGCAATAAACTCCATAAAATGCTCACCACTCCGGGATGCCATGGATCTCCCTTCGGTGTAGTCCTGGGGGCCGGCTGTATAGCGTCTTTCGCCCGGTGACTAGCCTCAGTCAGGGATCGTGCTGCTGGAGTCTCGGCCGACTCCTAAGGGCGCAGCACTTGGTGGTGGGCACCGTTTGGGGGGACTGCAGCGCTGTCAAGCGGAGTCCCTTGGTCGGACCAACTGGGAATGATGGCGGTCAGCAAGCATCGAATCCTTGTTGTAGATAGCCCGATTAGTTTTTCACTTGTGATTAAAGTAGCGGCTGGATGCGGTATGCAGAGTGAGTAACCCGGCGGCGTTCCTCGTGCACAGGTCGCGCGCTCGGGAGATAGCGCACTGTAATAAATGCCTTGGATCTGTCGCATGATCGCTAGTACTGTCAGGCAGATGTTCTATATTGGCAGGCTCAATATCGCATATTTAGAATCGCTGGACGCGTTTCAAAACCAACCTCGGTTTTTTCTTCAGCAGTGGAATATGACAATCAGTCCTAGTGATACGAGGGACACTAACAGCAAAGCGATATGCACTAGACATCCTTGCTAGTGTTGAGCGGCATAGGGCATATTCGAATTCGCGATATTTTGCGAATATATGGACGAATATTCGTCATATATTCGCTAAATTCGCAAATTCGTAATAATCGCGTATTATTTTCGCATATGCGAAATTCGCGTATGTGAAAATGTGCATATACAAAAATTAGCATATAAAAAAATTTTCATAAGCAAAAATTTGCATATGTGTCAATTAGCATATGCAAATTTTCGCATATGCGAAAATTCGCCCGGCGGTCTCTCACAGTAGTATTAGAGCCTTCTTTATACCACACAAGCTGGAAGCAGAGAGGGGTGATCACTATGATGTGTACTGTGGGAAAAAAAATATATTCGTTATTACGAATATATAGTGCTATATTCGCGAATTCGCGAATATGCGATATTCGCGAATAAAATTCGCATTGCGAATATTCGCCAGCAACACTAATCCTTGCCTCTCGTGGCAGGGCTTCAAACTGGCATTTTTTCAGCAGGATAATGCTCACTCACACACAGCAAGGGTCTTCCAGGTATGTCATGGCCAGATTGCAATGCTTCCTTGGTCTGCCTGGTCCATTTATTGACAATTGAGCATTTATGTCCAGGATCTACAGGTACAGCTGTAACATCTTGGCCATACAGAACCTGTATGCCTCCATGCAACCGTATCGCATCCAGACTAGAGGCTGCCTAACATGAGACTATTTTCAATTGTACAATTTTCACCTATGATTTTGCTTTAATAATATTGTAATCACACACATATATCATTATTACATTCACACATATAGGCCCAAATTTATCAAACTGTGTGAGAGAAAACATGGAGTTATTTTCCCCCAGCAGCCAATCACAGCTCAGCTAACGAGCTCTGGTAAAGTGAAAGCTGAGCTGTGATTGGTTGCTATGGGAAAATCTCGCCACTTTTTCTCTTACACCGTTTGATAAATCTGGGCCTATATAAACGTCATTATTTTTGTCAATGAGTGTATTACTCTACCTCCTGAGTACAGGTGTGAAGCTTGCAGAAGTTTATATTGTGTCCTTCAAGTATCCTGGACCTAGTTGTTTCAAGGGGTATTCCAGGATTTTTAAAAAAAATAATGCTAGGAGGAAAAAAAAAGTGTGGTTTCTTTAGGTCTCCCGCTGTTCATCTCTTCTTCCTGCTTCTGAGATAATGTGCAGAGCAGGACCTGCACAATCAGCCAATTACTGCCCGCAGCAGTGTTCCATCTCAGCCACCGACTGGCTGAGGCGATAGGTCCTGCTCTGATTCTGTCCCGGAAGCAGGCAGAAGAGACAAGCAATTGGGGAAAGGAGCACCAGTGCAAGTGTCACTTTTATTTGTTTTCTGCTTTTTTACAGCTGCCCTGGCATTATATAGAAAAAAGTTTTAGATCCCAAAATACCCTTTAAAAGTTGCTGCTATATTTCTGCCGCAGTTAAAATTGTGCTGCCCTTTAAAGCAGACCTATCAGCAGCATAACATAGAACTTCTCTGCCTGAATATGGAGGTAATTTGTATGCATAATAAGTGCACATGTCCAGGGGATGTTCCCATGGGATGCTAGACCCCAGCAAAGTACTGTAAAGCCCATGTATTTGTATTCACCACCTCTCACCGACTGTAATTGCCTTCCCTTGACAGTCACTAGGTTGTCTTATCATTACAATGGGGAGATTTATCAAAACCTGTCCAAAAGGAAAAGTTGCTGAGTTGTCCATATCAACCAATCAGATCGCTTCTTTCAGTTTTGAAAAGGCCTGTGAAAAAATGAAAGAAGCGATCTGATTGGTTGCTATGGACAACTCAGCTACTTTTCCTCTGGACAAGTTTTGATATATCTCCCCCAATATAGTAAATTGCGCTCAAGAGCTATCCAACCATAAAGCAGCACATACGCAGTAACATAGTCTTTCCCCGGTTTCCTCTATCTCTGTTCTGTGCTTTCACAGTGCGCAGGTGCAGAACTGTCATAATCAGTGTTTGATGGTTACAGTTCCCTTTGAAGGGCCAACACACTTGATGGTTACATTAGACTTGGCAAAACTATCTGCAAAAATGTTTTATCAATAAAAGAAAAAAGTTCTAATTCAACAATACTTCTAACAGTAATTAGTTAACTCTATACAGGTCAATGTTACCTCCACAAGGACCAACTGCAGCTTGTCATGTCAACTTTACCTTGCAACTTAACATGCAACACATGGAATTAATTATTCTCAAGAGCCTAGTGGGCCAACAATGTTCTTCTAGAGCCCAGCAATGCATGAGTGTCACATGATTGAAACAATAGGCCTCAGGCCAATTACAGGCTTCTGGGTAGCAAAAACTTTCTCTAACCACTGTACACAGTTCTTCTGAGATCCAGACTTACCACACAAAAGTATGCTTGAAATGTGTCTTTAGCTACATACTACTTTACTTTCTGCTAGCAGCTCTTTATATAAGTGACCCTGGTCTTTAGTACTAAAAAGCTATCTAGTGTTAAAAGTTAATACTGAAGACATAAACCCTGGGGAAATGCCTGGAAAAATAAGATCTTCCATATTTCCAGAAGAGCTGGAAAATGTCCCAAATATTCACCTCTCCAGGTTCCTGTACAGTGGTTCCTCAAGTTAAAATATTAATTGGTTCCAGGACAACCATTGTATGTTGAAACCATTGTATGTTACGACCATAACACCTGGTAATTGGTTCTGAAGCCCCCAAAATGTCATCCAAAAATAGGAAAAAGTGAGGATTAAAGAAAAATAAGTAGGTAACTAATACAGATAAAACAAGTCCTCACATAAAAGTAAGAACGATCTGCTGGGAGCTGAAAATCACTGTCTATGTAGAGGACAAGAGCTTCTTCCAGGTCCTGTACAATACACATGTCACGATTCGGCAGGCTGGAGGTGGATCCTCTGTGTCAGAGAGGGATTGGCGTGGACCGTGTCGGTGGACCGGTTCTAAGTTGCTACTGGTTTTCACCAGAGCCCGCCGCAAAGCGGGATGGTCTTGCAGCGGCGGTAGCAACCAGGTCGTATCCACCGGCAACGGCTCAACCTCTCTGACTGCTGAGATAGGCATGGTACAAGGGATAAGGCAAGAGCAAGGTCGGACGTAGCAGAAGGTCAGGGCAGGCAGCAAGGATCGTAGTCAGGGGCAATGGCAGGAGGTCTGGAACACAGGCTAGGAAAACTCAAGGAAAGGCTTTCTCTGGCACAAGGGCAACAAGATCCGGCGAGGGAGTGCAGGGGAAGTGAGGTATAAGTAGGGAGTGCACAGGTGCAAGCTAATCAGGGAGATTGGACCAGGCACCATCATTGGTGCACTGGCCCTTTAAATTGCAGAGACCCGGCGCGCGAGCGCCCTAAGGAGCGGGGCCGCGCGCACAGGGACAACACAGACGGGGAACGGGTCAGGTACGGGGACCGAGATGCGCATCGCGAGCAGGCGCGTCCCGCATCGCGAATCGCATCCCGGCTGGGAGCAATATCGCAGCGCACCCGGTCAGCAGGTCTGACCGGAGCGCTGCGAATTAAAGAACGCTGCGAGCGCTTCGGGGAGGAGCGGGGACCCGGAGCACTCAGCGTAACAACACACAATGTCCTAAAAAGTAAAATGGAGTCGCCCTCACCTGGTGTCCAAAGGAGCAGCTAACCCTGGCACAGGTAAAAAGTAGTACAGAACATGTAATACCTCCGTGTACTGTAGGGGGCGCTACCAGACAGCCAGTCAGTTCATGCACTTCAGTAATACAGGGGTTTTACCAGTGAATGCCCATTCTGATTGGTCAGTTCTTCCAGCCATTGACACGTTTCACAGATCTGGACTGTCCGTAGCATTGTATGTTGAGTCTGGTTTCAAGTTACAAAGGTCCAGAAAAGACCATTGCATGTTGAAACTATTGTATGTTGAGGCCATTGTAAGTTGAGGGATCACTGAACTTTCCTCCCTTCTCAGGTGCCTTTACATAAAACATCCTGAAACTGAGCAGCAGTAGGATATTTTGTGCAGTTAGGGAAAGGTAGGTGGCTGAACATCTGGTCAGAGATCTGGCCCACGTACAGATTCATTTCACACCCTTATCGCCACCATTCTTTCAGAGCGCCAAGCAGATGCTCCTTTCCCTCCAGGCTTTCATAGGCATGTCCATGAAATGCTTGGTTTTATTATTACTGGGGGACTGGTGTGTGTGTGTGTGTGTGTGTGTAGGGGAGGGGGTTCCTTTCAGAACTCCATATTACAAACTATTCAAGGGAGTAACATAGCCAGTATTGGGAAATGTTTGTCACAGTGTTTAAAAAACAACAAAAAAAAAAATAACAACATGCAACTTGAAAAAATGACTAAACCTGGGATCAGTGGGTACAGGAACAGGGAGAGGTGAGTAGCTAAATATCTGTAAAGGAGTATTATGGGTTCTGGTTAGGGATTTGTATACCGGCGGGCTATGGTCTAAGGTATGTATAAAGAGGTTTCTGGCAATGGATCTGCATACAGGGTGGATCAGGCCTGAGGTCTGTAGACAAGTGTATATAAAGCAATGAGTTAGGGTCTATTCCAAGCTTTCTTTCACATAGACCTGCAGGTAAATAATAAATAATTGGGTTGAATACCAGCATTACTAGAGATAACTGCATACAGATTTATACTGCTACTACTGAACGCAAAGTAAGCTATAAAAGTCTGAATGCATTAAACTTTACCCAGGGGTGCTTGCAGGTAAAATAATACAACGGCAACAGAAACTGTACAAAGAATTTGACACCAGTACCCTGTAGTTGTAGGTATGCCTGAATTTTCCATTAAATCCACTTGTAAAAATGAAGTAAAAAGCGTTAAAGTGTGAACCCAGCAGATACAAAAGCACTAATAATGTGATGAGTATAGTGTAGAGGTAAGGACCCTCAGCACTGCTGGTACTAATAGCAGATATATTCCTCCCGGTGATCTGTTCGTGTCGGGGGGGTGCTGGCGTGCGGCAAAAACTTCACTATTCAACTATTCACACAAGGTAGAAAGAAATGCATGCTGCTGGTCGCAGCATGCATTTCTTTCTACCTTGTGTGAATAATTGCTAATAATGTGATATTGTGTAATTGTCAACAGCCGTTTTCTCAAGGTACTACTGGAAAAATAGTTCTATGAAAAGATTACAGAAAAGGAGAGAATAGGTTTAGTGATTCTATGGTATGTGATTGATTATAGATTAATGGAAACTATAATTATGTAAATAGATGTTCTCCTCTTCCCAGACATGACTTACGGTAAGACGGAGCCCAAACGGGCCTGTAATTATACATTCCCCATATTCTATCCTACAATAGTACAGAACAATCTTCCTTTGTGTTCTGTGTCTCCTTGTGTGAATGTATCTGATGCTGGTAATACTCTCTCCCTTCCTTCAGAATTATTCTTTCTACCCCCCTCCCCCTCAGGGCCTCATCATGAAACTTAAGTTCTGCTCTCTGCCCCCCGCAGTGAGTTGGCAGCCCAAGCTCTGCTGACAGATGAGCCTCGCTGCTGTCTGCAGATAGGACCTGTGTGATGGATACTTTTCCTGTGAATATTATGGTTGCAAATTAGCATGTTTATGGAGGTAGAAGTGTCTGTTTGTATTCTGATAGTCAATGTCTGCAAGGACTGAACTCCATCTGCTAGAGAGAACCTGGTGGGAGAAGAACCATCTTAGCGGAGCTGATTGGTCCACCCATCTGCTGTTTTGCTGATGACTGGACTTGTGTAGCTAAACATTATTATAATGCATAAGTAATGTTTATACTGTGATAATCTCTGTAAATTATATGTTATTAACACACAGCTGTGACATCATCGCTTTGATATTTTGTATTTTCAGTGCGGTTACAATTCCTTCATCACATGGATAGTCTTTTCTTACAGAACCTGGGGTATAAAAAGCAGAAGAATACTCTGATTCAAAGGGTGAGGATTTTAAGATGATTGATATATATATATATATATGTCAATCTTTTTAAGATGCATATTGTATGAATTACACAAAATGAGTAAATAGAAATATATAAAAAATTGTATTATGTTCCGTCACATGCTGCTATATCTTACCTAGAAGCATTGGCCTTGAGCACACAATATAGTGGCGCATTGGCTATGGCCAATAGGCTTCATGCACACGGCTCTATATGTATATTAGGTCTAAAGATGGCCATACACATTAGGTATCACTCAATCAAACTTGACAACTGTGGTAGGTATACCCAACCAACTAATATGTATAAATATTCATAGAAAATAGTAAACGGCACTCACCATCCAAATGCAGTATAAAATCTTCATCTTTATTTTGTCATTAAAAAATTATATAACGTGATGGCAGGCTAGCTGGGAAAGAGGAGGACAAGGAGACAGCAGCGGTAGCTACTTCGCGCACCTTCTGCGCTTCGTTAGGCTATGTCTCGTACACTTGCATGGTGGTATGAATCTCCACCTACAGGTTCTATGGAAAAAATGGGGAGGATAATATGTATGGTGGTCTTCAAAACTCTACCCTGATGGTAGATGTCACGGATATGAAGGAACGAACACTCATGTAAGTTTTCAACTGTCTATTGGCTACCTATGATCTTTAGACGGCATAAATGATAAAGTCAGCTGACATTTTTGCATTTGACTCATATCGTTCTTTTACATATGTTCTACTATTAGGAACCTTAGGCACCTACAAACATTAATTTGGCCAATAATAGCAACATGTAAAAGGTACTTGTCACGATGCCGGCTGGCAGGTAGTGGATCCTCTGTGCCAGAGAGGGATTGGCGTGGACCGTGCTAGTGGACCGGTTCTAAGCCACTACTGGTTTTCACCAGAGCCCGCCGCAAAGCGGGATGGTCTTGCTGCGGCGGTAGTGACCAGGTCGTATCCACTAGCAACGGCTCACCTCTCTGGCTGCTGAAGATAGGCGCGGTACAAGGGAGTAGGCAGAAGCAAGGTCGGACGTAGCAGAAGGTCGGGGCAGGCAGCAAGGATCGTAGTCAGGGGCAACGGCAGAAGGTCTGGAAACACAGGCAAGGAACACACAAGGAACGCTTTCACTGGCACTAAGGCAACAAGATCCGGCAAGGGAGTGCAAGGGAAGTGAGGTAATATAGGGAAGTGCACAGGTGATTACCCTAATTGGAACCACTGCGCCAATCAGCGGCGCAGTGGCCCTTTAAATCGTAGAGACCCGGCGCGCGCGCGCCCTAGGGAGCGGGGCCGCGCGCGCCGGGACAGAACAGACGGGGAGCGAGTCAGGTAGGGGAGCCGGGGTGCGCATCGCGAGCGGGCGCTACCCGCATCGCGAATCGCATCCCGGCTGGCAGCGGGATCGCAGCGCCCCGGGTCAGAGGACGTGACCGGAGCGCTGCAGCGGAGAGAGTGAAGCGAGCGCTCCGGGGAGGAGCGGGGACCCGGAGCGCTCGGCGTAACAGTACCCCCCCCCTTGGGTCTCCCCCTCTTCTTGGAGCCTGAGAACCTGAGGAGCAGACTTTTGTCAAGGATGTTGTCCTCAGGTTCCCAGGATCTCTCTTCAGGACCACAACCCTCCCAGTCTACTAAAAAAAATTTTTTCCCTCTGACCTTTTTGGCAGCCAAAATTTCCTTGACCGAGAAGACGTCCGAGGAGCCGGAAACAGGAGTGGGAGGAACAGATTTGGGAGAAAAACGGTTGAGGATGAGTGGTTTGAGAAGAGAGACGTGAAAGGCATTAGGGATACGAAGAGAAGGAGGAAGAAGAAGTTTATAAGAGACAGGATTAATTTGACACAAAATTTTGAAAGGACCAAGATAGCGTGGTCCCAACTTGTAGCTAGGGACACGGAAGCGGACATATTTAGCGGAGAGCCATACCTTGTCTCCAGGGGAAAAAACGGGGGGAGCTCTTCTTTTCTTATCCGCGAACCTCTTCATGCGTGAAGAAGCCTGTAAGAGAGAATTTTGGGTCTCTCTCCATATAATGGAAAGGTCACGAGAAATTTCATCCACAGCGGGCAGACCAGAGGGCAAGGGGGTAGGGAGGGGGGGAAGAGGGTGACGGCCGTACACCACGAAAAATGGGGATTTGGAGGAAGATTCAGAGACCCTGAAGTTATACGAGAATTCGGCCCATGGAAGGAGATCTGCCCAGTCATCCTGGCGGGAGGAAACAAAATGTCGCAAATAATCACCCAAGATCTGGTTAATTCTTTCTACTTGTCCATTGGACTGGGGATGATATGCAGAGGAAAAATTTAATTTAATCTTGAGTTGTTTACAGAGAGCCCTCCAGAATTTAGACACGAATTGGACACCTCTATCCGAGACAATCTGCGTAGGCAACCCGTGAAGACGAAAAATGTGTACAAAAAATTGTTTAGCCAACTGAGGCGCAGAAGGAAGACCAGGAAGAGGGATGAAATGTGCCATTTTGGAGAATCGATCAACGACCACCCAAATAACAGTGTTGCCACGGGAAGGGGGTAAATCAGTAATAAAATCCATACCAATCAGAGACCAAGGCTGTTTGGGGACAGGCAGAGGATGAAGAAAACCAGCGGGCTTCTGGCGAGGAGTCTTATCCCGGGCACAGATAGTGCAGGCTCGCACAAAGTCCCCAACATCCGTCTCCAGAGTCGGCCACCAATAGAAGCGGGAGATGAGTTGCACAGATTTCTTGATGCCCGCATGACCTGCGAGATGGGAGGAGTGACCCCATTTGAGGATTCCGAGGCGTTGGCGTGGAGAAACAAAGGTCTTTCCTGGAGGAGTCTGCCTGATGGAGGCAGGAGAAGTGGAGATCAGGCAGTCAGGTGGAATGATGTGTTGCGGAGGGAGATCAACTTCTGAGGCATCCGAGGAACGAGAGAGAGCATCGGCCCTAATGTTCTTATCGGCAGGACGAAAGTGAATCTCAAAATTAAATCGGGCAAAGAACAGAGACCACCGGGCCTGGCGAGGATTCAGCCGTTGGGCAGACTGGAGGTAGGAGAGGTTCTTGTGGTCGGTGTAGATAATAACAAGAAATCTTGATCCCTCCAGCAGATGCCTCCATTCCTCAAGTGCTAATTTAATGGCTAGAAGCTCTCGATCCCCGATGGAGTAGTTCCTCTCCGCTGGAGAGAAGGTCCTAGAGAAAAAACCACAAGTGACAGCATGCCCGGAAGAATTTTTTTGTAGAAGAACAGCTCCAGCTCCCACTGAGGAGGCATCAACCTCCAATAGGAAGGGTTTGGAAGGGTCAGGTCTGGAGAGCACGGGAGCCGAAGAAAAGGCAGACTTGAGTCGTTTAAAGGCGTCTTCTGCTTGAGGAGGCCAGGACTTGGGATCAGCATTTTTTTTGGTTAAAGCCACGATAGGAGCCACAATGGTAGAAAAATGTGGAATAAATTGCCTGTAATAATTGGCGAACCCCAAAAAGCGTTGGATAGCACGGAGTCCGGAGGGGCGTGGCCAATCTAAGACGGCAGAGAGTTTGTCTGGATCCATCTGTAGTCCCTGGCCAGAGACCAAATATCCTAGAAAAGGAAGAGATTGGCATTCAAACAGACATTTCTCAATTTTGGCATAGAGTTGGTTGTCACGAAGTCTCTGAAGAACCATACGGACATGCTGGCGGTGTTCTTCTAGATTGGCAGAAAAAATTAGGATATCGTCCAGATATACAACAACACAGGAGTATAACAGATCACGAAAAATTTCATTGACAAAGTCTTGGAAGACGGCAGGGGCATTGCACAGTCCAAAGGGCATGACCAGATACTCAAAGTGTCCATCTCTGGTGTTAAATGCCGTTTTCCACTCGTCCCCCTCTCTGATGCGGATGAGGTTATAGGCGCCTCTTAAGTCCAATTTAGTGAAGATGTGGGCACCTTGGAGGCGATCAAAGAGTTCAGAGATGAGGGGTAAGGGGTAGCGGTTCTTAACCGTGATTTTATTAAGACCGCGGTAGTCAATGCAAGGACGTAGGGAGCCATCTTTCTTGGACACAAAGAAAAATCCGGCTCCGGCAGGAGAGGAGGATTTACGGATAAAGCCCTTTTTTAGATTCTCCTGGACGTATTCGGACATGGCAAGAGTCTCTGGGGCAGAGAGAGGATAAATTCTGCCCCGGGGTGGAGTAGTGCCCGGGAGGAGGTCGATAGGGCAATCATAAGGCCTGTGAGGAGGTAGAGTCTCAGCTTGTTTTTTGCAGAAAACATCCGCGAAGTCCATATAGGCCTTAGGGAGACCGGTTACTGGAGGAACCACAGAGTTACGGCAAGAGTTACTGGGAACCGGTTTTAGACAGTTCTTGGAACAAGAGGACCCCCAACTCTTGATCTCCCCAGTGGACCAATCCAGGGTTGGGGAATGAAGTTGAAGCCAGGGAAGTCCAAGGAGAATTTCTGAGGTGCAATTGGGGAGGACCAAAAGTTCAATCCTCTCATGATGAGATCCGATGCTCATAAGAAGGGGCTCCGTGCGGAAACGTATGGTACAGTCCAATCTTTCATTATTTACACAATTGATGTAGAGGGGTCTGGCGAGACTGGTCACCGGGATGTTGAACCTGTTGACGAGAGAGGCCAAAATAAAATTTCCTGCAGATCCAGAGTCCAAGAAGGCCACAGCAGGGAAGGAGAAGGCAGAGGCAGACATCCGCACAGGCACTGTAAGACGTGGAGAAGCAGAGTAGACATCAAGGACTGTCTCACCTTTGTGCGGAGTCAGCGTACGTCTTTCCAGGCGGGGAGGACGGATAGGACAATCCCTCAGGAAGTGTTCGGTACTAGCACAGTACAGGCAGAGGTTCTCCATACGGCGTCGTGTCCTCTCTTGAGGTGTCAGGCGAGACCGGTCGACCTGCATAGCCTCCACGGCGGAAGGCACAAGAACAGATTGCAGGGGACCAGAGGAGAGAGGAGCCGAGGAGGAGAAACACCTCGTGCGAACAGAGTCCATATCTTGGCGGAGTTCCTGACGCCTTTCGGAAAAACGCATGTCAATGCGAGTGGCTAGGTGAATAAGTTCATGTAGATTAGCAGGAATTTCTCGTGCGGCCAGAACATCTTTAATGTTGCTGGATAAGCCTTTTTTGAAGGTCGCGCAGAGGGCCTCATTATTCCAGGACAATTCTGAAGCAAGAGTACGGAATTGTACGGCATACTCGCCAACGGAAGAATTACCCTGGACCAGGTTCAACAGGGCAGTCTCAGCAGAAGAGGCTCGGGCAGGTTCCTCAAAGACACTTCGGATTTCCGAGAAGAAGGAGTGTACAGAGGCAGTGACGGGGTCATTGCGGTCCCAGAGCGGTGTGGCCCATGACAGGGCTTTTCCGGACAGAAGGCTGACTACGAAAGCCACCTTAGACCTTTCAGTGGGAAACAGGTCCGACATCATCTCCAGATGCAGGGAACATTGGGAAAGAAAGCCACGGCAAAACTTAGAGTCCCCATCAAATTTATCCGGCAAGGATAGGCGTAGCCCAGGAGCGGCCACTCGCTGCGGAGGAGGTGCAGGAGCTGGCGGCGGAGATGACTGCTGAAGCTGTGGTAGTAACTGTTGTAGCATAACGGTCAGTTGAGACAGCTGTTGGCCTTGTTGCGCTATCTGTTGTGACTGCTGGGCGACCACCGTGGTGAGGTCAGCGACAACTGGCAGAGGAACTTCAGCGGGATCCATGGCCGGATCTACTGTCACGATGCCGGCTGGCAGGTAGTGGATCCTCTGTGCCAGAGAGGGATTGGCGTGGACCGTGCTAGTGGACCGGTTCTAAGCCACTACTGGTTTTCACCAGAGCCCGCCGCAAAGCGGGATGGTCTTGCTGCGGCGGTAGTGACCAGGTCGTATCCACTAGCAACGGCTCACCTCTCTGGCTGCTGAAGATAGGCGCGGTACAAGGGAGTAGGCAGAAGCAAGGTCGGACGTAGCAGAAGGTCGGGGCAGGCAGCAAGGATCGTAGTCAGGGGCAACGGCAGAAGGTCTGGAAACACAGGCAAGGAACACACAAGGAACGCTTTCACTGGCACTAAGGCAACAAGATCCGGCAAGGGAGTGCAAGGGAAGTGAGGTAATATAGGGAAGTGCACAGGTGATTACCCTAATTGGAACCACTGCGCCAATCAGCGGCGCAGTGGCCCTTTAAATCGTAGAGACCCGGCGCGCGCGCGCCCTAGGGAGCGGGGCCGCGCGCGCCGGGACAGAACAGACGGGGAGCGAGTCAGGTAGGGGAGCCGGGGTGCGCATCGCGAGCGGGCGCTACCCGCATCGCGAATCGCATCCCGGCTGGCAGCGGGATCGCAGCGCCCCGGGTCAGAGGACGTGACCGGAGCGCTGCAGCGGAGAGAGTGAAGCGAGCGCTCCGGGGAGGAGCGGGGACCCGGAGCGCTCGGCGTAACAGTACTTATGTCCCTACACTTATTGTTACATTGAATATTTGGAATATTTAAGTTAGTTACATAAAAATTCACATTTTAAAGTTGTCTTTTTTTTTGTCTTGGTCCTGGTTCTTCTCTCTTAATATACACTGCTCAAAAAAATAAAAAGAACACTAAGATAGCACATCCTAGATCTGAATGAACTAGTCGTATGAAATACTTTCGTCTTTACATAGTTGAATGTGCTGACAACAAAATCACACAAAAATTATCAATGGAAATCAAATTCAACCAATGGAGGTCTGGATATGGAGTCACACTTAAAATCAAAGTGGAAAACCACACTACAGGCTGATCCAACTTTGATGTATTGCCCTCAACCCCTTAAGGACTCAGAGCGTACCTGTACGTCCTGAGTCCGCTCCCGTTCTATAATGCAGGGCTGGCCAGGACCCGTGGCTAATAGTGCGCGGCACTGATTGCGGTGCCGTGCGCTATTTACACTTAAGACGTGGCGTTCAAAGTTGAACACTGCATCTAAAATAAAAGTAAAACATTGCCAGTTAGCTCAGGGGGCTGTTTGGGATCACCGCGGCGAAATCACGGCATCCCGAACAGCTGTAGGACAGCAGGAAGATCCCTTACCTTGCCTCCTGGTGTCCGATCGCCCCATGACTGCTCAGTGCCTGAGATCCAGGCATGAGCAGTCAAGCGGCAGAATCATTGATCAATGGTTTCCTATGAAAAACCATTGATCAATGTAAAAGATCAGTGTGTGCAGTGTTATAGGTCCCTATGGGAGCTATAACACTGCAAAAACAAAGTGGGGAAAAAGTTAATAAAGATCATTTAACCCCTTCCCTAATAAAAGTTTGAATCACCCCAATTTACCCATTTAAAAAAAAACCTGTGTAAATAAAAATAAAAATAAACATATATGGTATCGCTGTGTGTGGAAATGTCCAAGTTATAAAAATATATAATTCATTAAACCGCATAGTCAATGGCGTACGTGAAAAAAAATTCCAAAGTCCAAAACAGTGTATTTTTGGTCACTTTTTATTTATTGAAAAATGAATAAAAAGCGCTCAATAAGTCCGATCAATACAAAAATGGTACCGCTAAAAACTTCAGACCATGGCGCAAAAAAATCACACCGCTACATACACGAAAAAATAAAAAAGTTATAGGGGTCAGAAGATTTTAATCGTATACATTTTCCTGCATGTAGTTATGATTTTTTTCAGAAGTACAACAAAATCAAACCTACATAAGTAGGGTATCATTTTAATCATATGGACCTACAGAATAAAGATAAGGTGTCATTTTTACCGAAAAATGGACTGTGTAGAAATAGAAGCCCCCATTTTTGGGTAATTACAAAGAAGAATTGGTGGTGCAAAAAAATAAGCCATCATATGGATTTTTAGGTGCAAAATTGAAAGAATTATGATTTTTTTTGAGGTAAGGAGGAAAAAACGAAAGTGCAAAAAACGGAAAAACCCTGAGTCCTTAAGGGGTTAAAACAAGTCAAAATGAGGCTCAGTAGTGTGTGTGGCCTCCACGTGCCCGGATGACCTCCCTACAACACCTAGGCATGCTCCTGATGAGGTGGCGGATGGTCTCCTGAGGGATGTCCTCCCAGACCTGGACTAAAGCATCTGCCAACTCCTGGACAGTCTGTGGAGCAACATGGCGTTGGTGGATGGAGCGTGACATGATGTCCCAGATGTGCTCAATTGGATTCAGGTCTGGGGAACGGAGCGGCCAGTCCATAGCATCAATGCCTTCCACTTGCAGGAACTGATGACACACTCCAGCCACATGAGGTCTAGCATTGTCTTGCATTAGGAGGAACCCAGAGCCAACCGCACCAGCATATGGTCTCACAAGAGGTCTGAGGATCTCATCTCGGTACCTAATGGCAGTCAGGATACCTCTGGCAAGCAGATGAAGGGCTGTGCGGCCCCCAAAGAAATGCCACCCCACACCATTACTGACCCACCACCAAACTGGTGATTCTGGAGGATGTTGCAGGCAGCAGAATGTTCTCCACAGTGTCTCCAGACTCTGTCACATCTGTCACGTGCTCAGTGTGAACCTGCTTTCATCTGTGAAGAGCAAAGGGCGCCAGTGGCGAATTTGCCAATCTTGGTGTACCCTGGCAAATGCCAAACGTTTGAGTGGACACATGCATATTTGTGGCCTGCTGGAGGTCATTTTGCAGGGCTCTGGCAGTGCTTCTCCTGCTCCTCCTTGCACAAAGGCGGAGGTAGCGGTCCTGCTGCTGGGTTGTTGCCCTCCTATGGCCTCCTCCACATTTCCTGATGTACTTGCCTGTCTCCTGGTAGCGCCTCCATGCTCTGTACACTACGTTGACAGACACAGCAAACCTTCTTGCCACAGCTCGCACTGATGTTCCATCCTGGATGAGCTGCACTACCTCAGCCACTTGTGTGGGTTGTAGACTCTGTCTCATGCTACCACGTGAAAGCACCACCAGCATTCAAAAGTGACCAAAACATCAGCCTGGAAGCATAGGAAGTGAGAAGTGGTCTGTGGTCACCACCTGCAGAACCACTCCTTTATTGGGGGTGTCTTGCTAATTGCCTATAATTTCCACCTGTTGTCTGTTCCATTTGCACAACAGCATGTGAAATTGATTGTCAATCAGTGTTGCTTCCTGAGTGGACAGTGTGATTTCACAGAAGAGTGATTGACTTGGAGTTACATTGTGTTGTTTGTGTTCCCTTTATTTTTTTGAGCAGTGTAGTTATTTAGCCCTCATGCAAATGGCGTGTACACAGAATCTGTACAGAAGAGCAATGGATGCCACTGTATGGTGTCTCTGCATGCCTCTGTATGGTGCTCCTGTGCACAGCTGTATTATGCAGATATTTTCCCCTAGAAGTAATGCTTCTAGGATAGAATGCGTCTGTATTATGGCATCCAGTACAGCATGCCACGATTTCTTTCTGTCAGATTCAGACAGAATCCAACAAGAAAAAAACTCTGAGTGTCTCTAGATGAAATTGGAGCCATATGTAGATACATTAGCTCCTCATGGGTGCTGTACAACAGTACTTCACAGTCTAAAGGTTGTATGGAGCCATAATATTGTAGTGTCTTCAAAGCAGATAATACTAAGTACTAGAAAAGGTTTTTCTACTATGACCTAAACTACTTAATAATATGAATGGTGCCCAGACGTACTTCCCATAACATGGTATCTAGCAACAACAACCATCTAACAAAATGTTAATACCATCATGTAAATACAACCATACACTACTCAAATATAGCATTAAGCCAAATAAAATCTTTAGTATATTGTTATCTAACATCAGTACTATACAGTATCTACAATGTCTATATAATACCACTGTACAATCATGGTGGTCGCCAACATTGGTTCCTGGCCATCTGTCTCTACCCCTCCAGTAGGAGCAGCCAGTGTGCCCAGTGAGTCCGCACTGGTCACATGCCCCTAAGGCCAGCCTTGATTGTCACACCAGTCTGCTGTTATATCTGAGTTGGCTGAAATACATTCTGGGAAAAAAATTGCCATGTGGACAAAAACCCAGCGATTAGTCAATAAAGGAATCGCTCATTTGTCAGCTATTCAATGGGATCCTGCAATCCTAAACATCATTATTTCACTTCTCCTTGTGTGTAAAAGGGATGTGCAGCCAACAAGGCTAACCTGAAGGACCATTTTTTTTTGTCAAAATCGTGGCGTTTTTCTCCCATAGAAGTCTATTAGAGTGAAAAAACGCCAAGAAAAACGATATGTAGGTTTTCACTTTGGTGTTTTTTCAGGTGGTTCTTAATCTTTTTTGGACTTTAGCGATCCAAAAAAGTGATGGAGATACCTTTTTTAATAAAATTTCGTAGGGTACCATTAAAAAAATAAAAATAAAAAAGATACAGTAGTGAAGGAAAAAATTGTATCTAACGAAATTTATCTTTTTTATTAAAATGTTTTTTATTAATTTTTAAACAGGGATCAATTTATGTGGGCGGGCAGGGACCTAAAAATGTAGCTGGCAATTAGAGATGAGCGAACTTACAGTAAATTCGATTCGGCACGAACTTCTCGGCTCGGCAGTTGATGACTTTTCCTGCATAAATTAGTTCAGCTTTCAGGTGCTCCCGTGGGCTGGAAAAGGTGGATACAGTCCTAGGAGAATCTTTCCTAGGAATGTATCCACCTTTTCCAGCCCACCGGAGCACCTGAAGGCTGAACTAATTTACGCAGGATAAGTCATCAACTGCCGAGCCGAGAAGTTCGTGACAAATCGAATTTACTGTAAGTTCGCTCATCTCTACCGGCAATAATAAAAATGTAGTGTGTGTGTGTTTTTCACTTTTTTTCTTTATTTTTTACATTTTTTTAGGTAGTGCAACTACTCCCAGCATAGAACACACTGTTAGTAGTACCTGTACTAATTGACAGATCGCACGTTGAGATCCTCCTGTATAATGTATAGATGCGGCCAGCCGCTCTTCTATGGTCCCCTCCACTGATGTATATATACACCTATTCATATTTCCCCCAGAGAGCTGTGATTGGTCAGATGGTTCCAGCCAATCACAGCTCTCTGTGGGAAATAGAAATATGTGTATATATATGGTAGTGCAGGGGACCATAGAAGAGCGGCCGGCCCCATCTATACATTATACAGGAGGATCACAGCGGGTGTCAGGAGTGACATCCGCTGTGATCTTTCCTTAAATGCAGGTACTACTACTCCCAACATGGAGCACACTCTGCTCCATGCTGGAAGCTGTAGTACCTGCATTAATAGACAGATCGCAACAGGTGTCAGAAGTTACACTTGCTGCGATCTGTCTATTAATGCAGGTACTTCAGCTCCCAGCATGGAGCAGAGTGTGCTCCATGTTGGGAATAGTAGTACTTGCAGGTAAGAACAGATCACAGCGGGTATCACTACTGACACCCGCTGAGATCGTCCTGTCTATAGCAGAGATGCGGAGTGGCTCTATACAGCGCTCACATCTCTGCACTATACTCTGGCTGGCCACTCACTCATTCATATTTCCCTCTGAGAGCTGTGATTGGCTGCAACCATCCGGCCAATCACCACTCTGGGCGGAAAATATGAATGAGTGATGTTCTATTCACATCACTGGTCGGAGTATAGTGCAGAGATGTGAGTGCTGTATAGAGCTGCTCCGCATCTCTGCTATATTATGGACGATCGCACGACTGACACCCGGGGCGATATATCTATTAGTACAGGTACTACTACTCCCATCATGGAACAGTCTGTTCCATGCTGGGAGTAGTAGTACTACCTAAAAAATGTGAAACACACACACACTTTATTAACAATTAATAAAAAATTTGTTATAAAATATAAATTTCGTTAAATAAAAATTTTTAAATCACTACTGCATCCTTTTTTTTTTTTTTTTTGGTGCCCAACAAATTTTGGGTACCATAATTGCAATTTCCACACAAATTAAAAAACGCCAGAAAAAACGCCAGATGCAGGAAATTGCACTGCCGTTTTTTCAGGCGTTTTTTTTTTTTCAAACCAAAAAACGCAGGACAAAAAAACAAGTAGAAACTTAGCCTTAATCAGATATCACAAAGGCCAAAGGCCCAAAGAAGCCAAAAAGAACACACTAGCAATACAATAGATCAGGGGTAGGCAACCTTTTGGTAGTGCTGTGCCCAAATTTTTTTCAAAGTCGCTTGGTGTGTTGGCAATATGGGTGTAGCTTATTGTGGGTGTGGCTTGCTGTGGGTGAGGTTTGTGGGGGTGTGGCTTGTCACAGGGTGGGATTTTTTCAGAATTGTCCCTATATATTGTTCTTGCTGCAAGGACCTTACGGTGAGAACAACCATTTTAACTCAGACCTGTATAATACAGATCCTAGAATCAGTCCCCACCACAATACAATTCCCAGAATCAATCCGCACCATAATACAGACCCCAGAATCACCACCCACCATAAAACAGACCCCAGAATCACCACCCACCATAATACAGACCCCAGAATCAGACTCCACCATAATACAGACCCCAGAATCACCACCCACCATTATACAGACTCCAGAATCACCACCCACCATAAACAGACCCCAGAATCACCACCCACCATAATACAGACCCCAGAATCACCACCCACCATAATACAGACCCCAGAATCACCACCCACCATAATACAGACCTCAGAATCACCACCCACCATAATACAGACCCCGGAATCACCACCCAGCATAATACAGACCCCAGAATCAGACTCCACCATAATACAGACCCCAGAATCACCACCCACCATAATACAGACTCCAAAATCACCACCCACCATAATATAGACCCCAGAATCAGACTCCAACATAATACAGACCCCAGAATCAGACTCCACCATAATACAGACCTCAGAATCACCACCCACCATAATACAGACCCCAGAATCACCACCCACCATAATACAGACCCCATAATCACCACCCACCATAATACAGACCTCAGAATCAGACCCCACCACAATACAGACCCCAGAATCACCACCCACCATAATACAGTCCCCAGAATCACAACCCACTATAATATAGACCCCAGAATCAGTCCCCACCACAATACAGATCCCAGAATCAACACCCAGCATAATACAGACCCCAGAATCAGATCCCACCATAATACAGACTCCATAATCAGACCCCACCATAATACAGACCCCAGAATCAGATCCCACCATGATACAGACCCCAGAATCAGACCCCAACATAATACAGACACCAGAATCACCACCCACCATAATACAGATGCCAGAATCACCACCCACCATAATACAGACCCCATAATCACCACCCACCATAATACAGACCCCAGAATCAGATCCCACCATGATACAGACCCCAGAATCAGACCCCAACATAATACAGACCCCAGAATCACCACCCACCATAATACAGACCCCATAATCACCACCCACCATAATACAGACCTCAGAATCAGACCCCACCACAATACAGACCCCAGAATCACCACCCACCATAATACAGTCCCCAGAATCACAACCCACTATAATATAGACCCCAGAATCAGTCCCCACCACAATACAGATCCCAGAATCAACACCCAGCATAATACAGACCCCAGAATCAGATCCCACCATAATACAGACTCCATAATCAGACCCACCATAATACAGATCCCAGAATCAGATCCCACCATGATACAGACCCCAGAATCAGACCCCAACATAATACAGACACCAGAATCACCACCCACCATAATACAGATGCCAGAATCACCACCCACCATAATACAGACCCCATAATCACCACCCACCATAATACAGACCCCAGAATCAGATCCCACCATGATACAGACCCCAGAATCAGACCCCAACATAATACAGACACCAGAATCACCACCCACCATAATACAGATGCCAGAATCACCACCCACCATAATACAGACCTCAGAATCACCACCCACCATAATACAGACCCCAGGATCACCACCCACTATAATACAGACCCCAGAATCAGACCCCACCATGATACAGACCCCAGAATCAGACCCCAACATAATACAGACACCAGAATCACCACCCACCATAATACAGATGCCAGAATCACCACCCACCATAATACAGACCTCAGAATCACCACCCACCATAATACAGACCCCAGAATCACCACCCACCATAATACAGACCCCAGAATCACCTCCCACCATAATACAGACCCCAGAATCACCACACACCACAATACAGACCGCAGAATCAGATCCCTCCATAATACAGACCCCAGAATCAGACCCCACCACAATACCGCCCCCCCCCCCCCCTTTACATATTACAGACCCCAGGATCAGACCCCAGTTGAGTTGCACGATGATATACATACAGTTACATCAACTGACTCACAATTCACATCTTTTACGGTCGGCAGCGTCCTCTTTACTTCTGTTCTCCATCTGGCTCAGACCACCCTGACGACTTCTTACAGCCAAAGCCCATCACTGCAGCATTTGCAGGACAAACATCTTAGTTTCTGCATTTTTCCAGTGCACTTCCCAGAAGTGCAGAATTCAGTGCAGTTTATTCCATTTCAAATAGTGTTACAGAAACAAAAGAAAGCGCTACATAGCGTAAAACCACTCGGGTGGATATGGCAAAACTAATGATTAGGCAAGCCTCTTACCCCAGGTGGTTGTGTGGACTCACACACAACAACGGTAAGCGTGAGTGAGCGGCAAGGTCCGGTCTGCAGCCTCCCAACCAGGTAAACAGCAACTGGGTATAGACTTCCAAGGAATGGTGGGTCTCCATGGCGCTGACCAAGGACGGACATGTCAGGTAAATGAAAGGTGATTTTATTGGGATAATGCAACGCGTTTCACCGGGCTTACGCGGCGAAACGCGTTGCATTATCCCAATAAAATCACCTTTCATTTACCTGACGTGTCCATCCTTGGTCAGCACCGTGGAGACCCGCCATTCCTTGGAAGTCTATGCGCAAATAGTGTTACAGCGACCTGTCTTCGCCTTTGTCAATTATGAGAGGCGACGAAACGTAGCATGCTCTGTAACACTGTTTGAAATGGAATAAACTCCACTGAATTCTGCACTTTACTTTGGTGAGCTATTATTTTCCTTGGATATAAGTAAATAGTTAGGTATGTAGCTATGCAGGTAGGTAAGTAGATATGGAGGTAAGTTCCTAGGTAGGAAGCAAGGTAGGTAAATGGGTAGCTATGTATGTATGTATGTATGTAGGTAGGTACTTAGGTTGCTATGTAGGTAAGTAGCTATGTAGGTAGGTAGCCTGCCGACTCTTCCCCTTCACCTGCACCCCCCCTCCCCATCATCTGAATCCCTGTCACCTGCACCCCCCTTCCCCTGGTCACTTGTACCATCACTTGCACCCTCTCCCCATCACTTGAACCCCCCATCACTTGCACCACCACTCCTTCACTTGCACCCCATCATCACTTGCACCCCCCATCATTACTTGCATCCCCCATCATTACTTGCATCCCCCACCATCACTTGCACCCCCATCATCACTTGCACCCCCCATCATTACTTGCACCCCCTCATCATCACTTTGCACCCGACTCATCTTCATCATTTTGCACCCTCCCTCATCTTCATCACTTTGCACCCCCTCTCATCATCATCACTTTGCACCCCCATAATCATCATCACTTGCACCCCATCATCACTTGCACCCTCCATCATCACTTTGCACCCCCTCTCATCATCATCACTTTGCTCCCCCCCCTCATCATCATCATCACTTACACCCCCCTCATCATCACTTGGCACCCCCCTCATCATCACTTTGCACCCCCCTCATCTTCATCATTTTGCACCCCCCTCATCTTCATCACTTTGCACCCCCTCTCATCATCATCACTTTGCACCCCCATAATCATCATCACTTTGCACCCTCCTCCTCATCATCATCACTTGCACCCCATCATCACTTGCACCCTCCATTATCACTTTGCACCCCCTCTCATCATCATCACTTTGCTCTCCCCCTCATCATCATTATCACTTACACCCCCCCTCATCATCACTTTGCACCCCCCTCATCATCACTTTTCACCCCGCTCATCTTCATCACTTTGAAACCCCCCTCAACGTCATCACTTTGCACCCCCCTCAACGTCATCACTTTGCACCCCCCTCATCATCACTTTGCACTCCCCCCTCATCATCATCACTTTGCATCCCCCCTCATCATCATCGCTTTGCACCCCCCTCATCATCATCATCACTTTGCACCCCCCTCATTTTCATCACTTTGCACCCTCCTCCCCTCATCATCATCACTTAGCACCCCCCCTCCCCTCATCATCATCACTTTGCACCCCCCCTCCCTCATCATCACTTTGCCCTCCCTCCCCTCATCATAATCACTTTGAACCCCCCCTCCCCACATCATCATCACTTTGCCCCCCCTCCCCTCATCATCATCACTTTGCACCCCCCCTCCCCATTATCATCACTTTGCACCTTCCTCCCCCATCATCATCACTTTGCACCCCCCTCCCCTCATCATCATCACTTTGCACCCCTCCCCTCATCATCATCCTTTTGCACCCCCCTCCCCATCATCATCACTTTGCACCCCTCCCCTCATCATCATCACTTTGCACCCCCCTCACCTCATCATCATCACTTTGCACCCCTCCCCTATCATCATCACTTTGCACCCCTCCCCTCATAATCATCCTTTTGCACCCCCCTCCCCCATCATCATCACTTTGCACCCCTCCCCTCATAATCATCCTTTTGCACCCCCCTCCCCCATCATCATCACTTTGCACCCCTCCCCTCATCATCATCACTTTGCACCCCCTCCTCCCCTCATCATCATCACTTTCCACCCCCTCCTCCCCTCATCATCATCACTTTGCACCCCCCCTCCCCTCGTCATAATCACTTTGCACCCCCCTCCCCTCATCACATCACTTTCCACCCCCTCCTTCCCTCATCATCATCACTTTGCACCCCCCTCCCCTCATCATAATCACTTTGCACCCCCCCTCCCCTCATCATAATCACTTTGCACCCCCCTCCCCTCATCACATCACTTTCCACCCCCTCCTCCCCTCATCATCATCACTTTGCACCTCCTCCTCCCCTCATCATCATCACTTTCCACCCCCTCCTCCCCTCATCATCATCACTTTGCACCCCCCTCCCCTCATCATAATCACTTTGCACCCCCCTCCCCTCATCACATCACTTTCCACCCCCTCCTCCCCTCATCATCATCACTTTGCACTCCCCCTCCCCTCATCATAATCACTTTGCACCCCCCCCCTCCCCTCATCACATCACTTTGCAAACCCCCTCATCCCCCCTCCCGTCACCTTGCCTCCCCTGCTCTACTAATGCCAGGATGATAAAAAAAAAAACCTAACTGTTACTCACCTATTTCCCACGCCTGACCACGAGGGGGCAGAGTAGGTAGCCTGCCGACTCTTCCCCTTCACCTGCACCCCCCCTCCCCATCATCTGAATCCCTGTCACCTGCACCCCCCTTCCCCTGGTCACTTGTACCATCACTTGCACCCTCTCCCCATCACTTGAACCCCCCATCACTTGCACCACCACTCCTTCACTTGCACCCCATCATCACTTGCACCCCCCATCATTACTTGCATCCCCCATCATTACTTGCATCCCCCACCATCACTTGCACCCCCATCATCACTTGCACCCCCCATCATTACTTGCACCCCCTCATCATCACTTTGTACCCGACTCATCTTCATCATTTTGCACCCTCCCTCATCTTCATCACTTTGCACCCCCTCTCATCATCATCACTTTGCACCCCCATAATCATCACTTGCACCCCATCATCACTTGCACCCTCCATCATCACTTTGCACCCCCTCTCATCATCATCACTTTGCTCCCCCCCTCATCATCATCATCACTTACACCCCCCTCATCATCACTTGGCACCCCCCTCATCATCACTTTGCACCCCCCTCATCTTCATCATTTTGCACCCCCCCTCATCTTCATCACTTTGCACCCCCTCTCATCATCATCACTTTGCACCCCCATAATCATCATCACTTTGCACCCTCCTCCTCATCATCATCACTTGCACCCCATCATCACTTGCACCCTCCATTATCACTTTGCACCCCCTCTCATCATCATCACTTTGCTCTCCCCCTCATCATCATTATCACTTACACCCCCCCTCATCATCACTTTGCACCCCCCTCATCATCACTTTTCACCCCGCTCATCTTCATCACTTTGAAACCCCCCTCAACGTCATCACTTTGCACCCCCCTCAACGTCATCACTTTGCACCCCCCTCATCATCACTTTGCACTCCCCCCTCATCATCATCACTTTGCATCCCCCCTCATCATCATCGCTTTGCACCCCCCTCATCATCATCATCACTTTGCACCCCCCTCATTTTCATCACTTTGCACCCTCCTCCCCTCATCATCATCACTTAGCACCCCCCCTCCCCTCATCATCATCACTTTGCACCCCCCCTCCCTCATCATCACTTTGCCCTCCCTCCCCTCATCATAATCACTTTGAACCCCCCCTCCCCACATCATCATCACTTTGCCCCCCTCCCCTCATCATCATCACTTTGCACCCCCCTTCCCATCATCATCACTTTGCACCTTCCTCCCCCATCATCATCACTTTGCACCCCCCTCCCCTCATCATCATCACTTTGCACCCCTCCCCTCATCATCATCCTTTTGCACCCCCCTTCCCATCATCATCACTTTGCACCCCTCCCCTCATCATCATCACTTTGCACCCCCCCCTCACCTCATCATCATCACTTTGCACCCCTCCCCTATCATCATCACTTTGCACCCCTCCCCTCATAATCATCCTTTTGCACCCCCCTCCCCAATCATCATCACTTTGCACCCCTCCCCTCATCATCATCACTTTGCACCCCCTCCTCCCCTCATCATCATCACTTTCCACCCCCTCCTCCCCTCATCATCATCACTTTGCACCCCCCCTCCCCTCGTCATAATCACTTTGCACCCCCCTCCCCTCATCACATCACTTTCCACCCCCTCCTTCCCTCATCATCATCACTTTGCACCCCCCTCCCCTCATCATAATCACTTTGCACCCCCCCTCCCCTCATCATAATCACTTTGCACCCCCCTCCCCTCATCACATCACTTTCCACCCCCTCCTCCCCTCATCATCATCACTTTGCACCTCCTCCTCCCCTCATCATCACTTTCCACCCCCTCCTCCCCTCATCATCATCACTTTGCACCCCCCTCCCCTCATCATAATCACTTTGCACCCCCCTCCCCTCATCACATCACTTTCCACCCCCTCCTCCCCTCATCATCATCACTTTGCACTCCCCCTCCCCTCATTATAATCACTTTGCACCCCCCCCTCCCCTCATCACATCACTTTGCAAACCCCCTCATCCCCCCTCCCGTCACCTTGCCTCCCCTGCTCTACTAATGCCAGGATGATAAAAAAAAAAACCTAACTGTTACTCACCTATTTCCCACGCCTGACCACGAGGGGGCAGAGTTCACAGGTCTCCTCTTAGTGAAGCCTCAGGTCCTGCAGCTCACACTGAGAGGAGGTGTGCACACAGCTGAAAGCGTTGCTCGCTCAACTGGGGATCCGAGACAAGTGTCCTGGATCCCCATTAGCAGAGTGAGCTCCTCTCCGCCCGGAGCCAGCCCCGCGTGCCACTCAAAAGCATCCCGCGTGCCATGAGTGGCCCGTGTGCCAGGAGTTGCCAACCCCTGCTATAGACGGAATTTCAGAATTCTCAGTTCCTTTTCCATGCAATGCCGTATATCTGAGATGAAACTGCCCTATTGTCTGTCATTCAGAAATGTAAAAACGCCTTGTGTTCTATCGGGCCTGCTGACAATGTACACAAATACTGTTGCATCCAATACAGAAGCATAATGCCCTGTCATATGTATATATAATCATATCTGGACTGTGTAGGAAATACACTATACACTGCAGTCATATAAACAGCTACACAATGATGGAATGTTTGGTTGTCATATGGTGTAATTACATGTTACTGCAGTGATCTCCTGGTACTGGATTATTAGAGAGCGTTCTAGTGACCATGTAACATATCCTTCTCATGTGGATGATTATGGTGTAGTGGTCTCATATTTCATCAGTGTGTGTGCTCCTTATCTACCCCAAATCTGCCCATGTCCGCCTAGCTACATATGCTCATATTGACTGAGCCTGTGTGTGCATTATGCCTTATATATATGTCAATGTAGCATGAAATGCCTCCATATTGTCTCTATTTAGTGCCAATGTTCTATCTACTTCATAGACCGAAAGGGGCTCCTTGATGCACAAAGTATCAGGGAAAGGAAAATACTGCCTTTGCAATAAAGCTATGGTCTTAAAACGGTAGACCCCCGGCTCTTGCAAAACTATAACTTCCAGTATGGTCAGACAGCCGCTGCTGGAAGTTGTAGTTTTGCAGCATTTGGAGGTCCACAGTTTGGAGGCCACTGCCATAAAGAAAATTTCAATCAGTAGGTCAAATTTTAAAAACCCATGCTCTGTAGTCTAATAGAAAATGTAAGGAGATATATCATGCACAAAAACTCCTGCGGATAAGGGATACAGGTTAAATCACGCGCGGGGGTGGGGGGGGGTTGCGGCTTTCTTCTCTGGGAACGGGGTGTGCCGACCCCCACACAAAGTGGCAGGTGACACGCCCACTCCATTCATCTCTATGGCCTTTCGGATATCTTTCGGATATCTTTGCCTCTCCCATAGAGATATATAGAGAGGGGACGTGTCAGGCACTGTTTCATGTGGGAGTCGACATGCTCCGTTCCCAGGGAGAGCTGGGGCCCTTTACAGAAATATATTTTGGAATCAGCTTATTCTCAAGAGACTCTTTCAGTAACTACGGATTGTTCAAATTGGACAACCCCTTTTAGTCAAAAGGAATATGTAGAAAATTACTGGTATAAAATTCCTCTTATTCCTCTTGGAAACAGGTCAAATATAGCGCTAGTCCATTATTTTCCTTCTACTGCATAATACCCTTTCTATGAACCAGAAAGCACTGTGCACTAAGGCTCATGCTTTGTAGGACCTAACACAACCATGGTTGGTCTAGTAGTTCAATATATATATATTCCCTGCAGCCTCCCTGGCCAGGTGGAAGCATCTGATGTCCTTTTCTTTTGAACCTGCACAATATCTTGCAATAAACTTGCTACCTGGGTTTTACAGAATCTGTAAGTGACGTTTTATTACATTTCTCTGCTGGATTTATCATCTTTCTCTCAGTAGCAGCTAAAAAAGACTATTTAGAAAGTTGATTCATTTTTCAGGAAATTAATAAGCAATAATAAAAAATAAATCATTGCTAAGGATCCCAAAGTCCTCAGCACTTTCAAGAGTCTGGTCTTTTTAGGGTAACTATCACACAGAAAAAAAATGTTTCATAGCAACATGTCAGAAGTTTTGATTGGTGGAGGTCTGGGTCCATTGTTTATGGACTGTCTACAAATCCAGACACCGCTTGCACCACTCTCCAAGCAAAGGCAAAGCAGAAAGGAATGAGCACGGTGCTTCTGACCATACCTTTGACCAAAGAGGCTCTCGGCATCGGAACTCTCCCTGGTCAGAACGTCTAGTTACCATGACATGTCAAAAGTTTTTTTTCAAAGTGTTTTTTTCAAAGAATAAATCTATGATTGAGAATATGAATCTTAGGAAGTCATCAGTCCCTGGAGTCCCACCGAACAGCAGAATAATGGAGCTGCAGGGCTGCCTCTCTTTAACCCCTTAAGGACTCAGCCCATTTTGGCCTTAAGGACTCAGACAATTTAATTTTTACGTTTTCATTTTTTCCTCCTCGCCTTCTAAAAATCATAACTCTTTTATATTTTCATCCACAGACTAGTATGAGGGCTTGTTTTTTGCGCGACCAGTTGTCCTTTGTAATGACATAACTTATTATATAATAAAATGTATGGCGCAACCAAAAAACACTATTTTTGTGGGGAAATTAAAACGAAAAACGCAATTTTGCTAATTTTGGAAGGTTTTGTTTTCACGCCGTACAATTTATGGTAAAAGTGACGTGTGTTCTTTATTCTGAGGGTCAATACGATTAAAATGATACCCATTATTATATACTTTTATATTATTGTTAAAAAAAATCACAAACTTTTTAACCAAATTAGTACGTTTATAATCCCTTTATTTTGATGACCTCTAACTTTTTTATTTTTCCGTATAAGTGGCGGTATGGGGGCTCATTTTTTGCGCCATGATCTGTACTTTTTTTTGATACCACATTTGCATATAAAAAACTTTTAATACATTTTTTATAATTTTTTTTAAATAAAATGTATTAAAAAAGTAGGAATTTTGGACTTTTTTTATTTTTTTTCGTTCACGCCGTTCACCGTACGGGATCATTAACATTTTATTTTAATAGTTCGGACATTTACGCACGCGGCGATACCAAATATGTCTATAAAAAATGTTTTTTACGCTTTTTGGGGGTAAAATAGGAAAAAATGGACATTTTACTTTTTTATTGGGGGAGGGGATTTTTCACTTTTTTTTTACTTTTACTTTTACATTTTTTTACATTTTTTTTTACACTTGAATAGTCCCCATAGGGGACTATTCATAGCAATACCATGATTGCTAATACTGATCTGTTCTATGTATAGGACATAGAACAGATCAGTATTATCGGTCATCTCCTGCTCTGGTCTGCTCGATCACAGACCAGAGCAGGAGACGCCGGGAGCCGCACGGAGGAAGGAGAGGGGACCTCCGTGCGGCGTTATGAATGATCGGATCCCCGCAGCAGCGCTGCGGGCGATCCGATCGTTCATTTAAATCGCGAACCGCCGCAGATGCCGGGATCTGTATTGATCCCGGCACCTGAGGGGTTAATGGCGGACGCCCGCGAGATCGCGGGCGTCGGCCATTGCAGGCGGGTCCCTGGCTGCGATTAGCAGCCGGGATCAGCCGCGCATGACACGGGCATCGCTCCGATGCCCGCGGTTATGCTTAGGACGTAAATGTACGTCCTGGTGCGTTAAGTACCACCTCACCAGGACGTACATTTACGTCCTGCGTCCTTAAGGGGTTAAAGGGGTACTCTGCCCCTAGACATCTTATCCCCTATCCAAAGGATCTGCCTGCTGTGTATCTGGTGTTCGTTTAGAGCGTCGGGTGCAGCAGCAGAGGCTCGTGACACCATGGCCACGCCCCCTCCCATAGACTTGCATTGAGGGGGCATGGCAGTGATGTCAGGAGCGGGGTGTGACCGTGACATCACGAGCCTCCGCTTCTCATTGCAATCCGGCACAAAGCGAAGTTTGCTCCATGCACCGGATGTCTGGGATGCCGCAGCCGAGATCGCAGGGGTTCAGCAGAACAGATGTCTATCATTGGTAGTAAGTTGTATATTAGACATTGCTTTCTCTGGTCAAGTGGTCATGTAATGTATACACTAATTCAGTCGGCGCCTGCTGTGCATGGAATGTAGTGTGAACCCAGCCTTAAAAAGGGTTTTTCAAAGAAAAAATGGGCCAACAAATTGGGGAAAAATTCCATAAAAAAGTTTCAGGGGAGTAAACTAAGACTGGTGGGTCTACTGGAGAGGCTGTACTGAAACGAAGGAAGATTAAGGGTGAGTATTGTTTTTTTTTTTCTTCCATTTTTCCCCTTTAACTCCATTAACACAACATTAATTCAACAGGTTTTTGATCTAAGCAATGATGTAGCTATGGGGACTGTAGATCTATGAATAGGGGTCATAGACAAAGATATCTGAATGGATGAACACGCTTGTCATTAAGTGTATATAGATCTCACAGTGACAGCAGTCTAGTATGAATATATGGTATACAGTGAAACAAGACAGTATTGTGACGTGCGTTGGGGGCCCAGTTTACATCATAATAGCCCAGGAGATTTAAGCTATAATAGGTCTTAGCATAACCTTTGATTCATATTGGTTATGAGGGCCATGTTTTGATGCGGGAATAATAAAACAAGCAATAGAATCATTAACCCTGCACTGTCTGATGCATGTAGACATCCTACAGGACAAGTTGGGGGTATACATGTGAATTCTCCCATTGCAGCATGTCTAATAAATGCCTTGGGGGTGAGTCATTTAATAAAAATCCTGTAAGTGGGGGTGGGGGCTTCTTTATGGCAACCTGTTTTAGGGCCAGCAATATGGTAATTTGCAATGTCTTTGCTATTTTATGCAGAGCATTAGCTGAAGCAATTTCATGCATATGGATATAATGCATTAGGTAGAGTCATTTAAATATAGTGAAACTAATTTTATCATGATTAGTTGTAGGATGCTCCGACACCATCTCATCCATAGAGGAGCCAATTTGCATGAAAATGCCTGTGGTTGCCATAGTAACGGGCAAGGCGCTGACGGTCGGGGTCGGCACCAGGAGGGGAGTTTGTATTAAAAATCGGTCTCCAAAGTCCCCCCGCCTTTTAATTCATTACGGGCTGAAAGTAAAACAAATGAATAGCTAAAACACTCATTAGCGTGACGCTGCCCCTCCTGCAGAACAAGAGAGCGACGGGTACAGAAGGAGAGAGTGAGACACAAAGTGAGAGGGAGAGAAGCCACATCCAGCGTGTGACATTAGACGTAATGCATCCAAAGACAGAAGAAACCAAAACTGCACTTACAGGCCTCATTGAAGGATTAAATTACTTCCTACCACCATTTTTATTGCAAATATACACAGGTGGATTGCCTTGCATGAAATAAAATTAATTTCAACTTTGTATAAATTGGTTCTTGTGTTATGATGGGAAATGAAGGGACTTTATACATACGACCATAACTTGTGTGTACTTAAGGATTTATTTGTTTTGAGCTAAACTTTTAATTAGCACCAACATGTTTTGCGGAGCAGTACAAAGAATTTATTCACTCACATCCGCTCCAGTGCCCAATAGGGCTCACATGGTAATTTCTATTTCGCACATACACCCTAGGGGAGATTTAATGGAAGATAATAAACCAATACATGTATTTGAAGAAGAAGTGGGAGGAAGCCAAAGTGCTTAGAAAAAAATGTATTTAAAGGGTATCTAAAGCAAGAAGTCACCCTGATCAGGAGTATAGCCACAGTGCTCTGTCTTTTTATTACAGAATGCCATCCCCTGCTCATACACCACATTCATCACATACTGCTCTAGTACAGTGAGGAGCAATGGGAAGATCCCAACAAACAGTCCAGCACTCCAGAGTATGATATAAAAGAAACTTCTATTAGTAATCCATTGGTAAAATCACAAAGGCAGTGCAAGTAAAACTAACCGACGCGTTTCGTATAGCCTTTATCAAGGTATAAAGAAAATAGACCTTAGGTGATGAATAAATAATACTAGTCTGTAATAGCACTGCCTCCTAATAAAATTGTGAAAGAGCAGACACCTGTGTATCTCGCCTCGTGCACACCCATTCACGGTAGTTAACTCAATGTGTGTCGAAATAAAACATCAAACCACATAAGAAGGCAAATGCCTCACACAAAGAGAAAACGCAGCTTGTGTGTGCATAGGAACATATTGGAAATGCACACCTAAAAAAGTTAAGAAAAATATATCCATAGTAAATAATCAAATTATCATATGGAATCTTGAGAGAGTAGTCATATTTTAAAGAAACCATGATTGATAACATATAAAAATATAGAAAAAGGTTTAAATTACCTCATAGCTGGTTATGCATAGGAAAATCGGAACCGCATTATACACTGTTTTAAAGGTCTGCTAAAATGGTAGCACTTATGGTACATTTGCTGAGGGAAAAACACAGACAATGATGAAAAAAAACTGTTGGGCTAGTTCACACACGGCATACCCTATCACAGCAATAAACAAAAGATGTATGTTAATTTAACAGAAAAAGCACAAAAAACTAAACAAACTGGATATGCTAAAAAGTGTGAATAGAACAAAATATGAATAACCGATGTATATGTAAATATTATTCTCACCAAAAAATAACATTGTCAATAGAAATACATAACATCAGAATGATAATTCATGCCCGGGGTATTCTGGTGTACATTTTCAGCATCCAGAATACTTCCCAGGCATGAAGTTTCTTAATCCTGTTTCCTTCCCGAGGAGGTCTTGAAACATGTTCAATGGCAGTTACCCTAAGTGAAGAGACAGACCCATCATGATGTTCTCTAAAATGTTTAGATGCACCCAAAGATGCCTTCATATTGATAGGGGCACAAGCACCTGGGATATGTTCATATATCCTCCTCATTAATTGTCTGCATGTAGACCCTAAATATTGTTTGGCACATGTTGTGCATGTGATGCAGTAGACTACATATGTAGCGGTACATGACATGTAAGAGAGGATTTTAAAAGACTGTTGTGTTACTGAAGATGTTATAGTGGAAATTTTGTGCATATATTTGCATATTGTGCATCTGGTGTGTCCACAGGGGACGTTGCCTTGATGGCGTAACCAGTTCTTATTTGTTTGTTGACCACTATTATTGACAGAAGTGAGTTACAAAATATTGCCTATTGTGCTGTTGTGCTTGGCAACAAACCTGCATCCATCCTGTAAGATAGACTTGAGGACACTGTCCTCCCGCAAAATCGGTAAGTATCTGTTCACAATGTTTTTTATATTTGTAAATGTTTACTGTACAGTGTAGAGATGGTAAGCGGACTCTTAGAAGTATCTGTTTCTTTTGTGTCCATATGTTTATCACGTTCTTTGAGAAAATCAGATCTGGGCCTGTCTTTCACTTTATTTTTGGTGTTTTGAACAATTCCATGGGGATAGCCCCTTCTCCTTAACCTTTGTTCTATGACATGACATTCCTTTGTGAAGGCCTCCTCAAAGGAGCACAAGTGTCGGACTCTAGTGAACTCACCCAATGGTAAATTATTTATAGTATGTTTTTGGTGGGAGATTTTAGCATGCAACAAAGAATTACTGGATATTTTATTCCTGTAAAGAGTGGTGTCAACTGAATTATTGGTTAAAGGGGTACTCTGGCCCTGAGACATCTTATCACCTATCCAAAGGATAGGGGATAAGATGTCTCACCGTGGGGGTCCCGCAGCTGGGGACCCCCGCAATCTGCCGCGGTGCCAGCTCACAAACAGCCGGGTGGTGACCACGGGGCCGGAGTATCGTTACGTCACCCCCCCCCCCGCCCCCGTTATGCATGTCTATGGGAGGGGGCATGACCACATAGCTACATCTAAGTAGTGTATTATTTTGTACCTGTTTATCTGTCAAGGGCCTAGATACTGTGAAAGTCCAGGCAAAAGTAATCACTGGCTGGTGTTTCACTAAAATATGTTTTTTTAAGCGTACTGTAGCGCATTTTTCTGCCCTCATAAGTGCATACCACATACATACATCTAAGTAGTGTACTATTTTGTACCTGTTAATCTGTCAAGGGCCTAGATACTGTGAAAGTCCAGGCAAAGTACTCACCGGCTGGTGTTGTTCTCAGATACTTTTTTAAGTGTACTGTAGTGCATTTTTCTGCCCTCGTAAGTGCATACCACATACCAAAATCTAAGTAGTGTACTATTTTGTACCTGTTAATCTGTCAAGGGCCTACATACTGTGAAAGGACAGCCAAAAGTACTCACCGGCTGGTGTTTTACTCCAATACGTTTATTAAGCGTACTGTAGCGCATTTTCTGCCCTCATAAATGCATACCACATACCTACATCTAAGTAGTATAGTATTTTGTACCTGTTAATCTGTTATGAGCCTAGATACTGTGAAAGGACAGTCAAAAGTACACACCTGCTGCTGTTCTAGACAAATACTGTTTTAAGCATAGTGAAGCATATTGTACTCCCCTCATATACGCACTAAGTATGTCAGGCAGAGAAGTGCCAGGACATGCACAGAGGAGTGGAAGAGGCCTAAATTCATCAGGCAGAGGTTGCAGCAGACTAGAGGCGAGTGGCAGCAGGAGTCGCAGTGAGAGGCCTGAGCTTCCGGTATCAGCTAGCGGTCGTGTCTCGACCAGCAACCCATCTGCCATCATCAATTAGTTAACACGGTCATCCACTTCATCACAAGTGACATCTGATACCCCCAGTCAACAGTCGGTGGGTTCCTCAGACACAACCCTAAGTTGGCATAGCCTAGGAACAGTCCCTTTCCTCCCATTGCTTCTGTCCTATGCTGTTCCCTCCCCTAAAGAAGTATCTTATGCTGTGGGTTCAGCTCCCACTATTCAGTGAGGATGATCTAATAGAGGACAGTCTGTAGCTACTGCCCAGCCAAGAAGTGGAGACATCTGCCGTTTCCTCCGCTAGGCGGGCAAGTAGTGATGAGGAGAGTGACGTGGGAGGCGGTGTTGCAAGGTTTCAGGGTCCTGAAGCAGGCACTGTTGAGGAATCTGAGGAGGACATCAGTGACGTGCAGACACTTGTTGATGATGATGAAGCCGATCGCAATCGGGAGCTGTGTGCAGAAGGGGCTTCATCATCATCAGGAGAAGAGAGTTGCAGGTTGCCCGTGAGGCAGCAGCTGAGCCAGCAAGGTGGTAGCATGGTTGGCAGTCAGCATGGTGGCAGAAGTGGATATTCTGGAGCCAGACGTGCCCAGGGGGAGACCACCTGCTTCTTCGCAAACAAATGACGACTTAGGACTCTCCACCTCAGTACGGCACAAGCCATCAGTTCTCTCAAAGGTGCAGAGTCCACTACTTGAAAAGGGAGGGACTGCAGCACCAGCAACTTGGACAGGAGCACATTCAGCTTCTGCACCATTGGATGAGTGGGTGCATATTGTTGTTTCTTGGGCATGGTTTCACCGATGGATTGTTGGAGGAATCGATGACTAAAAGTAGGAGGAGCAGGAGCATCTGGAGTGATAGAAGGAGGAGCAGGAGCAGCCAGAGGAGCTAGAGGGTTATGAGGAAGTCGAGACAGAGGACCCAGACACACTGTGGCAGTATGCTGTGGAGATGGAGGCAGGGAGAGCCTCCAAGTCACATGCACAAATAGCACAATGTATGCTCACTTGCTTGCGTAGTGACAGCCGAATTGTCACCATTCAGCAGCGGGATGACTTCTGGATCTCCATCTTATTGGACCCTCGCTACCGCCACAAATTAGGGGACTTTGTTTACACACCGCTGAGAGGGAGGACAAAGTGACCTACTACAGAGGCATCCTATGTAGTCAGTTGGCCGATGCCTATCGGCACCATTGTATGTCCTCTCGCAAGTCTGAATCGGGGGGCCCCCTGTGTTCACCTCCATCAGCAGCAGTCGCTGATGAGTAGCTTTTTTCACCCGCATAGAGAAGCAACTTATCAGCAGCAGGTAGACCTGGAGCAGGACCTGAACCAGCATATGGTGGCATACCTTGACATGCCCATGTCAACACACCTTGAAGATCCGCTGGACTTCTGGGCAGCCAGACTTGATTCGTGGCCGAAACTAGCAGAGTTTGCCCTGGAAAAGCTGTTTAGTGCAGCAGGGGCCATAGTCACCCCAAGGAGAACTCATCTGTCCATGAAAAATGTGGAGAGACTGACCTGTGAAGATGAATCAGGCATGGATCAGCCAGGATTTCCAACCATGAATGATTCACCATCGTGTCACACCAACACTTCAAAAATATGGATAGTGCCAAACAGATTTAAGGCGCTGCTCCCCAGTTAAAAACATTCCTCCGCATCAGACCTTTTTTCACCCAACTTCGTCACCGGGTAATGGTATTGCCACCCACCGCACATCTCTGTCCCAAGGTCAATTTCAGGACTCCTGATGCTGCTGCCACTTCCAGGCTGTCTTATTCAGCTACTATATGGTCTCTTCTCATGCTTCAGCCAACTCCAGGCTGTGCCATTCAGCCACTATGTGGTCTTTTCATGCTTCAGCCACCTCCAGGCTGTGCAATTCAGCCACTATATGGTCTCCTCATGCTTCAGCCACCTCCAGGCTGTGCCATTCAGACACTATATGGTCTCTTCATGCTTCAGCCAACTTCAGGCTGTGTCATTCAGCCACTATATGGTCCCCTCATGCTTCAGCCACCTCCAGGCTGTGCCATTCAGCTACTACATGGTCTCTTCGTGCTGCCACAAACTCCAGGCGGCTGTGCCATTCAGCCACTATATGGTCTCCTCATGCTTCAGCCACCTCCATGCTGTGTCATTCAGCCAATATATGGTTCACTGATACTGCTGGCCCTGGGCCTAGCTACCATAAATCTTTAATTTAAATTTCAAAATTCATCTTTTAATCTTAGGGATTGTGAAGCCCTAGTGTCTACTCATGCTGCTGCAAGCTCCAGGCTGTGTCATTCAGCAACTATATGGTCTCCTCATTCTGCCAACACCTCCACACTGTGTCATTTAGCCACTATATGGTCTTCTCATGCTTCAGCCACCTCCAGGCTGTGCCATTCAGACACTATGTGGTCTCCTTATACTTTAGCTACCTCCAGGCTGTGCCATTCAGACACTATATGGTTTCATCATGCTTCAGCTACCTCCAGGCTGTGCCATTCAGACACTATATGGTCTCCTCATGCTTCAGCCAACTCCAGGCTGTGCCATTCAGACACCATATGGTCTCCCAATGCTGCCACAAACTTCAGTCAGTCATTCAGCCACTATATGGTCTCCTCATACTGATGCCACCTCCAGGCTCTGTCATTGGGCTGCCATGTGATATGTGACTTCTTGTTATATTTTGGTCCTTTGTACCCACATGCCAGGGCCCGGGACACTAAAACTTGGGAGTTAACATTTCTATTTCAAAATCCTCAATTTCAATTTCAAAATCTAAAATTTCTATTTAAAAATCTTAAATTTCAATGGTCTCCTCATGCTTGTGCCAACTCCAGGCTGTGCCATTCAGACACTATATGGTCTCCTTATGCTTCAGCCAACTCAAGGGTGTGTCATTCAGCCAATATATGGTTTACTGATGCTACTGGGCCTGGGCCTAAACATTGATATGGTAGCACTAGCTACCATAAATCTTCAATTTAAATTTCGAAATTCATATTTTAATCTTAGGGGTTGTGAAGCTTTAGTGTCTACTCATACTGCTGCCAACTCCAGGCTGTGCCATTCAGACACTATATGGTCTCCTCATACTTCAGCCACCTCCAGGCTGTGCCATTCAGACACTATATGGTCTCCTCATGCTTCAGCTAAATCCAGGCTGTGCCATTCAGACACTTTATGGTCTCCCCATGCTGCCACAAACTACAGGAAGTCATTCAGCCACTATATGGTCTCCTCATACTGATGCCACCTCCAGGCTGTGCCATTGTGCTGCCATGTGACATGTGACTCCTTGTTATATTTGGTCCTTTGTACCCACACGCCGGGACCTGGGACACGAAAGCTTGAGAGTTAAAAATTATATTTTAAAATCCTCAATTTCAAAATCTTAAATTTCTATTTAAAAATCTTACATTTCAATCGTCTCCTCATGCTTCTGCCAACTCAAGGCTGTGCCATTCTGACACTATATGGTCTCCTCATGCTTTAGCCAACTCCAGGTTGTGTCATTCAGCCAATAAATATATGGTTTACTGATGCTGCTGGGCCTGGCCCATGGCCTAAAAAAATTTATGGTAGCACTAGCTACCATAAATCTTCAATTTAAATTACAAAATGAATCTTTTAATTTTAGAGATTGTGAAGCCCTAGTGTCTATTCATGTTGCTGCCAGCTCCAGGCTGTGTCATTCAGCATCTATGTGGTCTCCTCATGCTGCCAACACCTCCACGCTGTGTCATTCAGCCACTATATGGTCTCCTCATGCTTCCGCCTCATCCAAGCTGTGTCATTCAGTCACTATATGGTCTCCTCATGCATCCAACACCTCCACGCTGTGTCATTTAGCCACTATATGGTCTCCTCATGCTATCAACACCTCCACACTGTGTCATTCAGCCACTATATGGTCTCCTCATGCTTCAGCCACATCCAAGCTGTGTCATTCAGCCACTATATGGTCTCCTCATGCATCCAACACCTCCACGCTGTGTCATTATGCCACTTTATGGTCTCCTCATGCTGCCAACACCTCCAAGCTGTGTCATTCAGCCACTACATGGTCTCCTCATACTGATGCCACCTCCAGGCTCTGTCATTATGCCACTTTGCGGCAGTGATTCTTATAGCGATGCCTGTAATCTGCATGTCATACTGAATAACGGTATTATTTCACTACCCCAGCACACTCCATATGCGTGTTAGAACAAAGCAAAGTGTTCTACACCCATATTGAGGCTCTCTGTTGGCCAGAAATAGCCGTTTTTAATATAGATTTGCCGCAAATAAATTCAACCCAAAATAAATTCTTTCAGAAGAGCCTGCAAATCGGCCGAGTTGACTTTTTCAAAAGTTTGCTCATCTCTAATCATTATAATCACTTATCCCCTATTCTATTGTTAGGGAATAAGTGACTTTTCGCTACATAATCCCTTTGAAGATTTTTATTAAGACAATATCAGACTTCTCAAACAATGAAAGCCTGTCATTAGACATCTGAAATTATGGTTTGTTGTTAAATTTGAGCCAATAAATGTTCATTTTGGAAATTATTTTCATTGAGAAAATTAGAGAAAAGTTGTCCAAATCCTTAAATTTTTGCTGGACTTTGCTGTGTAGAGGTGCTACTGATTCTCCCAGATTTTGTCAGAGGAGAGAATGATTTGACATCTTGAAGAGGAGTCATGGAGTTGAGCTGAGCTTTCAAATATAGGGGGGATTGGGAGGGATAGATGTTGGGTGAATGGTCCTTTGTTTGGGTTCAATGAGTAGATTATGAGTGCATTATGACATAACTATCAGTATGCTACAACCTCACGTGAAATTTCCCTTATCTATGACATCACTTTATACAGTCTTCCTGTATTATGACATCACTATGCACATGATTCCTGCAATGTAACTTCCTTGAAGCTAATAATCCCTTTTTATATAGTTTTATATCACACATTATCTTAAATTAGGTTAAAAGTTGCACCAGAGGCATAATGTAAGGCTCCTGGGCCCCAGTGCAAAATTAGTTTTAAGCCCCCCCCCCCACCTGCCATGTGCCATTTATAAGAGAAGAGTTTTCTTATGTTGCAGAGAGGTCTTTGGGCCCCTGCATCTGGGCCCAGGTGCGACTGCTACCTCTGCACTCCCTCAAGTTGAACAACCATTGAACAAATGATTGGTTCACAGATACAGCCAGGGCCGGACTGGCCTACAAGGATACCGGGAAACCGGCAGCAGTCCCTTAAAAAGTAGTGCGGGCCAGCCGCCGCCTCACACTAGCATACAAGGTCCCGGCACTAGTATCCGGACCTTGTATGCAGCAGCCGCAGAGTGGAGAAGCGGAGAGCTATAAGCTCCCAGCCCTGCCACTTACTCCTGCCTGCACACCTACCTACCTAAAAGGGGGGGGGGGGGAGGTCGAACTTCCTATGCACCTATCAAGGGTGGAAAGAAGAAGTGTCTACCAACCTAATATAAAAAGGAAGGAAGAGAGACATATACTAAGCTAATGTGGAATGGGGGGAAGATTTACCTTGATAAGATGGAGGAAGGGAAGGGGGAGGGAAACCCTGATAACCTACCTGATATAAAGGGGAGGATCTATCTAGTTAATATGGAGAGGGAGCAGCCTACTAACTGCTATATGGGCTCACAGAAGGGGCCTAAGTGCTATATGGGGGCACAAAGGGGGCCAAACTACTGAATGTGGGTACAGAGGGGGCCTTACTAGTGTTTGGGGCCAAGAGGGTGCCTAACTATTGTATGGGGACATGGAAGGGGCCTAACTACTGTATGGGGGCAGAGAGGGGGCCTAACTACTGAATGGGGGCATATTTACTTTTTGAGGCAATATTGATGGAAAGTTTGTATAGAGGTGAGAATGGTGCTGAAGTGAGGAGCTTAAAATGTGTGTCTGGCCGATTCTGCATGTGACAAATCTTGCCCCGGGAGAAGTCTTCATGATGACCAGGAAAGATGGAGAAGATGTTACCTGAAATTCGCTTGGAGAAGACGTCACCTGTAATTTACTGGATGGAACTGTAAGCATTTATGTGATCTGCAGCGCCTGTGTATTGTTGGTGCCTACCTGTATATGGTCATTGTATGGGATAAATCTTGATCTTTGCATAGTGGATTTTTTTCAGTAGCAGTGCAGAAGTATTAGTCATTCTGTGGGGGTAGTTATTTGTCTCTTGTATACTAGTATTATTGATAATATCAATCTTAGTAAACAGGATTTGGTCAGTAACAGTATGATGGTAATATGTATGGTGATAATAGAAGCAGGAAGAAAAATTCTTTGCGATGGCGCTGCTCGTCTAGAATCAATTTCAGATGTCAATCCAAGATTAAGAATTATCAATTTGGTTTTATTGACACATACATAAAAAAAACAACAAAAGGACAGGGTGCAAGATGCTTTTAGGGAGCAACGTCTCCCTTTTTCAGTTAAATAGATGTCATCTTTGACAGCCATCTATACAACTGAAAAAAGGGAGAAGTTGCTTCCGAAACGCATCTTGCACCCTGTTCTTTTGTTGTTTTTTTCTGCATGTGTCAATAAAATGTGGTAACATGTTGTGATGAGGGCAGATGTTGTTACCCTAAGGGCAGATGGCATTAACCCCTTGTCTTCATGGTGCCAGGACGTGGTTTATCCTCGATACCACCTGAAGGTATACTGCTAGATCCTGGGCTAGGCATGGAGGGCAATAATGATTCCGACGCCAAGTTACGGAACAGCGGCAGCTTTACTGAGGGTAGACGGATGGTGAAGTCTATACAGTTCAGGCAGGGCCCACGGAGGTGACCAGTGACTCAGAGACCTTAAGGGCTTGCTGGGACTTGTAGTAGGACTGGACAATATAATGCAGCAGACACTGACTTGACAGTTGCTGACAGGGACTGACTTGACTGACAACTGACAAAGCTATGACTGTAGCTTACTTGCAATTGACTGTGGCTGCAGACTTGACTTGAGGCCTCCAATGACTCTGGACACACTCACACTAGGACTTGACTTGACTGGACCTCAGCTTAGCAGAATGAGCAGAGCTCAAAGAGAGCGAGCTAGCAGGAAGACCATAGGTCACCCCTGGGATCACCTGTTCACTGGTACCTCCTGGGTAACAATCGCATGGTACATTTCTTAAAGCAACAACACATTATATATTATAATACATAGCAAAATAAATATACAGGAAGGAAACAAGTACAAGGGGCCCAGGGGACACTGAAGGGAGGCTGCCGGACAGGGTAGCAAGGGTACGGGGTAACACTTCCTGTTTGGCCCACTGCAAACTCCCCCTCTTAAATACAGTCATCCTCAACCCCCAGTCCTGGAGGGCGGATGACCGAAGTGGCCACTGGGGGCCTAGTGACAGTTCCTGGGGCATTTTGCAAAATGTCCTTCACAGGTCTGGTTATGAAAAACAAAACAGGGGTGAGTCCATGTAGCACTTACAGGCTCCATACAGGCGGCTCCTATATTTTAGGGCAATAAACATGTGGGGGAAACGGAACTTGTAACTGCTTTAGTAACACTTTTAAGACACCAATACACATAAGTTGCGGATTGGGCTGCTGGAGGCTGTCTTCCCAATACTTTGGCTGCTGGGGCTCTTTGGTTCTCAACACTTCTCCCCAGAACTCAACATACATTGTTATTCTATACAACAGTGTTACCTTTACATATTGTACTCCACATGTACTCTCCTGTAAATGTGGACAGGAGAGAAAGCATTAGACATATATATGCATACATTGAAGACTTGTGGACTGGGACTACGATTGGTGTTACAGTCCTAACTTAGATATTTACATGTATGTGGACTATTTTGATGCTGTATGGACTAACTATGTGTGGTACATAACTTTACACATTATATTGGGAGCTAATCTATGTACCTTGCGGGAATGTGTCCTTGTGTCGACCGTTGGGACCTACGCAACACCACTTCGGGGGAATCTGGAACTCTTGCATCTTCTGGAGCTCTTGGAACCTCTGAAGCTGCAGCTATCTCCTCCTCGACGACTTCAAGAGCGGGCATTGGTCCAGGGCTGGCGGGACCCAGAGTCGCTGGTGTCCACACTGAAGAGACTGGAGACAGAGTTGGTACTCTAGAGACCAGTGTATTTATTTATTTATTTAATTTATTTATGTAGCGCCTACAGATTCCGCAGCGCTTACAATTATGGGGTACAAACAAAGACAAGTATCAGACATAATATTACACAATAACTATTCAAACAAGAGGTGTGGGGATATGTTGAGGATATGTTGAGGCCAATTAGAGAACTTTATAAGCCTGTCTGAAGAGATGGGTTTTTAGGCCAGAAGATCCAGGCTGGGTTGGAGAAAACATGGGAAAATCCATGGATGGATGGATTCTCTTGCCTGGAACGTACTCTCTTGCAGGTCTGACAGCTGGAGGAGATGGTGCTGGGAGCACATCAGATTAGGGTACGGCCGTCACCGTGTACGGTTCTGTCTCCCAGTTAGAGTGTAACTTGTGGGTCCTTGGAAACTTCCACAGCCAGACTTTATCACCCAATTGAAGAGGTTTCGCAGAAGCATGACGGTTATAGTCCTCCTGTTGTCTCTGCTGGGCCTCGCTCATCTTCCTGCTGACAATTTCTTTGGCCTCTTGGATTCTTCTCTGGTGGTCAGAGACCCACTCCAGGGAGGCTTGCGGAGAGTTGTTGAACGGGGCTTGGAGCCCAAATGTTCGGTCTTTAGGGAGCTGCTCATGTCGCCCCATCATTAAGTAGAAAGCGGTGTACCCCGTAGAACAGTGGAGTGTGTTATTATAGATCTCCAATAGTTCGGGCAGCAGTCGGGGCCACTCCTCTTGTCTTAACACAAAGGCTGCTCCCAACATGTGGATAAAGACTTGGTTGATGCGCTCATAGAGCCCGTTCCCCTGGATGTGGTAAGCAGTAGTCCGGAGTTTCTTGCAGGCATGGAATTGACACAGCTCTTAGGACAGACTCCAAACACCCCAGGGTTTTCACCCAATTGGAGTAGAACATCTGGGCCACTGTCTTGGCTGTGAGATCTTTGACGGGGACAGCGACAACCTATTTAGAGTAGTGATCCACCATGGTGAGAGCATAAGTGTACCCAGACCGGGTAGGAGACAACTTGAAATGGTCTAGCCCCACCAAATGGTTAGGCCTTTCACTCTGGATGTAATGGAGGGGTGCTCTTTCGTCCTTGTGCACATTCAGTGCCGCCTGCCAATTGACCTACTGCTATGTTTTCTGACCACGCACCTCTGCCGCCAGCCCTGACCTCCTGCTATCCAGACCACGTCTTGCTGAATCCTCAGCCGCCTGTGTGGTCGAGTCGTGCCAGGGGTAGCAACCTGGGTACCACCTGCTGCTGCAAGACCATCCCGCTTTGCGGCAGACTCTGGTGAAAAACCAACGGACCTTAGACTCCGCTTGCTGGCACGGCCCGCGTCATTTGCCACACAGGTCCAGTGGATCCACTACCTCCATGTGTGTCCTGCTTACTGCCGTTAGTCTTACAGATATGCTGTCAGCAGATGTTTTGAGAGCTCGGAACACCATCTCTTGCTCTTCAGCCCATTCAACAGGTAGTCTTCCATTGTAGTTCTACTTCACCGTACTTCTTAAGAGAGCTGTAAGGGGTTCTGCAATCTGGGCGAAGTGGGGAATGAAATGGCGGTAGTAGCTGGCAAACCCCAGGAAGCTCCTGACATCTTTTACAGTGTGCAGGGTTGGCCAGTTCTTAACAACTTCCACCTTTTCAGGATTGGGCAGTACTCATTCTGCGCTGACAACATGACCCAAGTAGTGGACCTGAGGTTTGAGCAAGTGACACTTTGATGGTTTGATCTTCAGCCCATGCTTGATCAGGACCCAGGCACCAGTCCATCAGACGCTAGAACGTAGACGGGGCATTGCACAGCTCAAACGGCATACTTTTAAACTCTAACAGTCGCATGGGTGTCACAAAGGCGGTCTTCTCCCGATCCTCCACGGCCATGGGCAATTGCCAATATCCACTGATTAAGTCTTGGGTGAAGAAGTAAGCAGCTAACCCGAGGGCGGTGAGTGACTCCTCGATCCTTGGCAATGGTTAAGCGTCCTTATGTGTGACATTGTTCAATTTCGACACAGAAGCGGATGGTTCCATCCTTTTTCTTGACTAGGACAAGTGGTTGCCCAGGAGCTTTGACTTTCCTGGATTACGTCTGCCCCTTACATGTTGGCCAGCATCTTCTTAACAGTCTGATACATGCCAGGTGCGACCGGACGGTGTCTTTCCTTGATAGGTGGGCTGTCACCTGTGAGGATTCGATGCTGAATCATTGAAGTCTGCCCGAAGTCTGTGGGGTGCTTGCTGAAAGCCTCATGGTACCTATTGGCAACATTGATGATTCCATTGACTTGGTCCCTTGGGGTAGTGTCATCTCCAACCTGGAGTTGTGCCCACCAGGGCTCTGGAGGGCACACACTGTATCCTTTGGCCACTTGAGCTGCATGCTGTCGGGCCACCAGACGTTCTGTCACAAAGTCTTTCGACTCTAGGAGGTACAGCTGGGCTACAGGAGTGTATTTGGGCCAGACAGTAGCGGAATCCGACAGGTTTACTAACTCCCCTGTTGGTGACAGTGACAAGGCTTCTTGCAGCTCAAACGAGAGGATAATCTTCCAATTCCAGCAGGGCTTGATAGTCCCTATTCTTGACTCTGGGATGTGCACTACACCAGATGATGGTCTCCGTGTTGGGCCACCCACCTGAAGTCTTGAACTTGTTCTCTGCAGATTTCACCTTGTTGGTGGTGCTGCGCAGCCTGCTGGCCTGAAGGGGACATATGGAGAGGAGAGGCATGCAAGGCATCTAACACTTCAGTGAAACAATTCTTCATAATGTTCATCCCCAATATAAACTCAGCAGACCCCTTATCTGTCACATTAGTTACAATCACTTCCTGTCTGCTAAGTACATGCTCTCCCAACTGAATGGTTGGCTCCCAGTATCCATGTCTGGGGACTGCTTGCCCATTACCCGCAACTACTCGGAAGTTAACATCATCAGGCTCACACAATAAACTAGCATTCCAATGCTGATAGAAAACACTTTTAGGTATAGTAGACACTTGTGACCCTATATCTATCAATGCCTCCAACGGTACACCTTCTACATTAACTTTTACTTAGGGCCAGGAGGCGATATAAAGTGAGAGTCCTGACTTAGGTCGTTCAGGGATTGGACCTGATAACTGTTTTGCTGAGGGCTAGTCCGCGACCTCAGGGGAAATCCACTTAAATCCCAGCACTGCATTTTCCAATGTCCTGACTTATTACAGTAAGTGCAAAAGGGTCTTTGAGTCCCCGAGGGTCTATTGGGCAGCAGATTGCAGTAATTAAAATTGCAGGGAGCAGGAGCAAGGGCAGGTTTCCTAGGCTGGGGCAGTTCCCGGTCAGGTTGTGCGGCCCGGGTGGCAAGCTCCTTCACAGCCTTAGTCAGTTGTTCAATGTCCTGCCTAACACTCTGTAAATCTGAGGCTTCGGTGACTGGCAAAGCAGGTGACACTGGGGCGGGAACTGATGATGGTGGTGGCATAGGTCTGGCTATCGCCCCTAGTGGCTCTTGGACAGGTGGATAAACTTCCTCTAACTCAGTCCCAGACTCAATCACTTGGATAGCCAGTCTTTTGAAAGCGGGGAATGACAAGTTGTCCCACTTATTATGAGCCCCATCAATAAATCTGTCCATTAACACCTTGTTGCCCTGCTCAGGAGTTATACCATCAAATTTTTGGACAGTCTCTAGGGCATTCTGTAGGGCTACGGCATATGCTCTCAAGGTCTCACCTGGCTTTTTAGTCGCCTTTCATACAGCCGGAGACGTACCTCTGGTGGAGAATGTGACTCAAACACCTGGTACAGTCCTTCAAATATCTGCTGTACAGTTGCCTTCTCGGAGGCTGGCCAGGTGCGGACTTTCTCTAACGCTGGTCCCTGGAGTTGTCCTGTGAGCAATTGCACCTGTTGGTTAGGAGGGAAAGAGTAAAAGACAAACGAACTCTGGATCCTCTCTTTGAAATCCCTCAAGGTGAAGGGGTCTCCATTGTAGGTAGGGAGGACAGGGTTTCCCATGAAAACCGGTGCAGACGCTGGAACACCAGGACTGTTGATGTTGACTGCAGGCATGATGGGGTGCTGCCGCCTGATTGATCTGGAGAGCTGGGTTCTGACATCCTGTTGAATTTTGAGTACTCTGTCGCTTTAGGGAAATAAGGGGCTTTCCCCTTTAAAATGATTGCTGAAGTGGCTTGGACTTGTGGGGGTACTGTAATGGATGCTCCCCCCTCTATTTTGAAGGCACCCTGTTGTAAATAGTCTTGCGACCACACTTGCAGGTACTGATGGGTTAATGCTAACAGGTACTTACACCGGAGATGTAATACTAACAATCGGACGCAGCAGCCGGAACCTCCAATATGACTGTGCCCAGGAAACTTCCTGTTTTGGTCTGGTCGGCAAAGCCTTCCCCTGGACAGGGCAGCTCTTTGGTTCCCCCTCACTGTGCTTAAGAGGCGTCACTGCTGGGGACGGACGGGGCAGAGCTGCGACCGCTCGCGTGCAAGGGAAACACCAGGCCATGTTAACCCAGGTACCAACTCTCTACAATCCACAATGGCAAATAACAGTCTTTTCTTAACCTCCCCTCTATTTCACAAGCGCCACGAGTAAAACACTTTCCCGTACACTTTCTGGTGCAAACTTTATTTGCATCAGCATGCTATTCTTGCAGACAATACTGGACACAGTTCAGACTAGGAGGGAGAACTTGTGGCATAAGGTGCATACCTGTATCCTGTTTGTTACGCCAAAAGTTGTGGTAACGGGGTGTGATGAATGGCAGATGGAATTACCCTATGGGCAGATGGCATTAACCCCTTGTATTCGGGATTCCAGGGCGTGGTTTATCCTCAATACCACCCAAAGGTATACCGCTGGATCCTGGGCTAGGCACGGGGGCAATAATGACTCAAATGCAAAGTTATGGACAAAGGTAGCTTTACTGAGGTTAGACTGGTGGAAAAGTCTATACAGTTCAGCGAGGACCCCCAAAGGTGACCAGTGACTCAGAGACCTTAAGGGCTTGCTGGGACTTGTAGTAGATGGGGTCAATTTAATGCAGGCCACATTTACTTGAGAAATGATGACTGTGACTGTTACGCCGAGCGCTCCGGGTCCCCGCTCCTCCCCGGAGCGCTCGCAACATCCCCGCTACTGCAGCGCCCCGGTCAGATCTACTGACCGGGTGCGCTGCGATACCGCCCCCAGCCGGGATGCGATTCGCGATGCGGGTGGCGCCCGCTCGCGATGCGCACCCCGGCTCCCGTACCTGACTCGCTCTCCGTCGGTCCTGTCCCGGCGCGCGCGGCCCCGCTCCCTAGGGCGCGCGCGCGCCGGGTCTCTGCGATTTAAAGGGCCACTGCGCCACTGATTGGCGCAGTTGGTCTAATTAGTGTGTTCACCTGTGCACTCCCTATGTATACCTCACTTCCCCTGCACTCCCTCGCCGGATCTTGTTGCCATTGTGCCAGTGAAAGCGTTCCCTTGTGTGTTCCTAGCCTGTGTTCCAGACCTCCTGCCGTTGCCCCTGACTACGATCCTTGCTGCCTGCCCCGACCTTCTGCTACGTCCGACCTTGCTCTTGTCTACTCCCTTGTACCGCGCCTATCTTTAGCAGTCAGAGAGGTTGAGCCGTTGCTGGTGGATACGACCTGGTTGCTACCGCCGCTGCAAGACCATCCCGCTTTGCGGCGGGCTCTGGTGAATACCAGTAGTTACTTAGAACCGGTCCACTAGCACGGTCCACGCCAATCCCTCTCTGGCACAGAGGATCCACCTCCTGCCAGCCGAATTGTGACAGTAGATCCGGCCATGGATCCCGCTGAAGTTCCACTGCCAGTCGTCGCCGACCTCACCACGGTGGTCGCCCAGCAGTCGCAACAGATAGCGCAACAAGGCCACCAGCTGTCTCAACTGACCGTGATGCTACAGCAGCTACTGCCACAGCTTCTGCAATCATCTCCTCCGCCAGCTCCTGCACCTCCTCCGCAGCGAGTGGCCGCTTCCGGCCTACGACTATCCTTGCCGGATAAATTTGATGGGGACTCTAAGTTTTGCCGTGGCTTTCTTTCGCAATGTTCCCTGCACTTGGAGATGATGTCGGACCAGTTTCCTACTGAAAGGTCTAAGGTGGCTTTCGTAGTCAGCCTTCTGTCTGGGAAAGCTCTGTCATGGGCCACACCGCTCTGGGACCGCAATGACCCCGTCACTGCCTCTGTACACTCCTTCTTCTCGGAAATTCGAAGTGTCTTTGAGGAACCTGCCCGAGCCTCTTCTGCTGAGACTGCCCTGCTGAACCTGGTCCAGGGTAATTCTTCCGTTGGCGAGTACGCCATCCAATTCCGTACTCTTGCTTCCGAATTATCCTGGAATAATGAGGCCCTCTGCGCGACCTTTAAAAAAGGCCTATCCAGCAACATTAAAGATGTTCTGGCCGCACGAGAAATTCCTGCTAACCTGCATGAACTCATTCATCTAGCCACTCGCATTGACATGCGTTTTTTCGAAAGGCGTCAGGAGCTCCGCCAGGATATGGACTTTGTTCGCACGAGACGTTTTTTCTTCCCGGCTCCTCTCTCCTCTGGTCCTCTGCAATCCGTTCCTGTGCCTCCCGCCGTGGAGGCTATGCAAGTTGACCGGTCTCGCTTGACACCTCAAGAGAGGACACGACGCCGCATGGAGAATCTCTGCCTGTACTGTGCCGGTACCGAACACTTCCTGAAGGATTGTCCTATCCGTCCTCCCCGCCTGGAAAGACGTATGCTGACTCCGCACAAAGGTGAGACAGTTCTTGATGTCAACTCTGCTTCTCCACGCCTTACTGTGCCCGTGCGGATATCTGCCTCTACCTTCTCCTTCTCTACTATGGCCTTCTTGGATTCCGGATCTGCAGGAAATTTTATTTTGGCCTCTCTCATCAACAGGTTCAACATCCCGGTGACCAGTCTCGCCAGACCCCTCTACATCAATTGTGTTAACAATGAAAGATTGGACTGTACCGTGCGTTACCGCACGGAGCCCCTCCTAATGTGCATCGGACCTCATCACGAAAAAATTGAGTTTTTGGTCCTCTCCAATTGCACTTCCGAAATTCTCCTTGGACTACCGTGGCTTCAACGCCATTCCCCAACCCTTGATTGGTCCACAGGAGAGATCAAGAGCTGGGGTACTTCTTGTTTCAAGGACTGTCTTAAACCGGTTCCCAGTACTCCCTGCCGTGACCCTGTGGGTCCCCCTGTAACCGGTCTCCCTAAGGCTTATATGGACTATGCTGACGTATTTTGCAAAAAACAAGCTGAGACTTTACCTCCTCACAGGCCTTATGACTGTCCTATTGACCTCCTCCCGGGCACTACTCCACCCCGGGGCAGAATTTATCCTCTGTCCGCCCCAGAGACTCTTGCTATGTCTGAATACATCCAGGAAAATTTAAAAAGGGGGGTTATCCGCAAATCCTCCTCTCCTGCCGGAGCTGGATTTTTCTTTGTGTCCAAAAAAGATGGCTCCCTACGTCCTTGCATTGATTACCGCGGACTTAATAAAATCACGGTAAAGAACCGCTACCCCCTACCTCTTATCTCAGAACTCTTTGATCGTCTTCAAGGTGCCCACATCTTTACCAAACTGGACTTAAGAGGTGCTTATAATCTCATCCACATCAGGGAGGGGGACGAATGGAAAACTGCATTTAACACCAGAGATGGACACTTTGAGTATCTAGTCATGCCCTTTGGCCTGTGCAACGCCCCTGCCGTCTTCCAAGACTTTGTTAATGAAATTTTTCGTGATCTCTTATATTCCTGTGTTGTTGTGTATCTGGACGATATTCTGATTTTTTCTGCCAACTTAGAAGAACATCGCCAGCATGTCCGCATGGTTCTTCAGAGACTTCGAGACAATCAACTTTATGCCAAAATGGAGAAATGTCTGTTTGAATGTCAATCTCTTCCTTTCCTAGGATACTTGGTCTCTGGCCAGGGACTACAAATGGACCCAGATAAACTCTCTGCCGTCTTAGATTGGCCACGCCCCTCCGGACTCCGTGCTATCCAACGTTTTTTGGGGTTCGCCAATTATTACAGACAATTTATTCCACATTTTTCCACTATTGTGGCTCCTATCGTGGCTTTAACCAAGAAGAATGCCAATCCTAAGTCCTGGTCTCCCCAAGCGGAAGACGCATTTAAACGGCTCAAGTCTGCCTTTTCTTCTGCTCCCGTGCTCTCCAGACCTGACCCATCTAAACCCTTCCTATTGGAGGTTGATGCCTCCTCAGTGGGAGCTGGAGCAGTCCTTCTACAAAAAAATTCTTCCGGGCATGCTGTTACTTGTGTTTTTTTTTCTAGGACCTTCTCTCCGGCGGAGAGGAACTACTCCATCGGGGATCGAGAACTACTGGCCATTAAATTGGCACTTGAGGAATGGAGGCATCTGCTGGAGGGATCAAAATTTCCAGTTATCATTTACACCGATCACAAGAATCTCTCCTATCTCCAGTCTGCCCAACGGCTGAATCCTCGCCAGGCCAGGTGGTCGTTGTTCTTTGCCCGTTTTAACTTTGAAATTCATTTTCGCCCTGCCGACAAGAACATTAGGGCCGATGCTCTCTCTCGTTCCTCGGATGCCTCGGAAGTAGAGGTCTCTCCGCAACACATCATTCCTCCTGACTGTCTGATCTCCACTTCTCCAGTCTCCATCAGGCAAACTCCTCCAGGGAAGACCTTCGTTTCTCCACGCCAACGTCTCGGGATTCTCAAATGGGGTCACTCCTCCCACCTCGCAGGCCATGCGGGCATCAAAAAATCCTTGCAACTCATCTCTCGTTTCTATTGGTGGCCGACTCTGGAGACGGATGTTGTTGATTTTGTGCGGGCCTGTACTGTCTGTGCCCGGGATAAGACTCCTCCCCAGAAGCCTGCTGGTCTCCTTCATCCTCTGCCTGTCCCCGAACAGCCTTGGTCTCTGATTGGTATGGACTTTATTACAGACTTACCCCCATCCCGTGGCAACACTGTTGTTTGGGTGGTCGTTGATCGATTTTCCAAGATGGCACATTTTATTCCTCTTCCTGGTCTTCCTTCAGCGCCTCAGTTGGCAAAACAATTTTTTGTACACATTTTTCGTCTTCACGGTTTGCCCACGCAGATCGTCTCGGATAGAGGCGTCCAATTCGTGTCAAAATTCTGGAGGGCTCTCTGTAAACAACTCAAGATTAAATTAAACTTCTCTTCTGCTTATCATCCTCAATCCAACGGGCAAGTAGAAAGAATTAACCAGGTCCTAGGTGACTATTTACGGCATTTTGTTTCCTCCCGCCAGGATGACTGGGCAGATCTTCTACCATGGGCCGAATTCTCGTACAACTTCAGAGTCTCTGAATCTTCTGCTAAATCCCCATTTTTCGTGGTGTACGACCGTCACCCTCTTCCCCCCCTCCCTACTCCCTTGCCCTCTGGTTTGCCCGCTGTGGATGAAGTGACTCGTGATCTTTCCACCATATGGAAAGAGACCCAAAATGCTCTTTTACAGGCTTCATCTCGCATGAAAAAGTTTGCCGATAAGAAAAGAAGAACTTCCCCCATTTTTGCTCCCGGAGACAAGGTATGGCTCTCCGCTAAATATGTCCGCTTCCGTGTCCCCAGTTACAAACTGGGACCACGCTATCTGGGTCCTTTCAAAATCTTGTGCCAAATTAATCCTGTCTCTTACAAACTTCTTCTTCCTCCTTCTCTTCGTATTCCCAATGCCTTTCATGTCTCTCTCCTTAAACCATTCATCATCAACCGTTTCTCTCCCAAACTTGTTTCTCCCACTCCTGTTTCCGGTTCTTCTGACATCTTCTCCGTGAAGGAGATACTGGCCTCCAAGACGGTCAGAGGGAACATTTTTTTTTGGGTTGATTGGGAGGGCTGTGGTCCTGAAGAGAGATCCTGGGAACCTGAGGACAACATCCTAGACAAAAGTCTGGTCCTCAGGTTCTCAGGCTCCAAGAAGAGGGGGAGACCCAAGGGGGGGGGTACTGTTACGCCGAGCGCTCCGGGTCCCCGCTCCTCCCCGGAGCGCTCGCAACATCCCCGCTACTGCAGCGCCCCGGTCAGATCTACTGACCGGGTGCGCTGCGATACCGCCCCCAGCCGGGATGCGATTCGCGATGCGGGTGGCGCCCGCTCGCGATGCGCACCCCGGCTCCCGTACCTGACTCGCTCTCCGTCGGTCCTGTCCCGGCGCGCGCGGCCCCGCTCCCTAGGGCGCGCGCGCGCCGGGTCTCTGCGATTTAAAGGGCCACTGCGCCACTGATTGGCGCAGTTGGTCTAATTAGTGTGTTCACCTGTGCACTCCCTATTTATACCTCACTTCCCCTGCACTCCCTCGCCGGATCTTGTTGCCATTGTGCCAGTGAAAGCGTTTCCTTGTGTGTTCCTAGCCTGTGTTCCAGACCTCCTGCCGTTGCCCCTGACTACGATCCTTGCTGCCTGCCCCGACCTTCTGCTACGTCCGACCTTGCTCTTGTCTACTCCCTTGTACCGCGCCTATCTTCAGCAGTCAGAGAGGTTGAGCCGTTGCTAGTGGATACGACCTGGTTACTACCGCCGCTGCAAGACCATCCCGCTTTGCGGCGGGCTCTGGTGAATACCAGTAGTTACTTAGAACTGGTCCACTAGCACGGTCCACGCCAATCCCTCTCTGGCACAGAGGATCCACCTCCTGCCAGCCGAATCGTGACAGTGACTGACTTGCTTGACTCGACTGTACTGGACATCAGCAAGAAGCAAGAGAGCAAGGAAAGAGAGTGAGCTAACTCCTGCCAGCGCTGATATGGGGGAGACTAGCAGGGAGCCCATAGGTCACCCCTGGGATAACCTGGTCACTGATACCTCCTAGGTAACAATCATATAGTACATTTCTTAAAGTAGCTAAACATTATATATCACTAGTGATGTCGCGAACATAAAATTTTCGGTTCGTGAACGGCGAACGCAAACTTCCGCAAATGTTCGCGAACCGGCGAACTGGGATTGACTTCAATGGGCAGGAAAATTTTAAAACCCACAGGGACTCTTTCTGGCCACAATAGTGATTTAAAAGTTGTTTCAAGGGGACTAATACCCGGACTGTGGCGTGCTGGAGGGGGATCCATGGCAAAACTCCCCTGGAAAATTACATAGTTGATGCAGAGTCTGGTTTTAATCCATAAAGGGCATAAATCACCTATTATTCCTAAATTCTTTGGAATAACGTGCTTTAGCCCCCTTTAGGCAGCACATAGTGCCCCCCTTTAGGCATCACATAGTTAGATCCCCCCTTTAGCCAGCACAGAGATTCACCCATATTAGGCAGCACATAGTTAGAGCCCCCCTTTAGGCAGCACATAGGTAGAGCCTCCCTTTAGGAAGCACATAGAGCCCCCTTTAGGCAGCACATAGTTAGATCCCCCCTTTAGGCATCACATAGTTAGATCCCCCCTTTAGGCAGCACATAGATTCCCCCATGTTAGGCAGCACATAGTTAGAGCCCCCCTTTAGGCAGCAGATAGAGCCCCCTTTTGGCAGCACATATTTAGATCCCCCCTTTAGGCAGCACATAGATTCCCCCATATTAGGCAGCACATAGTTAGAGCCCCCCTTTAGGCAGCACTGGTTTTATTTCACAGCCAAAAAAGGTATTTATTTTTATTTTTATTTGAACAACTGTCATACCAAATGTGAGTTGCACTATTGTGACAATGAGCAAAAAAGGTTGCCAGCGGAGTTCCCCTTTTAAGCAGAGGTCCCCAACCAGGGTGCCTCCAGCAGTTGCAAGACACACGGACTGAAATTATAGCCCTTTTAATACTGTAGTTAGTTGCTTGAAGGAACTTAAGTTTTACACTGGAGTACCCCTTTTAACCAGTGGTTCCCTCCCAACCAGGGTGCCTCCAGCTGTTTCAAGACACACGGACTGATATTTGAGCCCTAAAAAGGGCTTTTTTGGGTGCTGTCCTTAAAGCAGATGTTAGACTAGTGCTTTAGGAGTAAAGTGGACCCTGAATACACCACCTAGCAGCAACCTAGCTATCGCTTTCCCTATTACAGCAGGAGCAGCTTCTCTGTCCCTCCACTTTCTAAGCCTGCAGCTTGCCGAATGAAGGTAAAATGGCGTCTGTGCAGGACTGCTGCTGATTGGCTGTAATGTGTCTGCTTACTGACTCACAGGGTCAAAGTTTACACCAATGTTAAAGTATAGGGGGCGAATCCAACTTCACATATGTTCGCCCGGCGATGCGAACGCGAACATGCTAAGTTCGCCGGGAACTGTTCACCGGCGAACAATTCGCAACATCTCTATATATCACAATACACAGCAAAACATATGTACAGGGGTTAAACAAGTACAAAGAGGCCCAGGCGACACAGAAGGGAGGCTGCCTGACAGGGCAGCAAGGATACGGGCAACAACTCCCGTACTGGGCCACCGCACTACTGTTGTTGCTACCCCTTTGTCCCATAATCCCTGTATAGATTGCCAGTGGAAATACTCTTCAGTTTTACTTAAACTAGACTGCCATTCATGATATTCATGCATGTACCTTTATGCTGTTATCTGCTACTAGATTAGTCTTGCTGTTACTTACCTGTATCATGTTGTAGTAAGTTGAGAGAAGTAATATGTGGTTATATGCAAAGTGGAACATTCATTTTAATTCTGCTCCGTTCTTTCGTGCATTAAGCCCAATTAGACTATAATAATATCCTCTTTCTCTTTAGCGAGATCCGGCTATAATGTAGCAATCAGTGAGTAATTATTGATTGTTGCCTTTCTGTCAGTATGCATCGTGTTATACCCATTTACCAGTCTATGTGTTTTTTTCTGCTAGATAAATGAGTACCCCTCCACTGGCACACGCACAGCGTCTCTCTTTTCCCACTCTATAGTGCTGCTTGCAATCTGCAGTAATTAAAACTATATCCCATTCACACTCACTTACCATCTGGTGCCTTGTATACAAGCCTCAGAGTAAGCGGTAGATGTGCAAGCATGACTGAAAATGAGGATTAGGATCTAACATGTGAAGGAATTCTAAAGTATCTCTATATTATAATTAAAACTGTTTTCTTTAGATTTATATACTACATGCTAGACCTCATATTACTTTACTTTAATGCCATATACTATTATCTATATATTCTGTCTCTAGTTACTACCCTGCATCAGAATGCATGACCCATGCCAAGAATTTCCCTGTTCTACAGATCGAGTCCTTTTTAAAATGTAGATCCAGATGCCAAAATCACTCTGCATGGTTCAGGGGGTTCCTAAACTCAAGCTCTTGAGGACAGCTAATAGTACAAAGTTTCCATATGTCCTTCTAGTAGCACACACTGATTTAATAAAATGACTCATACACAAATAATAGATATATGCGAAGACTTGGAAAACGTGTTGTTTGTTAAATGTCCCCAAGGTCTCAAATTAAGAACTGGAACTAAAATCTTGCAATAGACAAAGGGCAAGATATTGGACCATGGGGGAGGATACATCATGGACCATAGGGAGGGGCTCCAATCCACCCATATTGTCCCCTTGATTTTTGGCGAGTGTTTATTCTCACAAGTGGTCAAGGCAGATTTCCAACCCCATGGATCTAATCAGAGTCAGGTAAGGACAGAAATTTACCCTTTCTGAGTCATTGGACCAAGAAGTTACATGGTGTTTGGTTCTTTTTTCAAGTACAATGTAGGGGAATAACTTTAGGTTTAAAGGGGTACTCCACTGACCAGCGTTTGGAACATTTAGTTCTGAGCTCTTTGTACGCACTTTGGGGGGCGGACACGCCCTTCGTGACATCACACCATGCCCCCTCAATGCAAGTCTATAGGAGGGGCCATCATGCCCCCTTCCATAGACTTGCATTGAGGCGGCGTGGTGTGACGTCACGAGGGGACGTGGCCACCCCTCGAAGTGCGTACAAAGCGCTCGGAACTAAATGTTCCAAACGCTGGTCAGTGGAGTACCCCTTTAATTGCATTATAGTTTGCATTTATATCTGTAGGTTCAAGCTTAATGGCTGAGTCTTTGGATTTTTGTGTTTGTCACTACTGGGGTAACCAAATATCTAACTTTTAAAGAGAAGACATGCTAGTGCGGCCAACATGTATAAAATAGTACAGTGAACAATAGCATGTGGGGCAGAATAAGAATTCATTGGACGTCAAAATTTAAGGAACCATAGCCATAACATATTAGAAAATCGAATAATAATATATGGACTAAACAGGATCAAAAATTATGGCAGACACTTATTAGTTACAAGGGTACAATAGCTGGAACCCCAACAAGTAGTAATGTCCAATGTGGATATTTCTGTCCTTTTATTCTATTTGTGCTCCCCATTTTTCCCAGTGCATTTATAAAAATGAAAGCTAAGCATTGGTTGCTCTGGGCACAAAACCAGCAAAAACTGCCAACAACTTTAATTTTTAATTGCATTTGTCAGTAACACTTTTGGTGCCCCCTCTTGTTTTTAGGCCCAGAAAATATACAATATACGAACAAAATGTATCACCGTCTCCCAGCAAGTATATACTAATGTAATAATAATGGCATAATGTACCAGCATCTTTTTGGTTGTTGCTAGAGATGAATGAACTGATTTGGTACAAATAAAATTCCTTATGAATTTCCTTAAAATTTGTCAATTCTGCAAATCCAAAACTTTTGAGATTTTTTTTTAAAACAAATTTCCTAAAATGACAGCCACACACTTTTTTCCTTGTCCGCCATGTTCTGCACTCTAGTGTGCTCCTGATCACCCTACTTTTACAGGTAAAAATTAAAAAATAATAGAATACTTAAGTGTGTCATACACAACTTTTTAGGCAATCATGACATATTTTAGAACATTTTTTTCTTAAATGGATCGTGAATTGTGTTTCACTCATCTCTAGTTGCTACATATAAAATGGCTGTTACTACTTTTACTACTACTGTCTGTGAATGGTGGTACTCCTTATTAGTAAACACATAGAAGAAATTTATTAAGACTTGTATGCCATTTTTCTTATGTTCAAAGGTCACACATTTTTGCACAAGCCTAATTTGCACAAAAAGTTTAAAGTTTTGCCAAGTTTATGCCATTTTTGGCATTTTTTTATTATTTTTTTTTAAGTGAGCTGGATTAAGTAGGAGGGCAAGGGGCCTGCCCTCAAGAAATAAGTGTGAATTATAGGTGAAATCTGCTCCGGCTTATAGCTGGCATGGATTTCAGTTCTGTGGCACATGCACAGCCAATAAGGTATGGGACTCCTAATACATTTGGTTCACCCCAGCGTAGTTTTAGATAAGACTGATTTTAAAATTTCTCCCACAGTGCGTAACAGTGGCAGAAATAGTTAACCAGCTTACAATAACAACACCCACCCGCATTCACTTTCCAATACCCAAACTATCTCCATTTTCATCTGTTTTAGCTCTTTGATGTAAAGCTGTCGTTTTATTGCTTGGTAAATTAAAGCTGCCATAAGTTGATTGAACTAAATTAATTGGAGAATAGTCGGCGAGCGGGGCCGAGATCTGTGCTGCTGGCACAGCGTCTTACCAGGGTTTTAATCACAACAAGAGACAACAAATCTTTCTGCATGGATACAGAACGCTGCACCATGCTTGAATTCTAAATTGTCATCGACACTGTAAATCCCCACGGCTGGGAAAGAGTTAATTGTACTTAACTCGATATGAATGCAAAATGACTGATAAAATACTCGGCCAGCACAAATGGACCGTAAGTAACGGAAATTTGGTAATTATTATAGAATTTTTGCTGTTCCATTGTCAAAAACTTCTTACATGCTGGACTATACAGTAATATTGGAAAAAAGCAATAAAGGCAAATCACAAATATAATTCATATTAGTATTAATAGCACAGTAAATCTTTTACTGGCAAACACAGGTTTTCATACATACAGTAGCTTTTAATCTGAATTTTCTTCTATCATGTAACAGAATGGGCAACATCCATATTGTTCTTGTTGAACTCACATTTTAATCCGATTCAACCTTTAGCTTAGTACACTAAGAACTTCAGTATTTATAGACAGATGAATGTAAATAGGTAGAATCATCCTAATAGCTACATAAAATTGTTCTTTATAAGCCTACCAAATTGCATGTTAAACTAAACCTAAGAATATGAATTCAAGTAGAGAAAACAAACATGGTCGCACATCCACAATCTTGTATAATGATCTGATTGCTTCTCAGCATAAATTCAAAAACTAACAGGTTGTTAGTTCACATTTTGATCAAAAGGTACAAGCCCACTCGTCACGTAAACCTAAGAATAAACCTGTACTAGGTCTACCTGGCATAAAGACTTATCAGAAAATTAGCTTGAGGTAAAAGATGTAAATAGAATTTCATATCTCAACTCTTCCATGGATGCACAGATAGATTAAAGGTTTTTTTTCCATGTTTTGAATAGAACCAGACCCAACAATCAGATAATCACCATGAGGCGGGCTTCTCTGGAGCCCAATGATCAGCTGTTATTGGGGTTGTAGGTGAAATGTAGCATTGTACACTCAGTGATCACTTATTTTGGACCTCCTTTGGCCTTCGGAATTGCAGCATTTCATTGTGGCTTGGATTCTACTAGGTTTTGAAATAGTTCTATAGGAATATTGACCTATGAGGACAGGATAGCTTCTCACAGTGGGCAAGGCTCTTGATAAATTCTGCGCACAGACTTCGGGATCTATGCTTTAGACTGTATTTAAACCTGCTCCAGCGTAGTCTGACATTTCAGCGTGCTTTCGCCCGATGCAAATTTTTGCCGAAAAGTCGCTATTGATAAATTCAGCACCAATGCATTTTTCCGTCTAAAATAGCCTAGAATGCATCATGGACTAAAAATCCTCAAGCAAAAAGTCATGAAAAAGTCACACGTATTTAGACTGTGACTTTCTGTGCGACAATTTTAGACAGGAAAAAACAGTCTAAGGGTACGTTCCTACCTGCCGTATTTTGCTGCGTATTTGCTTTTGCGTATGTTCTTACCCATTGACTTCAATGGGAAATAAAATAAGCAGCAGCAAATACGCAGCAAATATGCAGCAAAATACGCCTAAATCCTTTGATAAATCTCCCCCATTGACTGCATTGCTCTATATCAAGTTTCTCCCTCTTGGGCTGCATAAGTATATGTAAATAACAAATACATATAGCAAATCAATCTCGATATAAAACAAACAGAGCTCAGCGCCTTTTATTTTAATAGTGTAGACTGGGGCATTCTTCTCTGTAATAAAAAATAATGTAATATTAGCTATAAATGCATCAGCTATGTAATTGGTACAATATTTCCAGAGTCTTCTAGCTGTTCCTCTCTTATGTAGATAAAGCCTAGTCACTGTAAAGTTATACAACTTTCTAATATACTTTGCTGTCAACAGAGAAGCCTACTGCTATCAAATGTGCAAGGTATACTTAAAGGGGTACTCCGCTGGAAACGTTTTTTATTTATTTATTTTTTTAATCAACTGGTGCCAGAAAGTTAAACAGATTTGTAAATGACTTCTGTTTAAAAATCTTAATCCTTCCAGTTCTTATCAGCTGCTGTATACTACAGAGGAAGTTATTTTCTTTTTGAATTTCTTTTCAGTCTGACCACAGTGCTCTCTGCTGACACCTCTGTCTATGTCAGGAACTGTCCTGAGCAGGATAGGTTTGCTATGGGGATTTGCTCCTACTCTGGACAGTTCCTAAAATGGACAGAGGTGTCAGCAGAGAGCACTGTGGTCAGACAGAAAGGAAATTCAAAAAGAAAAGAACTTCCTGTAGAGCATACAGCAGCTGATAAGTCCTGGAAGGATTAACATTTTTAAATACAAGTAATTTACAAATCTGTTTAACTCTCTGGCACCAGTTGATTTAAAAAACAAAATTCCCAGTGGAGTACCCCTTTATCCCCTTAAGGACGCAGGTTTTTTTTCCGTTTTTGCATTTTCATTTTTTCCTCATCACCTTCTAAAAATCATAACGCTTTCATTTTTGCACATAAAATTCCATATGATGGCTTATTTTTTGCTCCACCAATTCTACTTTGCATCGACTTTAGTAATTTTACCAAAAAATCCACGGTGAAACGGAAAAAAAATTCATTGTGCGACAAAATTGAAGAGAAAATGTCATTTTGTAACTTTTGGGGGCTTCCGTTTCTACGCAGTATATTTTTCGGTAAAAATAACACCTTATCTCTATTCTGTAGGTCCATATGGTTAAAATGATACCATACTTATATAGGTTGGATAATGTATACATTAAAAATTCTAATTTTCTAACCCCTATAACTTTTTAATTTTTCTGCGTACAGGCCGGTATGAGGGCTCATTTTTTGAGCCGTGTTCTGAAGTTTTTATCGTTACCATTTTTGTATTGATCGGACTTTTTGATGTTTTTTTTTAAATTTTTTCATTATAGAAAAAGTTTGACCAAAAATACGCTATGTTGGACTTTGGAATTTTTTTGCGCGTACGCCATTGACCGTGCGGTTTAATTAGTGATATATTTTTATAGTTAGGACATTTCTGCACACAGCTATACCACATATGTTTATTTTTATTTTTATTTACACAGTTTTATGCGAAAAAGGGGGTGATTCAAACTTTTATTAGGGAAGGGGTTAAATGACCTATGTTAAAGGGTAACTCTCATTAAAAAATTTTTTGCTATTGCACTCCTTATGGTAAATAAAAAATATTTCTAATATACTTTGTTTAAAAAAAATTAAGTTTTCTATGTTTTATTTGAGCTTAAAAAAGCTCAAGAGCACATTTCCCCCATCTTATACACAGACTTTGGACCGAAATCCAAACACAGAAAGTGCAACCTGGAGTGCTGAGGGGGGGGGGGGGCTTGTCCAGCCTCATCCAATCATAGCTCCTCTCACACATAACTGCCATATGCTGTTGGTTGGACACATCCCCCTCAGCACTCCAGGCTGCACTTCCTGTTTTTGGGCTACGGTCCAAAGTCTATGTTTGAGAGGGGGAAAATGTGCTCTTGAGCTTTTTTAAGCACAAATAAAACAAAGAAAACTTCATTTTATTTAAAGTATATTAGAAATATTTTTTATTTGCCATAAGGAGTGCAATAGCAAAAAAATTTTTAATGAGAGTGCCCATTTAACTTTTTTTTCCCACTTTTTTTTGCAGTGCTATAGCTCCCATAGGGGGCTATAACACTGCACACACTGATCTTTTACCCTGATCCCACCAAAGCCATAGCTTTGCATGGATCAGCGAGATAGGGGCTCGATTGCTCAAACCTGTAGCTCAGGCTTGGAGCAATCAAACGCCGAACGGACGCGACGGAGCAGGGTAAGGGGGTCTCCGCTCGCGTCCTAGCTGATCGGGACATCGCGATTTTATCGCGATGTCCCGATCAGCCCGACTGAGCTGCCGGGAAGCGTTTACTTTCATTTTTAGACGCGGCGATCAAAGTTGCGGTTGCGGCGATAAAATTGCGATGTCCCGATCAGCTAGGACGCGAGCGGAGACCCCCTTACCTTGCTCCAAAGGGTTAATAGCGTCCTGGGCTAATGCCGCATGCTATTAGCCCAGGGTCCCGGCTATCGTTAGCAGCAGGGACCGACCCGGTGTGATGCAGGGTTTTAAACACCGGGACTGGGCGTAGGGCGTACAGGTACACCCATTCGTCCTGAAGGAGTTAAACTAGAGCAACGCTTACCAAGATATCATTTTTGGACAGTGATCTCAAACTAGGGCCCTCCAGATATTGCAAAAGTTGAGTTTTGAAGTAATTTTTTTGTTTTTGTTTTGCTTATGTGCGACACATTTATCATATTATCAAGGAGGGTGGTTGATAAATTTGGCGCACATAAGCAAAAAACAATAAATCACTTCAGAACACCATTTTGTCTGTTTCCTCCTCTTTTCTGCTACAAAGGTCCCTCTTCATAAGTGAAATCATGTCCTTTCATCTGTTCCATATCCATTGATTTACAGAACCAAGAGAAGAAGCATCAGATTTCTAGACTATTTAGACTTGCAGAAAGTTTTGTAGGCTGTCAAGTAGGTAAATGTTTTCTTTTTTTTTCCTGTGTAGGTTCAGTGTCCCTGTAAACACTGATATCTTTCCTGAAACAAGATGAAAAATGACGTACTTTATGTTGCACAATGGACAGTATAAAACTAAAAGCAGTAAAATGATGAAATATGGAAAAGCCTTAAGCATTTCTCTGTGTGTTTGAATGCTGTAAAAGATGAGTTTTCTGGATGAACAGACCCTAATCAATAGAAATATCCACAGAATAAAGATTTATTACCACATCTGCTTGGATGTGCACATCAAAATGCTCTACAGTTAGTAAGCAGCATTTCTCTCCACTACTGTCAGCCGACAAGAGGGGGGGGGGGGGGGGGTTCAAAGGCTTCATTGCCCTTTTCTTATGATATCTCTCTTATCCAGTTAAAGGTAAATTACACCAAAAATATATAACTTGCATGTGTGCGGATCATACCAAGGAGAGTGGTTTATCCACCAGACTTTTATGCCATCCATTTAACACAAAATGCTACTTTAACTACTACTACAGTCTCAGAATTATTCAACCCCTTCATGACAAGTGTCTTTAGTACTAAGTGAATTCAAATAGAGAAAAAACTAAACATGGTAACACATCTACAACATGCACCTTGATCTAATGCTTCTCAGCAACATTTATTAAACTAATTGGTCATTAGTGTACTTTATGATCATGAAGTGCAAGCCACTAGCCACATCACGGCCACCTGTAAGTAGTGGGTCCCTAACATCCCTAGCTTAAATTGGTGCCGCACTGAGCGGCGACCACCATTGCCCCAACACCAGTGCCCACAGGGGGAACGACCTACTGGCAGAGCAGCCTCTATGCCACTCAAACCAGTCCCTGGGCCGTGCCTCCCCACAGACACGGTGCCACGGCAGCAATGGACGCTGCACAGCGCAGCACCAGTGTGAACAGGTGTGAAAGCTCACTTACTATGTGCTCCCAGTCAGAGACTGGGAGGCTGCCAGAAAGAAGCAGCCTCTTTAGTACAGCACCCTTTTTCTGTTATGACCTGCCTTAAAACATGGCACTTAGCCATACACCAGTTTATGGCAGTGTTTCTGAGAAAGCTAAGTCCCTTCCTCATGGGCAATGGCATCCAGTCCACTAATATTCTTGGGTTTGCATGTTACAACCGTCCACTTCAAATCCCACCAAACATTTTCTATGGGATTCAGTCAGTCGACTAAAAAGACCACTCAACAATCTTCTAGGACTTCTGCTTAAATCGCGCACTGGTAAACTTTGAGGTATGCTGGGGATCATTGTCCTGTTGGAAGATCTAATGACTGTCTAGCTTTAGCTTCCTAACAGAAGACATGATATCCTGATACTCAATAGAATCCATTCTGTTGGAGAAAACATATCGTGCTAGAGTAAGCAAACAGCGCCAGAAAATTACTGAGCCACTTCCATGAGTAGGCAAAGTGTTCTTTTCAGTGCAGGCTTTATTCATACCCCTAATTCATAGGCCTGTAAAGCCCTAGTCTTTCGGCCTCATTGAGGCCTGAAGAAGCACATAGTGACGTGCAAAACGGCCGACAGTCTCCCCTGAGCGCTTCCTATCATTCCTACATGCCACCCCGTGGTTCCAAGAACAAAGAAACAAGCGATTCATAGGGTACAACCAAACTACACCAGGTTTGGGATAATGACAGGAAAACCGCTCACCCTGGGAGGTTGTGTAAACTCATACACAACAATGGTAAAGGCGTAGAGTCGTGTGGGGTCGTCTGCTGCCCTCCGTCTGAAATGGTAGGAATAAACAGAGAGGAAGAACTTCAATGGATACGGCAGGCTCACCGCGGCGCTGACAGATCCAGATAGACACATTAAGGAAGAACAGACGTAACTTTAATAACCAAGATGCAATGCGTTTCGCTGCGTCTGAAATGGTAAGAATAAACAGAGTGGAAGGAATTCAATGGATACGGCAGGCTCACCGCGGCACTGACAGACCCAGATAGACACAGTAAGGAAGATCAGACGTAACTTTAATAACCAAGATGCAACGCGTTTCGCTGCGCATGCGCAGCGAAACGCTTTGCATCTTGGTTATTAAAGTTACGTCTGATCTTCCTTGCTGTGTCTATCTGGGTCTGTCAGCACTGCGGTGAGCTGGCCGTATCCATTGAAGTCTTTCCTCTCTGTTTATCCCCATGGATCTGGCATTATTATTAGACGTCCGTTGCGGTGATTGCCAACCTATGTTCTCTATTTCTGTATATTTAACGTTGGACTTTCTGTCCTATCTGAGTTTTCTACCCCACAAAAATCATTGAGTGAGTCCATTCTGAGCAGTCCTTCTGTCAGAGTTACTCTTGGGAAACTATATAATCAATAGTGTCCTTCCTCTTCATCTATCTTTATTTTACTGTTGCGTATGTTTCACTTGCAAAAATAGGACCGAAAATCCACAGCATTTCCATTGCCTGCAAACATGTTACTGTTAGATGTGACAGAACAGAATCGGTGTGAACCGAACAAAAAAAAAAAAGGATGTTTTTCTGTAGTAATCACAAAATATTATTGCTTAAAGAATGGACAAAACAAAACAAAACAAAAAAACATTTTATCTTAAAGTGGAAGCATGAACAATAATAGCTATAAAGTCTAGGTGCTGTGAGTTGCTAATGCAGCTCAGATTAGCATTACAATTCCGGCACTGAAGGTATCTGAGATCACAGTGCTACCAGGGATATAATGTCTGCATCTCATAACATCAGAATCCACTTCATTTACTGTTATTGTTTTAATAAACATGAGGCAGTTTCGAGCCGTGTTCCAATTTTCCCAGAAACTTTCAATGTTTCTGTTTCCTAGTCACATAATTAAAGGAAAAAACTGCTAATGACGTTAACTTTGTGCTGTGTTAATGACAGAGAGAACGGCGCCACAAATTGCTGCCATTAATAAGAAAAATAAAATATTTAAAAGGGAAGATCCATGAGAGTAATTTTAATAAACCAAAATGAGGAAAATGAATTCCTGGGCATATGTGGCAATTTAACTCTCCGCTGAAACCTCACACACACACGTTGGTGCGGTTATTTATTGTGTGTGTCTCATATTAAAAAAACACAACACACGGTGGAAGCGACACATCGAGCTGTATTTTAGTCTCACTTTGCAAGTATTTATTCCACCGATTAGTCTGCTCTCCCTGCTGTCCCGGAGTATATTACACATTAATATGATATTATCCATCTCACAGCACTGACGCTCCTCGGTGGCCAAATATTTATATACACAACAGGTACCTGAAGTTCTGTTATTTACTTGCAGGCCAATATTTATGTAGTATTCGCCTCACCTCCTCCTTATTCTCTTCTTCTGCCCAAATACATATTCAACAGCTGTCGTTGATTTCAAAGGTTGGTTAATGAATCTAAATAGGGTTGTTTCATAAAGACAACCGCTGTCTAAATGCCCTATGGCAAATGAACATAATAAAGGGGGTCCCCCTGCTTGGGGTCCTTCTCAATGAGAGGAGAGCTGCTTACAATGAATGTCTCTTACTCTGGTGGACCCAGTCTGTCCTTGTATTTTGTATTTATTAGATACTTCATGTATCCTGCAGCAGCCAACGCATTAGTAATATATGGCCAGATGTGGCTAACCCTAGTGACAACAGATACCCAATGGAGATTACTGCAGCAATTTTCTGATCCTGGGATGAAAACTACTTAAAAATGGGTTGACAACCAGAATTGGGGAATTTTAATGTACAAGAGTTGGGGTTATATTGCTGGGGGTCACTGCTCCATTGTTTGGATCCTGGGTAGAAATCCAACCATTTTTAACCCCTTAAGGACCGGAGGTTTTTCCGTTTTTGCATTTTCGTTTTTTGCTCCTTGCCTTTATAAAATCATAACTCTTTCAAATTTACACCTAAAAATCCATATGATGGCTTATTTTTTGCACCACCAATTCTACTTTGTAATGACGTCAGTCATTTTGCCCAAAAATCTATGGTGAAGCGGGAAAAAAAATCATTGTGCGACAAAATTGAAAAAAAAACGCTGTTTTGTAACTTTTGGGGGCTTCCGTTTCTACGTAGTACATTTTTCGGTAAAAATGACACCTGATATGTATTCTGTAGGTCCATACGATTAAAATGATACCCTACTTATGTAGGTTTGATTTTGTCGGACTTTTGGAAAAAATCATAACTACATGCAGGAAAATTAATACGTTTAAAATTGTCATCTTCTGACCCCTATAACTTTTTTATTTTTCCGTGTATGGGGCGGTATGAGGGCTCATTTTTTGCGCCGTGATCTGAAGTTTTTAACGGTACCATTTTTGCATTGATAGGACTTATTGATCATTTTTAAATGATCATTTTTAAATGATATAAAAAGTGACCAAAAATGCACTATTTTGGACTTTGGAATTTTTTTGCGCGCACGCCATTGACCGAGCGGTTTAATTAATGATATATTTTTATAATTCGGACATTTCCGCACGCGGTGATACCACATATGTTTATTTTTTTTATATTTACACTGTGTTTTTTTTTTTATTGGAAAAGGGGGGTGATTCAAACTTTTAATAGGGGAGGAGTTAAATGATCTTTATTCACTTTTTTTTTTCACTTTTTTTTTGCAGTGTTATAGGTCCCATAGGGACCTATAACACTGCACACACTGATCTTCTATGTTGATCACTGGTTTCTCATAAGAAACCAGTGATCAACGATTCTGCCGCATGACTGCTCATGCCTGGATCTCAGGCACTGAGCAGTCATTCGGCGATCGGACAGCGAGGAGGCAGGAAGGGGCCCTCCCGCTGTCCTGTCAGCTGTTCGGGATGCCGCGATTAGCCGCGGCTATCCCGAACTGCCCGACTGAGCTAGCCGGGAACTTTCACTTTCACTTTTAGCCGCGCGGCTCAGCTTTGAGCGCGCGGCTAAAGGGTTAATAGCGCGCGGCGCCGCGATCGGCGCTGCGCGCTATTAGAGGCGGGTCCCGGCTTCACTATGACGCCGGGCCCGCCATGATATGACGCGGGGTTACTGTGTAACCCCGCGTTATATCAGAAGAGAAGGACCAATGACGTACCGGTACGTCCTTGGTCCTTAAGGGGTTAAAGAGTAACAAATAGTAGAAACATGATCCGGCACTGCTGTATATATGGCAATTTGTGAGACAGCTCCAGGCGGAAATGCGAAGCAAAACCAAATCTTGCGGTGCTCAAATCCAAATGTGAACGAAGAAAGAATGGAGGATGGCACTCACCCAGATGGAAGCTTCAAATATTCTTTATTATACAAACACGGTGGCGGTGTCAGGCAGGTGAACAGACAGGAACGCCGAGGGCCTCAGCGTGCACGCTGAGGCCCTTGGCGTTCCTGTCTGTTCACCTGTCTGACACCGCCACCGTGTTTGTATAATAAAGAATATTTGAAGCTTCCATCTGGGTGAGTGCCATCCTCCATTCTTTCCACATGCACATTTTTAAAGAGTGTTTATGTTCTCACTGTGTTTGTATGGATTTCCTCCAGGTACCACCCACACTAACATACTGTTAATTTAATTTGGAATTATCATTTTGAGCCCAAATGGAGACGAGTATTAATGTGAGTGGTGACAATTTCTGTTCAGTGCTAAGCAGGGGTCAAGTCGTGGAAAAAAAAAAGTGTGGGAACTCCAATCAAGGGCACTGGTGCTAAGGAATATATTTGCACTATATAGAAATTAAATAAATAAATAACAAAGTACTGATAAATTACAGATAAAGTACAAGGCCTCATAGACTGAAAGCTTTTGCAAGCCAGGACCTGTCTCCCCTTGTTTGAACGATTGGCGTGTAATTCTGTAATGTTTTGGCTACCACAAGTGGTTTTTACAGGTGTAAACTGCGTTGTGCTAGATCCCTCTAATAGGCCTTATCTCAGTAATAAGTATTTATTAGGCTACTGTCATTTATGTTACTTATGCATATACAATTGAGGTGCTTTACTTCTTGGTCCCTATTCCTCTTCAAGGTCAGCAAGAGCTAAAAGAGTGTTCCTTAGCATTCTGGGTGCATATTGCACATAATGGGTTTGAGTTTTGTTGCAGCAAGCTGCTGCCTTCCAGCCAGGAATGAAACAAGCAAAAATGTGACCTTTTTCATTTTTCCCTATTTCACATGCACTAGTACTGAAGGGAGAAAAGGAAGGGTGGGTTCATATGGATGCCTCTATGGGGCACAAATTAAAGGGGTTTCCAGTGATAGAGTAAAAATTTACATGCAGATGGGCCCCATAAAAATAGAAAAGAATAAACTTACCTATCCTTAGTTCCCTGATCTTCTGTCATTTTCCTGCTTCCAAGACAAGCACTGTTGTAGGACCTGCCACCTCAGCCAATCACTGGCCACAGTGTCCCGTCTCGGCCAGTGATTGGCTAAGCTGGCATGTCCTTCACTGAGCTCTCGTCTTGGAAGCAGGCAGAAGATCAAGGGAACGGACAAAGCCAGGGGACCAGTGGGTGACAGGGATAGGTAAGTATGTTTTTTTTACAATTTTTCTTTGCCTAAGCACATGTTATTTTTCATGCTAATGCTAGTGCTGAAATATCCCTTTAAGGAATTTTTATGGTTATATATTTTTTTAACTCCAATTCATGAAATGGGATAAAGAAGATGTCATATTTTCTTTTTTGTTTGTTTAGTTGTTCTTTGAAAGGGGTACTCCAGTAGGAACTTTTTTTTTCTTCAAATCAACTGATTCCAGAAAGTTTAACAGATTTGTAAATTACTTCTATTAAAAAATCTTAATCCTTCCAGGACTTATCAGTTGCTGTATGCTACAGAGAAAGTTGAGTTGTTCTTTTCTGTCTGACCACAGTGCTCTATGCTGACACCTCTGTCTGTGTCAGTAACTGTCCAGAATATAAGCAAATCCCCACAGCAAACCTCTCCTGCTCAGCACAGTTCCAGACATGGACAGAGGTAGTATACAGCAGCTGATAAGTACTGGAAGGATTCAAGGTAGAACGTCCAGCACTCACTGTCTGTTGCAATATGGTTTATTGGCATAAAAGCATAATCATGAACAGAACAGAGCGTAAGCCTACACGTTTCGGGTAACAAGACCCTTAATCATGGCAACCTGGAAGGATTAAGATTTTTTAATAGAAGTAATTTACAAATCTGAATAACTTTCTGGAGCCAGTTGATTTGGAAATAAATACATTTTCACCAGAGTACCCCTTTAACCTTCAACCATGATAGGATCACACTGTTGTTTTGGAAAGAACTTTCAAGAAGATTCAGGAATTTTAACCTTCAATCATTACTTATATTATTTTCGACAGAAAAAGATACAAAATAGTTATTATTTTTCCAGTTTGTTCTTTGGAGATTCTACAGAAGGTCAGAAGGGGAAATCAGATAAGGCACATTATGTACTTGTATTGATGTAGTTTTCTGTTTGGATCTGGTACTAATAAAAATGAACTCCTCAAAGGGAAATGTTAACCTAGCTATTGTTAGCGAGTAGATGGCTACACCCTGTGTGATTATGGCCAGTTCCACACTAGCATAATACACATCTGTATAACATCTGTATTACGGCCCCAAGAACTTGACCTGATCATGGGTCTGATGACCCAAACTGACTACAGTGGTCCCTCAACATACGATGGTAATCCGTTTCAAATGAACCATCGTTTGTTGAAACGATCGCATGTTGAGGGATCCCTGCAATGTAAAGTATAGGACAGTGGTCTACAACCTGCGGACCTCCAGATGTTGCAAAACTACAACACCCAGCATGCCCGGACAGCCGTTGGCTGTCCGGGCATGCTGGGTGTTGTAGTTTTGCAACATCTGGAGGTCCGCAGGTTGAAGACCACTGTTAGAGGAAGTTGTACTCACCTGTCCCCGCCGCTTCGGACCGTCACCGCTCGTCACCGATGCCCGGGATGTCACCTTCCATCACTGTCGCCGCATCCCCGAGGTGTCCCCGACACTCCGGTAAGGCCTCTGCTTCCCCAGCATCCGCGCGCTCCGTCGCCGCCATCACATCGCTAGGCACGCTGCTCCTATTGGATGACGGGATGGCGTGCGCAGCGACGTGATGACGATGGTGTAGATCGCTGACTATGCAGAGGATCCCGAAAGGACGCGCCGGAGCCCCGAGGACAGGTAAGTGACATCACCGGAGCTCACGGGGCACCGTAAATGGCTATCCGGTGGCAGCTGAAGCAGTCAGCGCTGCCGGATAGCCGTTTATGCGATGGCCCCGACATAAAAAAAGCATCGTATGTTGATGCTGCCTTCAACATGCGATGGCCTCCGAGAGGCCATCGCATGTTGAAATTATCGTATGTCGGGGCCATCGTAGGTCGAGGGGTCACTGCACTTGAGTCATCAGAACACTAGTCAGGCCTTACGGATGCAAAAAAAATGTATTTGTAATATGCTAGTGTGAAACCAGCCTATGATTCATTGCATCAGATGCAGTCTTCACCTAATGAAGAGGCAGGCTACACTTGAAACCCTTTTGTCAGTATGACAAGCATGATGCAAATGTATCTGCTTGTATATATTCCATAAGATTAATTGCATCCATTCCCATGAATCTTAATTGCTTTTGTCGCACAACTATTGAACAAGAAAAACATAACTGAAGACATTAGCAGGCCAAAAAAATTGCATGTGACTAATCATATATAATTGCATGCAGTGGCATTGTACTCCAGAATGATTAGTCACAGCTAGATATCATTTATAAAGCCCTAGCCTTAAACCAAGGCATTCTTCTTCTGCACTTCATTTCTAGAATTAAATTAGATGAAATGGAGGCTTTTAGAAATATTGTTTAACATGAAACGCAAATAAAGCCTTAATATGTTTATATATTGAAATATAATTAATCTTTGTGCTGACTCCTAGAAAATGCTCTCTTTTATGCTTTTTTTTATAATGTCGATGTCATTTCTTATTGCTTATACTTAATATTGAAGGAATGTATATAATTTCATTACAAATAACAGAATTTTTTATTGTCCTTCAGGTCAGGAGAGGACATAGAAAAACACGTGCATTAAATGTAAGCAGACTCATCTACATTCTTCCTCTAGGGAAAATGTATTTACAGATCAATGTCACTGAAACTTTAAAGGGAAGGTTTTTTATTTGTTTCTAGTTTCATTAATTAAAAGAAAATCTGTAGAATGTAAATAATGGGTTTACTATTTTTTTTATATGTTCCGGCTATTTTTTTTTTTTTTTTTTTATTTACTTTTATGTGTTTCTATATCACCAATATATTACACATTGCCATTCACTAGTTGTCACTACTCAGTGTCCCCAGTGGGGTTTACAAAGTAAATTTCTTTTCTGTATTTATTTTCTTTGTTTGGAGTATGTAACAACGCTGGAGGAAAACTACATAGGGAGAATACCCATTGCAGATGTCCCAGTCTACACAGTAAATCTGACATGTGAGCTGCTGGAAACAAGAAACGCCAGCCTAATATTAGTGGCCATTTCAGTTTTCTTATATGGATAACCAACTATAATAATATGGAAAACCAACTATTACACGTAGTGTCTTCAATTTTGCCTAATCCCTTTCCAACTGCTCTATTAGTTTTTTTGGAGGTAATGAAGGGGATAGGCAGTTACTAATCTGTGTTTTAAGAGAACCCTCAATGATTCCCATTGAAATCAATAGATACATTTCTATGTATTCTGGAGTACAGCTTATTTACTTTATTTTTTTTCCCAAGAGAGTGAATACTTCCTAGACTAGATTTCCATCTCAAAGGCCTTTCACACAGTCAACCAGCACCCTACTGTGTACTGATAAGGGACAAGAACTTCAGATGGATCCTCTTCCTTCCAGTCTACCAGTCATGTTTCTAGGTTGTTTATGGGTGGAACATTGACCTAAAGTGCAGCTACTTCTAGTAGGTGGCACCAAAAAGCCAGCTTTCTTCCTTCTGGAGCAGAATTTATTTTAACAAAGCAGAATGGGTTAATTTTGAACCTTTATAAGGATAATCATTCCACGCACATGTATTTCAAATATTATTCGGTTCAATTATTTGGAAACTTTTTGGACCTTTTCTTTAAAAAAAAAAAGTTTGATCACTCTGTGTAATTGAGCAATGGAGAACTTTCTTAGTTAATGGTTTTTAATTGAGAATCAACTGTTCATAAACTCTTGATCTGTTACAATTCCTCATTGCTTTTGTTAGTATGTAACAAATGAACATGATGGCAGGTACAGTATCTGTAGTGATATTTAACCCCCTTAACATTCAGAGAGTTTTGGTCCTAAATGATCAGGCAAAAAAGGGAAAAATAGGGTTAAAAAGGGTGTGTGTGGGGGGGGGGGGGGGGCGGTGTTGATGGTGGTGGGTGTGGATTATTATGAATGTCTTCAGGGCACAAGGAAAGCATTGCATTTCATGCACAATGGTGGCATGATTGCTAGGTTGGGGTCCCAGACATTTGGCCCAATGTTTATCCAGGCAAGTGTCACTTTAAAATGTATCTGAATTCTCAGGATGCAAATACAGTTTAAATCTATGGCAGAGCAGGAAGTCTATCTGTAGCCTACAAGGTACCAGGACCATGGATGGGATGAGTCTACTGAAGTGCAAGGTGAAAGAATTTATCTATGTGTTAAGGGAGTTGTACAGGACTTTAGGATTTTTCAATAAACTAGTATTGCACTGACTTTTTGTGGATGCTGTATATTGTATATACAGTTTTAATTTTTATTTCCAGTGCTTCATGTGTTCTCAGGCTGGGTCACATTACTGCTCTAACTGTGATTTAATTACCTTCTCATCCTTTAGGTGAACATGATGTCACAGGATATGAGTCATCAAGTGGGTGGGGCAGACATCGCTCCCATGGGCTGGAAGATACCTAGTGGCTTAGTGGTTAGCACTGTTGCCACCAAAAATATCTGCAAGGAGTCTGTATGTTCTCCCTATGTTTGTGTGGGTTTTATCCCACACCCCAAAACAGAGTGATAGGTCAATTTGGAGTTGAGTTTGTGAGCCCCATTGAGGATAGGCATCATGTTAGTGATGACAAGCTATAGTTTGTATGTATTAAAGTACATGTACATGGTGTGGGTTATAGTCCTACAACTAGAAGATGTCAGGGAAAATAGTTAGTTTTTTTTTTTTTTTTATAATATAAGTGATTGACACATACTGCAGTGGTTACATATATCACCTGGTCTAAAATGATGTGCAAAATCTGAAACAGGACCCCATATGCCAATTATAATACTGGTCTCTTATGGGGTAGATGTGCTTTGGGGCCTCCTTAGGTACCAGGGCTCTGCTTCGACTGCTACCTCTGCTACCTCTATAGCTACGCCCCTGTGTCTATATGCACATCATTTCCTGACTTTACACAATCTTTGAATGAAATGCCATTGTTATGGACACTGAAATTATGTGTTTTTACATCCATTATTTCCCATGTAGTATACATTTCCCTGCCCCCACGGTCTTAGCTTGGTTTCACCACAGCCACAGTGGGCGGGGCTAAAGAACCTGTTTTTCCAGGTTATGTGAGGAGAGTAGGCCAAAGGGGTGGGGCATTAGGGAATTTCACAGGAAACCACATGGCCCTCTGTCTCTTTGCTTGGGACTTTCGTTGAGAGAGGAGCATCCTGCTCGTTAGCCTGGGATAAGTATATTGATTGTATCATTTCTGCACTAAATATTCATGTATCACTTGCGTAAATTCCTGCTAGTTTGCTAAACATAGAGTATGTACTATTGTATTAATGCTTGTATGTATGTCTTATTTGGTTTAGCTAATTCATGTTTTTATTAAATGTTATTAACTTTGCTGGTTACCGAGTGATAGTTAATTTGGTGGTATACACTGCCGGTACAAGACATTTCTGCCAAAATACCTTGTACAATTATTTCATAGTTGTACAAAACTTAATCAGTGTTTCTGGGTGTTTTACAAACATATTTAGGACCTATAAATTTAGCCTGAACTTCCTGCTTCCGTTTTAATATAGTTGGTGCCATTTTGACTCCAACAAAGAGAGCACATGGTCGGGGGAGGGGAATGTTTGTCTTACTCTAATTCTAAAATCACAATTGGTGTAGCATTCAGGATTTTCTACAATAAGTGAAGCTGCAGACAGGATTATCACCCTAGAACCGCAACAGCCATTTAATAAAATCTATATATAAATAATTTATATAGCGCTGCGGAATCTGTAGGCGCTATATAAATAAATAAAATAAAATAAAGAAAATAAAAAATATATACAGTCATGGCCATAAATGTTGGCACCCCTGAAATTTTTCATGAAAATTAAGTATTTCTTACAGAAAAGGATTGCAGTAACACATGTTTTGCTATACACATGTTTATTCCCTTTTGTGTGTATGGAAAAAAGCTAATTGGACATAATGTCACGCCAAACTCCAAAATGGGGTGGACAAAATTATTGGCACCCTTTCAAAATTGTGGAAAAATAAGATTGTTTCAAGCATATGATGCTCCTTTAAACTCACCTGGGGAAAGTAACAGGTGTGGGCAATATAAAAATCACACCTGAAAACAGATAAAAAGGAGAGAAGTTCACTTAGTCTTTGCATTGTGTGTCTGTGTGTGCCACACTAAGTATGGACAACAGAAAGAGGAGAAGAGAACTGTCTGAGGACTTGGGAACCAAAATAGTGGAAAAATATCAACAATCTCAAGGTTACAAGTCCATCTCCAGAGATCTAGATTTGCCTTTGTCCACAGTGCGCAGCATCATCAAGAGGTTTGCAGCCCATGGCACTGTAGCTAATCTCACTGGGCATGGACGGAAGAGAAAAATTGATGAAAGGTGTCAAAGCAGGATAGTCCAGATGGTGGATAAGCAGCCCCAAACAAGTTCCAAAGATATCCAAGCTGTCCTGCAGGCTCAGGGAGCATCAGTTTCAGTGCAAACTATCCATCGACATTTAAATGAAATGAAACGCTATGGCAGGAGACCCAGGAGGACCCCACTGCTGACAAAAAGCAAGACTACATTTTGCCAAAATTAACTTGAGTAAGCCAAAATCCTTCTGGGAAAATGTCTTGTGGACAGATGAGACCAAGATAGAGCTTTTTGGTAAAGCACATCATTCTACTGTTTACCGAAAATGGAATGAGGCCTACAAAGAAAAGAACACAGTATCTACAGTGAAATATGGTGGACGTTCAATGATGTTTTGGGGTTGTTTTGCTGTCTCTGGCACTGGGTGCCTTGAATATGTGCAAGGAATCATGAAATCTGAGGATTACCAATGGTTTTTGGGTCGCACTGTACAGCACAATGTCAGAAAGCTGGGTTTACATCCAAGATCTTGGGTCTTCCAGCAGGACAATGACCCCACACATACGTTAAAAAGCACCCAGAAATGGATGGACACAAAGCGCTGGAGAGTTCTGAAGTGGCAGCAATGAGTCCAGATCTAAATCCCATTGAACACCTGTGGAGAGATCTTAAAATTGCTGTTGGGAAAAGGCGCCCTTCCAATAAGAGAGACCTGGAGCAGTTTGCAAAGGAAGAGTAGTCCAACATTCCAGCTGAGAGGTGTAAGAAGCTTATTGATGGTTATAGGAAGCGACTGATTTCAGTTATTTTTTCCAAAGGGTGTGCAGCCAAATATTAAGTTACGGGTGCCAATAATTTTGTCCAGTCCATTTTTGGAGTTTGGTGTGACAGAATGTCCAATTTGCTTTTTTTCCTCCTTTTTTTTAAATTTATTTCCAATACACACAAAGAGAATTAACATGTGTTTAACAAAACATGTATTACTGCAATCCTTTTCTGTGAGAAATACTTCATTTTGAAGAAAAATTTCAGGGGTGCCAACATTTACGGCCATGACTGTATACACACAGGGAGAACAAACAAACCCCATGAAGATGTTGCAAACATACACTTGTAGTAACACAGAGTCCAGTATTTCCCTGCCTAGTGGAGTAGGCAAAGCTAAATTCAGAGAGGAGGGTGTGAAGCCGATGGATTGCAAACCTGACTGTGATGTCATCACTGCCGATTCCTGTGACCATATATGACATCAACAGGAGGTTTTTATGTAAATAAACAAGCACCCATCTGAAAAGCTACAAGAGCAGATGCACAGGGGCATGGAAGCTAAAAAAAAAAAAAAAAAGTTGGAGGAAACAAGTAAGGGTAATGGAGGGATTACAAATGATGGTCTATTCCAATAATAAAAAAGGGTGGACAACCCCTTTAATGATAATACAATACCATTCCTGATCTGTCTTGTATATACATGTATTTTTTTTATAAACTAAGGATTCCAAAGCATCTTTTTCTACATTGTGCCATTCCTCTTTTACTCCTCCTGGAAATGTATCTATGCATTGAAAACTGAGCACTACCATTCCCCTCCTCAGTAAGATGTGTCCCTGTGCACTCTGATATTGTTCAACCTGACGGAACTTTGACTTGGTAATAGTCAATTTATTCATACATTTCCAAGAAAATTAACCAAGTACAGTACAGTACAGTACAACCCAGACTTGCTAAAACCGTCCTTCTTAAACTGTACCTTTATTACACCCACACTAGTACTTGGGCTGCCATTGCTCCTGCCACAGGTGGCACATCCCAAGAATACACCTATAGCCCATCAAATGCATAGCCTTTACATTTTGCACAGTAAATCTTATCATGTAAACCTTTTTTGTACATATTGTCATTTTATCCACATTGTCTCTGTGGGACCTGTCTGTGGTATTTGATGCAGGAGCCTGTGGCACAACAGGAATTAGGCAAAACAAGAGAAGTACGTACAAAAATTACTGTATGAAAAGCCACTTTCATTGATTCAGTTGAGCGTCTGCTGTTTAATGGCCTTTGTTGAATAAAACTTTCCAAGATAACTAAAGATTTATGGGGATGTTTTCCTAACTGTATTTGTATCTTTTTTAATTAAATGCCATTTAACATAACATTAGATTAATTGGATAGAACAAAATGCTATTTCACTGTAGCTGAAATCATAAAAGGGTCTGCCTGCAGAATGGTTTGGGGGCACTGAGAAGAACAGCAGTAACCCTCTCGGTGCCAGCATACCCTGCCTGCTTCCGCTGTCTGCAAGGGGGGGGTGGCATGCAGGGGGATGGCAGGCATTGAAGTGTAAGCTCTAGAGACTAGTGGCTACAATCACAAAATGTTGATGTTAAATAAAAAACAGTCTGGTCTGCACATATTTCTCATTAATGGTTCCTTCTCCAGATCTACCTGTGTTTATCCAAGCTTGTTTAAATCCCTTCAGGGCGAGAACAAATTGTCATTTCATTCCTGCGCTCAGTGCAGATTTTTTATGCTTTTTTAGATGCACAATCAGCACAGTGTAAACTAAGCTTAGATGAGCTAAAGGACCTTGCATTATGTCAGTCCTCTGCACTATATAATAATTACATAGAAAGATAATATAGTTATTTTTCTTTATTTCTCAGAGACTCTTCTATTAGGAACAAATTTATACGAGAACTAGGAATAAATGGGCTCTATAACCAGGGGTCAAGTCCTTGGCCAAAGAAAGTGTGAGAACTCACCAAAGATTTTCAGCCACGCCCTAGCTGTACCCCTAACCACACCATCAGCCACGCTGGAGCACACCCATCCTTCCCATATTCAATATTCTCCCATGGGTGTTCACTCATTTCATTGCTTATAGAGCAGTGCGATTCCATAGAGAATAAATGTGGCGCTGGTCCACTCTCTTTATTATTAGGGGGGGGGGGGGCTTTATTCTAGTGATCGGTGAGGTTTTAAACTGTAGGAATACCTCTTTACAAGCAATAATGTTGTCAGCCTGACACCGTAGTTAAGGAGGACCTTCTATAGGTGACAGACAATACCTGCTATCGTTATCATGACAGACCATATACATACAGTTATATTCAGTGACTGACAGGTAAAGTCTTTCCTGATCAGAGTCATTTACTTTACTTTTTCTTCCCCATTTGGCCCACATTGTCATGACTATTGCTACCAGCCACGAACACACATTTTAGGCTCTGCCCTTTTTTAACATCTTTAGTGCCTCGAACAGTAATAATTGCCCCCTTGATGTCCCACACAGTAGAGTGCACATCGGTACAAGCAGCGGGGGGCAGGGGCGCTCCTGCTGTCTGACTGCCGTCCCTTGCTGATTGAACCGATTGTGACATCAAGGGGCCAATTATTACTGTTCGTGGAACTAAAGATGCTAAAAAAGAAGCTTTCATGATTGGTGAGTGCCGCTTGCTTTTCTTTACTCTTCATATTTAGATATGCAAATCTGCTTAAACCTGTGTACTCTGCTATTGTAGTTCTTGAATTTCAAGGATAATTACATTTTCTCCAGACTGGAAGTTGTAGTTTTGTTGCCATCCTTGCATTCTCTCCAAAGGGCTAGTTTGCTCATAGCCTGGGACATGCATGCTCCTGCACAGGGCACCTCCTGTTTAGAGATAAGCAAACTGAACTCGTAGAACACGAGTTTGATCAGAACTTTGCTAAAAGTTTGGTTCTTCTAAAACTCGAACGTCAGGGGTCCAGTTTGGCGAAACCTGCAAAAATAACTAGTGTTGCTCGCGAATATTCGCAATTCGAATATTATTCGCGAATATCGCATATTCGCGAATTCGCGAATTTCGCGAATATAGCGCTATATATTCGTAATTACGAATATTCGTTTTTTTTTTTTTTTTTTTTCTTCACAGTACACATCACAGTGATCACCCCTCTCTGCTTCCAGCTTGTGTGGTGTAAAGAAGGCTGTAATACTACTGTGTGAGACTGGCGTGCGAAAATTCGCACATGCTAATTTTCGCATATGCGAATTTCCACATATGCTAATTTTCGCATGCGCGTATTTTCGCATACGCGAAAATAAAACGAGAATGTAACGAATATGCGAATATTCGTGAATATATGACGAATATTCGTCCATATATTCGCGAATATTCGCGAATTCGAATATGGCCTATGCCGCTCAACACTAAAAATAACATCAGCCACATGGCACAAAGTAATCACATGATCTCAGGGAATCCCATAATGCCTTTTAAACTGGTCTCCTATCCAATGAGGAGGCAGTATAGGAGTGATGTCAAAGATGCTATAAAATCCCATGCACTTAGTGAATTACAAAACTAGAACTTGTTGCCAGAGTTCGGCAAGCCGCAGAACCAAACTTTTGAAAAGTCTCATATCTGTGCTATAGACCAGCATCTGAGGTTCTCCAGCATTCTGCTTACAGCTCTCTCCATACCTTCAGTATTTGTAAGGGAATTATCTAAATGGCAGTCCCCTAATATAGCATTATTATTGGGATCACTACTAACAAGCAGGGGAGATTCATGTCTGCCTGGATACAATATTTAAACAAAACTGTAATAAAGACAAATAGTTCACTTATACAGCGCCATACTTATAAATGGTCACTGTGAGATCTGCCAGCATCGGTTGAAGTCATGCGTAAATCTGAGTCTAGAAGAGAGTAAAAAGGGAGAAGCAAATAAGAAAAGTGCCCACAGATTAATTAGAATATGTAAGTCATTAAGTGACTGCTGCTTCAGGAAATATATGAATGGCTGAAATAAGCAAAAAAAAAGCCCAAAAAACATCATGGGCAGGATGAATTTACATACACAGTAATTCATTGCCTGTGAAAACAACCTAAAGGTTATAAAAATAACAAATTAACCACAATTACACAATAATTACTATAATAAAAAAATCTGCATTTTTCTATGGAGATAAATTGCAATTTTAACTATATTTAATAATGAACATAGTAATAAAACTGTCCTGACACATTTAAAGGGGTTCTCTGTTTTCTGCCAAATGCTGATAAAGGAACATAATATACATGGCTGTAGAGAATTAATGAGTAGGTTTTGCTGACGCTTTTATTTCTTATAAAATTGAGCACTAGGGTTTGGTGGCACCATGTACATGCAGAAGCTTGGGGAAGGGGTAGCTTTCTGAAGATCTACGTATCCCTCTTCCCCTTTCACTTTTCGTGTCCTTTCCTTTAAAGAGTACCTGTCACCAAATAAAACTTTTAATATAGTGTTCCTTGTGTAATTAGCAGACAGTTTCCCCATTCACTTGATTTTCAAATTATCAAAATGAATATGTAATATAAAAAACAGCCACTAGGTGGCTCTGTTCTGTTGCCTGCCGCAATTAGGAGTCCAAACTCAGGAAGTGCTTCTGGCTACACTGAGCTTAATTTACAGCTGCACAGAAAGTGAAATCTCCACAGATTCTCACAGAAAGCTGCACAGACTGAATGCTGCAGGAGAGCCTCACTGATAGCAACACAGACTGAAACATGCACAGAGCCTGAAGTCTTCTATTCATCACAGCACTGCAACCATGTGAGGGCAGAAGTAGTCCCCCAACAGGCTTCAGTGATGTCATGCCTGCTGGCAAATGCCCACTTTCTCCTGCTAGGAAATTGCACTATGTGAGCATGAATAAAGCTTCAGAGTTTTTAACCCGTACAGGACCTAGGGCGTATGGATATGCCTTCTGTACCTGGGCCTTAAGGACCAGGGGTGTAGCTGTACGCCCGTGGGAATTTCGGTCCCCGCCGCGCGCCGGGCGGGGACCGGACTGGGGTGACTGCTGATATCGATCAGCAGGCACCCCATGCAAATGCCCAGGGGGGTCACCCTGTGCAAATGCCCAGGGGGGTGCCACCCCTCCTTTCTCTGCTATTGGTGGTCTAGACGCGACCACCAATAGCAGATCGGGGGCGGGGGGGGGGAGGTTACTTTCGTTTTCCCCGTTCTGCCCACCCACAATAGGCGGGGCAGAACGGGGAAATGACGGGGACTGGCGCCGAAGATCCACTTAGCCGTCGGTGGAAGCTGCGGGACGGGATCGGCGGCAGTGATTGGCGCGGGCGGCGATGTCGTGTGGCAGAAGAGGACGGCTCCCTGGATCCAACGGAAGCCGGTAAGTTGCCTAGCAACATCTAGAGGGCTAGAGGACAGTCTGAGACTGTAGCCCTCCAGATGTTGCAACACAGGCAGCTGCTGGGCATGCTGGGATTTGCAGTTTTGCAACAGCTGGAGGTCTACAGTTTAGAGACCACTGCACAGTGATCTCTATACTGTGGCACTCTAGATCTTGCAAAACTACAACTCCTAGCATGCCCATACAGCAGTTTGCTGTCTGTGCATGCTGGGATTTGTAGTTTTGCAACATCTGGAGGTCCACAGTTTGGAGATCACAGTGCAGTGGTCTCTATCTGTAGCCTTCCAGATGTTGCAAAACTGAAAATCCCAGCATGCCGAAACAGCTGTCTCGGCATGCTGGGAAAAGTAGTTGCATACCTCTAGCTGTTGCATAACTAGATCTCCCAGCACGCCCTTTGGCGATCAGTACATGCTGGGAGTTGTAGTTTAGCAACAGCTATAGGCACACTGGTTGGAAAATACTGAGTTAGGTAACAGAACCTAACTGAAGGTTTTCCAACCAGTGTGCCTCCAGCTGTTGCAAAACTACAACTCCCAGCATGCACGGTCTGTCAGTACATGCTGGAAGTTGTAGTTTTGAAACAGCTGGAGGTTTGCCACCCCCCCCCCCCCCATGTGAACGTACAGGGTACATTCACACGGGCAGGTTCACAGTAAGTTTCCTGCTTCAAGTATGAGCTGCGGCAAATTTTTCGCCACAGCTGAAATTTCTAGCGGGAAGCTCACTGTAAACCTGCGCCCGTGTGAATGTACCCTAAAAACACTACACTACACTAACACATAATAAAGAGTAAAACTCTACATATACACCCCTTACACTGTCCCCCCCAATAAAAATAAAAAACGTATTGTACAGCAGTGTTTCCAAAACGGAGCCTCCAACTGTTGCAAAACAACAACTCCCAGCATTTCCGGACAGCCACTGACTGTCCAGGCATGCTGGGAGTTTAGCAACAGCTGGAGACACCCTGTTTGGGAATCACTGGCGTAGAATACCCCTATGTCCACCCCTATGCAATCCCTAATTTAGTCCTCAAATGTGCATGGCGCTCTCTCACTTCAGAGCCCTGTCGTATTTCAAGGAAACAGTTTAGTGCCATATGGGGTATCTCTGTACTCGGGAGAAATTGCGTTACAAATTTTGGGGGGCTTTTTTTTCCTTTTACCCCTTATGAAAAGGAAAAGTTGGGGGTTACACCAGCCTGTCAGTGTAAAAAAATTCAAAATTTTTCACTAACATGCTGGTGTTGCCCTTTACTTTTTATTTTCACAAGTGTTAAAAGGAAAAAAAGACCCCCAAAATTTGTAACACAATTTCTCCTGAGTACGGAAATACCCTATATGTGGGGCGTAAAATGCTCTGCGGGTACACAACAAGGCTCAGGAGTGAGAGCGCACCATTTACATTTGAAGCCTAAATTGGTGATTTGCACAGGGGTGGCCGATTTTACAGCGGTTCTGCCATAAACGCAAAAAAAGAAATACCCACACGTGACCCCATTTTGGAAACTACACCCCTCACGGAATGTAACAAGGGGTATAGTGAGCCTTAACACCCCACAGGTGTTTGACGAATTTTCATTAAAGTTGGATGGAAAAATGAAAAAAAAAAAATTTCACTAAAATGCTGGTGTTACCCAAAATTTTTCATTTTCACAAGGAAAAATAGGAAAGAAAAAACCCAAATTTGTAACCCCATTTCTTCTGAGTAAGAAAATACCCCATATGTGGATGTAAAGTGCTCTGCGGGTGCACTACAATGCTCAGAAGAGAATGAGCACCATTGGGATTTTGAAGATAAAATTTGTCGGGAATTGAAGGCTACGTGTGTTTACAAAGCCCCCATAGAGCCAGAACAATGGACCCCCCCCACATATGACCCCATTTTGGAAACTACACCCTTCACTTAATGTAATAAGGGGTACAGTGAGCATTTACGCCCCACAGGTGTCTGACAGATTTTTGGAACAGGGGTCCGTGAAAATGAAAAATGTAATTTTTCATTTGCACAGCCCACTGTTCCAAAGATCTGTCAAACGCCAGTGGGGTGTAAATACTCACTGCACCCCTTATTAAATTCTGTGAGGGGTGTAGTTTCCAAAATGGGGTCACATGGGGGGGTCCACTGTTCTGGCACCACGGGGGGGTTTTGTAAACGCACATGGCCCCCGACTTCTATTCCAACCAAATTCTGTCTTCAAAAGCTCAATGGGGCTCCTTCTCTTCTGAGCATTGTAGTGTGCCAGCAGAGCACTTGACATCCACACATTGGGTATTTCCATACTCAGAAGAAATGGGGTTACAAATTTTGGGGGTCATTTTCTCCTATTACCCTGTGTAAAAATATAAAATGTGGGGGAAAACCAGCATTTTAGTGAAAAACATTTTTTTTTTCATTTACACATCCGACTTCAGCAAAAAGTCGTCAAACACCTGTGAGGTTTTAAGGCTCACTGTACCCCTTGTTGTGTTCCTTGAGGGGTGTAGTTTCTAAAATAGTATGCCATGTGTTTTTTTTTTTGCTGTTCTGGCACCATAGGATCTTCCTAAATGGGACATGCCCTCCAAAAACCATTTCAGCAAAATTCGCTTTTCAAAAGCCAAATGTGACTCCTTCTCTTCTGAGCATTGTAGTGCGCCAGCAGAGCACTTGACATTCACACTTGTGGTATTTCCATACTCAGAAGAGATGGGGTTACAAATTTTGGGGGGCATTTTGTCCTATTATCCCTTGTAAAAATTTTACATTTTGGGGAAAACTAGCATTTTAGTGGAAAAAAATAAGTAAATCATTTACACATCCAACTTTAACAAAAAGTCGTGAAGCACCTGTGGGGTGTTAAGGCTCACTGGACCCCTTGTTACGTGCCTTGAGGGGTGTAGTTTCCAAAATAGTATGCCATGTGGTTTATTTTTTGCTGTTCTGGCACCATAGGGGCTTCCTAAATGCGACATGCCCCACAAAAACCATTTCAGAAAAACTCACTCTCCAAAATCCCATTGTCACTCCTTCCCTTCTGAGCCCTCTACTGCGCCCGCCGTACACTTGACATACACATATGAGGTATTTCCTTACTCGAAAGAAATTGGGTTACACATTTTAGGAAGATTTCTCTCCTTTTACCCCTTGTAAAAATTCAAAAACTGGGTCTACAAGAACATGCCAGTGTAAAAAATGAAGATTTTGAATTTTCTCCTTCAATTTGCTGCTATTCCTGTGAAACACCTAAAGGGTTAACAAACCTTTTGAATGTAATTTTGAATACTTTGAGGGGTGCAGTTTTTATAATGGGGTCATTTGTGGGGCATTTCTAATATGAAGGCCTTTCAAATCCACTTCAAAACAGAACTGGTACCTGAAAAATTTAGATTTTGAAAATTTTGTGAAAAATTGGAAAATTGCTGCTGAACTTTGAAACCCTCTGATCTCTTCCAAAAGTAAAATCATGTCAACGTTATGATGCAATCCTGAAGTAGACATGTTGTATATGTGAATCAATATATAATTGATTTGGAATATTCATTTTCCCTATAAACAGAGAGCTTCAAAGTTAAAAAAAATGCTAAATTTTCAAATTTTTCATCAAATTTTGGAATTTTTCACCAAGAAACGATGCAAGTATTGACAAAATTTTACCACTAAAATAAAGTAGAATATGTGATGAAACAACAATCTCGGAATCAGAATGAAAGGTAAAAGCATCCCAGAGTTATTAATGCTTAAAGTGACAGTGGTCAGATGTGCAAAAAAAGGCCGGGTCCTACAGTGAAAATTGGCTGGGTCCTTAAGGGGTTAAAGCTCTGGATTTTTTTTAAGGGCTGGAGGGGTGTTAGGAGTAGTTAGGGAACATAGCCTGAGTTAGTTTAGTACAGTTTATTTGGTTCCAGGTATAGGCTATGGACACCTTTGAAAAGCTTGTTTTATATTGCTTTATTTTTGCTTATTTCTTCTTGTTTTTCTCACTTCCTCCATAGGTCTTTATTAAAAAAAAAGTGTTCTTAATTTTTCTTTACAGCCTTACGGTTTGCTGTATGAGCTTTGTTATCTCTCTATACATGTAAACAGCCTATGTGATTATTCCCTGTAAACGGCTTATTTTCAGCTTTCCTTTCATACTACAGCTTGTGTGAGTTGTCCTCCAGGGTTTCTCTATTTAGAAAATTCCTATCAACAACAAAAAACACTGTACAAAGGTGTGTTCATAGGTTTGTTTATGTGCGCTATGTCTATGCAGTATCTAATCATCAATTTCTGAACATCCCTGTATGGTGCTAAGTTTCCACTGCTTACTTCAAAGACAACAGATGGTTAACCAACAAAGACAAAACCAGTTAACCAACAACAACTCTTCAGGGGAACTCCCTGTGGAAAAAAAAAACCTTAACTAAAGACCGCCCTAAAACACGTTTTATTGTATTTATCTATAAAATACCTAATCTTTAGATGCTAAATATTATTGTTAAAATCACAGCCAAAAATACCAATGCTCATCTTCTTAGTTGTGGTATACTGCTCTCATCAGTATCAGTGGTGGAACTGGTCACCACCACAATGACTTTCGACAATCACTCTGCTTAGTGATAATTGATATTATTGGACCCTTCTCAGTCCAATGCTATGTAGTTTTTTCATCACAGGGGGTTCCCCTAAAGGGATGTTTTTATTTTTTAATTTTTTTTATGAAAGACAGAAGTGGGTCCAACAGAACAGAGAAGTATAAGTTCTTCTTTCTCTTGAATAAACTTCTGGCAGTCCGGCAATGTTTTTTATCTTTTTAATTTTTATTTTTTTAGAATTATGTCCAGACTGCCTGTTAGTAAAAAAGACAGTTCTTACATCCCTTGCTTCCCTGCAGCCTCATTTATTGCTGCTCAGCTTAACACTGGCTGCAGTGATGTCCCACCTCAGGAAGTGATTGACTGAGTGGCAAGGTGACGTGTTGACCGCTGCATCGAAGAGTGAAGTACACAGAGATGGGGCATTGCAATAATGGAGACTGTGGGGAGCAGGGGAGGTAAGTGCAGGCCTTCTCACTTTAACCCCTTAAGGACCCAGCCATTTTACACCTTAGGACCCGGCCATTTTTTGCACATCTGACCACTGTCACTTTAAACATTAATAACTCTGGAATGCTTTTAGTTATCATTCTGACTCCGAGATTGTTTTTTCGTGACATATTCTACTTTAACTTAGTGGTAAAATTTTTTGCTAACTTGCATCCTTTCTTGGTGAAAAATCCCAAAATTTGATGAAAAATTTGAAAATTTTGCATTTTTCTAACTTTGAAGCTCTCTGCTTGCAATGAAAATGGATATTCCAAATATTATTTTATTTTACTCACATATACAATATGTCTACTTTATGTTTGCATCATAAAATTGACGAGTTTTTACTTTTGGAAGACATCAGAGGGCTTCAAAGTTCAGCAGCAATTTTCCAATTTTTCTCAAGATTTCCAAAATCACAATTTTTCAGGGACCAGTTCAGGTTTGAAGTGGATTTGAAGGGTCTTCATCTTAGAAATACCCCACAAATGACCCCATTATAAAAACTGCACCCCCCAAAATATTCAAAATGACATTCAGTCAGCATTTTAACCCTTTAGGTGTTTCACAGGAATAGCAGCAAAGTGAAGGAGAAAATTCACAATTTCCATTTTTTACACTCGCATGTTCTTGTAGACCCAATTTTTTAATTTTTACAAGGGGTAAAAGGAGAAAATGTATACTTCTATTTGTAGCCCAATTTCTCTCGACTAAGCACATACCTCATATGTCTATGTAAAGTGTTCGACGGGCGCAGTAGAGGGCTCAGAAGGGAAGGAGCAACAAGGGGATTTTGGAGCGTACGTTTTTCTGAAATGGTTCTTTGGGGGCATGTCCCATATAGGAAGCCCCTATGGTGCCAGGACAGCAAAAAATACCCACATGGCATACCATTTTGGAAACTAGACCCCTTGAGGTACGCAACAAGGAATAAAGTGAGCCTTAATACCCCACAGGTGTTTCACGACTTTTGCATATGTAAAAAAAATAAAAAAAATTTCAATAAAATGTGTGCGTCCCCCCAAATTTCACATTTTTGCAAGGGTTAATAGCAGAAAATAGCCCCCAAAATTTGTAACCCCATCTCTTCTGAGTATGAAGGTACCCCATAAGTTGACATGAAGTGCACTATGGGCGAACTACAATGCTCAGAAGAGAAGGAGTCATATTTGGCTTTTTGAGAGCAAATTTTGCTCGGGGGCATGTCGCATTTAGGAAGCCCCTATGGTGCCAGGACAACAAAAAATACCCACATGCCATACCACATTGGAAACTAGACCCCTTGAGGAACGTAACAAGGGGTACAGTGAGCATTTACCCCCCACTGGTGTCTGTCAGATCTTTGGAACAGTGGGCTGTACAACATTTTTAATTTGCGCAGCCCACTGTTCCAAAGATCTGTCAGACACCAGTGGGGTGTAAATTCTCACTGCACCCCTCATTACATTCCGTGAGGGGTGTAGTTTCCGAAATGGGGTCACATGTGTTTTTTTTTTGCGTTTGTCAAAACCGCTGTAACAATCAGCCACCCCTGTGCAAATCACCTCAAATGTACATGGTGCACTCTCCCTTCTGAGCCTTGTTGTGCGCCCCCAGAGCACTTTGCGCCCACATATGGGGTATCTCCATAGTCGGGAGAAGTTGCATTACAAATTGTGGGGGGCTTTTTTCCCTTTTACCTCTTGTCAAAATGAAAAGTATAGGGCAACACCAGCATGTTAGTGTAAAAAAAATTTTTTTTTTACACTAACATGCTGGTGTAGACCCCAATTTCATCTTTTCATAAGGGGTGAAAGGAGAAAAAGCCCCCCAAAATTTGAAAGGCAATTTCTCCCGAGTACGGCGATACCCCGTATGTGACCCTAAACTGTTGCCTTGAAATACGACAGGGCTCCGAAGTGAGAGCTCCATGCGCATTTGAGGCCTGAATTAGGGATTTGCATTGGGGTGGACATAGGGGTATTCTACGCCAGTGATTCCCAAACAGGGTGCCTCCAGCTGTTGCAAAAATCCCAGCATGCTTGGACAGTCAACGGCTGTCCGGCAATACTGGGAGTTGTTGTTTTGCAACAGCTGGAGGCTCCATTTTGAAAACAGTGGCGTACCAGACGTTTTTCATTTTTATTGGGGAAGGAGGGGGGCTGTGTAGGGGTATGTGTATATGTAGTGTTTTTTACTTTTTATTTTATTTTGTGTTAGTGTAGTGTAGTGTTTTTAGGGTACAGTCACACGGGCAGGGGGGGTTACAGCGATTTTCCCACTGCGAGTTTGAGCTGCCACGCAAAATTTGCTGCATCGCAAACTTGCAGCCTGATACTCACTGTAAGCCCCCTGCCCATCTGAATGTACCCTGTACATTCACAAGGGGGGGACCTCCAGCTGTTGCAAAACTACAACTCCCAGCATGCACAGTCTATCAGTGCATGCTGGTAATTATAGTTTTGCAACAGCTGGAGGCACACGGGTTGGGAAACACTGAGTTAGGAAACAGACAATGTTTCCCAACCAGTGTGCCTCCTGTTGTTGCAAAACCACAACTCCCAAACATTCTCAGGCATGCTGGGAGTAGTAGTTCGGCAACATCTTTAGAGCCAGATGTTGCCGAACTACAACTCCCAGCATGCCTAGAGTTGTAGTTTGCAACATCTGGAGGACTGCAGTTTGCAGACCACTAATACAGTGGTTCCCAATCTGTGCCCTTCCAGATGTTGCAAAACTACAACTCCCAGTATGCCAAAACTGTCCAGGCATGCTGGGAGTTGTAGTTCTGCAACATCTGAAGGGCCAGATGTTACAGAACTACAACTCCCATCATGCCTGGACAGTAAGAGCATGCTGAGAATGTGTAGTTTTGCAACATCTGGAAGGGCACAGTGGTCTCCAAACTGTGGACCTCCAGATGTTGCAAAACTGCAACTCCCAGCATGCCCAGACGCCAAGGGCTGTCTGGGCATGCTGGGAGTTGTAGTATATAGGGTCCCAATACAGCAATGCATGTCGCTTTACGGCGACGTGCATTGCTGTAAAGGGCCCGACTGCGGCTGAAGATCTACTCACCTGTCGCCGCCGTCGCCATCTTCCCCGCCGGGATCCGGGTCTTCAGGGACGAGGTAAGTACCGGGGCCGGGCCCCAGCACTCCCCCGTCCCCCGTCCCCCTCCGCGTCCTCCGGTCTTCCTCCCGTCCTCTCCGGACTTCAAGGGGCCGGGCAGGACGGGAGGAAGTAACCGCCCCCCCTCCTGCGATTGGTCGGTTAACTAACCGACAGATTGCAGGGTATAGGAGGAGGTGGCAGGCTTGCCACCTCGCTCCTAGGCTCCAGCATGGTCCTGGCTGTCTGTGACAGCCGGGATCATGCGAAATTACCGGGCGGTCGGGTCCCAGAGACCCGATCAGCCCGGTATTGCCGCAGATCGCAAGGGCGATTTCCCTTGCGATTTGCGGCGATCGCCGACGTAGGGGGCATACATGGCCCCCCTCGGCGTTTGCCCTCGATCCCTGCTGAAGGATTTCAGCAGGGATCCGCTTCCGATCTCCACCGGGTGAGCGGCGGAGACCAGGAAAAGACATGACGTATGCATACGTCATGGGTCCTTAAGACCCAGGGTGTGATGGTGTATGCATACGTCATGGGTCCTGAAGAGGTTAAGCAGGCAGCCTTGGCATATTTTTTTTTTTTGCCAGATAAACCCATTAACACTAGTTAAAATCAGAATCAGTTGTGAACCTTCCTGTTCTACCAGTGTGTGCTGTGTGTTCTTTCTGTCGGACACTTCACATCTTGAATATGTCTTCCTTTTGTAGTCGCTACCAGTAAGTAGATAATGCACTTGCATGCACTTATCTATGCACTTGCATCCACATAACATGTGACCCTAGTATTATATGTACTTACTTTAAGTGTGTACTCTTTATGTATTTACTCACAATATGTACCCATCATGATATTTAGTCCCTGATATGTAATCTATAATATGTTGATATAGAAATGAATATATTTTATTTTTTATTTATGTTTGAATTGTGCCTGTATATAATTATAACTAACTACCTAGAGTTATGAATTTTCGCTTTAGTAGGGATCTCCGCATCTGAGCACTTTCCAAGCCTCGCTTTGACAGCGAGGCTTGGCTCTCTACTGGATAATGACACATCCCAGTATACGATTGGCCCGTACATCCGAGCCTCGCTTTGGAAGCGAGGCTTGGTTTGTCAGGTGATGCACGCTGACAGACGTATCTGTTTCCGGACCTCGGTATGAAAGCGAGGCTTGGTAACAGTGACCTATGGGCGATTACGACGCCCTAATTACATCACGTGCTTTTGTCCCTGGTTTTAATTGGTTAAGTCTCTGCATATATACATACCCCACACTCTATTGACCACACCCCGGAAGAAGCCTTCATTGGTGAAACGTTGGGTGGCGGGTGGCTGTAACATTGTACTCTCTGCTCCACTTGGTAAAGTATTTCCTTATATTGTCTAGCTTAGGGTTTGTTCTACTTATAATGCGCTTTTGATCCCCTGGGGCTCTCTCTTGCTCTCTGATTTTCTGTATTTAATTGCGATCCGAGCATTGCCGGATCAGTTCCTAATATCTATTCCACAACCCTTGAGCCGTAGCCTCCCTCATTAATTCATGGGAAACAATACTTATGTGCACTATTTATTTAACTCTTTCCCTGGCAGACAAGCATAGCCCCCGTTCTTCTCTCTCAGCATCTCTTGGATTCATGTTTACTACTATATATGTATTCTTTTAAATTATTTTAAATGTCTTGTCATTTTTCATGTTAATAAAGTATACTTTGTGTCAATTATGTCCTGTTTGACGCCTTTTTCTTTATGAATTACAGTAAGTAGATAAGTTACATCAGTCATTTGTATCACCAGCAAAGTTATCATGTAGTCCCAGAGTCACCATGGCTTCCTAGAATTACATAGTGTCTAACACCTTTCTCTGTTAGGGTTTTGTAACAAATTAGCTTTTTATAACAAAACTTTTGTCTTAAAGAGGTTCTCCACCCCTAGACATCTTATCCCCCTATCCAAAGGATGGGGAATACGATGTCTGATCTCTGGGGTCCTGCCGCTGGCGACCCCCATGATTTCCCTGCTGCACCCAGCGTTCGTTTAGAGTGTCGGGGTCAGCACCAGAGGTTTGTGACATCACGGCCTTGCCCCCTCAATGCAAGTCTATGGGAGGGGGCGTCAAGGCCATCACGCACCCTCCCGTAGACTTGCATTGAGGGGGCATGGCCATGATGTCACAAGTGGGGAAGTCACGAGCCTCCACCCTGCATCACCAGTCATCCAGCATGGAGCGAAGTTCGCTCCGTGTACCGGATGTCTGGGGTACCGCAGCCGAGAACATGGGTGTGCCCAACGGTGGGACCCCCGCGATCAAACATCTTATCCCCTATCTAAAGGATGTCTAGGGGCAGAGTATCCCTTTAAGGCCATATTATAAGGTAAAGCAATATAGAACAACTACCAGGTTTCTATGGCACAATCCACTTAAAGTCAATCTCACTTTAATGGACGGTACACAAGATTTCTTTATTTATTAAGTCGAACATCAAACACCTTTTGAAACTTGTGTGTCTCTTCATCAGTTGTTTTCTACATTGCTTTCCATATTACAATCTGAACCAGGGACTCACCTGTGGACCGAATACCGGCGATGGCACCCTAATCTATACATCTCTACGTAAGCTGTGGTGTCTTGTACACAACAGCACAAGGTGAGTAGTGACCTACTTTCACTGTTTCAAGTATCAAGTTATTATGGGGGGGGGCTTTGCTCTTTTTGTAACCCTTACATTTACAATATCATAAGAATATCTCTGCACTGGAGGTGCAGCTAAGAAATGGGAGCTCTCAAGGCATATCCCTTTGGTGCATCTTTTTTCCAATGCTGAACTTCAGTAAAATACCAGATACCCAACAAACCCCATTCAAGTCAATAGGACCCATCGGGATCCAGTGGGGACCCTGTGGAGTCAGTTGTGCTCTGACCCATTTTGGACCGAACGGACCGAGAACAGGACGAAGCACGATGTGAACCTTGCCTAACACAACAAACGGAACCTTACCCTTGGATAAAAAAAGAGAATATGATTTTCAACAATTTTTTTTCACAGTACACAACTGACATCACAATGATGTGTACTGTGTAAAAAAATAAAAAAGTGATCATCCCTCCCAGCTTCCAGCTTGTGGTCCAAAGAAGGCTCTGATATTATTTACTGTGTGAGTTGGTGTGGAGCGCAAATATTTTGTATATGCGAATATCTGCCCTTCCAGAGGACACTGATCCCTTACTTCTTTTAGCTTGTGGGCCAATGAGAAGGATGCAAATACAGTTGTCAGAGGTTAGCAACATCCCTAGCAACCAATAGGAAAGTTGACCACCCCTTCATTATATAAGATCCTTCCCAGCAGTTTTATGTGGTTGTGAGAGGAGATTGAATATTGTCTGTGCTGTGCTGTGCTTTGTAAATAAAATTAAAATTATATACTGAATTGATAGTTAGTGTTAGATAGGGTAGGTTAGTTTAGCAGGTTCTAGTATAGGGTATAGTGTTAGTTAGTTGAAAGATATAATCCGTTTTGATAGGTTGAGATAGTATAGGTAAGATAGGAAATAGTGTAGCTGACAGGTTCAAGTGCAGGGTGTAGTTTAGATATACACTGCTCAAAAAATAAAGGGAACACTTAAACAACACAATGTAACTCCAAGTCAATCACACTTCTGTGAAATCACACTGTCCACTCAGGAAGCAACACTGATTGATAATCAATTTCACATGCTGTTGTGCAAATGGAACAGACAACAGGTGGAAATTATAGGCAATTAGCAAGATACCTCCAATAAGGGAGTGGTTCTGCAGGTGGTGACCACAAACCACTTCTCAGTTCCTATGCTTCCTGGCTGATGTTTTGGTCACTTTTGAATGCTGGAGGTGCTTTCACTCTAGTGGTAGCATGAGATGGAGTCTACAACCCACACAAGCGGCTCAGGTAGTGCAGCTCAATCAGGATGGCACATCAATGCGAGCTGTGGCAAGAAGGTTTGTTGTGTCTGTCAGCATAGTGTCAAGAGCATGGAGGCGCTACCAGAAGACAGGCCAGTACATCAGGAGATATGGAAGAGGCCATAGGAGGGCAACAACCCAGCAGCAGGACAGCTTCCTCCGCCTTTGTGCGAGGAGGAAAACTGCCAGAGCCCTGCAAAATGACCTCCAGCAGGCCACAAATGTGCATGTGTCCACTCAATGGTCAGAAAGACTACATGAGGGTGGTATGAGGGCCCGACATCCACAAGTGGGGGTTGTGCTTACAGCCCAACACCGTGCAGGACGTTTGGCATTTACCAGAGAACACCAAGATTGGCAAATTCGCCACTGGTGTCCTGTGCTCTTCACAGATGAAAGCTGGTTCACACTGAGCACATGTGACAGATGTGACAGAGTTTGGAGACACCGTGGTGAATGTTCTGCTGCCTGCCACATCCTCCGGCATGACCGGTTTGGCAGTGGGCCAGTAATGGTGTGGGGTGGCATTTCTTTGGGAGGGGGGGGCCACACAGCCCTCCATGTGCTTGCCAGAGGTAGCCTGACTGCCATTAGGTAAGGAGATGTGATCCTCAGACCCCTTGTGAGACCATATGCTGGTGCGGTTGGCCATGGGTTCCTCCTAATGCAAGACAATGCTAGACCTCATGTGGTTGGAGTGTGTCATCAGTTCCTGCAAGAGGAAAGCACTGATGCTATGGACTGGCCTGCTCGTTCCCCAGACCTGAATCCGATTGAGCACATCTGGGACATCATGTCTCTCTCCATCCACCAATGCCACATTGCACTACAGGCTGTCCAGGAGTTGGCGGATGCTTTAGTCCAGGTCTGGAGGACATCCCTCAGGAGACCATCCGTCACCTCATCAGGAGCATGCCCAGGCGTTGTAGGGTGGTCATATGGGCACGTGGAGGCCACACACGCTACTGAGCCTCATTTTGACTTGTTTTAAGGACATTACATAAAGTTGGATCAGCCTGTAGTGGGGTTTTCCACTTTGATTTTGAGTGTGACTCCATATCCAGACCTCCATGGGTTGATAAATTTGATTTCCATTGATCATTTTTGTGTGATTTTGTTGTCAGCACATTCAACTATGTAAAGATGAAAGTATTTCATACGATTAGTTAATTCCTTCAGATCTAGGATGTGTTATCTTAGTGTTCCCTTTATTTTTTTGAGCAGTGTAGTATAGTGTAGGCTTTAGATGTGTTTAGTGTCTATGTTATGGAAAATAAAAAAAAGTTTTTTATTCACACTATTCGAATTTCATTATGATTTTCACATGGAAAAAAAGTGAACAAACATAGTGAATATGCGAATTTTGCGAACATAGGATGAATATTCGTTCATATATTCGTGAAATATTGCAAATTCGAATATGGCCGCTGCTGCTCATCACTAAAAAAGTTTTCCCAAATGGCAGGTACTCTTTTACAGGTTATTCATTGAAACACAAGGCCAGTGCTGTTAGGCTGGAATTCCACTGAGGTTTTTTTGCAAAAACGCCATAAAAAAACCAAATTTTCCTGCACGCCGTTTTTTCAGCAAAAAAATGCAGCGTCCAGATGTTAGCTGCAAGTCAATTGAAAACTGCAAAATGCCAGATCCACTTGGCGTTTTTTAAAAAATCCTTTTTCCGTTTTTCAGCATTTTTGGGCACAGAGACTGGGTTTTCAAAACGCCCGACAAAACCTAGTTTGGCGTTTTTTCTGGCATTTTTATTCTTTTTTGGACTTTAGCGATCCAAAAAAGTGATGGAGATACCTTTTTTTATTAAAATTTCGTAGGGTACCATTAAAAAATAATAATAAAAAAGATACAGTAGTGATGGAAAAAATAGTATTTAACGAAATTAATCTTTTTTATTACGAAATTTTTATTAATTTTCAAACAGGGATCAATTTATGTGGGCGGGTAAAGCACTAAAAATGTAGCCGACAATAATAAAAATGTAGTGTGTGTGTTTTTCACATTTTTTTCCAACATTTTTTAGGTAGAACTACTACTCCCAGCATGGAACACAATGTTCCATGATGGGAGTAGGTAGTACCTGTGCTAATAGATAGGTCGCCCGTTGCGATCCTCCTGTATAATATATGGATACGGCCAGCCACTCTTCTATGGTCTCCTGCACTGACGTCTATATACACCTATTCATATTTCCTGCAGAGAGCTGTGATTGGCCAGATGGTTCAGGCCAATCACAACTCTGTGGGAAATATGAATGGGTGTATATATACGTCAGTGCAGGGGACCATGGAAGAGCATCCGCCCCCATTTATACATTATACAGGAGGATTACAGTGGATGTCAGTAGTGATACCTGCTGTGATCTGTTCTTACCTGCAGGTATTACTACTCGCAACAAGGAGCACACTCTACTCTATGATGGGAGCTGTAGTGACTGCATTGATAGACAGATCGCAGCGGGTGTCAGAAATTACACTCGCTGCGATCTGTCTATTAATGCAGGTACTACAGCTCCCAGCATGGAGCAGAGTGTGCTCCATGTTGGGAGTAGTAGTACCTGGAGGTAAGAACAGATCACAGCAGGTATCACTACTGACACCCGCTGCGATCGTCTTGTCTATAGCAGAGATGCAGAGCGGCTTTATACATCGCTCACATGTCTGCTCTGTACTCCGGCCACTCACTCATTCATATTTCCCTCAGAGCTGTGATTGGCTGCAACCATCCGGCCAATCCCCACTCTGGGCGGAAAATATGAATGAGTGATGTTCTAGTCACATCACTGGCCGGAGTACAGAGCAGAGATGTGAGCGCTGTATAGAGCTGTATTATGGACGATCGCATCGGGTGTCACGACTGACACCACGGCGATATGTCTATTAGTACAGGTACTACTATTCCCATCATGGAACAGTGTGTTCCATGCTGGGAGGAGTAGTACTACATAAAAAATAAAAAAATAAAAAAGAGAAAAAAAGTTAAACACACACACATACTTTATAAAAACATTTATTAAAATTTCGTTATATAAAAAAACATTTAGTTAAATACATTTTTTTACATCCCTACTGCATTCTTTCTTTTTTTTGGTACCCAACTAATTTTGTACAAAAAACGCCAAAGGGGCCAAAAAAGTAAAATTCCACACAAAGGTAAAAACGCAAGAAAAAACGCTGAAAAAACATCAGAAAAAATGCCAGAACGCAGGGAAAAACAGTGGCAGTTTTTCTGGCATTTTTTTCTGGCGTTTTTAAGCCCAAAAAATCACAGGCCAAAAATCTCAGTGGAATTCTAGCCTAAGGCAGGAGTCCTACATAGGTTCCACCTGCCACTGACTGACAACTTTCTACCTATAAGGCTAAGTTCAGACTACGGAATTTCCTCCTGCAATTTTGCTTTGAAATTGCAGGCGGAAATTCCGCTTTCTAAAATGTATAGTGTAGTGAATGATTTTCCGTTCACAAATTCACACTTCGGAATTTGTGAAGCGGAATTTGTGAACGGACAATCCGCTTGGAAATTTCCGCCTGAAGAAAGGCGGTGCTCTTTCTTCAGGTGGAAATCCGCGCGGAACACATTGCAGTCTATTGGAGACTGCAGTGTCCGCGCGGTCCTAGCGCCGACTGATTCAGTCAGCACTGGCCGCACTCTGAATCTCCGGGCGGAAATTTTCTGCCCGGAGATTCCGTAGTCTGAACCTAGCCTAACTATGAAGAGTAGACAGGGAGTGTACACCTCACAGCTCTTGCATTGAATGGCAATGAATAGCATGTAAGTTCTGCACATGTTGCTCCCAACTTTATGACAGGTTACCTTTAAATGGGCACTGTCACCAACTTTATTTTTTTGATATGTTGTAGTACTTAAGTACTACAACATATCTCTAATATACTTTTATTATTTTTTTTTCATTAAAAAGGTTTAATTTACATTTAAAAACCGGCTACTGAAAAAAGACTGATTTTGGAGTGGCAATCAGTTCTTTTTCAGTTAGGCTGCACTCGCTCCCTGCCTGTCAATCAGACAGGCGGGAGCGAGCGCATTGGCTCCCCGGCCACTGGCTGGAAGACCACTCCTCCCGCACATCGCCGCCGCCGCCTCGTTGCAGCCGCTGTCCCTGCACGCCCGCTGCCGGACTCTGCAGTAACTGCAAGTGTAATGAGGGAACGGGGTATGCGGGGCGGGGGAGGAGGGAACGGGCTAGTGCCGTAGTGGGGGGGGGGGGGGGGGGGGAACGGGCTAGCAAAAAAAAAAAAAATAGGATGGTGGGAGCTACCCTTTAAGAACAATTTTTATCTTATTTTACTTTAACTACTATGCATCCAAGCCATACATAATGTAGAGCAGTAGTCTCCAAACTGTGGACCTCCAGATGTTGCAAAACTACAACTCCCAGCATGCCTGGACTGCCAACATCCACAGTTTGGAGTACATTAATGTAGAGCAGTGGTCTGCAACCTGTGGACCTCCAGATGTTGCAAAACTACAACTCCCAGCATGCCCGGACAGCGGTTGGCTGTCCGGGCATGCTGGGAGTTGTAGTTTTGCTACATCTGGAGGTCCGCAGGTTGAAGACCACTGATGTAGAGTATGACATAAGATTCAGCAGTTTTCTGGTAACTGTAATCTTTGAGACACATGAAGACAAGATTGCTGCAGTTCTGCATGTGAACACATGGGGGAGATCTTGTCTTTGGCATTAGATTTTTACTCTGCTAGGCATTCAAGTTTTAATCAAAGTCTTGCAAAATGTGTGATTGATATCTTTTCTTACTGTTAGTATGCATATTTACTTGTTTGTTTAATTTATGGAATCTGAAAATTACTGTTGTTTTTAAAGGTAGTATTGGAGTTATGTACAACGACCTCCAGTAAAGCGGAAAAATGCCATACACAACAACCTCATGTTGCAACAGGCAAGCTGTGGATTTGTGGAGCACTGCTGTGTATGCTTGAGGTTGTGAAAATGGGCTAATGTGAGACATGTCGGCATATGGGCCTATGGATTTGTGACGCTCTATGGCAGAGGTCTCCAACCTTTGGTCCTTTGAGAGCCACGTTTAACTTGGTGTGATGGTTGGAGCCACAAAAACTCAAATATTGTAGGAGTTATATATTAAATGCGGGCGAATTATAAATGTTGTAGATGTATATTTTACTGTTAAATCTGATGCTAATATTGTAACATCCACATTAGGCCGCACTGTTCTGTGCTTAAAGGGGTACTCCCGTGGAAAACTTTTTTTTTTTTTTAAATCAACTGGTGCCAGAAAGTTAAACAGATTTGTAAATCACTTCTATTAAAAAAATCTTCATCCTTCCAGTACTTTTTAGGGGCTGTATACTAAAGAGAAATCCAAAAAAGAAATGCATTTCCTGTGATGTCATGACCACAGTGCTGTCTGCTGACCTCTGCTGTCCATTTTAGGAACTGTCCAGAGCAGCATATGTTTGCTATGGGGATTTTCTCCTGTTCTGGACAGTTCCTAAAATGGACAGCAGAAGTCAGCAGAGAGCACTGTGGTCATGACATCACAGGAAATGCATTTCTTTTTTTGATTTCTCTTTAGTATACAGCCCCTAAAAAGTACTGGAAGGATTAAGATTTTTTTAATAGAAGTGATTTACAAATCTGTTTAACTTTCTGGCACCAGTTGATTAAAAAAAAAGTTTTCCACGGGAGTACCCCTTTAAGATATGTCTGCAATATTGTCAACTATCAGGTTTTATGGCCATAACTCAGGACTCACACATCAGGTGGTCATGAGCAAAATGTGGCCTCTGAGCTGCCGGTTAGGGACTGCTTGGGCATACATTAGGTCTTGGAGCCACGTACTTGCTTATCTATTCAATTGTGGAGCTGTGTGCTTTGAGAATGGAAGAGAACACAATGACCATTTTAGATGCTAGAAAGCTTGAAGATGCATTATTTATTGCATTATATTAAATGACCACTTGGAGACCCCGTTCACCACAAAGAAAATTAAAGACAGACATCTAGACGGGCTTGTGAAGATGCCGTGTGGACAGTACTTTACTGCTGATATACCTTAGATAGCTGCTGACCAAAAGCTGATTGAGAGTACAGCTATTGCCCCCATATACATATTCTTCAATAGAAAGAGGGGAGTAAGCTGCTGCTAGACCACTACAACATACCCAATCTTTCAAATGCCATTAGGGAGGGAAAAGTAGAAAGATCCCCTATTCACATTAGACAGTCAGTCTGTAAGCATTTCTGTTGACTTTCATCTAATACACTGCTCAAAAAAATAAAGAGAACACTTAAACAACACAATGTAACTCCAAGTCAATCCCACTTCTGTGAAATCATACTGTCCACTCAGGAAGCAACACTGATTGACAATCAATTTCACATGATGTTGTGCAAATGGAACAGACAACAGTTGGAAATTATAGGCAACTAGCAAGACACCCCCAAACACCCAATAAAGGAGTGGTTCTGCAGGTGGTGACCACAGACCACTTCTCAGTTCCTATGATTCCTGGCTGATACTTTGTTCCCTTTTGAATGCTGGTGGTGCTTTCACTCTAGTGGTAGCATGAGACGGAGTCTACAACCCACACAAGTGGCTCAGGTAGTGCAGCTCAACCAGGATGGCACATCAAAGTGAGCTGTGGCAAGAAGGTTTGCTGTGTCTGTCAGCGTAGTGTACAGAGCATGAAGGCGCTACCAGGAGATAGGCCAGTACATCAGGAGATGTGGAGGAGGGCAATAACCCGGCAGCAGGACTGCTACCTCTTCCTTTGTGCAAGGAGGAGCACTGCCAGAGCCCTGCAAAATGACCTCCAGCAGGCCACAAATGTGCATGTGTCCACTCAAACAGTTAGAAACAGACTCCATGAGGATGATATGAGAGCCCGACGTCCACAGGTGGGGGTTGTGCTTACAGTCCAAGACCATGCAGGACATTTGGCATTTGCCAGAGAACACCAAGATTGGCAAATTCACCACTGATGCCATGTGACAGACATGACAGAGTCTGGAGACGCAGTGGAGAACGTTCTGCTGCCTGCAACATCCTCCAGCATGACCAGTTTGGCGGTGGGTCAATAATGGTGTGGGGTGGCATTTGTTTGGGGGGGGCCGCACAGCCCTCCACGTGCTTGCCAGAGGTAGCCTGACTTCCATTAGGTACCAAGATGAGATCCTCAGACCAATTGTGAGACTATATGCTGGTGCGGTTGGCACTGGGCTCCTCCTAATGCAAGACAATGCTAGACCTCATGTGGCTGGAGTGTGTCAGCAGTTCCTGCATAATGAAAGCATTGATGCTATGGACTGGCCCGCCCATTCTCCACACCTGAATCCAATTGAGCACATCTGGGACATTATATCTCGCTCCATCCACCAACGCCATGTTGCACCACAGACTGTCTAGGTGATGGCGGATGCTTTAGTCCAGGTCTGGGAGGACATCCCTCAGGCGACCATCCGCCACCTCATCAGGAACATGCCCAGGCGTTGTTGACGAGGTCATACGGGCACAAGGAGGCCACACACACTACTGAGCCTCATTTTGACTTGTTTTAAGGACATTACATCAAAGTTGGATCAGCCTGTAGTGTGGTTTTCAACTTTGACTTTGAGTGTGACTCAATATCCAGACCTCCATGGGTTGATAAATTTGATTTCCATTGATAATTTCTGTGTGATTTTGTTGTCAGCACATTCACTATGTAAAGACGAAAGTATTACATATGATTAGTTCATTCATTCAGATCTAGGTGTCAGGATCCGGACTGGTATGCAGGGAGGACACGGGTGGTGGATCCTCTGTGTCAGTGAGGGGATGGCGTGGGCCGTACCAGGGGAACGGAATCTAAGGGGTTACTGGTTTTCACCAGAGCCCGCCGCAAATCGGGATGGACTTGCAGCGGCAGGTAACCCCCAGGTCGTTCCACCCGATAGCGACTCAACCTCACTGACAGCTGAGACAGGCGGGGTACACAAGGACAAGGCAAGAACAAGGTCGGACATAGCAGAAGGTCAGGGCAGGCAGCAACGGTTCGTAGTCAGAGGCAACGGCAAGGGTCTGGATACACAGGCAATGGGGAAGCGGGGCCCGGAGCGCTCGGCGTTACAGTACCCCCCCCCCCCCCCCCTTTGGTCTCCCCCTCTTCTTGGAGCCCAGGAACCTATGGATGAGCTCCTTGTCGAGGATATTGTCCTCGGGCTCCCAAGACCTCTCTTTGGGGCCACAATTCTCCCAGTCAACAATAATTTTTTTTTTACCTCTGACAACCTTGGAGGTGAGGATTTCTTTTACTGAGAAGACGTCAGAGGACCCAGTGACAGGAGCAGGAACGGTGACCTTGGGGGAAAAGCGGTTAAGAACGAGAGGTTTGAGAAGGGATAGATGAAAGGAGTTAGGAATACGAAGAGAAGGAGGAAGATGGAGCTTGTAGGAGACAGAGTTGATTTGACTCTATCTGAGACGATATGCGTGGGAAGCCCGTGGAGACAAAAAATCCACAGAAAAAATTGCTTCGCCAACTGAGGCGCAGAAGGAAGGCCTGGAAGCGGAATACAGTGAGCCATTTTGGAAAAACGATCAACGACCACCCAGATGACAGTGTTGCCATGGGATACAGGAAGATCAGTGATGAAGTCCATGGCTATGTGGGACCAAGGCTGTTCAGGCACCGGCAGCGGATGGAGAAGACCTGATGGCTTCTGACGAGGGGTCTTGTCACATGCACATACTGTACAGGCTCGTACGAAATCGGTCACATCCTTTTCCAAGGAGGACCACCAATAGTGTCTGGCAATCAACTGTAAAGTCTTTTTGATTCCAGCGTGACCAGCCAGAAGGGAGGAATGGCCCCATTTGAGGATCCGGAGGTGAAGACGGGGAGGAACATAAGTCTTTCCTGGAGGGGTAGGCACCAAAGAAGCAGAAGAGATCAGACATGAGGGGGGGGAATGATGTGCTGAGGAAGGGTCTCGGCTTCAGAGGCATCGGAGGTACGAGATAGAGCATCAGCTCTGACATTCTTGTCTGCGGGACGAAAATGGATTTGATAGTTGAAACGGCCAAAAAACAACGACCACCTAGCCTGGCGAGGATTTAGCCGCTGGGCGGATTGGAGATAAGACAGATTTTTGTGAACTGTATAAATGGTGATGGGGTGAAGGGATCCTTACAGAAGATGTCTCCACTCCTCAAGGGCCAACTTAATCGCCAATAGTTCACGGTCTCCAATGGAATAATTTTTTTCTGGAGGAGAAAAGGTTTTGGAGAAAAATCCGCAAGTGACATTTTTTCCTTTAGCAGATTTTTGTAGGAGAACAGTGCCAGCTCCAACAGAGGAGGCGTCAACCTCGAGGAAGAAGGGCCTCTAAGGATCTGGTCTGGACAAGACTGGAGCAGAGGAGAAGGCGGCTTTGAGGTGGTTAAAGGCTTCCTCCGCCTGTGGTGGCCAGGATTTCGGATTAGCATATTTCTTAGTCAGTGCTACAATAGGAGCAACGATGGTGGAGAAGTGGGGAATGAATTGACGATAATAATTTGCAAATCCGAGAAATCTTTGGATTGCTCGCAGGCCAGAGGGACGAGGCCAATCCATTACCGCAGAAAGTTTATCAGGGTCCATTTGAAGACCTTGTCCGGACACAATGTATCCCAGGAAGGGAAGACTGCTGCGTTCGAATAGACACTTCTCAATTTTAGCGTAAAGTTGATTTTGGTGTAGTCACTGGAGCACTTGACGAACATGAAGGCCATGATGTTCCTCTAGGTTGGAGGAAAAAATGAGGATGTCGTCAAGGTAGACTACCACACAGGAGTACAGCATGTCCTGAAAAATCTCATTAACAAAGTCCTGAAAGACTGCTGGGGCATTGCATAGACCAAAAGGCATGACTAGGTATTCAAAGTGACCATCTCTGGTATTGAAGGCGGTTTTCCATTCGTCGCCTGCTCGAATACGGATGAGGTTATATGCGCCCCTTAGATCAAGTTTGGTGAAAATCTTGGCACCTCGCAGTCGGTCGAAGAGTTCGGAGATGAGAGGCAGAGGATAGCGATTTTTTACGGAAATTTTATTGAGACCGCAGGAATCAATACAAGGGCGGAGAGATCCATCTTTTATAGCCACAAAGAAAAATCCAGCTCCAGCTGGAGAAGAAGATTTCCGGATAAAACCTCTTTTGAGGTTTTCTTGTATGTACTCAGACATAGCTTGTGTTTCCAGGACAGAAAGTGGGTAAATCCTACCACGGGGCGGTGTGGTACCAGGGAACAGGTCGACATAGGGCAGTCGTAGGGTCTATGTGGAGGCAAGACCTCTGCTTGCTTTTTACAGAAGACGTCTGAAAAGTCTAGATAGGCCATAGGAAGACCTGGCAATGGAGTAGCCATGGAGACTTGGCAAGAAGAAACTGGATGGAGACATCGCTTGTGGCAAGAAGATCCCCAATTCTTAATGTCAACGGTGACCTAGTCGAGGCTAGGCGAATGACGTTGGAGCCAGGGCAAGCCCAGAAGAATTTCAGAAGTGCAGTTGGGTAGCACAAAAAATTCAATATGTTCATGATGGTGAACTCCAACACTCATGAGTAGCGCTTGAGTGTGGTAACGCACGGTGCAGACCAGTCTCTCTCCATTGACGGATGAAATGAAGAGAGGTTTGACGAGACGGGTAACTGGAATGTTGAATCTGTTCACTAGGGAGGCTTCAGTGAAACTTCCTGCTGAACCCGAGTCCAAGAAGGCCACAATGGAGAAGGAAGTAGCATTAGTGGGTATAGCAATCCGCACAGGTAAAGTCAATCGTGGAGAGTTAGAATTCACTCCTAGCAACGACTCTCCTACGTTAACTAGGTGAGTGGGTGCGTTTCTCAGATGCAGAGGACGAATAGGACAGTCTTTGAGGAAATGTTCGGTGCTTGCACAGTATAGGCACAGGTTTTCCTTCCAACGGCGATTCCTCTCTTGTTGGGTCAGGCGAGACCAATCACTTGCATAGCTTCCTCGGCAGGAGGCACAGGAACAGATTGCAAAGGACGTTGGAAGAGAGGAGCCTGGGAGGGAAACCGCCTGGTGTGAACAAGATCCTTTTCCTGACGAAGTTTCTGGCGTCTTTCCGTGAAACGCATGTTGATGCGGGTGGCCAAATGGATGGGTTCAGACAGGTTAGCAGGAATTTCTCGTGCGGCCAGGACATCTTTGATGTGACTGGATAAGCCTTTCTTGAAGGTCGCGCAGAGGGCCTCATTATTCCAGGATAGCTCAGAGGCGAGGGTGCGGAACTGGATGGCGTATTCGCCCCCTGAGAACTCCCTTGGACAAGATTCAGCAAAGCAGTCTCGGCTGAGGAAGCTCGGGCTGGCTCCTCAAAGACACTACGTACTTCTGAGAAGAAGGACTGGATTGTAGCAGTGGCAGGATCGTTGTGGTCCCAAAGCGGTGTTGCCCATGACAAGACCTTTCCAGACAGGAGACTGACCACGAACGCCACCTTAGTCCGTTCTGTAGGAAATTGGTCTGACATAATCTCCAGGTGTAGGGAACACTGGGACAGGAATCCACAGCACAGTTTAGAGTCCCCATCAAACTTGTCTGGAAGAGACAGGCGGAAACTGGGAGCAGCCACTCGCTGCGGAGGAGATGCAGAATCTGGCGGAGGAGATGGTTGCTGTTGTTGCGGCAGAAGCTGTTGCAGCATAGCGGTCAACTGAGTCAGCTGTTGTCCTTGTTGCGCGATATGCTGTGATTGCTGGGCGACCACGGAGGTTAGGTCAGCGACACTGGGCAGCGGGACCTCAGCGGGATCCATGGCCGGATCTACTGTCAGGATCCGGACTGGTATGCAGGGAGGACACTGGTGGTGGATCCTCTGTGTCAGTAAGGTGATGGCGTGGGCCGTACCAGGGGAACGGAATCTAAGAGGTTACTGGTTTTCATCAGAGCCCGCCGCAAAGCGGGATGGACTTGCAGCGGCAGGTAACCCCCAGGTCGTTCCACCCGATAGCGACTCAACCTCACTGACAGCTGAGACAGGCGCGGTACACAAGGACAAGGCAAGATCAAGGTCGGACGTAGCAGAAGGTCAGCAACGGTTCGTAGTCAGGGGCAACGGCAAGGGTCTGGATACACAGGCAATGGAACACACAGAAACGCTTTCTCAGGGCACAAGGCAACAAGATCTGGCAGGAACAGGAAGGGGAAGTGGGTTTATATAGTGTAGGAAGTGCTTGGAACTAATTGGGCCAGACACCAATTAATGGTGCACTCACCCTTTAAATCTGAGAGACCCGGTGCGCGCGCCATCTAGAGAGCGGGGCCGCGCACGCCCGGACTGAGTAGAAGGAAGGGGCCGGTGAGTGACACAGGATGCGACCCGCGGGCCGGCACGTCCTGCCACGGGGATCGCATCCCCGCCGAGGGACACAGAGCAGCGCTCCCGGTCAGACTCGCTGACCGGGGCACTGCAAGCAGGAAAGTAACACCGCGAGCGCTCCGGAGGGAAAGCGGGGCCCGGAGTGCTCGGCGTTACACTAGGATGTGCTATCTTAGTGTTCCCTTTATTTTTTTGAGTAGTGTATCTTTTGACATCTTTACTTTATTCATTTATTTATAAGTCCTTACCTACAGGAACCAGCTACAACCTTTCACCCAATCTAAAAATGATGAAAAAGGGAACCTGTTATCACTTTCAAGCTGCCCGATCCACAAATTATCAAGGTGTTCCCAAGTGGCTTTTTCCCCACCCCACCAGCCTTAGATTGATAGGTCTTTCCCTATACCCAAACAGGGAGAGATTAATCAATTAAGGCTGGTGGGGCAGGGGTGTCGAGACCACCAAGTGACAAGCGGAATAAAAATTAGGAAAAAAATGAACTATTTGAAAATGTTCTGATGCAGACTTATCAATAAAGTTACATTAGCTATCTGTTTTCTGCCTTATGTGCAATAAAAAATAGCGGACAGAATAAATTACTTCTTAAATAACACTCTACAGTTTTTCTGATTTGACATTTTTACATACGTTATAATCTATTTTAGATTTCTTCTTTTGTATAGCGTGGTATTTATGTAGTGAAACCTATTCTGCAGCAATGTACAGAGACTGTACCCATTGTGACCCCCATCACTCGTGGTGCTCACAAACTTACTTCCCATTCTCAGAAGCCTCTCTAGAATACAGAAATATTTGCTTGTCATGTGACAAATTGAGTGACAGAAACAGAATTGTGATGTCATAGAAGCTTACCTGTCTAAAACCCACTTGGGATTTTACCATGACTAAACCAGTTGTAAGGTCACAGCAGGCAACGTCATATTATAGTAAACTTTACATGACTGAAGATGGCCAATCATTATTGAAAAGGGCAGACAAAAAAACCGGCGCCACCACAAAATTCTTAGTCGCCATGGCGACCAAGATTGTTCAGGCCCCGACTTACCTGACTAAAACCCGCTTGTGATTTCACCAGGGCTTACTAGACTGAACCAGCTGTGATGTCAGCATGCTGACAATGTCATATCATAGTTATAGCTTACCTCACTAAAACTGTGATGTCCCAGCGGACTGACACAGTCATATAGCTTATGTCACAAAAACTGTGATGTCATAGAAGCATAGCCGGCTAAAACCCACTTGTGATGACACTGAAAATGAAACGGTTGTGATGTCACAGCAGATCACCTGACAAACAGAATTGTAATGTCACAGCAGAATTGCCTGACTCCAACGCACTTGTGATAGCGCCCGGAAATCCACTTGTAATGATATGGCAGATCATTTGACCTTATGATGTAAAAATGAAAAAATACTAACCTTACCAGTCAACTCTCAAACACAATCCAGGAGATCTGCACTATGTTGGCACTATTGGCTTTATCTAAGTGCTAAATATTCTTTGCAGACAACACACTGTCTGGGCAATGTTAAAGGGGTACTCCGGGAATTAACTCTTTGTAGAAATCCTCTAGGGGAGGGGCCTGTAAACAAATAAAAAAGAGAAGGCCCAAGGAGGCGCCTAGTGCATTACCCTAAAAATTATTACAAAGACCCACGTAAAGTGGGGATACGTAAGGGGTCTAATGAATGGCCGCTCACCTGGAGCGTATGATAATACGCATATAACCTCAATCTGAGGTAATGAAGGAATCCGTGCAAGCCTACAGGTCTTCAGGATGGATCCAAAAAGGAGATCCTGTTGGTGAACTTAGTATTGGAAAAATTGACCTGGCATCAGGCGCTCGGGGATCCCCGAGCGCCTGATGCCAGGTCAATTTTTCCAATACTAAGTTCTAGGGGAGGGGGACAGTAAAAAAAAAAAAAAAACACTCATACCTTCCTCACTCCCACACTGCCCTTGGAATCATAGAACTGAGTTCCGTGATTCCAGAGGCAGCGTGGGAGCGAGAAAGGTAAGACAGAGTTGTTTTTTTACAGTCTCCCTTACCGAGCAGATTTTTACACAGGGTTAATTCACCGGAGTACCCCTTTAAGCATTATGTGGGCACTATATAGTTCTAACCAGGCATTACATTCAATGATTAGCTTCATGTGGACACTATACTATATGGACCAAGTATAGCATTCTGGACAATGTCATATGCATCTCTATGCTGTATGGCACTAACCTGTAGCTCTCTGAACTAATTGTGCACTGTTTGCAGTAAATGGACCTGTATGCCACTCTCGGGCAAGCTATGCAACATTTATCTAAATAAATAGCAATACAACAATATTAATCCAGGGCCTGCTTATTATTATAGTATTATGTGCATATATTAATTTCTAAATATGGGGTGGGATTAGGACAGGGGCAAAGATTTGTCACTGCCTGCCAGTCCTCTCTCTCTTTCCCGTCTAAGTCATTTGAGAGGTATGGTTGGTTGCCATTAGCAGGAATTTCCAGACAAGAAAATAAACAGACAAGAATATATATATAAAACACTTATGTTTTATATATATATATATATATATATATATATATATATATATATATGAGCTTGACACTTTCTACAGATTACCTGAGGAACTAGAATTTCTTCTATAGGAAATATTCTGCAAATTGTCCGGCCTTCTAAAAAATATATAGTTAGTATGCACCATTTCACATGTTAATAACACTTACTAACCATTTCAATTTGTAAATCCATCTACAATGGTCTCACCTACTTAGTGTTTCCTAGCATTGCAATGGTAGCAATAAAGGCAATAGAACGATGGCACTCTCCCGTAAAGGTAACTTGATTTCTTAAAACGTCATCCGGTAAGGAATGCAACAAGGCGTATGGGCCATTTCACGTGAAACGGCACTTTGGCCTTGTTGCATTCCTTATTGGATGATGTTTTAATAAATCAAGTTACCTTTATATTGTTCTATTGCCTTTATTGCTACCATTGGAATAGCTCTATACCGGGATAGAGCACCTCCTAAGGTAAATTCTGGACTTAATATCTGTCTAGTTCGGATGTCCGAGGTGTGAGCCATAAGTAAAGCAGCAGTGCCGATTGTGGACTATTCTGAACATTTGGCTATTTCCTAGCTTATGTTCACATGAGAAAATTGAAGAATGTCACTGGTATACGTATCACGGATAGCAAAAAGCTATGGTAGCAAAATGTAGGGAAAGGGGAAAATGTAGGGAAACTTAGTAAATACCATGGAAAAAATTTTTAGGGAATTAAAACCGAATTCAGTGTAGTCTACTAGAGGCGTTCAGTCTGTTTTGCCAATTTATACTTTTTTGCACTATTTAAAAGCACATGATGAACATTCTATAAACACTTTATATAGTAAGGCTCTCCATTGTCTTATTTAGGGTGCATAGTGGCATCTATGGATACCTACCCTTTACATATAGTATAGCATCAACATCTATTGTATATCAGACAAGCACTGACTGGCAGGGACTGGCAGCAGGTGAGTGCATGTATGTCTTGGTTTACATTTTTATCCCATCCTAAGTAATTTTAACTTCTTTAAAGATTAATAAAAAAATAAAAAATAAACAATAAGAAGGTATAGGGGTCGAAGTGTGTCCATCCCTAATTTCATGCAGAAGAAGAATCTGCATAAAGCTACATAGTGCAAGATTCCAGTTTTCTATTCTAGTTTTCAAGAAATAAAAAATGTAAGGCAAATCCTAGCCTTCCCCCATATGAATGAATAATTTATTACATTGATCATCTATTGTCAGAGAAGTGGAAAAAAAAACACAAGAGATTAAAAAAAAATACCATAGGCTAAATCCTACAACTGATGGAAACCACATGTAATTATGGCATGAGGTAAGGCGACTAACTGAGCCGGCAGAGAAAAAGTTAAATCTCTCATGGGTACATTCTGCTACTTCTGTGGAAACTTCTGGAAAAATACCAGCATCCTGCTTGAGGCCTGGTATCACATGACAAAAAGTGCATGGACAACCTCATTTCAAGCAATACAAACCGGAGTATCTGCTATGTGTAATGCGTACAGTATGGTTAAAGCTAAGAATTTTCTCTTTAAGAGGGCCTCCGAAATATCTAAAGTTATTGTGCACTATGCTACAGCAAAACAAACAATACTAATAGTGCATGAAATACAGTGTAGTATAAACAGATATGCTTACAAAATGTCAGTATAAAGTGTATGAAACAGTATTATATTCAGTATCCTCCCCACATAAAGGTCTAAAACTCTGGTATAACAACTTACTAAAGTCCCACAGGTTTACTAAATCTTACCTGCTGAAACACTGGGAGAGGGACCTGAATCTAGTTTTATCTATGGAGGAATGGCAGCAGGCGTTCAAATCAGTACACGCCGCCTTCCAATGCTCCACACATGTAGAAGATCGGCATTTAAAACCACATTGCGTTGGTACTATACACCGCATAGGTTATCTGTAATTTATCCAGGAATCTTCGCATTTATGTTGGCGAGGCTGCGGATCACGTGGCTCTCTCTTTCACATATTGTGGGAATGCCGGACAATCGGCCCCTTCTGGACTTCTTGCTATGAGCTACTACACAAACTCTTAGATAGTGACCCCCCTTGGTCACTGCAGTCCGTTTTACTATTTCTACATCTGCATACACTCCCACGCCACTTAAGGGATTTTTACTATATAGTCTGCATTCTAGCTAAAATAGCGATAGTTAGCAATTGGAAATCTGCAACTGTCCCTACCATTGCTCAGTTGATAGCTAAGATCAATACTACCTACTCCTATGAAAATATTATCGCAATGGGGGCCGGTCGTTTACAATCCTTCTGGAAACGTTGGGAATGCTGGGCGCTATCGAGACATTGTAAAGACATATAATTAGTCCACTGATCCAGTCAGATCTCACTTGGTATTTACCTCACCACACCCATTCACCCATTTGTGATGACAAACACATGTAATTAACATAATAATAGTTTCATTTATAGATAAGGTATCATATCCGTTCCTAATACTTAGCTCTATATCAGAGACTCACTCCATTGGTTACCAACAATGTCTTCTAGGCAGAGGTCATAAGCTTACCACTATTTGGTTGTACGTTCTAATGTTCCCTTTTCTGTTTGTGTTGGATTGAGATACTGTCCACAGTAATGTACCCCTTGTTTGGGAATCATTGTATCCTAATGTCCATTGCCTCGTCTTGAGGCTTGTGTATACGTGTATCTCTGTTATACTTCTTGAAAAAAAAGTTAATAAAAAGTATTTAAAAAAAGAAAAGAAAGTATTATATTCTATTAAATATTACCGTATTTATCGGCGTATAACACGCACTTTTTAGGCTAAAATTTTTAGCCTAAAGTCTGTGTGCGTGTTATACGCCGATACACCCCCAGGAAAGGCAGGGGGAGAGAGGCTGTCGCTGCCCGCTTCTCTCCCCCTGCCTTTCCTGGGGTCTAGAGCGCTGCTGTCGGCCCTTCTCTCCCCCTGGCTATCGGCGCCGCTGCCCGTTCTGTCCCCCTATCGGTGCCGATAGCCAGGGGGAGAGAAGGGGCAGCGGCACCCATTGCCGGCGCCGCTGCTCCGTTGCCTCCCCCCATCCCCGGTGGCATAATTACCTGAGTCGGGTCCGCGCTGCTGCAGGCCTCCGGCGTGCGTCCCCGGCGTCGTTGCTATGCGCTGAACGGCGCGGCGCATGACGTCAGTGCGCCGCGCCGTGCATAGCAACGACGCAGGGGACGCACGCCGGAGGCCTGCAGCAGCGCGGACCCGACTCAGGTAATTATGCCACCGGGGATGGGGGGAGGCAACGGGGCAGCGGCGCCGGCAATGGGTGCCGCTGCCGCTTCTCTCCCCCTGGCTGTCGGCGCCGCTTCTCTCCCCCTGGCTATCGGCGCCGGCAATGGGGCGCCGGCACCGATAGTCAGGGGGACAGAACGGGCAGCGGCGCCGATAGCCAGGGGGAGAGAAGGGCCGACAGCAGCGCTCTAGACCCCAGGAAAGGCAGGGGGAGAGAAGCGGGCAGCGACGGCCTCTCTCCCCCTGCCTTTCCTGGGGGTGTATCGGGGTATACACACGCACACACGCACCCTCATTTTACCATGGATATTTGGGTAAAAAACTTTTTTTACCCAAATATCCTTGGTAAAATGAGGGTGCGTGTTATAGGCCGGTGCGTGGTATACCCCGATAAATACGGTATATACAAATATTCTATTTGTTTCAGATTATCTAGTGCCAGCATGTTCCACAAACCTGCACAATGTGTATGGAACATGTCGGCACTAGATAATCTATAACAAATTGAATAAATATTTATTTTATACACGTTATACTGACATTTTGTATTGAGCAGGACAATGGATTAAAAATGAAAGTAGCTCACACAGTCTTGACAAATTCCCACCCTCAATGTATATTTCAATATGGGCATATAGTTTTAAAGGGGTACTCCGGTGGAAAGCTTTTTTTTCTTTAAATCAACTGGTGCCAGAAAGTTAAACAGATTTGTAAATTACTTATATTAAAAAATCTTAATCCTTCCAGTACTTATTAGCTGCTGAATACTACAGAGGAAATTCTTTTCTTTTTGGAACACAGAGCTCTCTGCTGAATCACGAGCACAGAGCTCTCTGCTCTGGACAGTTCCTAAAATGGACAGAGATGTCAGCAGAGAGCACTGTGGTTGTGATGTCAGCAGAGAGCACTGTGTTCCAAAAAGAAAAGAATTTCCTCTGTAGTATTCAGCAGCTAATATGTACTGGAAGGATTAAGATTTTTTAATAGAAGTAATTTACAAATCTGTTTAACTTTCTGGCACCAGTTGATTTAAAAAGTTTTCCACCGGAGTACCCCTTTAAGGCTGCATTCACATCTTGTTTTGTACATACAGGTGCCGGATCTGGTGGGGGGGAGGGGCAAACCGGGCGCTCCCGTACCCCAGCCAGATCAGCCCGTAAGTCCATTTACTTTAATGAGCCGCCCGTAGCCGACCGGAGTCAAACGGTGACTCCGGTAGGCTCAGTTTTGACCCGTATGCGGTTTACTGACTGGACCTAAAACCGTAGTATACTACGGTTTTAGGTCCGGTCCAAAACCACATACGGGTCAAAACTGAGCTGACCGGATACACCGTTTGACTCCGGTCGGCTACGGGCGGCTCATTAAAGTAAATGGACTTACGGGCTGATCCGTCTGGGGTACGGGAGCGCCCGGTTTGCCCCACCCCCCGGCGGATCCGGCGTCCATATGTACAAAACGAGATGTGAAGGCAGCCTAACCCTGTTTTTTTTTTCTGTCAGCATAGCTGTATGAAGATTGTTTTTTGTGGGGCAAGTTGTATTTATGAATTTTACCTTGGCCCTAAAACATGGGGTGATTATCAGCCAATAGGTTCCCTGTCTTATACGCCCAGTGATCAGCTGAAAATTAAGAAAACACTTGTTTATCACATGATCACACAGTTTTACATTTCAGTCTGTGGCTGCTGATGAATACAAGTTAGGGTTAGAGATGAGCGAATTTTTGGAAAAATTTGATTCGTCCGATTCGCAGAATAAAAAAAAAAAAATTAGTTTTGGTCCGAATTTATTTATTTTATTTGTGAATCGCTATTAAATTAGTCTATTTCTGGCCTACAGAGAGCCTCAATAGGGGTGTAGAAAACTTTGCCTTGCTGTGAAACGCATAGAGTGTGTGCTGGGTTAGTGAAATAATACTTTTATTCATTATGACATGCAGATCAGAGGCGTCGCTATTAGAATCACGATCACAGAGTGGCACAATGACAGAGCCTGGAGGTGGCATCAGTATGAGGAGACCACATAGTGACTGAATGACACAGCCTTGAGTTGGCGCAGGATATAGTGGCTGAATGACAAAGCCTGGAGTTTGCGGCAGCATGAGGAGACCATTTAGTGACTGAACGACACAGCATGGAGGTGGCGACAACATGAGGAGACCATATAGTGGCTGATTGACACAGCCTGGAGTTGGCGGCAGCATGAGGAGAACATATAGTGGCTGAATGACACAGCGTGAAGGTAGTGGAAGCATGAGGAGACCATATAGTGGCTGAACGATACAGCGTGGAGGTGGCGGCAGCATGAGGAGACCATATAGTGGCTGAACGACACAGCCTGGAGTTGACAGCAGCATAAGGAGACCATATAGTGGCTGAACGAATCAGCCTGCAGTTGGCGGCAGCATAAGGAGACCACATGGTGGCAGAATAACACAGCCTGGAGTTGACAGCAGCATGTAGTGGCTGAATGACACAGCATTGAGTTTGCAGCAGCATGAGGAGAACATATAGTGACTGAATGACACAGCCTGGAGGTGGCGGAAGCATGAGGAGACCATATAGTGGCTGAATGACACAGCCTGGAGGTGGCGGCAGAATGAGGAGAACAAATAGTGGCTGAATGACACAGCCTGGAGTTTGCAGCAGCATGAGGAGACCACATAGTGGCTGAATGATACAGCCTGGAGTTGGCGGCAGCATATAGTGGCTGAATGACACAGCCTGAAGTTTGTGGCAGCATGAGGAGAACATATAGTGGCTGAATGACACAGCCTAGAGGTGGCGGAAGCATGAGGAGACCATATAGTGGCTGAATGACACAGTGTGGAGGTGGTGGCAGCATGAGGAGACCACATAGTGGCTGAATGACACAGCCTAACGTTGGCCGCAGCATATAGTGGCTAAATGACACAGCGTGAAGTTTGCGGCCGCATGAGAAGAACATATAGTGGCTGAATGACAAAGCCTGGAGGTGGTAGAAGCATGAAGAGACCATATAGTGCCTGAATGACACAGCATGGAGGAGCGGCAGCATGAGGAAACCATAGAGTGGCTGAATGACACAGCGTGGAGGTAGCGGCAGCATGAAGAGAACATATAGTGGCTGAATAACACAACCTGGAGTTGGCGGCAGCATAAGGAGACCACATAGTGGCTGAATGACACAGCCTGGAGTTGGCGGCAGCATATAGTGGCTGAATGAAACAGCCTGGAGTTTGCGGCAGCATAAGGAGAATATATAGTGGCTGAATGTCACAGCCTGGAGGTGCTGGCAGCATGAGGAAACCATGTAGTGGCTGAATGACACAGCATGGAGGTGGCGGTAGCATGAATAGACCATATAGTGGCTGAATAACACAGCCTGGAGTTGGGGGCAGCATATGGTGGCAGAACATATGGTGGCAGAATGAGACAGCCTGGAGGTGGCAGCAGCAGCATCAGGAGTCCTGAAAGTGACCTGGTGACAGAGTGGTGTGGTGGGTGGCAATTCCAGTACCCATGACAAAAGTGGGTGAAAAAAGGAGAACTTGGCAAATGTGTGGAATCAGGCAGGTGGCAGGATCAGAATAGTAGCTGAGGCAAGTAAGCAGAAGAAAATGGTCTCTTTTGTAAAAGTGTTTGTGTGCACAAGTAAGTATTGAGGATATGCATTACGTAAAACTTAACTTTTAATAATATGCTTAGGATGAAATATATGGACGCAATTTTTTTTTTTATCAAACAAAAGGAAAGGTGTGCAAAAAACACCATGTGCCACCTACACCACCAAGTATTGATGTGATGCGAAGACCTCTAAAAGGTGGAAGGGAACAATGTATGGTTGGTCCATTGTAACCGGTGGGGGTAAAAACTTTCCCTGTAAGGCCCTACAAGTGAGCATGCATCGTGCCATTGTGCAAGTGACTCGGAGGCGCCATGTCTCCAGTGCCCTGACCAGCCATCGTTTCCAACACATGTTGTAGTAGATGTAGCAGTGGAATGACGTTGTTCATCCCGTAATCCTGGTGACTGACTAATAATGTGAACCAGTCCACAATAAGAGTATACCCGGCACTGCTACTTCACAGATGAATATATTGCTGTACTCCTCTAGCTAAAAGACCATTCTATGGCTCACATAAAGAATCCAAGATGCATCCAATGCAAAGAAAAATGAAAAATGGAGAAAAATGGCATAAGAAAAACTTCTTTATGCGCGACACCGGAGACATGTGGCCCTGGAGTGTCTTGAATGGCAGTCCGTCTATAGGTTGGGATGCGGGCATACAGGCTCTAAGGAAGTTCTTAGCCTGCACGGATAACTCTCCCAAGGTTGTCGATTTTGTCGCTGAGGCAGTTCAATTCATATTGATGAATAACACTTTTCAGTACGATAACATCTGGTACAAACAAACGAATGGCACGACGATGGGGACTCCCATCTCCTGCGTATTTGCGGAAATTTTTCTAGCAATTTTTTAAAGGGATTATATTTTCACTTCCACAAATCCATTTGTCAAGTTCATCAAAGCAATATGGCGTTACGTGGACGACATTTTCGTCATTTAGAGTGACAATAAAATACAGTTTGAGGAATTTGTGAATTATCTGAACACAGCCAAGAAGGTGAATATGTTGCTCACGTCACACTTTGGAGGAACGAAGTTGGAGTTCCTTCACATATTGGTCAAAATTGAAGATGACAGGGTAATCACAACAGGATAGAGAAAACCTACAGCAAAAAATGCCTTATTGCATTATAATTAATCCCACACAAGTCACACCAGGAACAGTATTCCCTTCAGTTAAATGATTAGTCTCAAAAGAATTAACAATGAAGAAAGCATTTACCAGCCCTCATATCGCCCCATACATGGAAAAATTAAAAAGTTATAGGGGTCAGAAGATTACAATTTTAAACGTATACATTTTCCTGCATGTAGTTATGATTTTTTCCAGAAGTCCGACAAAATCAAACCTATATAAGTAGGGTATCATTTTAATTGTATGGACCTACAGAATAAAGAGAAGGTGTAATTTTTACCAAAACATTTTCTGTGTAGAAACGGAAGCCCCCAAAAGTTACAAAACTGTGTTTTTTCTTCAATTTTGTCGCACAATGATTTTTTTTTTCCATTTTGTCGTCGATTTTTGGATAAAATGACTGATGTCATTACAAAGTAGAATTGGTGGCACAAAAAACAAGCAGTCATTTGGATTTTTAGGTGCAAAATTGAAAGAGTTGTGATTTTTTAAAGGTAAGGAGGAAAAAATGAAAGTGCAAAAACAAAAAAAAAAAAACTGGTCCTTAAGGGGTTAATAGTGGACAATAGGCTTTTAGTGCTCTGCTCACCCTAAGGCTAGGTTCAGACTACGGAATCTCCTGGCAGAAAATTTCCGACGGAGATTCCGAGTGCGGCCAGCGCTGACTGAATCAGTCGGCGCTAGGACCGCACGAACACTACAGTCACCAATAGACTGCAATGTGTTCCGCGAGTATTTCTGCCTGAAGAAACAGCAACCCCATTCTTCAGGCGGAAATTTCCAAATGGATTTTCCGTTCACAAATTCCCCTTCACAAATTCCGAAGTGTGAATTTGTGAACGGAAACCCATTCACTACACTATACATTTTAGAAAGCGGAATTTCCGCCTGCAATTTCAAAGAGGAATTGCAGGTGGAAATTACGTAGTCTGAACCTAGCCTGTCGGGCTGCAATTAGCATTTCAGTTGTTGTACACACCAGTGCTGCAGCACACAGTCAATGTGTACTAAACCCAAAATTGCACTTTCTCTCTCAATCTCTCTCTCTTCCCTATCAGTGCTTCTAGGCTGGATTTGGGCTGGAGGTGAATCGCTGCTGTAAAAAAGCTTTTCTTACAACACACTGCTCTCTGTCCCTCTCTGCAATAGAACCCTGATTTGACTGGAAGGTGAATCGCTGCTGTAAAAATGCTTTTCTGTGCAACAAATACTGCTGTCTGTCCCTCTATCTCTCTCTGCAATAAAAGGCTGAAGTGATTGGCCACAAGATGGCTGCCGATTATATAACGCTGTGACATCACAGGGGTGGCTGGCTGCTGATAGGCTGCATGCTGCATGTGATTAAGGGTCATCTTGCCTACACGCCTTCCCAGGATTCCTTGCCCCATGTCCTCACACGTGGAGACGCCATTTTAGATGCCCTGGAGCCTGGACCGCACTAAATGGAGTTTTATGAAGCGATTTGCACAATCGAATCACAGCGATATTCGCATTTGTTGCGAATCAAATTTTGTCCTGATATTTGTAACGAATTTGGATTAGTCAGATTCAATTTGTTCATCCCTAGTAAGGGTCGCACATACAACCCAATGATTGGTCATGTGGCATTGCAGGGGTGATTTCTGAGCCTTGTAATAGGCTTTTTAAATGGGCACCAGTCTAGTTGATTAGCGCTCTCACCGGGCAGTCTGCAGGTCTGATACCACTTTTACATTGTACTGTAGTTTGTTGCATATTTTAAGTGTAGAAGCCACTAATCCATGACACCTAAACAGTAAACATACTTACAACCTCTAGCTTTTTTTACTTAATAGCAAATCGCACAAATGATAGATATGACAACAACAGTTAATATCTGAACACTTTGGCTTCATAAAACATCCCTCAAATGAAAGGAAATTATTTTACTCTTCTGTTTTTCTTCCAGATCCAGGAGGAAAAAATTATGGAATCATCTTGCAATTTTCCTTTTTAAAGCCAATATCTGAAGTCTAGTTTGGGATTCTTTTTGTTCATTATTCCATATTTTTTTCTTAACTTGATCTGGAATTTTTTGTTAATTAAATTATTCCCTTTCATAGATTTGAGGGATCATTCTTAAAGCAGGAATGTTCAGGTTTTAAACAGAATTTTGTGTTTAAATCTTTGATTTGCGTATATGCAACAAAGTAAAAAACAATTGTATATAATGTGAAATGTGCTGATTCCATATTTTTTCTAGGGGTTTTAAGTAAAAAGTTACTGCACTGTCATAGAAAGAATCCAAATATATTTACTGTTCAGTATATTCATATGCCATATGCTTCAAACCCAAAATCATTCCTGACTGAAATCTTCATTAAGTCACATAACCAAGGGCAGACATGTGTGTCGAGAGTTCATGTGTCTGACCTTCAAACTCTCCCTCCTTCTTTTCCCTGTCAATGCTACTTAGGGATGAAGTCCTAGAGAAAAGCAGTACAGCACATATGTCTACACAATAACTTTTCAGACAATTTAAAATGTTAATTTACTTCTTGCACACTGTTTTACACTTTATTTACAGTCAACTTCTTCCTACCCCCTCTAACCAGTCTACCTTTTAAGACCTCAGCTGGTTTCTCTCTGTAACAGAAGTTTGCCTAAGGGAACCTTTTACTAATAGAACATCACTATTGAGAAGATAATTTGTAGCAAGTATCCACTAGTTATCCATCAACAGTAGACTATGTTCACACTCCATTTGGGTGATCAAGTTTGGTGTCCAGAAGCCTACTGGCCATAAGCTGCTATTGACCCAGTGGAAGCCAAAACAGTGTCCTTTTGGTCTCAGTCAGGGTAAAATGTCTTAGCATATATATATATTTTTTACTATATTCTTTTCACTGGGTTTATAAAGTTAACCTCTAGGCTAATTAGCTTTTATCCTTGTGACAAAAGAATCTCACTTTTTGACTAATTTGTCCATAGATGACTTAAAAAGAACCTTAAAAATTGTCTAACCTTTTCCAGATTTATATGAGCAGATACCAATGCGGATATTTAACAATGTGTCTTAATGTAAGGAGTTAAAGATTCGGCTAAAATTCCTGAACAACCATGTATAGGGGTTGTTCCCCCATTATGACATACCCTCCACTCCACTAGGAGCTTTGGGAGTCTCAATCTTAACCCCTTAAGGACTGAGGGGCTTTTGGTTTTTGCACTTTCGTTTTTCCTCCTCACCTTTTAAAAATCATAACCCTTTCAATTTTGCACTTAAAAATCCATATGATGGCTTATTTTTTTGCGCCACCAATTCTACTTTGCAGTGACATCAGTCATTTTACCCAAAAATCTACAGCAAAACGGAAAAAAAATCATTGTGCGACGAAATTGAAGAAAAAACGCCATTTAGTAAATTTTGGTGGCTTCCGTTTCTATGCAGTACATTTTTCAGTGAAAATTACACCTTATCTTTATTCTGTAGGTCCATATGATTAAAATGATACCCTACTTATAGCGGTTTGATTTTGTCGTACTTCTGGAAAAAATCATAACTACATGCACAGAAATGTATACGTTTAAAATTGTCTTTGGCTGTCTGGGCATGCTGGGAGTTGCAGTTTGGCCTTCTTAGTGGTTGCCACAGTAAAGATCACTTTACTTTCACTTTCATTACCCCCCCCCCACACACACACACACACACCGTAGTTTCCCTACCTGAGCCAGGATCCAGCAGTCTCCAGCAACGATCGTGGGGTTCCCAGACATCTTCTCCTCCAGGTACTGGCCTCCATCTTCTCCCCACATTCCCCTCGACATCCAGGGGTGGGCAGAACGGGGGGTTGCCTGCCCTGCCCTGAATCAGTTCTGACCAATGGCAGGGGATAGGATGAGATCGCAGCACTGCGACCTCGCTCCTAGCCCGCAGGATAATCAGGGCTGTCCCTGACAGCTCTGATCATCCCTATTTTCCAGGTGATCGGGTCACCAGAGACCCGATCAGCCCGGAATTGCAGAAAATCGCATGTCTGAATTGACATGCGATTTTCTCCGATCATCGACATGGGGAGTCTCAGGACCCCCCTCGGCGATGTGCCGGGATGCCTGCTGAATGATTTTAGCAGGCATTCCAGTCCAGTCCCCAACCGGCTAGCGACGGGGACCGGAATTCCCATGGGCGTATGCATACACCCCACGTCCTTATGGACTCGGGATGCAGGGCGTATGAAATGGTTAAAATAGATGAAATATTAAAAAGTCATTTATAAAGCATCCACCTAAAATAAGGCTAAAAAATCTGGAAATGTCCAAAAATAAAATGGTCTGGTAATATAGTTCAGAAATAAAGTGGTCTGGTAATGCAGTTCATGAAATTATATAATGGAGCAGTTCAGGGAGTGATATGCAGATAATGTAGGTTTGATAATATTAGGTAGTACCTGTATGCCAATTTGAGTGGTATCACTTACTGGCGAAGTGCAGCCGGCATCCTCAGGAGTAGCAGTCTCGCGGTGAGGGTTTCTGTCGGTGCTGGCACGGCGTGGTGGCCGGCCTTTGTGATCGATGGTGATCCCAGTAAAGTGGATTGGATGGGTCTGGCAGAGACAGGTTGGCACGGGATAGCATCCAGCCACAAGTGGAGTATCGTGGATGAAGAGGTGATCGCTGACCCTGGCATCCTCGTGTCCTAAGGAGAGAGGATCGTGCGTGCGGTCCACAGAGGTCCCAGAATAAGGGGTCTGCAGCACTGCCAAAGCCAAGGTAGGCTTTAAAAGCAGTATAAGGTGGTTGCCATAGGTGATGGGTATAAGACCAAGGCTATACGCTTTTCAAGACGACTGTCTTATTCTTCAGTAGCCATAGATAATGAATAACCTAGTTCTAAAGAAAACACAGAGTGTATATCTGCACTCCAGGGGGGCTGGGGGGAAACAAAATATCAGTAGTCCATAAGCAAGTTTTATTTTTCTCTTCCCCTATTGTGGTCAGTCTTGTGCCTCGGTATGTAAAGGTTCACAAGGAGAGAGGAATTAGAATATATGAGGAAGTCCAGAGGAATTTAAGGGTACAAGTCTAAGGAATGGCAATGTGCCAAGAAGCAATCCCTGTAAACACTGCAACCGAAGGAAAAAACAGCAAGTCAGGTAGGTCCAGAGAATCACAGTATTGTGTATGCTCACAGAACACCAATCCCATTAAGACAAGAGGAAAGTCTTGTGTCAACAGATGAAGGCTAGTGGCAAGCTTCAAGGGTCAGTTGGCATTGAACTAGAGGAGTCAGAGTCCAGTCAGCATTCTTAGAAAAAAAGATCCTTGAACCACATGATCAAAGAATCACATAACTTGTAATGAGAATCCTGCCCTGTGTAATAGGACCAGCGATCGATCCAGTAGCAAATGCTTGTTTGTCAGCTGATCGGATCATTTTGACCAACCAAGAAATCTATTGCTGTTGGCCACATATGTTCCCATGTAATGGGGGATGGGCACCTGATTGCTGTAATGGGCTGCACAAGTGATTCAGATCATGCGGCCCTACCAGCCTGTGGCATAAGCTGTGTAGAGGCTCTGTAAACTGGTGCGGATCTATGACATCAGCATTTATATATTGTGCTGGGTCGGGCCATGTAATAGGGCAATAAGGAACAGCAGTCAAGCATCTATACTATCAATACTCCAGCTTTTTTTTCAGACTAGCTTTTATCTAATTTAACATTTTATTCATCAGAAACCATTCGGAAGGACAAATATGCAATAACAAAGGGAACAAAAGGAAGCGAGCAAACGTTTATTACAAGGAAAAGGAAGATAATGGGGGAAGTTTATCAAAACCTGTCCAGAGGAAAAGTTGCTGAGTTGCCAATAGCAACCAATCAGATTGCTACTTTCATTTTTCAGAGGCCTTTTTGAAAATGAAAGAAGCGATCTGATTGGTTGCTATGGGCAAATCAGCAGCTTTTCCTCTGGACAGGTTTTGATAAATCTCCCCTTGTAATATTTTTGTGTTTGTGTAATAATGAATTGGGAGAGAGGAAAATGACAAATGTTACAGCATGGTGGTTAGCATTGTTGCCTTGAGTGCTAGGTTTAACCCCTTAATGACGAAGGACGTATATTTACGTCCTCCGCCGGCTCCAGCAATATGCCGCGGGGTCACGCGGTGTCCCCGCGTCATATCGGGTCGGTCCTGGCGGCTATCAACGGCTGGGACCCACGGCTAACACAGGACATCACTGATCGCGGTGATGCCCTGTATTAACCCTTCAGATGCGGCGATCAAAGCTGACTGCCGCGTCTGAAGTGAAAGTAACCCGGCTGCTCAGTCGGGCTGTTCAGGACCGCCGCGGTGAAATCGGGGCATCCCGAACAGCTTACAGGACACCGGGAGGGCCCTTACCTGCCTCCTCGGTGTCCGATCGACGAATGACTGCTCCGTGCCTGAGATCCAGGCAGAAGCAGTCAAGCGCCAATAACACTGATCACAGGCGTGTTAACACATGCCAGTGATCAGCATGAGAGATCAGTGTGTGCAGTGTCACTTTTTATACCATTAAAAAATGAATAAAAAGTGATCAAAAAGTCTGATCAAAACAAAAATGGTACCGATAAAAACTTCAGATCACGGCGCAAAAAATGAGTCCTCATACCGCCCTGTACATGGAAACGTAAAAAAGTTATAGGGGTCAGAAGATGACATTTTTAAACGTATACATTTTCCTGCATGTAGTTATGATTTTTTCCAGAAGTACGACAAAATCAAACCTATATAAGTAGGGTATCATTTTAACCGTATGGACCTACAGAATAATGATAAGGTGTCATTTTTACCGAAATATGCACTGCGTAGAAACGGAAGCCCCCAAAACTTACAAAATGGCGTTTTTTCTTCGATTTTGTTGCACAATGATTTTTTTTTCCGTTTCGCCATGAATTTTTGGGTAAAATGACTAATGTCACTGCAAAGTAGAATTGGCAACGCAAAAAATAAGCCATAATATGGATTTTTAGGTGGAAAATTGAAAGGGTTATGATTTTTAAAAGGTAAGGAGGAAAAAAACGAAAGTGCAAAAACTGAAAAACCCTGCGTCCTTAAGGGGTTAAAACTCACCAAGGGCAATATCTGTATAAAGTTTGTACGATCTCTCCATGTTTACATAGTGCTCCTGCAAAACTTTCTGAAGCTTGAATGTTCATGAGGAAAATGGGAAGAAAAGCTGTTAAACTGAAAATAATCTTGTTTCTTTGCTCATATGTATAGCTAACCGTTGGGAAGAATCCATAAGGTCCATTTTTTCTTCTCCTAACAGGTGACCCCAAGCGAGGGCCCGTCAGACTTTATAGACAATAAAGGGGTATTCCAGGATTTTTTTTTATTTGACTATGCCACAGGGGCTGTAAAGTTAGTGTAGTTCATAATATAGTGTCTGTACCTGTGTGTGACGGTTTTCTTACAATTCTTATGTAATTTTCACCCCAATATTTAACTGTTTATTTATTGTTTTATCAATACAATTTTCAGTTCAGTAAAATAAAAATAACAAAGAAAGAAAAATCTTGCAGCAGCAAGAATGGAGAATAGAGTTCAATGTCAAAGCGTATATGCAATAACGTAACAAGAACATTACATCTAAGTAGCTTTAAGCTAATGCCATGTCTCTATAGGAATTGAGTTGCAGGTTTATAGTTTATCCACAATACATTTAAATCCGTGAGTGTATATTAGGTAGAAACAAAGCAATCTATATTATTTCTGTTAGATTCCAGAAACGGAATAAAGAAGATGAAAAGAAGAAGGAAAAGAAAGAAAAAAGAAAGAAAAGATAAAAATGATAAAAAATAAAGTACCTGGTTGATCAAGGTGTGAAATATAGAATAAATTCATGTCTATGCGACCCCTTCCGACTCTCCTCTCTTCAGTGTTGGTTATCGTCTTCTATATATTCATCCCAATCCTTCCAAGTTTCGTAGAAATGAGAAAGCCTGTTTTCTGTCATTGCGGATAGGTATTCCATCCGCCGAACTTCCAGAATCCTATTGGTTAGGGCTTGTACGGATGGAGGGGTAGGTTTTTTCCATTCTTTGGCTATTAAACACTTTGGAGCCGTGAGTATGGAACGGAATAATCTGAGTTTATTTTTTCTAATACCAGGGGGGGGGGGGGGGCACATTTAAGAGATAATTGATTGGCTTCAGATGTATCTTCAATCTCAGGATCTTCCCAATTAAAGACTGTACCTCCAGCCAAAAATGGCGCAGAGAGGGACAATCCCAAAATATGTGCGGTAGTGTACCTAATTCCATATTACACCTCCAGCAACTAGAAGTAGTTTGTGGATACAGTTTGTTTAATACTTCCGGTGTGTGATACCACTGAAAGAGAATTTTGTATTGATTTTCTTTATGTATTATGTAGGAAGAAGACTTCGCTGCTCTATCCCATATAGTTTGCCATGTGGCTTTTGGAATTTCATACCCTAAGTATTCTTCCCATTTTGTCATGTAGGGGTGTTTCCAATTATCTTGATATATGAAAGAATGTAAGATATTGTAAATTGAGGATATCAAACCTCTTGTGGTGGTCTCACCTCTACATAACAACTCAAAGGATGTTGGTTTAGAGAAAGCAGCTTCAGGTGAACCTAACCCTGCATGTGAAGTGACAGTTTGGAAAAAGTTTTGTGCATCATTAGAAAGATTAAACTTGTCACTAAGGGCTTGAAAGGTTAGGAATGTTCTTCTGATAGGGTCCACTAGATCTGCAAAGTGAAACAACTCTGTCTCTACCCAGGGGGAAATGATATCTACATCATTACTATCAGGAATAGAGGGATTAAAAATAAAGGGAGTTAGAAGGGAGTTGGGGGATTTCAATGAATATTTAGTCTTGACAGTATCCCATATTTTTAATGGGGTTCTCATCGGGCCAAGCAAGTGTTTTTGATTAACCTGATAGTTTGAGTCCCAGATAAAGGTACATAAATGGACCGGGGCTGACCACAGCTTCTCTATGTCCATCCATTTATTATATGCACGAAATTGTGACCATGATGGGATATGTTTAAGGTGGACTGAATAATAATAGTCATAGACGTCTGGCAATGCAAGTCCTCCATAGTTCTTTTTGGCCGTCAAGACAGACAACGCTAATCTGTGGCGACCCCCCCCCCCCCCCCTCAAAACAAACCTGAGGATGGCTGATTGAAAACCCCTTAATGCTCCCTTAGGTATTAATACTGGCAAAGTTTCCCAATATTTATTTTTAACAAATGACTGTTGTCTCAGATTTTTCCCAGGTTACTGCTTCAATGGGTGGAGGGATCGCTTGGTGGGAGAGGGATCAATCTGCAACTAATGCAACAGCTGTAGGCACCCTGATAACCACAGGTCTTTTGAATGAATGCAGCTCATTTATGTTTCAATGGGTGGGGTGGCTGATATGTGGGAGGGAGGAACATGGAATTATGAGATTTTTAGTCAAAAAAGGAAAACTCAAACAGTTCACAAAAAGCTAGCCACAGTGTTATGGTGATCTCACAACATAGCCATTTAGCCCCAAGACAAGCGCAGATCCTTCCAAGCATGTCCATTACTGCCTGCCAGGTACATACTTAAATCACCTTATGGTGGATAACCCCCTTAAGCTGTTGATGAATCCAGCCAAAATTGTCCAAATCAGCATAGAATTAAAGCAAAAGTAGTGAAGACAGACAGAGAAGATGAGATATGAGCCGGAAGAAGGAAACTAGTAACGCCAGAGCAACAAAAAGGAAGTAGACTGATATGAGGCAAAACAAGATGTGGAAAATGGTTGGAGGATGGTAGAGGTAAGGAAGAATAGAGAGTTCTAAGGAACAATTGTCTACCATGTAATAGTACATTTCCCATATAGCCCCACTACAAGGAAAAGCAGCTTCTCCCGCAATAATAGCCGATCAGCAGGAGTTATGGAAGCTAACCCCACAGCAAGAAGGTGGATTCTTGTCTTGGTGATACAACCTTTTTAAAGGGGTTCTGCGGTGCTTAACCCCTTAAGGACTCAGGGTTTTTCCGTTTTTGCACTTTCGTTTTTTCCTCCTTACCTTTTAAAAATCATAACCCTTTCAATTTTCCACCTAAAAATCCATATTATGGCTTATTTTTTGCGTCGCCAATTCTACTTTGCAGTGAAATTAGTCATTTTACCCAAAAATGCACGGCGAAACGGAAAAAAAATCATTGTGCGACAAAATCGAAGAAAAAACGCCATTTTGTAACTTTTGGGGGCTTCCGTTTCTACGCAGTGCATATTTCGGTAAAAATTACACCTTATCATTATTCTGTAGGTCCATACGGTTAAAATGATACCCTACTTATATAGGTTTGATTTTGTCGCACTTCTGGAAAAAATCATAACTACATGCAAGAAAATGTATACGTTTAAAAATGTCATCTTCTGACCCCTATAACTTTTTTATTTTTCCACGTACAGGGCGGTATGAGGACTCATTTTTTGCGCCGTGATCTGAAGTTTTTATCGGTATGATTTTTGTTTTGATTGGACTTTTTGATCACTTTTTATTCATTTTTTAATGGTATAAAAAGTGACTAAAATACGCTTTTTTGGACTTTGGAATTTTTTTGAGTGTACGCCATTGACCATGCGGTTTAATTAATGATATATTTTTATAGTTAGGACATTTACGCACACAGCGATACCACATATGTTTATTTTTATTTGTTTTTACACTGTTTTATTTTTTTTATGGGAAAAGGGGGTGATTCAAACTTTTCTTAGGGAAGGGGTTAAATGACCTTTATTAACACTTTTTTTTTTACATTTTTTTTTGCAGTGTTATAGGTCCCATAGGGACCTATAACACTGCACACACTGATCTTCTACACAGATCACAGGCGTGTATTAACACGCCTGTGATCAGTGTTATCGGCGCTTGACTGCTCCTGCCTGGATCTCAGGCACGGAGCAGTCATTCACCGATCGGACACCGGGGAGGCAGGTAAGGGCCCTCCCGGTGTCCTGTCAGCTGTTCGGAACGCCGCGATTTCACCGCGGCGGTCCCGAACAGCCCGACTGAGCAGCCGGGTCACTTTCACTTTCACTTTAGAAGCGGTGGTCAGCTTTGACCACCGCTTCTAAAGGGTTAATACCGCACATCGCCACGATCAGCGATGTGTGGTATTAGCCGCGGGTCCCGGCCGTTGATGAGCGCCGGGACCGACGCGACATGATGCGGGATCGCGCCGCTTCATATCGCGGGAGCCGGCGCAGGACGTATATTTACGTTAAGGGGTTAAAGGGGTTAAGGGGTTAAATTAGGGGATAAGATTCCTGATCGCGGGAGTCCCGCCGCTGGGGACCCCGGGATCATGCACGTGGCACCCCGTTTGTAATCAGTCCCCGAAGCGTGTTCGCTCCGGGACTGATTACCGGCGACTACAGGGCGGGCGGCGTGACACGTCACGCCTGCGCCGGCGTGTGACGTCACGCTCCGCCCCTCAATGCAAGCCTACGGGAGGGGGCGTGATAGCTATCACGCCCCCTCCCGTAGGCTTGCATTGCGGGGTGGAGCATGAGGTCCCACGCTGGCGCAGGCGTGACGTCACACTCCGCTCGCCCTGTAGTCGCCGGTAATCAGTCCCGGAGCGAACACGCTCCAGGGACTGATTACAAACGGGGAACCTCGTGGATGATCCCGGGGGTCCCCAGTGACGGGACTCCCGCGATCAGGCATCTTATCCCCTATTCTTTGGATAGGGGATAAGATGTTTAAGCACCGGAGAACCCCTTTAAGAAGGTTTACACATGTAGTAGGGAACAAGCTGATCTTCAGTGATGGACTATTTGAGACATATAGGTAAATAATAGGACAGAGAAGATTCATGAGGCACAGGGTGCTAACCACTATGCAGTAAAATAGTTAAGTGTGTGAAATCTTGCAGCAATTATTGTATTTTTTTTCCAATCAAAATAGAACATTTTTTTTTTAATAATTTAAATTGTCACATGGATCATTAAGTAAAAAAAAAAAACTGACAATTAAAAATGTGCTAGTACTTATTGCTGAATAAACACACTTGGATATAGGCGATGGGGGAAGTGTTTCTGAATCGGAGCCTATTCCCTTTGTTGTCTGAGGTTGTAAACCTTTATAATATAAGGGCATTATTTAACTTTGATATACACTATTGTGCACTGAAAAATGGGATTTTTGGCTTTCCTGTTCAACAAATCCCCTCCACCCTGATCACAGGCTGAACCAAAGCGATTAGCAATAATCAGTCATAGAACTCAGGAGCAAGTGTTGCATTTCTCTACAGCGCCACCTCAGGAAAGATGAAGCAAAACAGTTTCCACTGAAATCAACCAGTTTTCTGTGTAGAGCCATCACTTTTTGTATGGCTATTAGCTGAGGGTCTATGGCTAGGTTCACATCTGTTTAAAGGCTCTTTTAAGGCAAACTTTAACCCCTTAAGGACCCATTTTGGCCTTAAGGACTCAGACAATTTAATTTTTATGTTTAAATGTTTTCCTCCTCGCCTTCTAAAAATCATAACTCTTTTATATTTTCATCCACAGACTAGTATGAGGGCTTGTTTTTTGTGCGACCAGTTGTCCTTTGTAATGACATAACTCATTATATCATAAAATGTATGGCGCAACCAAAAAACACTATTTTTGTGGGGAAATTAAAAAGAAAAACGCAATTTTGCAAATTTTGGAAGGTTTCGTTTTCACGCCGTACAATTTATGGTAAAAATGACATGTGTTCTTTATTCTGAGAGTCAATACGATTAAAATGATACCCATTATTATATACTTTTATATTATTGTTGGGCTTAAAAGAAATCACAAACTTTTTAACCAAATTAGTTCGTTTATAATCCCTTTATTTTGATGACCTCTAACTTTTTTATTTTTCTGTATAAGCGGCGGTATGAGGGCTAATTTTTTGCGCCATGATGTGTACTTTTTTTTTATACCACATTTGCATATAAAAAACTTTTAATACATTTTTTATATATTTTTTTAAATAAAATGTATTAAAAAAAGTAGCAATTTTGGCCTTTTTTTTTTTTTTTTACGTTCATGCCGTTCACCGTAAGGGATCATTAACATTTTATTTTAATAGTTCGGACATTTACGCATGCGGCGATGCCAAATATGTCTATAAAATTAATTTTTTACACTTTTTGGGGGTGAAATAGGAAAAAACGGACGTTTTACTTTTTTATTGGGGGAGGGGATTTTTCACTTTTTTTTTACTTTTACATTGTTTTTACATTTTTTTTTACACTTGAATAGTCCCCATAGGGGACTATTCATAGCAATACCATGATTGCTAATACTGTTCTGTTCTATGTATAGGACATAGAACAGATCAGTGTTATCGGCTATCTTCTGTTCTGGTCTGCTCGATCACAGACCAAAGCAGAAGACGCCAGGAGCCGGAAGGAGGAAGGTGAGGGGACCTCCGTGCGCCGTTCCGAACGATCGGATCCCCGCAGCAGCGCTGCGGGCGATCCGATCGTTCATTTAAATCGCGCACTGCCGCAGATGCCGGGATCTGTATTGATCCCGGCACCTGAGGGGTTAATGGCGGACGCCCGGGAGATCGCGGGCGTCGGCCATTGCCGACAGGTCCCTGGCAGCGATCAGCAGCCGGGATCAGCCGCGCATGACACGGGCATCGCTCCGATACCCGCGGTTATGCACAGGACGTAAATGTACGTCCTGGTGCGTTAAGTACCACCGCACCAGGACATACATTTACGTCCTGCGTCCTTAAGGGGTTAAATAGGCACTGTCAGATATAAAAACTTTTGATATGTTGTAAAGCATGCAAAAACAATAGGTTTTGCAATTGCTTTCATTAGAAAATTTTCAGTATTTCATACTCAAAAATCCAGTCAAAGAACTGCCCCCCTGCCTCCTGGAATGCATTCACTGCTTCTGTGAACACTGCTTCGTCCTGGACTCCGGGACGTTTTGGAGGGGGGAGGGGCTGTACACACTGCAGAGACTCATGTGAAGAGAAGGGGAGGGGGAGGGGCAGGAAGACTGCTGCCGGGATCTCACACACCAGACAGCAGTGAGAGAGGCAGAAACATGCATTACAGACGGAAAAGTAAGTGTCCAAGCATGTGTGTATGTGTGTGTGGATATATATGTATGTGTGTATATCAGTGTGTCTATATATGTGTAAGAATATATGAAGCCTGTGTGTGTGTAATAAAGGGGACTACCTCCAGCTGTTGCAAAACTACAGCTCCCAGCATGCCCACACATCATTTGGCTGTTAAGGCATGCTGGGAGTTTTATTTTTGCAACAGCTGGAGGCACCCTGGTTGGGAAGCACTGGACTGAGGAGAGGGAGGGGTAGTGGCTATCACAGTGAGTACCCACCCCCCTGCTTCTGGTGGATAGAATTAAGGTATTTCAGAAATAAAGCTAATTCTGAGAGAAATGTAGGTCACAGACACATACAAATTACATGTACATGATCACGATGAGATACTGCGCAACATATAACAGTTTTTTTTTTTTTGAGTGATCTGACGGGTATGCTTTAACAGATTCTAAGAGATCCTATTGACTTTATTGGGGTCAGTTGGGTTTCCAGCTTGTGTCCGTCATGTAGCTGAATTTTTATAGGACAAAAATACATAATAATGGCATGCAGCGTTTTTTGGTCTCATAATTTGAACAGAATCTGTAATGGAGGCCAAAACAGAGCTTCCGATGCATATATGAAATCAGCTTTATTCATGTTAGCAGACAACTATTAAGAACAATACCATTAGTTTATAACACACATTATAACCACAGCAAACATTGGCTGTAGCTAAATGAAAAATATTGCCATCGATGGCTTGTGAACGGGCAACTTCTAAATCTCATAGCAACCTGAAGAGCAGAATGTGATTAAATACATTCAACCCCCCCCCCCCCCCCCAAACTACTTACCATCTGTTAATCTGCATTTTCTTGTCAAGGCTTACTGTGGTATCTTGGGGGGAGATTTATCATTAGGTGTCTATTGTAGACACAGATCTACCCCTTTACACTGCCTGACTAATTTACACTTTTGCGCAAAAGATTTTACTAAAAATGCACATGTCCTTTGATAAATGTTGCGCAAATATAGAAACGTCCCCCTGGCTCTACTGTGCACTCCTTCTCTACCTCACACTTCACAGAGCTGCTCTTCACAGACCTGTGGCGTTTTCCTGGGGTGGGCCCCACAGAATTCTGACTTCCTTCCTATCCTCCTCAGGTTAGTACCTTCTTATATTTCCAAGTTGCCATATGCTAACATTTCTTAACATGGCTAATTTTCTTTTTTTATATTACTTTCCTACCCAGGTTAATAAGGTTGTAGTATAATAGTCAGTCCAAAAAGACAGGCAAATGTCATGTCTGTCCTTGTCTATGTTCGCACACAGCTATTGAATTTGCTGTGTGTGAACAGTTTTATGTTCCCTGATCAGGGAATAGTTAATGTCTCTGGCTTTTTCAGCCTCTGTTGTCCAATAGCCTTTAGGGTGTGTCTATTTAAGTTCAGCACTGACTAGCTTCAGTGCTGGTGATACTTCATTTACTGATGGACTTCCTGATGTCTAGCTGCTAACATGCTGGCTATGCTGCTAATGGAGGCTTTGGGTGAAATACTTTTTATTTGTACTTTTTATTTATACTTTGTATTTTCTGTTTTTAGCCATGTTGGGTGGCATGCTCTTAGTGGATTTTAAGCTGTGTTTATTTAGTCGGTTTTAGGATTTGTATATCCTTTCTGCTATGTGTCTGTTCACACTGTTTTCTCTTGTATCTGTTTATATGACGTTCTGTATTTTATATTTCTGTTTTCCTACTGGGCCAGCATCTTGACCACATGGTGGAGTGTGCCACTGGCCAGTAGTCTATTTGGATTTCTTATTAATGACTACTCCTATAGTGGAGTGGATTGTCCAGTTTGTGTGTCCAGTGTAAACAGTGTCCTATGTTAGATCCATGTTACCACTCCATGGGACTCCTTGTACTAGAGGTGTTCAAAGGGATTGCTATTCCTGTCTTGCGTTCAGTGTGAATTATATCCTGTTGTATCCGTTTTTCTGAGTTGTAACTAGGCATCCCTGTTACCTGTCCATGGGGACTTCATTTCTACTGGAGGTTTGGGAGGTTTGCATATTGTTATTCCTGCGTCTACTGGAGGTGTTCTGAAGGGATTGCGATTATTCCTGTCTTGTGTTCAGTGTGAACAGTGTTCTATAAATATATCCTGTGTATCTAGGCATCCCTATTACCTGTCTATGGGGACTTCATTTCTACTGGAGGTTTGGGAGGTTTGCATAGGGAATGCGAAAATTCCTGATTAGCAATAGATCCCTGTTTCTGGTCCATAGGGACTTTGTGTCTACTGGATGTTCTGGGAAATTATGCTATATTCCTGTCTGTTCCTAAAGTCTGTTGACTTATCAATTTTCCTGTCTGGTGTTTTGAACTCTGTTTATTAGTTCTTGATTTCAGGTCTTTGGAGTTCTGTACATGACTACTGATCTATAGTGTCCTCTGTTCACGACCACTGATCTATAGTGTCCTCTGTTTATGTCCACTGATCTATGGTGTCCTCTGTTCATGATCGCTGATCCATAGTGTCCCCTGTGCTGCTCACTGATCTGTGTCCTCTGAACTTAATCTGTTATAGAATTCTATGTTCCTGTTATGTTTCTAGTTTGTGACCGACTAATGTTTTTATAAGGCCCCTGCACTCTAGTTCAGGAAGGGACCGGCGCCCAGTTGTCGATCCACCGTTTAGGGTGGATGGGCAAGTAGGCAGGGAGAGCAGTTTTAGGGTCAGTTTAGGGCTCACTCTCCCTGTCCACCGGTCGGTCCCTGACACAAAAATATTAAATAATTGGAGGCGGTTCTAAGTATGTATTACATATTGCTGGACAGATTCTGACATCTTTTTGTGTGTTCTCCTAGATCAGGGGTTCTCAAACTTTTTCGCGACTGTACCCCCAAAGGGTCCACGGGTACCCCTCCCACGTAAGTTCACGTGAGGGGTACCCACAGACAAAATAAGTAATAAAAGTACTTAATTTCATAATGGCGTGTGCTTACCTTTCTAATGTGATACTTAATTCCCTTGTGCCATTATTCCCCCCTCAATCTTAATCCCCTTGTGCCATTATTCTCCCCTCCCTCTGATCCCCTTTTGCTATAATCGGATAATGGCAAAGGGGAATCAGAGGGAGGGGAGAATAATGGCACAAGGGGATTAAGATTGGGGGGAGTTAATGATTACCCCCCCCCCTCCATATTAATCCCCTTGTGCCATTATTCCCCCCCTCCCGCTGATCCCCTTTTGCCTTTCCCCCCCCCCTTCCATCTTAATATCCTATTTCCATTATCCCACCCTTCATCTTACGCCCCTTGTGCCATTATTCCCCCCTCCAAACCTCCTGGGCCAATATATGAGATACATACAATAACACCCTCCCATACTGCGATGTTACACTTACCATGTAGCATACTTACCAGGCCTGTATCTATCCCGTTCGTCAGGAGTCGGAGGGCCGCACTGGTGAGTGATGTCCTTCTGCGCTGTGCCGACACCTCTGCGCAATTTCAGGGATGTCAAACGTTAGGACCGGCAGCCACTGCAGCTCACGTAAAGTGGCCAATCCCTGCTCTGCGCTGACAAATGCATGGCCGGTATTTGTCAGCGAATTGCTGTACCCCCGCAAAACCCTTGGCATACCCCTAGGGGTACACGTACCCCCGGTTGAGAACCCCTGTCCTAGATGGTGTAAGTTTGCGCAATTTAATCGGGACTTGCACAAAGTTTGTGCGTGTAAACATTAAAGATGCAGTTGATAAATCGATGTACACTGCATAATCAGCTCTACCGTACACAGTCACATAGAATTCCACAGTAAAACTTCTATCAAAAAGTATGCAAAAAAAACGAATTGCGCAAAAAATTGTACGCAATATAGACAGTGAAAACGGTGTTTATATAATATTAAATGTCTCCCTTGGAGCGGAGTGACCTGTTTCTACTCTGAATACTGTAGTCAATATGGCTACTGCTCTGACTAAAGTCTATCTCTATAAGGCTGAGGCCTATCTCTTTAACCCCTTCCCGCAGAATGTCATATATAAACGCCGGGTTGTGCAGTGCGTTCGCGCATCCCGGCATTTATAAATGACATTCAGTTAACCCGGCGATGCGCAGCATCGCACGGGTTAACTGGCAGAAGTCCCGCTGTTTCCAGCAGGGGACAACTTCTGCTTCACTCCCAGGACCATCCATTGATGGTCCTGGTCAGCGATCACTGTGATTGGTCCCTGTAGACCAATCACAGTGATCTGGGGTGAAAGTTCAGATCCCCCGCACTGCCCGCCCCTGGAAGTCGGGCAGAACGGGGGACGAAGGCTGCAGGGGCTCGCGGGGACCTGCGGCACACGGGGGGAACACGTGGGGACCGGCGGACTTACCTGGACCAGCGGCGGGACCGAGGAGCAGCGGCAGGACCGGCCACGTGGACGAGCATCGACGGGACCGGCAGGTAAGTATATGGTCCTCAGAAGCAGCAGTGAAGATCTTCACTGCTGCTTCTAGGAGTCTGAAAACTACAACTCCCAGCATGCCTAGACAGCCTTTGGCTGTCTGGGCATGCTGGGAGTTGTAGTTTTGCAACATCTGGAGGGCCCCAGTTTGGAGACCATTGTATAATGGTCTCCAATCTGTGCTCTTCCAGCTGTTGCAAAACTACAACTCCCAGCATGAACTGACTGTCCAGGAATACTGGGAGTTTTAGTTCAGCAACATCTGGCCCTTCAGATGTTGCCGAACTACAACTCCCAGCATGCCCTTCAGCTGTCTGGGCATGCTGAGAGTTGTAGTTTTGCAACAACTGGAGACACACTGGTTGGGAAACATTGTTTCTAACTCAATGTTTCCTAACCTGTGTGCCTCCAGCTGTTGCAAAACTATAACTCCCAGCATGCACTAAAAGACCATGCATGCTGGGAGTTGTAGTTTTGCAACATCTGGAGGGCCCCAGTTTGGAGACCATTGTATAATGGTCTCCAATCTGTGCTCTTCCAGCTGTTGCAAAACTACAACTCCCAGTATGCACTGACTGTCCAGGCATGCTGGGAGTTTTAGTTCAGCAACATCTGGCCCTTCAGATGTTGCCGAACTACAACTCCCAGCATGCCCTTCAGCTGTCTGGGCATGCTGGGAGTTGTAGTTTTGCAACAACTGGAGACACACTGGTTGGGAAACATTGTCTGTTTCTAACTCAGTGTTTCCTAACCTGTGTGCCTCCAGCTGTTGCAAAACTATGACTCCCAGCATGCAGTATGCAACAGACCATGCATGCTGGGAGTTGTGGTTTTGCAACAGTTGGTGCAACCCCCCCCACCACCCCCGCCACCCCCGTGAATGTACAGGGTACATTCACATGGGCGAGGCTTTTACAGTGGGTTTCTCGCATCTTGAGATGCAGCAAATTTTGCGCTGGGAAACTCGCTGTAATCCCCCGCCCATGTGACTGTACCCTAAAAACACTACACTACACTAACACAAAATAAAATAAAAAGTTAAAAACACTACATATACACATACCCCTACACAGCCCCCCTCCCCCAATAAGAACGTCCGGTACACCACTGTTTCCAAAGCAGAGCCTCCAGCTGTTGAAAAACAACAACTCCCAGTATTGCCGGACAGCCGTTGACTGTCCACGCATGCTGGGAGTTTTGCAACAGCTGGAGGCACCCTGTTTGGGAATCACTGGCGTAGAATACCCCTATGTCCACCCCTATGCAAATCCCGAATTTAGGCCTCAAATGCACATGGCGCTCTCACTTTGGAGCCCTGTCGTATTTCAGGGCAACAGTTTAGGGTCACATATGGGGTATCGCCGTACTCGGGAGAAATTGCGTTACAAGGTTTGGGGGGCTTTTTCTTCTTTAACCCTTCATGAAAAGGAAATGTTGGGGTCTACACCAGAATGTTAGTGTAAACATTTTTTATTTTTTACACTAACATGCTGATGTTGCCCTATACTTTACATTTTCACAAGAGGTAAAAGGGGAAAAAAGCCCCCCAAAATTTGTAACGCAATTTCTCCCGACTACAGAGATACCCCATATATGAGCGCAAAGGGCTCTGGGGGCGCACAACAAGGCCCAGAAGGGAGAGCGCACCATGTACATTTGAGGTGATTTGCACAGGGGTGGCTGATTGTTACAGCGGTTTTGACAAACGCAAAAAAAACAAAACCCCACATGTGACCCCATTTCGGAAACGACACCCCTCACGGAATGTAATGAGGAGTGCAGTGAGAATTTACCCCCCACAGGTGTCTGACGGATCTTTGGAACAGTGGTCCGTGAAAATGAAAACTTGTACAGCCCACTGTTCCAAAGATCTGTCAGACACCAGTGGGGGGCAAATGATCACTGTACCCCTTGTTACGTTCCTCAAGGGGTCTAGTTTCCAAAATGGTTGCCATGTGTTTTTTTTTTTTTTTGCTGTTCTGGCACCTTAGGGGCTTCCTAAATGCGACATGCTCCCCGAGCAAAATTTGCTCTCAAAAAGCCAAATATGACTCCTTCTCTTCTGAGCATTGTAGTTCGCCCATAGTGCACTTCAGGTCAACTTATTGGGTACCTCCATACTCAGAAGAGATGGGGGTACAAATTTTGGGGGGTATTTTCTGCTATTAACCCTTGCAAAAAGGTGAAATTAGGGGGGAAACACACATTTTAGTGGAAATTTTTTTTTTTTTTTTACATATGCAAAAGTCGTGAAACACCTGTGGGGTAATAAGGCTCACTTTATTCCTTATTACATTCCTCAAGGAGTCTAGTTCACACTGTTTTCTCTTGTATCTGTTTATATGACGTTCTGTATTTTATATTTCTGTTTTCCTACTGGGCCAGCATCTTGACCACATGGTGGAGTGTGCCACTGGCCAGTAGTCTATTTGGATTTCTTATTAATGACTACTCCTATAGTGGAGTGGATTGTCCAGTTTGTGTGTCCAGTGTAAACAGTGTCCTATGTTAGATCCATGTTACCACTCCATGGGACTCCTTGTACTAGAGGTGTTCAAAGGGATTGCTATTCCTGTCTTGCGTTCAGTGTGAATTATATCCTGTTGTATCCGTTTTTCTGAGTTGTAACTAGGCATCCCTGTTACCTGTCCATGGGGACTCAGAGGGTATTGTTATTCCTGCGTCTACTGGAGGTGTTCTGAAGGGATTGCGATTATTCCTGTCTTGTGTTCAGTGTGAACAGTGTTCTATAAATATATCCTGTGTATCTAGGCATCCCTATTACCTGTCTATGGGGACTTCATTTCTACTGGAGGTTTGGGAGGTTTGCATAGGGAATGCGAAAATTCCTGATTAGCAATAGATCCCTGTTTCTGGTCCATAGGGACTTTGTGTCTACTGGATGTTCTGGGAAATTATGCTATATTCCTGTCTGTTCCTAAAGTCTGTTGACTTATCAATTTTCCTGTCTGGTGTTTTGAACTCTGTTTATTAGTTCTTGATTTCAGGTCTTTGGAGTTCTGTACATGACTACTGATCTATAGTGTCCTCTGTTCACGACCACTGATCTATAGTGTCCTCTGTTTATGTCCACTGATCTATGGTGTCCTCTGTTCATGATCGCTGATCCATAGTGTCCCCTGTGCTGCTCACTGATCTGTGTCCTCTGAACTTAATCTGTTATAGAATTCTATGTTCCTGTTATGTTTCTAGTTTGTGACCGACTAATGTTTTTATAAGGCCCCTGCACTCTAGTTCAGGAAGGGACCGGCGCCCAGTTGTCGATCCACCGTTTAGGGTGGATGGGCAAGTAGGCAGGGAGAGCAGTTTTAGGGTCAGTTTAGGGCTCACTCTCCCTGTCCACCGGTCGGTCCCTGACACAAAAATATTAAATAATTGGAGGCGGTTCTAAGTATGTATTACATATTGCTGGACAGATTCTGACATCTTTTTGTGTGTTCTCCTAGATCAGGGGTTCTCAAACTTTTTCGCGACTGTACCCCCAAAGGGTCCACGGGTACCCCTCCCACGTAAGTTCACGTGAGGGGTACCCACAGACAAAATAAGTAATAAAAGTACTTAATTTCATAATGGCGTGTGCTTACCTTTCTAATGTGATACTTAATTCCCTTGTGCCATTATTCCCCCCTCAATCTTAATCCCCTTGTGCCATTATTCTCCCCTCCCTCTGATCCCCTTTTGCTATAATCGGATAATGGCAAAGGGGAATCAGAGGGAGGGGAGAATAATGGCACAAGGGGATTAAGATTGGGGGGAGTTAATGATTACCCCCCCCCCTCCATATTAATCCCCTTGTGCCATTATTCCCCCCCTCCCGCTGATCCCCTTTTGCCTTTCCCCCCCCCCTTCCATCTTAATATCCTATTTCCATTATCCCACCCTTCATCTTACGCCCCTTGTGCCATTATTCCCCCCTCCAAACCTCCTGGGCCAATATATGAGATACATACAATAACACCCTCCCATACTGCGATGTTACACTTACCATGTAGCATACTTACCAGGCCTGTATCTATCCCGTTCGTCAGGAGTCGGAGGGCCGCACTGGTGAGTGATGTCCTTCTGCGCTGTGCCGACACCTCTGCGCAATTTCAGGGATGTCAAACGTTAGGACCGGCAGCCACTGCAGCTCACGTAAAGTGGCCAATCCCTGCTCTGCGCTGACAAATGCATGGCCGGTATTTGTCAGCGAATTGCTGTACCCCCGCAAAACCCTTGGCATACCCCTAGGGGTACACGTACCCCCGGTTGAGAACCCCTGTCCTAGATGGTGTAAGTTTGCGCAATTTAATCGGGACTTGCACAAAGTTTGTGCGTGTAAACATTAAAGATGCAGTTGATAAATCGATGTACACTGCATAATCAGCTCTACCGTACACAGTCACATAGAATTCCACAGTAAAACTTCTATCAAAAAGTATGCAAAAAAAACGAATTGCGCAAAAAATTGTACGCAATATAGACAGTGAAAACGGTGTTTATATAATATTAAATGTCTCCCTTGGAGCGGAGTGACCTGTTTCTACTCTGAATACTGTAGTCAATATGGCTACTGCTCTGACTAAAGTCTATCTCTATAAGGCTGAGGCCTATCTCTTTAACCCCTTCCCGCAGAATGTCATATATAAACGCCGGGTTGTGCAGTGCGTTCGCGCATCCCGGCATTTATAAATGACATTCAGTTAACCCGGCGATGCGCAGCATCGCACGGGTTAACTGGCAGAAGTCCCGCTGTTTCCAGCAGGGGACAACTTCTGCTTCACTCCCAGGACCATCCATTGATGGTCCTGGTCAGCGATCACTGTGATTGGTCCCTGTAGACCAATCACAGTGATCTGGGGTGAAAGTTCAGATCCCCCGCACTGCCCGCCCCTGGAAGTCGGGCAGAACGGGGGACGAAGGCTGCAGGGGCTCGCGGGGACCTGCGGCACACGGGGGGAACACGTGGGGACCGGCGGACTTACCTGGACCAGCGGCGGGACCGAGGAGCAGCGGCAGGACCGGCCACGTGGACGAGCATCGACGGGACCGGCAGGTAAGTATATGGTCCTCAGAAGCAGCAGTGAAGATCTTCACTGCTGCTTCTAGGAGTCTGAAAACTACAACTCCCAGCATGCCTAGACAGCCTTTGGCTGTCTGGGCATGCTGGGAGTTGTAGTTTTGCAACATCTGGAGGGCCCCAGTTTGGAGACCATTGTATAATGGTCTCCAATCTGTGCTCTTCCAGCTGTTGCAAAACTACAACTCCCAGCATGAACTGACTGTCCAGGAATACTGGGAGTTTTAGTTCAGCAACATCTGGCCCTTCAGATGTTGCCGAACTACAACTCCCAGCATGCCCTTCAGCTGTCTGGGCATGCTGAGAGTTGTAGTTTTGCAACAACTGGAGACACACTGGTTGGGAAACATTGTTTCTAACTCAATGTTTCCTAACCTGTGTGCCTCCAGCTGTTGCAAAACTATAACTCCCAGCATGCACTAAAAGACCATGCATGCTGGGAGTTGTAGTTTTGCAACATCTGGAGGGCCCCAGTTTGGAGACCATTGTATAATGGTCTCCAATCTGTGCTCTTCCAGCTGTTGCAAAACTACAACTCCCAGTATGCACTGACTGTCCAGGCATGCTGGGAGTTTTAGTTCAGCAACATCTGGCCCTTCAGATGTTGCCGAACTACAACTCCCAGCATGCCCTTCAGCTGTCTGGGCATGCTGGGAGTTGTAGTTTTGCAACAACTGGAGACACACTGGTTGGGAAACATTGTCTGTTTCTAACTCAGTGTTTCCTAACCTGTGTGCCTCCAGCTGTTGCAAAACTATGACTCCCAGCATGCAGTATGCAACAGACCATGCATGCTGGGAGTTGTGGTTTTGCAACAGTTGGTGCAACCCCCCCCACCACCCCCGCCACCCCCGTGAATGTACAGGGTACATTCACATGGGCGAGGCTTTTACAGTGGGTTTCTCGCATCTTGAGATGCAGCAAATTTTGCGCTGGGAAACTCGCTGTAATCCCCCGCCCATGTGACTGTACCCTAAAAACACTACACTACACTAACACAAAATAAAATAAAAAGTTAAAAACACTACATATACACATACCCCTACACAGCCCCCCTCCCCCAATAAGAACGTCCGGTACACCACTGTTTCCAAAGCAGAGCCTCCAGCTGTTGAAAAACAACAACTCCCAGTATTGCCGGACAGCCGTTGACTGTCCACGCATGCTGGGAGTTTTGCAACAGCTGGAGGCACCCTGTTTGGGAATCACTGGCGTAGAATACCCCTATGTCCACCCCTATGCAAATCCCGAATTTAGGCCTCAAATGCACATGGCGCTCTCACTTTGGAGCCCTGTCGTATTTCAGGGCAACAGTTTAGGGTCACATATGGGGTATCGCCGTACTCGGGAGAAATTGCGTTACAAGGTTTGGGGGGCTTTTTCTTCTTTAACCCTTCATGAAAAGGAAATGTTGGGGTCTACACCAGAATGTTAGTGTAAACATTTTTTATTTTTTACACTAACATGCTGATGTTGCCCTATACTTTACATTTTCACAAGAGGTAAAAGGGGAAAAAAGCCCCCCAAAATTTGTAACGCAATTTCTCCCGACTACAGAGATACCCCATATGTGAGCGCAAAGGGCTCTGGGGGCGCACAACAAGGCCCAGAAGGGAGAGCGCACCATGTACATTTGAGGTGATTTGCACAGGGGTGGCTGATTGTTACAGCGGTTTTGACAAACGCAAAAAAAACAAAACCCCACATGTGACCCCATTTCGGAAACGACACCCCTCACGGAATGTAATGAGGAGTGCAGTGAGAATTTACCCCCCACAGGTGTCTGACGGATCTTTGGAACAGTGGTCCGTGAAAATGAAAACTTGTACAGCCCACTGTTCCAAAGATCTGTCAGACACCAGTGGGGGGCAAATGATCACTGTACCCCTTGTTACGTTCCTCAAGGGGTCTAGTTTCCAAAATGGTTGCCATGTGTTTTTTTTTTTTTTTGCTGTTCTGGCACCTTAGGGGCTTCCTAAATGCGACATGCTCCCCGAGCAAAATTTGCTCTCAAAAAGCCAAATATGACTCCTTCTCTTCTGAGCATTGTAGTTCGCCCATAGTGCACTTCAGGTCAACTTATTGGGTACCTCCATACTCAGAAGAGATGGGGGTACAAATTTTGGGGGGTATTTTCTGCTATTAACCCTTGCAAAAAGGTGAAATTAGGGGGGAAACACACATTTTAGTGGAAATTTTTTTTTTTTTTTTACATATGCAAAAGTCGTGAAACACCTGTGGGGTAATAAGGCTCACTTTATTCCTTATTACATTCCTCAAGGAGTCTAGTTTCCAAAATGGTATGCCATGTGTTTTTTTTTTGCTGCTCTGGCACCATAGGGGCTTCCTAAATGTGACATGCCCCCCGAGCAAAATTTGCTCTCAAAAAGCCAAATATGACTCCTTCTCTTCTGAGCATTGTAGTTCGCCCATAGTGCACTTCAGGTCAACTTATGGGGTACCTCCATACTCAGAAGAGAAGGGGTTACAAATATTGGGGGGTATTTCCTGCTAATAACCCTTGGAAAAATGTTAAATTTGGGGGGAAACACACATTTTAGTGAACTTTTTATTTTTATTTTTTACATATGCAAAAGTCGTGAAACACCTGTGGGGTATTAAGGCTCATTTTATTCCTTGTTATGTTCCTCAAGGGGTCTAGTTTCCAAAATGGTATGCCATGTGAGGGTTTTTTGCTGTTCTGGCACCATAGGGGCTTCCTAAATGCAACATGCCCCCCAAAAACCATTTCAGAAAAACGTACTCTCCAAAATCCCCTTATCGCTCTTTCCCTTCTGAGCCCTCTACTGCGCCCGCCGAACACTTTACATAGACATATGAGGTATGTGCTTACTCGAGAGAAATCAGGCTACAAATATAAGTATACATTTTCTCCTTTTACCCCTTGTAAAAATTCAAAAATTGGGTCTACAAGAACATGCGAGTATAAAAAATGAAGATTGTGAATTTTCTCCTTCACTTTGCTTCTATTCCTGTGAAACACCTAAAGGGTTAAAATGATGACTGAATGTCATTTTGAATACTTTGGGGGGTGCAGTTTTTATAATGGGGTCTTTTGTGGGGTATTTCTAATAAGAAGACCCTTCAAATCCACTTCAAACCTGAACTGGTCCCTGAAAAATAGTGAGTTTGAAAATTTTGTGAAAAATTGGAAAATTGCTGCTGAACTTTGAAGCCCTCTGGTGTCTTCCAAAAGTAAAAAACTTGTCACTTTTATGATGCAAACATAAAGTAGACATATTGTATATGTGAATAAAATTTTTTTTTATTTGTAATATACATTTTCCTTACAAGCAGAGAGCTTGAAAGTTAGAAAAATGCTAAATTTTCAAATTTTTCATCAAATTTTAGGATTTTTCACAAGGAAAGGATGCAAGTTACCACAAAAATTTACCACCATGTTAAAGTAGAATATGTCACGAAAAAACAATCTCGGAATCAGAATGATAACTAAAAGCATTCCAGAGTTATTAATGTTTAAAGTGACAGTGGTCAGATGTGCAAAAAACGCTCTGGTCCTTAAGGCCAAAATGGGCTTGGTCCTGAAGGGGTTAAGGTTTATCACATTATAAATGTATTGTTTGTGGTGTTACAACATATTGCATGCATTTACTGAGACATATGCTGGCATTTATCATTGTAGGTGTAAGTGAAGCATTTTTCTACACCTTTTTTTGTGTGCTGGTAATGTGTAGGAGCACCAAATTTATTAAATGGTCACAGAGCATTTGATACATTTTGTGCAGGTCACATTTTCTGAAATTTCACTTTTCACATACACCAAAAATCTAAGCTAAGTCTGAGCTGGTGTAGTTTTAGAGACTTTTCAGTGGCTTTGCGCCTTCTTTGCACCTTTTCACAAAAAAAGCACAATTCATAAAACCCTTCCATATCATGTTTTTTGCCAAAATCAGCGGATTGCAACTCAAAATCAGCAGAAATGTGTAAACCAAAAGGTGCAAAAAAGGCGCAAATAAACCCTGCTTGCGCCTATTTTGCCCCTTTTGTAGACACAAAAAACTGTCTAAAGACAATGATAAATGTCGGCCATAGAGTGTAAGGGGTTAACATTTACTAACCAAAAGTCTATTTTCACTGTGAAAGTATTGGTAACCTGTCACATGTCCACTCCTTAGCCAATTAGGGCTAAGGTCTGTCCTGTCTCCACCACAATCCTAAGAATAGGGGGAGGATCCAAAGAGCACATGTGGAGTTGTCAGGATTCGGCAGGCTGGAGGTGGATCCTCTGTGTCAGAGAGGGATTGGCGTGGACCATGTCGGTGGACCGGTTCTAAGTTGCTACTGGTTTTAACCAGAGCCTGCCGCAAAGCGGGATGGACTTGCAGCGGCGGTAGCAACCAGGTCGTATCCACCGGCAACGGCTCAACCTCTCTGACTGCTGAGATAGGCGCGGTACAAGGGATTAGACAAGAGCAGGGTTGGACATAGCAGAAGGTCAGGGCAGGCAGCAAGGCTCATAGTCAGGGGCAACGGCAAGAGGTCTGGAACACAGGCTAGGAACACACAAGGAACGCTTTCACTGGCACAATGGCAACAAGATCCGGCAAGGAAGTGCAGGGGAAGTGAGGTATTATAGGGAAGTGCACAGGTGAAGACACTAATTAAAACCCATGCGCCAATCAGTGGCACACCGGCCCTTTAAATCGCAAAGACCTGGCGCGCGCGCGCCCTAGGGAGCGGGGCCACGTGCGCCGGGACAGCACAGACCGGGAACTAGTCTGGTAAGCGGGTCGGGATGCGCACCGTGAGCGGGCGCGTCCCGCATCGCGAATCGCATCCCGGCTGGGGACATTATCGCAGCGCACCCAGTCAGCGGGTCTGACCGGGGCACTGCGAACAGGAGAACGCCGTGAGCGCTCCAGGGAGGAGCGGGGACCCGGAGCGCTCGGCGTAACAGGAGTCTAGTTCTGGCCTGGCCAGAAAGGTGATGACATCTGTCCGGCCGCTCTCTCGCCTTCAGAGGGAGTCTGCCTACATCTGCAACATTCTAACGCTAATCCTGCACATCTTTCTTCTGGTCACGTTTTTAACGTGTTGATAAAGTTGGACAATTTTTACCTGCCTCCGGGTACAACCTGCCTTTTTCTTTATTCGTTTATCTTGTCTAGTGTGTCTGCCTAGTGTATCTTGCTATAGAGGTACTAAAAGAGGTAGCATACTGGAGAAATGCCTATTTGCAAGGGCCTGATTGCAAAGGGAAGACTAGGTGCGCTATTACTATGGACCTGGCCTAGTCAGCGACAGGCTCATGTTTTGGCATATCCTTTCTGGAAAGTCCTGTCTCAGATAACCTGAGGAAGAGGAAGAAAGTCATGTCTCAGATAACCTGAGGAAGAGGAAGAAAGTCCTGTCTCAGATAACCTGAGGAAGAGGAAGAAAGTCATGTCTCAGATAACCGTGAGGAAATGTAAGTGAGGAAAGGGATCCTCACACAGTTTGTCACCAACCATCCTTGTGAAGACCCCTGATAGCTTGCTTAGATATCTAGTAAAGCTAGTGTAGAGTTCTAGTCACATGTACATTCTACATTCTTTAAACTATGTCTCTGAGTCTAGCACATACAACAAGGGAGAAACAAATCTAAATCTCAGTAAAACTATAAGTCATAGGACAACCAAATCTGCAAATTATTTCTTGACTATGCTCAGTGAGAATTTACCAATTGCTTCTAAACAACAAAGTGTTTCTCAAGAACTGTATCCAAAATCTGCATCATTCCAAGATGTTATTCTTCTGTGTTGAAATTGCATCTGAAGTAAAATTCAATTTGTTTTCTAAAAACCCTGGCTTTAGATGTGTTATTTCCTGGGGCCTTGTATATGTAAGAAAGTATGTTTGAAGTAGTGGTTTTGTGGGATTCTACACCAAAGCAAAGGATTCCACCACTCTTGCCACGTGATACTACAATCCTCATCATTCACTATCATCTACATCATACAACCCTACTTCAGACATCATGAACTTGACATTTGTGCAAACTGAATGTAAAAGCTAATTATCCATACCGCCATACCACATTACACAATGCAATGGTTCTTGCTTTTACTTGAATTATATCCAATGATAAAATAGAAACCTCTATGATGAATAATTTTGTTTCTAACCATTGGTAGTACCAATGGTGCCTGTACAAATATATATACCATTAGTGTTCCATATGACTGGGAAACATCCTGCAATTCTGTGCAAAAATGTTCTAAAACTGCACGAGGTTTTGGCCTTTTGATTTCTTAGACATGAGGTAGAAACCACTAAGATTGCTACTACATTTGCTAAAGGATGATAATCTAAGACATTTTTAACCCCTTCCCGCAGAATGTCATATATAAACGCCGGGTTGTGCAGTGCGTTCGCGCATCCCGGCGTTTATAAATGACATTCAGTTAACCCGGCGATGCGCAGCAGAAGTCCCGCTGTTTCCAGCAGGGGACAACTTCTGCTTCACCCCCAGGACCATCCATTGATGGTCCTGGTCAGCGATCACTGTGATTGGTCCCTGTGGACCAATCACAGTGATCTGGGGTGAAAGTTCAGATCCCCCGCACTGCCCGCCCCTGGAAGTCGGGCAGAACGGGGGACGAAGGCTGCAGGGGCTCGCGGGGACTTGCGGCATTCGGGGGGAACACGTGGGGACCGGCGGACTTACCTGATCCAGCGGCGGGACCGAGGAGCAGCGCGGGACTGGCCACGTGGACGAGCAGCGACGGGTAAGTATGTGGTCCTCAGAGGCAGCAGTGAAGATCTTCACTGCTGCTTCTAGGAGTCTGAAAACTACAACTCCCAGCATGCCTAGACAGCCTTTGGCTGTCTGGGCATGCTGGGAGTTGTAGTTTTGCAACATCTGGAGGGCCTCAGTTTGGAGACCATTGTATAATGGTCTCCAATCTGTGCTCTTCCAGCTGTTGCAAAACTACAACTCCCAGCATGCACTGACTGTCCAGGCATGCTGGGAGTTTTAGTTAAGCAACATCTGGCCCTTCAGATGTTGCCGAACTACAACTCCCAGCATGCCCTTCAGCTGTCTGGGCATGCTGGGAGTTGTAGTTTTGCAACAGCTGGAGACACACTGGTTGGGAAACATTGTTTCTAACTCAGTGTTTCCTAACCTGTGTGCCTCCAGCTGTTGCAAAACTATAACTCCCAGCATGCACTAAAAGACCATGCATGCTGGGAGCTGTAGTTTTGCAACATCTGGAGGGCCCCAGTTTGGAGACCATTGTATAATGGTCTCCAATCTGTGCTCTTCCACCTGTTGCAAAACTACAACTCCCAGTATGCACTGACTGTCCAGGCATGCTGGGAGTTTTAGTTCAGCAACATCTGGCCCTTCAGATGTTGCCGTACTACAACTCCCAGCATGCCCTTCAGCTGTCTGGGCATGCTGGGAGTTGTAGTTTTGCAACAACTGGAGACACACTGGTTGGGAAACATTGTCTGTTTCTAACTCAGTGTTTCCTAACCTGTCTGCATGCTGGGAGTTGTGGTTTTGCAACAGCTGATGCAAGCCCCCACCCCCCCCCCCCCCCCGCCCCGCCACCCCCGTGAATGTACAGGGTACATTCACATGGGCGAGGCTTTTACAGTGGGTTTCTCGCATCTTGAGATGCAGCAAATTTTGCGCTGGGAAACTCGCTGTAATCCCCCGCCCATGTGACTGTACCCTAAAAACACTACACTACACTAACACAAAATAAAATAAAAAGTTAAAAACACTACATATACACATACCCTTACACAGCCCCCCTCCCCCAATAAGAACGTCCGGTACACCACTGTTTCCAAAGCAGAGCCTCCAGCTGTTGAAAAACAACAACTCCCAGTATTGTCGGACAGACCTTGCTCTTGCCTTGTCCTTCTGTACCGCGCCTGTCTCAGCAGTCAGAGAGGTTGAGCCGTTACCGATGGATACGACCTGGTTGCTACCGCCGCAGCAAGACCATCCCGCTTTGTGGCGGGCTCTGGAAAATACCAGTAGCAACTTAGAACCGGTCCACCGGTACGGTCCACGCCAATCCCTCTCTGACACAGAGGATCCACCTCCAGCCTGCCGAATCCTGACAGTAGATCCGGCCATGGATCCCGCTGAGGTGCCGCTGCCAAGTCTCGCTGACCTACCCACGGTGGTCGCCCAGCAATCCCAACTAATCGCCCAACAAGGACAGCAACTGTCGCAGTTGACCGCCATGCTACAGCAACTTCTGCCACAGCTACAGCAACCATCTCCTCCACCAGCTCCTGCGCCTCCTCCGCAGCGAGTGCCCGCTCCTAGCCTCCTGCCGGACAAATTTGATGGGGACTTTAGACTCTGCCGTGGTTTCCTGTCTCAATGTTCCCTACATTTGGAGATGTTGTCTGACCAATTTCCTACTGAACGGTCTAAGGTGGCTTTCGTAGTTAGTCTTCTGTCTGGAAAGGCCTTGTCTTGGGCCACACCGCTCTGGGACCGCAATGATCCTGCCACAGCCACTGTCCAGTCCTTCTTCGCTGAAGTCCGTAGTGTCTTCGAGGAGCCAGCCCGGGCCTCCTCTGCCGAGACTGCTTTGCTGAACCTAGTCCAGGGAACTTCTTCCGTAAGCGAATATGCCATCCAGTTTCGTACCCTCGCCTCAGAGCTAGCCTGGGACAATGAGGCCCTCTGCGCGACCTTCAAGAAAGGCTTATCCAGCAACATCAAAGATGTACTGGCCGCACGAGAAATTCCAGCTAACCTGTCTGAACTTATCCTTTTGGCCACCCGCATCGACAAGCGTTTTTCTGAAAGACACCAGGAGCTCCGCCAGGAAAAGGACCTTGATCTCTGGGCACCTCTCTCCCAGTATCCTTTGCAATCTACCCCTGTGCCTCCCGCCGAGGAGGCTATGCAAGTGGATCGGTCTCGCCTGACCCATGAAGAGAGGTCTCGTCGCAGAGATAAAAACTTATGCCTGTACTCCGCTAGTACCGAACATTTCCTAGTGGACTGCCCTATTCGTCTTCCGCGTCTGGGAAACGCACGCACCCTGTTCACATGGGAGTGGCGTCCCTTGGTGTGACTTCTGCTTCTCCACGTCTCACTGTGCCTGTGTGGATTTCTCCTTCTGCCAACTCCTCCTTCTCAGCTGTGGCCCTCTTGGACTCTGGTTCTGCTGGAAATTTTATTTTGGCCTCTTTTGTTAATAGATTCAGCATCCCAGTAACCCGTCTCGTCAAGCCGCTCTACATTTCTTCTGTCAACGGAGAAAAATTGGACTGCACTGTGCGTTACCACACAGAACCCCTGCTTGTGAGCATTGGACTGCATCACGAAAAAATTGAATTTTTTGTTCTGCCCAACTGCACCTCTGAAGTCCTCCTCGGTCTACCATGGCTCCAACGTCATTCTCCCACCCTTGACTGGACCACCGGGGAGATCAAAAATTGGGGTTCCTCTTGCCACAAACGATGCCTCACAACTGCTCCCACTTGTCTAACTCCTGAGGTTCCACCCTTACCAGCCCCTCCCAAGGCTTACCAGGATATTTTCAGCAAAAAGCAAGCTGAGATTTTGCCTTCTCATAGCCCCCTTCCTGGTAACACTCTGCTCCGTGGCAAGCTTCACCCTCTGCCCCCCCTCCCCATTCCCACTCCTTCTGGATTGCCTGCCGCTGATGAAGCTACCCAGGACTTCTCTTTCTTCCGGAAGGAAACGCAAAAGTCGCTCCCAATGTTCTCGTCTCAATTGAAGGGACAAGCAGACAAAAAGAGGGGGAGACGTAAAGGGGGGGGGTACTGTTACGCCGAGCGCTCCGGGTCCCTGCTCCTCCCCGGAGCGCTCGCGGCGTTCTCCTCTCTGCAGCGCCCCGGTCAGTCCCGCTGACCGGGAGCGCTAAACTGACACTGCCGGCGGTGATGCGATTCGCATAGCGGGACGCGCCCGTTCGCGAATCGCATCCCAAGCTACTTACCTGTCCCGGTCCCCTGCTGTCAAGTTCTGGCGCGCGCGGCTCCGCCCTCTAGGGCGCGCGCGCGCCAGCGCTCTATGATTTAAAGGGCCAGTGCACCACTGATTGGTGCCTGGCCCAATCACTGTAATTAGCTCCCACCTGCTCCACGCCTATATAACCTCACTTCCCCTTCCCAGTATTGCCGGATCTTGTTGCCTTGTGCCAGTGAAAGCGTTTTGTGTATGTTCAAAGCCTTTGTTCCAGACCTTCTGCTGTTTCCCTTGACTACGACCCTTGCTGCCTGCCCTGACCTTCTGCTACGTCCGACCTTGCTCTTGCCTTGTCCTTCTGTACCGCGCCTGTCTCAGCAGTCAGAGAGGTTGAGCCGTTACCGGTGGATACGACCTGGTTGTTACCGCCGCAGCAAGACCATCCCGCTTTGCGGCGGGCTCTGGTGAATACCAGTAGTAACTTAGAACCGGTCCACCGGTACGGTCCACGCCAATCCCTCTCTGACACAGAGGATCCACCTCCAGCCTGCCGAATCCTGACAGTACTGTGGTGGCAGGCTGTGTGGTGCAGGGAAGATGTTGTTACCCTAGGGGCAGATGGCATTAACCCCTTGTATTCATGATGCCAGGGCATGGTTTAGCCTATTACCACGCGAAGGTATACCTCTGGATGCTGGGCTAGGCATGGGGGCAATAAAGATTCCGACACCAAGTTAAGGACAATGGTAGCTTTACTGAGGGTAGACAGTTAGTAAAGTCTATACAGTTCAACCAGGGCACAAGGAGGTGACCAGTGACGCAGAGACCTTAAGGGCTTGCTGGGACTTATAGTAGGACTGGACAATTGAATGCAGACCACGCTGACTTGACAGATGACAGGGACTGACTTAACTTGACTCATAAAGCTGTGACTTTAGCTTACTTGACTTGATGGTGGCTGCAGTACTTGACTTTGAGGTCTCCAACACTCTGGACACACAAACTAGGCACGACTGCACTCGACTTCAGTTTAGCAGAAGAGCAGAGCTCAAAGAGAGAGAAGCTAGCTCCACCCAGGGCTTATATGGGGGAGACTAGCAGGGAGTCCATAGGTCACTCTTGGGATCACCTGGTCACTGGTACCTGAGTAACAATCACATGACATATCACATGGTATAACTCTTAAAGCAACATTACATTTTACAACACTTTACATGGTAAAACATATTTAAAATGGGTAAACAAGTGCAGGGGGCCTTGGGGACACTGAAGAAGGCTGCCTGACAGGACAGTAGGAGCACGGGGTAACACCTCCCAGACTGGGCCACCACAAACTCCCCCTTTTAATTAAAGTCGTCCTCTACACTCAGTCCTGGAGGACAGAGGACTGAAGTGGCCACTGAGAACTAGTGACAGTTCCTGGGGCACAATGTCCTTCTCGGGTCTGGATCATGAAACGAGATAAGGATGAGTCCATGTGGCATGGTGAATGTCCATACATGCTCTTTAAACATATGGGGTTAATTTGACTTTGTAACTGCTTTCTGAAGACACTCAAGACAGCAATATACATATCAATATACACAGATTCCCAGATTGGGCTGCCAGAGCCTATCTACCAAATACCTTGGCTGCTGGGGCCCCTCGGTTCTCAACTCTTCTCCCCAAAACTCAATATATGTTGTTACACTATTCAACAGTGTTACCTTTACATTAATCAATTCTGTCACTCTATGTGCATTATCTAGATATCAGGTGAACCCTCTGGCCAGTAGAGTACCCTGTACACGTGGACAGGAGAGAGAACATTAGACATATAACTGTATATATTTAGAACTTGAGGACTGGGACGACAAATAATGTTACAGTCCTATCTTAACTATTTGCATATGTGTGGACTACTTTTACCATATGTGAACTGACTATGTGTGGTACATAACTTTACATTATGAGTTATTCTTTGTACCTGGCGGGAATTTGTCATGGTGGTGAGGTAGTGGCTACGCTTCTCCTGACTGGGTCAGCATACCTCCCATTTAGATCGCCATGTATAAACTACACTATACCCTTATACATCCCTGTACAAACATATTATACACATTTTATTACAGCACACCAGAACCATTATAGTACACCAATATAAATATTTACTTGTGCAAAGGCAGTGAGTAGAGGTGAACAAATTTTTTGAAACATTCAATTCGGCCGATTCACCGAATTTCCCCCCAAAATTAGTTTTGGTCCGAATGTTTTTGCTGTGAATCGATATTAAAAATGGCTATTTCTGGCCTACAGAGAGCCTCAATAGGGGTGTAGAACATTTTGCCTTGCTGTAACACGCATAGGGTGTCTGCTTGGTTAGTGAAATAATACTGTTATTTGGTATGACATGCAGATTCTTTTGGAAATGTCCTTCATGCCATGAGAATGTAGTGACAAGAGTTACCTTCCATTCTGGACTTCTTACCTGGCTTTTATGTATAGCAATTATTTATTTAAATTATATTAAATATTATTTAAAAATTTGCTAGTCACTTTTCATAAATTATAAAAGTCTTTAAACAAAGTCTGCAAACTACAAGGCTCTTATAACAACGATCAGATAAGTGCTAAACATTGTTACATGATGTGCATTACAGACAAAACTGTAGCTAGCTCTTTTTTGCTCCTGAGGGGAGAACAGAAAATAACAGCAATCAGCTAAGTGCTAAACATTGTTACATGATGTGCATTACAGACAGAGCTGTAGCTAGCTCTTTTTGCTCCTGAGGAGAGAACAGAAAATAACAGAAGTGGATCCTCTGGACATGTGTGGACAATGACAGGAGCAGAGTCTAAGGAGCCGCTGGTTTTCACCAGAGCCCACCTTGAAGTGGGATGGTCTTTCTGCGGCAGGCGGCACCCAGGTTGCTACCCCTGACACGATTCGTCCACACAGGCTGCCTAGGTGATACTTGGCGCTGGAGTACACAAGAATAGTCAGTCGTAGCAGAAGGTCAAGGGCAGGCAGCAAAGAAGCATAGTCAGGTCACAGGCACAAGGTCAGGAGGCACAAGGCACAAAGATGGGGCAGGAAATAGAGGAAGTGCCAGAACTAAATAGGATTGATTTTGACAAACACCAATTATTGGTGCACTGCCCCTTTAAATTTAGAATAACTGGCACGCACACACGCCGGCAGAGACGGGCAGGAGGAGGCCAGAGCAGGGCTTGCAATGCAAGGAACAGGAGCACCAGAGAAATAAGGGCAGAAGGTGAGCGGCACTGCCGGGGGCAGAGGGCAACATAAGAGAGTGCTCCCGGCCGGAGCGAGAGCCCTGACACTAGCTCTTTTTGCTCCTGAGGCGAGAACAGAAAATAACAGCAATCAGATAAGTACTAAACATTGTTATATGATGTGCATTGCAGACAGAGCTGAAGCAAGGTCTTTTTGCTCCTGAGCCGAGAACAGAAAATTGTGCCCCTTGGAGGAAAAAAATTAGCGGGACACCCTTACCAAATAATCAGAGTAATTATTTTTTTCTTCTTCCTCAGCTGGCACAGGAAATCATGAAAATCTGTTCCAGCCAAAACTCTTGTGCAGAACCTGCAACACAAACATATTAGTATTAAACTCAGCACTTTACCAGCATTATCCTCCCCTTTTCCCTACAAATTACACCAGCCTCCTCCAAACACAATGCCACCAGCCTTCCCACAATGCACAAGAGGGGAGATTTATCAACACCTCCCTGAAAAATTGCCCAGTTGCCCAGTCGCCCATAGCAATCAATCAGCTTGCTTCTTTCATTTTTAACAAGGCCTTTGCAAAATGAAATAAGAAATCTGATTGGTTTCTATGGGCAACTGGGCAACTTTTCCTTTGCACAGATTTTGATAAATCTACCCAATTTCTCCATCCTCACTCAAAAGCCTCCAGTCCCCCCCCCCCCCCCCCCACAAGCACACACAATGCCTCCTGTGTTACCCCACACAGTGACAGAGGGGTGTACATGGGAGACAGGGGTGTAGAAGGGTGTTCATGGGTAACAGAGGGGCATACAGGTGTGACAGAGGGGTGTACGAGGTAACTAGGGGGTGTACTGGGGTGACAGAAGGGTTTAGAGGGGTGACAGAAGGGTGTAGAGGGGTGACAGGAGGGTGTACAGGATAACAGCGGGGTTTCCAGGGGTTACAGAGCGGTTACAAGGGGTGACAGAGAGGTGTAGAGGAGTGAAAGAAGGGTGGAGGTGCACTAGCTGAAGCTGAGTAGGCCTCTGTCAGCACTGCCCCTGCTCCTTCCCTACATCCACATCATTTTGCTGAGGGACCAGGGAAAATCTAGAGTCCAGAGGTGCTCTACAGGGAGGATCTACTAGGATTGTCATTGTAGCAATCACCCGTCCCGGCATTGCACACAGACTTCCCTCCCACCTGGCCTGCAAGCCTGTGACTCACAGGTGCGCAGGCCTGGGCAGAAAAATCTAAAAATATTAGCGCCATATTTCCCACCAGAGTGTGCTGGCACCTCTAAGTAAATCCAGCAGCACTGTGGCTGCCACTGCACCCGGCGCAGAAATGAGTTTGTGTATGTTTCTACAACTTTAGGTGCACCCCCCCCCCCCCCCCCCCCCGCATGCCCCACTCAGTGTGAAGCTGAGCACTAAGTTGCTCCAAAGTTGCAAGTTTTTGGGCGTAGAAAAAGCAATTTTTAAGCAAATCACAATTTCTGCACAAAAAAGGGTAATTTGCGGGGCGGAGGCTCATGATGTCACGGTCATGCCCCGCTCGTGACGTCACTGCCATGTCCCCTCAATGCAAGTCGATGGGAGGGGGCGTGACGGCTGTCACGCCTCCTCCCATAGACTTGCATCAAGGGCCGCGACATCACGAGCTGGGCACAGCCGTGATGTCACGTGCCTCTGACGCTGCACTCGATTCTCTAAACGAACGCAGGATGCAGCAGGGAGATCGCGGGGGTCCCCAGCGGCGGGACCCCATGATTAGACATCTTATCCCCTATCCTTTGGATAGGGGATAAGATGTCTAAAGGCGGAGTACCCCTTTAAGGATTAATAAATGCCTGTCTTTATGCTCAAACTTTATTTATATTAGTACAGAATCCTATTAAATCAATAGTAATAACATGAATTTGTTTGAAATGGTAGGACTATAGACCTGTGTGGGTGGTTTCAAGTTTTACACAGTCATCAAAACACCCTTCCCCTCCCACCTAGGAACACTAGAGGAATTTCCTGGGAGCAAAGTACAGATGTACACATTGATAGACACAAGATGTCTCAAAACCTTACAGTGTGCGTCAGCTACTTGGTGTACTTTAACGTGGGCAGAAGATCGTTCATAGAACTGTTGTTTAGTATGATGAAAGTGAAGCAACATTATTTCTTTGCATATATTTGTCCATGTTTGAAATATATTAAGTAGGAATAAAGCGTGTCAGACAACATACTTACCTCACCAATAAACAGGAAATGGTAATAAAACTGCTATGAGTAACATGAGACCATTTATTCCACCAATTAAATGATGAAGAAATTAATATTATATAATATAATTAATATAATATAATTCATAAATACCTATATACAGTACTCATCCAGCTTCCTCAAAAATATGAGATTTCTACTTATTTTATCATACAGATCAGACTAGGATCACATTAGCTGTATGTCTGCCCTATACGTCAGCATACTGGTATATCTGCAACATGCCCATTCACCTTAATACGCTGAGCTGTAGTCTACTGAAGACTCTGCCTGGTCTGTTTCTGGATTTATTCTTTAACCCCTTAAGGACTTATCCCTTTTTCACCTTAAGGACTCAGACGTTTTTTGCAATTCTGACCACTGTCACTTTAAACATTAATAACTCTGGAATGCTTTTACTTATCATTCTGATTATGAGATTGTTTATTCGTGACATATTTTACTTTGACATAGCTGTAAAATTTTATGGTAACTTGCATCCTTTCTTGGTGAAAAATCCCAAAATTTGATGAAAAAAATGAAAATTTTGCATTTTCCTAACTTTGAAGCTCTCTCCTTGTAAGGAAAATGGATATTCTAAATATTTTTTTTTGTTCACATATACAATATGTCTACTTTATGTTTGCATCATAAAATATATGAGTTTTTACTTTTGGAAGACACCAGAGGGCTTCAAAGTTCAGCAGCAATTTTCCAATTTTTCACAAAATTTTCAAACTCGATATTTTTCCGGGACCAGTTCAGTTTTGAAGTGGATTTGAAGGGTCTTCATATTAGAACTATCACATAATGACCCCATTATAAAAACTGCACCCCCCAAAGTATTCAAAATGACATTCAGTCAGTGTTTTAACCCTTTAGGTGTTTCACAGGAATAGCAGCAAAGTGGAGGAGAAAATTCAATATCTTAATTTTTTACACTCGCATGTTCTTGTAAACCCAATTTTTGAATTTTTGCAAGTGGTAAAAGGAGAAAATTTTTACTTGTATTTGTAGCCCAATTTCTCTCGAGTAAGCACATACCTCATATGTCTATGTAAAGTGTTCGGCCGGCGCAGTAGAGGGCTCAGAAGGGAAGGAGCGACAAGGGGATTTTGGAGAGAACATTTTTCTGAAATGGTTTTTGGGGGGCATGTCGCATTTAGGAAGCCCCTATGGTGCCAGAACAGCAAAAAAAAAAAAACACATGGAATACCATTTTGGAAACTAGACCCCTCGGGGAATGTAACATGGGATAAAGTGAGCCTTAATACCCCACAGGTGTTTCATGACTTTTGCAAATGTAAAAAAAAATGTTTACCTAAAATGCTTGGTTTCCCAAAAATTTTACATTTTTACAAAGGGTCAAAGCAGAAAATACCCCCCAAAATTTGAAGCCCAATTTCTCCCGATTCAGAAAACACCCCATATGGGGGTGAAAAGTGCTCTGCTGGCGCAATACAGGTCTCAGAAGAGGAGTAGTCACATTTGGCTTTTTGGAAGCAAATTTTGCTCTGGGGGCATGCCGCATTTAGGAAGCCCCTATGGTGCCAGGACAGCAAAAAAAAAAAAAAACACATGGCATTACATTTTGGAAACTAGACCCCTCGGGGAATGTAACAGTGTTACAGTGAGTACTTACACCTCACAGGTTTTTTGAACAGTGGGCCATAAAAGTGAAAAATTTGATTTTTTTGCACTATATTGATAGTGTTACCCCAAATGTTTCATTTTCACATTGGGTAATAGGGCAAAAGGCCCCCAAAATTTGTAGAACAACTTCATCTGAGAAAAAAAATACCCCATATGTGGATGTAAATTGCTCTGTGGACGCACTACAATGCTCAGAATAGAAGGAGTGAAATTTTGTTGAAATTGAAGTCGGGGGTCATGTGCATTTATAAAGCTCCCAACAGCAAAAAAATAAACACATGTGACACAATTTTAGAAACTACACCCCTCAATGAACGTAACAAGGGGTACAGTGGGAAATAACACCTCAAAGTTTTTTTGAAAAATGGGCCATAAATTGAAAAATTTGATTTTTTTACACTAAAATGCTGGGGTCACCCAATTTTTTACATTTTCACAAGGGGTAATATGAGATATTGGGTTACAAATTTTTGAGGGCTTTTTCTCCTGACTATAAAAATACATCCACATATGGGGTAACGTGCTGGGCGGGCGCACAACAAGGCTCAGAAGTCATAGAGGTCAGTTTGTATTTGTGGCCTATGGCATATCAGTAGCTGATGGTTACATACATTCCGAGGAAAATACAAAAATGAAACACCCACATGTGACACCATTACAGAAAGTACCCACCCTGAGGAATGGGTATAGGGGTAAAGAGGACATTTTGAACGCACAGGTGTTTCCTAAATTTATTTTCCAGGAATGGATGAAGGATAGCTTTTGAAAATTGCAATTTTCAACCTATGCTCTGCTTCTTCTTTCTGGGAACAACTAACATGTGACTCCGAATTGTTGCCTGGAAATACGACAGAGCTCAGCGAGAACTCTTGGCATTTGAGGCGAATGTTTGTTACGGATCTAACAGTTACATACATTCAGAGGAAAATACAAGAAAGGAACACCCATATGTGAGCCAATTACAAACAGTACACCCCCTAGGGAAGGTGTATAGGGTGAAATGGAGATTTGGAACAGACGAGTGTTCCCTTCATTTATTTTTCAGGAATGGATGAAGTGTACTATGGGGGGGGGGGGAAAGAAAATTGCAATTTTACTGATATGCCAATTATTTTCCCAGAATGATGACCCAGAGTACAGCCAAAAGTAAAAATGATGCCCGCCCCAAACCCTATACTCTGAATCATCATTCTGGGAAGGGGATGTGTGGGGCTGTCCCTATTCTGTTACCTCAAATGCGCAACCCGCTCAGGTGGGGAGAGAGCGTTGCGCATTTGAGGCAACTGCAAACCTCCAATGCTGTTGACTTTGTGTCCCATGACCCATTTTTTAGGGGGGGTCAATGTACCCTGGACTGGTACATTGGAGCCGAATTCTGGGGAATGAAAATTAGGGCAAAGGATGGAAAATTTAGTACTCCATGGAAGTGTGATACTCCCTGAAGCAGCCTATGCAGAGGCCCGGATTATCTGGGCAAGTGTCACACTGAATGGTGGTGTCCCTCCGTCTCCCCTTCCTGTGACACACTCTGCATTTCTTCTGGATTCGTCCTGACCTTCTAGTGTTGGGGATCATACCTGGAAAGTGTTGGCCCGGGACGATCCGGGGACCTAAAGTTCCAGAGGTGCTCTGACCTGCTCCTTGGCGGTCACCAAAGATGAGAGAACTGCCTCTTGGAACTGCAGGTATGTCCCTGTGTTGCCAGCGTACTTGTACAGTATAAAAGAGTTGTACATGGCAACCTGTACCATGTAGACCGCAACCATTTTATACCATACACGTGTTTTCCGCATGGCATTATATGGCTTGAGGACTTGATCAGAAAGATCAACTCCCCCCATATACCGAGTATATATATTGTAGTCCAGAATACAATCGGGCTTGAGGACCGGTCCCGCGGTACCTCGCACAGGGACAGGGGTGCTGCCATTCCCATGAATAGTGGTGAGCATAAGGACATCCCTCTTGTCCTTATACCGGACCAACAACAGGTTCTCATGGGAAAAGGCACGGGACTCACCCCGGGGGATAGGAGCATGTAGGGGATGGGGCGGAAGGCCTCTTTGATTCTTCCGGACTGTCCCACAAGCGATCGTGGATCTGGCGGCGAGGGATGTGAAGAGAGGGATACTTGTATAAAGTTATCAACGTAAAGGTGGCAACCTTTATCTAGCAATGGGTGCAAAAGGTTCCAAACGATTTTCCCACTAACACCCAGAGTGAGGGAACATTCTGGGGGTTCAAAACGGGAATCTCGTCCCTCATACAGTATAAACTTGCAAGTGTACCCGGCGGTACTCTCGCAAAGTTTATACATCTTCACGCCATACCACGCCCGCTTGGTAGGGATGTATTGCCGGAAGCTGAGTCTCCCCTTGAAGCTGATGAGAGACTCATACTCATCAATAGAGACCTCCCGCCCCGGGACATAGGCCTCCTAAAATCTGGCCCCGAAGTGATTGATGACCGTCCTGATTTTATACAGGCGGTCATACGCAGGATCAGTTCGGGGGGGACATGCCGCATTATCAGCATAATGCAAACATCTCCGAATGGCCTCGAACCGGGGACGTGTCATGGCCATACTGTAGAGGGGTGTCTGGTAAAGGACGTCCCCACTCCAATATTGCCTGACACTGGGTTTTTTAACTAGACCCATATGCAGCACGAGGCCCCAAAAGGTTCTCATTTCGGCTGCATCGACTGAAGTCCAGCCGCCAGGTCTAGCTAAAAATGAGCCCGGGTTAGCGGCGACAAACTGTTGGGCATACAGATTCGTCTGTGTAACCATCAAATTAACAAAGTCGTCACTGAAAAAATGACCGAAAAAGTCCATTTCAGTGAACCCGACAATGTTAATTTTGATTCCTGAGTCGCCAACAAACTCAGGAATCACGGGCTTGTGAACGTGGCTGGGGGGCTTCACTAGTATGAGCGCCAGGGGGACTCATACTAGCATGGGGGACAGGGTCAAGGGCAGAGGAGGTTTGCGGCACAGCACAGTGGCGAGTTCGCCGCCTTGGTGGCTCATCATCAGAACTAGATGATGAGGAGGACGATGAAATAAGGAAGGTGGGGTCTGCAACGTCCTCTGAGATGCTTTCAGAGTCGGAGGCAAGTATGGCTAATGCCTCCTCCGCCGCAAACACTCTGCGGGCCATTTCCCTACTCTAATGTGGATATGGGTGTGTGTGTGTGGGGGGGGGGGGGGAAACTTTATTTGTGTATGTGCTGCGTGTAGTGTGGTGCGATGCTACCTCTCTAACCCGCCCTAACCTAACTAAACTAACCCGCCCTAACAGAAAAAAATAAATAAATAAAAAGGGGACTTAAAAATAAAAATAAAAAAGGAGACTTTAAAAAAAAAAAAGCCCTGCGCCAAAAAAAAAGCGTTTATCTAATCAGTGGTGTGCGTTCTGATTAGCGCTTGTGGCGGCAGGGGGTGCAGAAGTCAGTGGGGGGTCCGGCCACTCAGCCCAGAACAGTGGCTGGTGGCTTTTTCACAGACCCCCAAACAAAAAACCCAAAAAAGAAAATACCGTACACACACAGGTACGGTCCAGCCACACAGTACACGCCTGCTACTGGTGGCACGAACCGCCTATGGGTGCAAAAATGCGCTACAAAACTCGAAAAAAAGAGCTGGCACCACAAAAAAAAATGCTGATCAGTACTACGGGACTGATCAGCGGCGGGTGGGCTTTAACAAACGGTGGCGGGCCGCTCTTTTATAACTAAGAGGGTCCGCACACACGCTTAGGTGAAAAAAAAAAGATCTGCGCAAAAAAAACACTGGCGGCAGACCGCAGCGACCCAGCAGGGCCGGGGTCACGCAGCTAAAGGTGCTACAGACCCATGGACACCCACTGAGGTACGCTGGGGGAAAAAACAAAAAAAATAACTGTTTTTTTTTTTACCGTAACCTGTCCCTACCTAATCTAAAGCTAACCCTGGGGGATTTCTGTGCCAAGGGGCCACAGAAAGGGGGGAGGGGCACTTTTTTCAACTGAGGGGATGGTGGGCAGTACGGGGCTCCGTCCTGCTCGCCAGATCTCTGTGGAATGGCGGGCAGAACAGAGCAACATGCTCCTAGCCCCCACCATCCCCTCCCATTACACTGTGATTGGTGTGGCCACTTTGGCCACCCAATCACACTGTAGTGGGGGCGGTGGCAACAATGCCAGCCCCAGTACAGCACTGATGATGATTGGTGGTGTATATTACACCACCATTCATCATCTATGTCCGGGTCACAGTGACCCTGATGACCCGGAACCGCTGCAGAACACCGGTTAATTCTTAACAGCGTCCTGCAGCGATCGCCGGTATAGGAGGTCCTCCGGACCTCCTTCGGAACACTGCCGGGATGTGGCGGGGAACGGAATCGCAGCACATCGCTCGTCTGAATTGACGAGCGATGCGCTGCAATCGCCGACATGGGGGGTCATGACCCCCCTGGGTGATATGCCGCGATGCCTGCTGAACGACTTCAGCAGGTATCGGGCACCGGCTCCCCAAATGGATACTCTCATTAAAACATTTTTTTATTTTTTATTAAATACATTATGTAAAAAGAAAACCATTGTAATATATTTTATTTTTTTTTAAAAATCATATTTTACATGTTTTTTTCACATTTGAAAACCTTGCCACTAGGTGTCACCCTATATGGCTTTACCCTATATGGCTCAGGATTACTCCCCCCCCCCCCCCCCCCCCGACGTTGATTACGTTCGGACCAACGCTGGCCGGGCAGTGTGGCACAGCCTGGTCCGGAATGTGCGTTCACATGAATGAGGAGAGGGAGATGCAGGGGGGCGGGAATATTTAAATTTCGCATGTCGCTCTCTGCCTGTTTCCTATACAGGCAGAGAGCGAGCTCAGTGCTCACACACGCGTGACGTGAAATGTAAATATCCCCACTCCCCTGCATCTCCCTCTCCTCATTCATTGCAGCGCGCGAGCTGCAGTAGAGAGAGCAGATGGGCGGAAGTGAGCCCCGGCCAGGCTTCAGATGACGTCGCGCCTGCTGGGGCCGCCCACTTCCTGCCCTCACCAGAGAGCTCAACTCTGAGCTCCTGCAGCTGTGCCACAAAAGGTATTTTTATGGGGATTTGGGGAAAAATAAAGACAGGGATAGATATAGTTAGTGTCAGGGACAGATGGGGAGGGGGAATAGGGAAATTTAATTTAGTGATAGCTACTCTTTAATTCTTTACAGTACTCAAAAACACAGTAGACCATGCTTCTGAGTCTGTAAAAAATGTACCTTTGAGAAATGAACAGAATGTAGTCACAAGTCGTGAGTACACTGTTAAATAGATGTGTATGAAAGAACTGCATAGGAAATTCGCAATGCGAATTTTATTCGTGAATTTTTTTTCACTGTACACATCACAGTCATCACCCCTCTCTGCTTCTAGCTTGTGTGGTGTAAAGAAGGCTCTAATACTACTGTGTGAGACTTGCGTGCGAATTTTCGCATATGCGAAATTTTGCATATGCTAATTTTTGTATATGCAAATGTTTGCTTATGTTAATTTTAGCATATGCTAATTATCGCATATGCAAAAATAAAACATGAATATTACGAATATGCGAATTTAGCGAATATATGACGAATATTCATCCATATATCACGAATTCGAATATGACCTATGCCGCTCAACACTACACACCGACAGGCTCAAGGACTGGCCCACCTTCTGTTGCACAAAATTGGGCAGGCTGGTACTGCCTTCTTTGCCGGCTTGGCACTCTCCACCTCGGCTCGGCACAAGCCATCAGTTCTCTGAAAGGTGCAGAGTCCACCACTTGAAAAGGGAAAGACTGCAGCACCAGCAACTTGGACAGGAGCACATTCAGCTTCTGCGCCGGTTGGATGAGTGGGAGCATACTGTTGTCTCTTGGACATGGCTTCGCCGATGGATTGCTGGCGAAATGACTGACTCGAAGTAGGAGGAGCAGGAGCATCTGGAGTGACAGAAGATGGGTATGACACACAGCTTCAGCTGAGGTGGTGGAGCTTTGGGTGGCTAAAACAGGGAGCGGCGTGCCACTGGGACCCTGGCCTTGCTTCACCTTCTGCTGACACATCTTGCATGTGGCCATGTTAACCTCCTCCGGATGCTTGATGAAAAACTGCCACACCGCCGAGTAGTTGATTTTCCCACCAACAGTCCGCACTGATTGACTGCTACTGCCGCCGACTCCAGGAACCCCTGTTCCACTACCTCCCGGGAAGGTAGGCTGCCGCGAAACAGGTAGTCTACCCCGGGCACATTTGGCTCCAGACTTTTCACTTCTGCCACCATGCTGACTGCCAACCATGCTCCCACCTTGCTGGCACAGCTGCTGCCTCACGAGCAACCTGCAACCCTCTTCACCTGATGATGATGAAGCCCCTTCTACACCAGGCTCCCAAGTGCGATCGGCTTCATCATCATCGAGTTGTGTCTGCACGTCACCAATGTCCTCCTCAGGTTCCTCAAAAGTGTCTGCTTCAGGAGCCTGAATGCTCGCAACACCACCTCCCACACCACTCTCCTCATTACTACTTGCCCGCCTAGTGGAGGAAGCGGCGGATATCTCCTCCACTTCTTGGCTGGGCAGTAGCTGCTGACTGTCCTCTAGATCGTCCTCACTAAATAGTGAAGCTGAACCTACAGCATTAGATACTTTGGTGGGGAAGGGAAAAGCATAGGACAGAGGAAATGGGAGGACAGGGAGTGCTCCCGTGCCATGCCAACTGAGGGTTGTGTCTGAGGAACCCACCAACTGTTGACTGGGGGTGTCAGATGTCACTTGTGATGAAGTGGATGACCGTGTTAACCAACCGATGACGGCAGATGGGTTGATGGTCGAGACACGACTTACTTAGTGCATATATGAGGGGAGTACAATACGCTCCACTACGCTTAAAACAGTATTTGTCTACAACACCAGCAGGTGTGTACTTTTGCCTGGACTTTCACAGTATATAGGCCCTTGAGACTTTAACAGGAACAAAATAGTACACCACTTAGATGTATGTATGTGGTATGCACGTATGAACGGAGGACAATGCGCTCCAGTGCACTTAAAAAAGTATTTGTGTACAATACCAGCAGTACCCACCAGTACTGCAGCACATGGTCGCTGTCTACTACACCCAAAATTGCACTTTCTCAATCTCACTCCCTTCCCTATCAGTGCTTCTAGGCAGGATTTGTGCTTGAGCTGAATCGCTGCTGTTCTGTGCAGCACACTGTTCTCTGTCCCTCTCTGTAATAGAATGCTCTAGACAGTGACTAGGAGGTGAATCGCTGCAGTAAAAATGCTTTTCTGTGCAACACACACTTCTCTTTGTCCCTCTGTGCAACAGAACGCTGATGTGACTAGGAGGTGAATCGCTGCTGGAAAAAAGCTTTTCTGTGCAACACACAGCGCTGTCTTTCCCTATCTATCTCTCTGCAATGAAAGGCTAAAGTCATTGGCCGCAATATGGCTGCTGATTATATAGGGCTGTGAAATCACAGGGGTGGCTAGCTGCTGATAGGCTGCATGCTGCATGTGATTCAGGGTCAATCCACCTACCCTTGTTCACACCTTTCCAGGATTCCTTGCCCCATGTCCTCACATGTGGATCCGTCATTTTAGATGCCCTGGAGCCTAGACCACACTAAGTGGAGTTTAATTAAGCTATTAGCGCAATTGAATCGTGCCGATGTTTGCATTCGTTCCGAATCGAATTTCTCCTGAAATTCGAAACAAATTCGTATTCGTCAGATTCGATTCGCTCATCCCTAATGATGATCATTCATATAATAGTATAAAGAAAGAAAAACTCAACCATTTGCCCTATAATGGCTTCCAAACTGTTGAATTGAGCAAACCACCCTTCAAAATGCCACATATATACAGACTAGGGGGTTGGTAAGAAAAAAAGGGACCACTTTTTAAAAACCTGACAATCTCAAATAAACTTCAGTTCAGCTTCCTAGTGTTGAACCTGTTTTTTAATGATTCCAAAGTGACGGTGCATTATCAGGTTCAGGTATCAATAAACTCTACTTCAGATACCACAAGTGGTCAGTAATCCTTATATCACACAGGTTCTTTAACCATTAAGGGAACTGATCCCCCACTTGACATATTGTATGAGAACAAGTACCTTCTCTCTTCGGTACACTTTGTACATTTATGTTTAGCTCCTTACTGACTCACTGCAATGTGCATCTCACCACATAGGCCCAAAAATCCAGAAAAAAGAGATTTCCCAGAAACAAGAGGGAACAATTAAGGTAACAAGCAAGAGTTTCTGTACATTATACATTATCAGATTAATGTATATAAAAGCTAAGGTTAAAGGGGTACTCCGGCCCTGAGACATCTTATCCCCTATCCAAAGGATAGGGGATAAGATGTCTCACCGCGGGGGTCCATGCATAGCGGGGGGTGACGTCACACGGGGGCAGAGTCGTGACGTCACGATACTCCGGCCCCGTGGTCGCCACCCGGCTGTTTGTGAGCTGGCACCGCAGCGTGCAGCTCAAACAGGTGGGTGGTGAATACAAGATTGTGGGGGTCCCCAGCGGCGGGACCCCCGCGGTGAGACATCTTATCCCCTATCCTTTGGATAGGAGATAAGATGTCTCAGGGCCGGAGTACCCCTTTAAAGGGGTACTGCAGTGTAGGAGAATTTATCCAATTTCCTTTGAATAGGGTAATAAGTGTCTGATTGCAGGGCATCCGACCGCTAGGACCCCCCTGATCTCCTGCCTGGCGCTCAAGCTCTCCGTGCACATGGAGCGGAGGGTTAGCACGTGCCGTCCATTCATCTCTATGGGAGAGCCGGAGATACACAAGTACAGTGCTCAGGTATCTCCGGTTCTTCCATAGAGATGAATGGAGGGCGTGTGCAGGCAAGAGATCCTTTGGATAGGGGATTATTGTCCATTACTGCAGTACGTCTTTTAATCTCTGCACTAAAATTTATGGTTGTATCTTTAATCATAGGAACAGGAAATTGAAAATAATCATAGTGCAGGATCCATTACATGATGGACACCAACGGCATATTGGGGTCCATCAAGTTTCTATCATTGTATCTTAAACAATAAAGCTGCATACTGCCCTACTTTCTCTGGCTTTTATTCTGATGCAGTTGTGAAAAGAGAACATTTTTGGAATGCAGTTTTTGAATATGTTATATGAAACCTGTCATTATGTTCCGACTGCCCTATTTAAGGGCAATATGAGATAGTGACAGATGTATTACTTCTGTACAAAGAAAAAAATAGACCTATCAGTCATAGTGCAGGGAAGAGAAGACATGAAATGGCCACTGACCACATCTCCCACAGCTTTGCATTTCACCACGTATTCATTAATCATTCAGTTCTGTACAGAAACACTGGTTTTCTGTTCTATTATGTTGCTCTTTTATGTGCAGTGTTTTTTTGTTTTGTCTTTTGCATCTTTTTGTGTACATTTTTTGATAAAGGATTTCAAATAGTTTTCTATGTTATGGTGGTTGGTGGATACTTTTTTGCAGTTGATCCCAAGTTATCATGTAAATCTGAAAAGACAAAAGAAGGAAAGACCGACGGAAAGGCGCCTAGTGTGATACCGTTGATGACAGGTGGGAGGGGTTAGTCGAAGAGTAGATGATGGGTGCTCACCTTGAGCGAGCAAAAAACTCGCATGTAGACCCACAGTGGGGTTAGTGGTATGGATAATAGTCCACTGGATACAGCTGCTAAGCCCAGGGTACAGGACAGGACTAGCCAGTCCTGGATAGATATGCAGTGGTAAGGATGAAAAAAAACCTTTTCAAAGGGCGCTGCTGTTGTCCTGGTAGATGAAGATGAAAAGTCCGAGGCAGAAGTATTTTGCAAGATATAGCTTCTTTATTGGTGTAGAATCATAGCAAGCAGGGATACAGGCTAGATAACGCGTTTCGGGGGACAGCGCCCCCTTCTTCAGATCAGTGATCACTGATCTGAAGAAGGGGGCGCTGTCCCCCGAAATGCGTTATCTAGCCTGTATCCCTGCTTGCTATGATTCTACACCAATAAAGAAGCTATATCTTGCAAAATACTTCTGCCTCGGACTTTTCATCTTCATCTCACCAGGACAACAGCAGCGCCCTTTGAAAAGGTTTTTTTTCTTCCTTACCACTGCATAAGTTATCATGTATGCTTTTTAAAAAATGCGCACTGATTTTGCACACAGCAGCATAATTTTGTGCAACCCTACACCATCAATGAGGACACGCAGAAATGTGTTAGATGATCGACTACTTTGAGGTACCATGAGGCCGTGCGCAAAATATAAACAGCACAAAATATAAACCAGGAGAAACAGGGTAAAAAAAAGCCCACCACACACCAACAATGATAAATGTCCCCCAATGTCCCTTTCACTACCTCTTTCCGCCCACAAATAGTGACACATAAACATAGCGGAGAGCTCCAGAGGGTTAGTAGTATCCTTTTATCGGAGAAACTTTTTGGCATGAGGAAAGGTGGAGTTGATGGTTTTTGGAGGGTGTGCGACCATTGACTGTTCTTATTGCCCTGATCTGGGCTATACTTTATCATTGTATTGATTTATACTTTCTATTGTTTTCTATTGATTCTGTGGCTGGCGATTTTTCCCCTTATGTTATTGCTTATATTTTCTTGTCCGGGTTATTCCTGGATTCAGTTTGCTGTATTCATGATTCTTTTACTTTTAATAAAATTACTTGGTTTGATAGTAAAGGGGTTATCTAGCTTTTCAAAATTGTTTACCTGTTCTTCAGACAAACCATCAATATTATATCAGCTAGGGTCTGACTTCCGCCACCCAATGTTTACATGTGCTGTATGAACTCATTGTACTTTTAGTAATGTCGGTGCAAGGAACTATAGTACCTGTTAGGATTCGGCAGGCTGGATGTGGATCCTCTGTGTCAGCGAGGGATTGGCGTGGACCGTGTCGGTGGACCGGTTCTAGGGTTGCTACTGGTATTCACCAGAGCCCGCCGCAAAGCGGGATGGTCTTGCTGCGGCGGTAGCAACCAGGTCGTATCCACCGGCAACGGCTCAACCTCGCTGACTGCTGAGAAGGCGTGGGACAGAAGGACTAGGCAGAGGCAAGGTCAGACGTAGCAGAAGGTCGGGGCAGGCGGCAAGGTTCGTAGTCAATAGCAATAGCAAGAGGTCAGGTACACTGGTAAGGCAAACACTGTAACGCTTTCTCTGGCACAAAGGCAACAAGATCCGGCAAGGAAGTGAAGGGGAAGTGAGGTTAAATAGACAGGGAGCAGGTGGAGGCTAATTAGACAGATTGGGCCAGGCACCAATCATTGGTGCACTGGCCCTTTAAATCTTAGAGAGCTGGCGCGCGCGCCCTAAGGAGCGGAGCCGCGCGCGCCAGAATGAGACAGCCGGGGATCGGGACAGGTGAGAGACTTGGAATGCAATTCGCGAGCGGGCGCGTCTCGCTATGCGAATCGCATCCCCGCCGGCAGTGTCAGTGCAGCGCTCCCGGTCAGCGGGTCTGACCGGGGTGCTGCAGAGAGAGGAACGCCGCAAGCGCTCCGGGGAGGAGCAGGGACCCGAAGCGCTCGGCGTAACAGTACCCCCACCCCCCCTTAGGTCTCCCCCTCTTTTTGTCCGGATGTCGCTCCACATGGGAGGAGGACATTGGGAGCGATTGTAGAGTCTCCTTCTGGAGGACAGTGAAGTCCTGGGTATAGTCATCAACGGCAGGCAGTTCAGAAGGAATGGGAATGGGGAGGGGGGGCAGAGGGTGAAGCTTGGTACGGGGCAGAGTGTTACCAGGACGGGGCTATGAGGAGGCAAAGCATAGTCCTGAAGGGCCTTGGGTAGACCAGGTGTAGGAGGAGGCACTGAGGCTTGCCTGACGGGACTGGGAGCAGACGTGAGACATTTTTTGTGGCAAGAAGTACCCCAGCACTTGATTTCCCCGGTGGTCCAGTCAAGGGTAGGAGAGTGGCGTTGGAGCCATGGCAGACCGAGGAGGACTTCAGAGGTGCAGTTGGGCAAAACAAAAAATTCAATTTTTTCGTGATGCAGTCCAATGCTCATGAGCAGGGGTTCTGTGCGGTAACGCACGGTGCAGTCCAATTTAACTCCGTTGACCGAGGAAATGTAGAGCGGCTTGACGAGACGGGTCACAGGGATGTTGAACTTATTAACAAAAGAGGCCAAAATAAAATTTACCGCAGAACCAGAGTCCAAGAAGGCCATAGCTGAGAAGGAAGAGTTGTCAGAAGGAGAAATCCATACGGGCACAGTGAGACGAGGAGAAGCAGACTTCAGACCAAGAGACGCCACTCCCACATGAGCTGGGTGCGTGCGTGCGTTTCCCAGACGTGGAGGACGAATAGGGCAATCCACCAAGAAATGTTCGGTACTAGCGCAGTACAGACATAAATTTTTATCTCTGCGGCGAGTCCTCTTTTCATGGGTCAGGCGAGACTGATCCACTTGCATAGCCTCCTCGGCGGGAGGCACAGGGGTAGATTGCAAAGGATACTGTGAGAGAGGTGCCCAGAGATCAAGGTCTTTTTCCTGGCGGAGCTCCTGGTGTCTTTCAGAAAAACGCATGTCAATGCGGGTGGCCAATTGGATAAGTTCAAGCAGGTTGGCAGGAATTTCTCGTGCGGCCAGCACATCTTTGATGTTACTGGATAGGCCTTTTTTAAAGGTCGCGCAGAGGGCCTCGTTGTTCCAAGATAGTTCTGAGGCGAGGGTACGAAATTGGATGGCGTATTCGCCTACAGAAGAATTTCCCTGGACCAGGTTCAGCAAGGCAGTTTCGGCAGAAGAAGCTCGGGCTAGTTCCTCGAAGACACTACGAACCTCAGCGAAGAAGGACTGTACAGTGGCAGTGACAGGATCATTGTGGTCCCAGAGCGGTGTGGCCCATGACAGGGCTTTCCCAGACAGGAGACTAACCACGAAAGCCACCTTCGACCGTTCTGTAGGAAATTGGTCCGACAACATCTCCAAATGTAGGGAACATTGTGACAGGAAACCACGGCAAAGTCTAGAGTCCCCATCAAATTTGTCCGGCAGGGACAAGCGGAGGCCAGGAGCGGGCACTCACTGCGGAGGAGGTGCAGGAGCTGGCGGAGGAGATGGTTGCTGCTGTAGCTGTGGCAGAAGTTGCTGTAGCATGGCGGTCAACTGCGACAGCTGCTGTCCTTGTTTGGCGAACTGTTGTCCAAGTTGCTCTATTTGTTGAGACTGCTGGGCGACCACCGTGGTAAGGTCAGCGACAACTGTCAGCGGGACCTCAGCGGGATCCATGGCCGGATCTACTGTTAGGATTCAGCAGGCTGGATGGGGATCCTCTGTGTCAGCGAGGGATTGGCGTGGACCGTGTCGGTGGACCGGTTCTAGGGTTGCTACTGGTATTCACCAGAGTCCGCCGCAAAGCGGGATGGTCTTGCTGCGGCGGTAGCAACCAGGTCGTATCCACCTACAACGGCTCAACCTCGCTGACTGCTGAGAAGGCGTGGGACAGAAGGACTAGGCAGAGGCAAGGTCAGACGTAGCAGAAGGTCGAGGCAGGCGGCAAGGTTCGTAGTCAATAGCAATAGCAAGAGGTCAGGTACACTGGTAAGGCAAACACTGTAACGCTTTCTCTGGCACAAAGGCAACAAGATCCGGCAAGGAAGTGAAGGGGAAGTGAGGTTAAATAGACAGGGAGCAGGTGGAGGCTAATTAGTCCCGCTATGCGAATCGCATCCACGCCGGCAGTGTCAGTGCAGCGCTCCCGGTCAGCGGGTCTGACCGGGGCGCTGCAGAGAGAGGAACGCCGCGAGCGCTCCAGGGAGGAGCAGGGACCCGGAGCGCTCGGCGTAACAGTACCATTCCAATCAAACGAACGGGACAACACTTGCACCACTGCCACTAAAAGTAAATGGTGCAGATCCGGATCTGGTGCAGATCTAGAACACAGGTAAATAACGAAGAGGCTTCTTCTAACAGATGACTGGTGAGAGTGCCAGGAGTCAGAACCCTGCCAATCCAATATTGATGGCTTGTCTAGAGGATCGGTCATGAATTTTGAAAAGCTGGATAACATCTTCAAATTTTTTGTTTAGCACAAATGGATATTTGCTGTCTCATTGACACAAGTATTTGCTACAAACTTAAAATATGTTTCCTGAAATGCTATATCTCAAATCTTTTATTTGACTCATGTTCTCATGTGTTTAAGGTAAAGAAAGAAGCACGGCCCGAGCAGCAGCAGTTTGAGGCTTCTTGTGGATGTGAGTATTAATAGCTTCTTAGTTTAGGTTAATGAGCTGCAGCTTTATAAAATAGACACCTAATTACCAGTAATTGTAAAGGTAATATTTATATAATTGCATATAGGAAATAAAAATATAAAGATTTTGTTAAAAATTACGTTTTAATGACTCTCTCAGCATGTGGGAAACTTCCATAATGCCAGATTAACGCGTTTATAACCCCTTATTGCCCAGGATGGAATGTTTTAATAAGAAGACAGCGCTAAGTGACGATTCATTATGCTGTCTGGTACAAAACAATCTTTATTACTGTTTTCTACTTTTATTTGTGCAGTTTACATAAAGGGACTCATGTATGAAGTCTAAAGCAGATGAAAACTGGAGAAGCTATTTATAAGGCCAAATCAAGTCAGTTCTTCCAATTTTTAAGCTGCACTGAAAAAGGAAATCTGGAATCTGACTGGCTGCTATAGGTAACCTCTCTATTGTGAATTCCTGTTGTTTTTACAGTAAGATGTATAAAATAGATGTCAAATCAGATACGACCTTGCTTAAAGGGGTTATCCAGGAAAAAACTTTTTTTTATAAATCAACTGGCTCCAGATTTGTAAATTACTTCTATTAAAAAATCTTAATCCTTTCAGTACTTATGAGCTTCTGAAGTTAAGGTTGTTCTTTTCTGTCTAAGTCCTCTCTGAGGACACGTGTCTCTTGAAACGCCCAGTTTAGAAGCAAATCCCCATAGCAAACCTCTTCTAAACTGGGCGTTTCCCGAGACAGGTGTCATCAGAGAGCACTTAGACAGAAAAGAACAACCGTAACTTCAGAAGCTCATAAGTACTGAAAGGATTAGGATTTTTTAATAGAAGTAATTTACAAATTTGTTTAACTTTCTGGTACCAGTTGATATATATATATATATATATAAAAAAAAGTTTTTTCCTGGAATACCCCTTTAAGCTTTGGCATTCAGTGCTTTGTCTTGTTCCTGCTTGTGTTATTCACTAGTAAGCAGAGCTGTAATTTCGGCTTTTCACTGTGTTGTAGATAGAAATGATGCATGTGCATGGAGACAGCCATAAATATAAGCAATCTAATTGGTAGCCTACTAGACTAAATTGATTTATATACTTTTTAGTACATCACAAGGCGCCCAGAAGAGGAAAATGTCATATTGTGCTCAATACTGGTATGTAAATTATAGTGGAATGAATGATTATTTCTATACTTGCCTTCAAATAAAAATCACAACTTGTGTCCAATAATTATAATGGCTGTAATATATGACATAGGGAAATTCTTTCCGGTCATGAACACTGGTTTCCTTATACCTGATGTCCTCAAACAATGACACAAGAATAATGACACCTAGGGTAGGCATTTAGGGGGAGATTTATCAAAACCTGTGCAGAGGAAAAGTGGCCTAGTTGCCCATAGCAACCAATCAGATCACTTCTTTCGTTTGGCAGAGGCCTTGTTAAAAATACAAGGGATCTGATTGGTTGCTATGGGCAACAAGGCAACTTTTCCTCTGCACAGGTTTTGATAAATCTCCCCCTTAGAGGGGAATTCATCAAGCTATTTAGAAACTTTTTTTTTTAGTCTAAAATTGTCGCATAAAAAGTCTCAGTCACTTCCCATGCAACTTTTGTGAGACTTTTGCTTTTGATCATATTTGGAAGTGAACCACCATTTGCAGTGCTTTAGATTAGTTCTCTGAAAGTCGCAAAAAGGTCACAGCGGCCATCTTATAGATACAAACCCACACTCATTTACTTCAGCCCTGTAAAGCAGTCTAAATGGGTACCATGTGCGTAGGAGCTGGTAAATTCATTAAATGGCGTGCGACTTTTGATGAATTTGGCATAGGAAGGTAACATCTACCGGGACTTTTATGCTCTAAAATAGTACACATACTAGACAACAATTGATGAATTCCTCTCTTAATGACAATGTACTGATGTAAACAATTGATATGAATATAATGTATAGTGACCAGTAATAGAGGTATATTATGCAGGTTTTCATCTGGTCTTTAGATGCTGTTTTTGAAGCAAAAACCAAGAGTAGATTAATAGGAAACCTAATGAAAAACTGCAGGTGCATGGGAACCCTCAGAGAAAGTGTCTTAGTACCCAGGAAGACACCTATGCCCCTCATACCTCCTTTTATCATGCAGTTTAATGGGATTTTTCCACTAACAACACTTATTATCTGTCAACAGAATAAATTATACTTGTTTCATCACTGGAAACCCCATTACTTCATCAGTCCAAGGGACTCCTGATCTCATGATCAATAGGTGTTTCTAAAGTGAATGGAGATTGCTGCAGCTCTATTCAACACTGCAGAACCAATGTAGACAGTCAAGCGCTGTACTTGAGAGCTATATAATTCCATATGAAACCTCCAAGTGGTGGTTTCAGGCAAACAACCTTTTAAAGGGGTATTCCAGCACTCAAACATTTTTTTTAAAGTGAGGCTGGGTGCTTTAAATATGAAAAAGAAAGCATACTCTAAGCATCTGCCATTATCCCATGCAGCCGCTGTTCTGATGATGCCTGGTCCCTGCTGCTCTTTGCTGCTACCTGCTTCCTCTGATGTGTCAAAACTGCAGGAACTACCTGCTCTACCAGTTACTGGTCACAGTGGTGACCCACTTCAGTTAGTGACTTGCTGAGCCGGTATTTTCTGTGGGACGACACATCAGGGACTGTGCACTATCTTAATGGCAACTGTGGGGGATCAGGGCTGGAAATACCCCCAACATATAAAACCCTATGGCTGTGTGAATGTAAAAAGGATATTTAAAGTCAAAATATATATGAATATATATGATGTTGAATATATATGATGTTGCACCCATATATGTTTAAGTTTTAAATTAATTTAGAAGGAAACTGCAATACCAGTAGTGAGCAAATGACAAATGATGATTTTTGACCCGATAAAGTATTCCTAATAAGCATCATTATTATAAAATCAGAGCAAAGAATGGAGCACGGGAAAATTAAAGTGTGATGGCCCTGTACAGGAAGGTGGTATTCCGTAGCCTTGCTGCCCTATCAGGCAGTCTCTGGCAGTGTCCCCTGCCCCCCGCATCTGTTTATTGTAATTGTATATAATCCCTATGTTATATATGTAAGAGTGTTATACCTTTAAGAAAGTTTACCATGTGATTTGTCATGTGATTGTTACCCACGAGGTATCAGTGACCAGGTGACCCAGGGATGACCAATGGGACCCCACCAGAGCCTCCCCCGTGGGCCTGGCTGAACTGTATAGACTTTTCCACCTGTCTAACCTCAGTAAAGCTACCGTTGTCCATAACTTGGCATCGGAGTCATTATTGCTCCTGTGCCTAGCCCAGAATCCAGCAGTATGCCTTCGGGTGGTATTGAGGATAAACCACGCCCTGAGGTCACGAATACAAGGGGTTAATGCCATCTGCCCCTAGGGTAATTCCATCTGCCCTTTGCATCACAACCCATACCCCAACTTTTGGGACCTACGAACAGGATACGGGTATGCGCCTTATGCCACAAGTCCTCCCCCAGTCTGAACTGTGTCCAGTATTGTCAGGGAAAATGGCATGCCAATGCAAAAAAAATTTGCGACAGAAAGTGTACGGGACTTTACTAGTGAAAAGTGTTTTTTAAAAGCTCTTTTACGGTATACGGTGAAGGAGAACTGCAATGGAAGACTACCTATTGAATGGGCCGAAGAGCAAGAGACAGCGTTCTGACAGAACCCCCATCTTGGCATATCCAGACTACAGTCAGCCATTCTAGCTGTATACTGATGCCAGTTTCGAAGGTCTGGGATCTGTCCTGTCCCAAGTCCAAAAGGGGCAAGAGCGGGTAATTGCCTATGCCAGTCGTATCCTGCGAGGAGCAGAGATGAACGATGCAAATTACAGTTCATTCAAGTTGGAACTTCTTGCCCTGGGCTGTGACCGAAAAGTTCCAATACTATTTGGCTGCCCCACCATTCACTGTCTACACGGACAATAACCCGTTGGCCCACCTGAACACTACCAAGTTGGGTGCCATCGAACAGCGTTGGGCTTCAAGATTAGCCAATTAAAGTTTCACCATCAAGTACAGAAGCGGCAAGTCAAATGTCATTGCCGATGTACTGTCTCAGATAATCCCTGGCGAAGAACCTCCTGTCGAAGACGTGTGGGAAGACGTGAAGATTCCCCCATTCTATCAACGGTGAACCAGAATGTTGTGACCGCCCTCGTGGACAGTGAACCCAGGTCCAAAAAGGTTAAAGAAGATCTATACACCTGGAAACTTCAAGTCTCTCTTCAAGACAAAAGTCGAGTCATGGGGGATCTGTTGGACTACCTTCTGGCAAAAAAGGTACCAATGTCGGGCCCAGTGTGACTACGAACTGAAACATCTGTGGTGACAGAGGAAGCAACTGTTTGTACGCAAAGGACTGTTGTACCGAAATTCTTTGGATCCAGTCTCTGGTGATCGACTTCATCAGATTCTGGTTCCACAAAGAGACGCGGCGATGGTCCTCAACGCATACCATGATCTGTCGGGACACTTTGGAGTCCACAAGACCAAAGCTACTCTCAGGCGAAGATTCTGTTGGATCGGAATGCGGAGGGACATTGAGAAATGGTGCAGTGAATGTGCAGGCTGTAACGTCACCAAGAATGCGCGCAAGGAAACAAGAGCACCCCTCCATTCCACAGTGAAAGGCCTAACCAGTTGGTCACACTAGACCATGTCAAATTGTCTCCTACCCGGTCCGGGTACACTAATGCTCTCTCCATGGTGGATCACTACTCCAAATGGGTTGTCGTTGTACCCGTTAAAGACCTCACAGCCAAGACAGCAGCCCAGATGTTCTACTCCAATTGGGTGCAAACCCTTGGGTGTCCGGAGTCTGTCCTGACAGACCGTGGAATGGCCTTCGAGGCCCAACTCTTCCAAGAGCTGTGTCAATTTCATGCCTGCAAGAAACTCCAGACTACTGCTTACCACCCCCAGGGGAACGGGCTCTGTGAACGCATCAATCAAGTCTTTACCCACATGTTGCGAGCAGCCTCTGTATCAAGACAAGAAGAGTGGCCCTGACTGCTGCCCAAACTATTGGAGATCTATACAGTCCACTGTTTTACGGGGTAAACCCCTTTCTATTTGATGATGGGGCAACATGGGCAGCTGCCTAAAGACCGAACATTTGGGCTCCAAGCCCCATTCAACAACTCTCCGCAAGCCTCCCTGGAGTGGGTCTCTGACCACCAAAGAAGAATCCTAGAGGCCAAGGAAATTGTCAGCAAGAAGATGGGTGAGGCCCAGCAGAGACAACAGGAGGACCATAATCATCATACCTCTGCCAAACCACTTCAGTTGGGTGATAAAGTCTGGCTGCGGAAGTTTCCAAGGACCCTCAAGTTAGACTCTATTTGGGAGACAGAACCGTACATGGTAACAGCTGTACCTTATCCGGAATCTGATGTATATGAGGTGCAAATGCCTGGGCATGAGCTGCAAGATGTCCACCGAAACGGGATAAAGTTATGTCTGAAAGAAGATCTACCAGTGCTCCCAGCACCACCTCCTCCAGCTGTTAGACCGGCAAGGGAGTACATCCTAGGTGAGGGAATCCACCCCTCTATGGATTTCCCAATGTTCTCTCCAAGTCAGCCTGCGATCTTCTGTATCTCACCAGTAATGTCTGTCTTGGATTATGTTCAGACTGCCGTTTGATTTTGGTGGTCTGAACAGTTTTATGTTCCCTGGCCAGGGAATAGTTAATGCTTTTACCCTTTCATCCAATAGCTCTTTTGGTGTGTCTAGATGAGGCCAGCTCTGTCTAGCTTCTGAGCTGGTGAGTGACATCCTTTCATGCTTGACATGCTGCTATGGAGCTCTTGGTGAAACACTCTTTGTCTGATCTACTATTTTTGCTTTAGCATGCACTTTGTATGTTATGGTTTTAGCCATAGTTATGTAGCATGCGTATAGTAGATTTTAATCTGTGTATCTTGTGTTATGTATCTGTTCACACTATATCTGAGTCTTACGTTCTGTGTCCCAGTGTGAAGTGTCCTATATTTATATCCTGTTTGGTTTATCTGATCTTTGTCCTTTGTATTTGTACCAGTGTGAACAGTGTCCTATGTTCCTGTTTCAGTTTGCATGTTTATATTCTGCCCTGTTAGTATTTGTATCCTGTCTTGTATATCTGGTTGACTAGTAGTTTTCCGTTTCTGGTCTGTGACCGACTATGTATGTGTGTTTTTACTCCACTGCACGTAAGCGCAGAAAGGGACCGGCGCCCAGTTGTCAATCCATCGTTTAGGATGGATGGGCAAGTAGGCAGGGAGAGTGGTTTTAGGGTCAGTTTAGGGCTCACTCTCCCTGTCTCCCCCAATCAGTCCTGACATCACCAACCCCTGGGCTGATTCAACCCACACTAGTCTCCACACCAGTCTCAGTCTTGTCACTGTTGGCTCCAGCCTATATGCCAGTCTCCCGAGTACCAACTCTGTCACCAGCCTCTCCAGCACAGCTGCCAGCGACTTCAGTTCCAGTTAGTCCTGAACTCATACCAGCTTCTGAGTTCGCTGAGGAAGAGCCAGCCTCAGCTCCAGAAGTTCCAAGAGCTCCAGAAGACGCAAGAGTACCAGACTCTCCAGAGGTGGTGTTGCGCAGGTCCCAAAGGTCGACACAAGGACAAATACCAGCTAGGTACAAAGAGTATGTCACAGTATATTGTATAAAGTTGTACCACATAGTCAGTCTAAGTATAACTAATTTAGTCTAGCCATATGTAATGTCTAGATTAGGACTGTAGTATAAATGTCTACCATTTCTTCCTGTCCACGTGTGCAGGGTACACTACTGACCAGAGGGTTCCCCTGAGGAAAAAGTCAGACACGAATAGTGACAGAGTACAGTATGGAAAGGTAACTTCATGGTAAAGTATAAAATTACCTAGCACGTTCTGGGGAGAAGTGGTTAGTGCCAAGGGACCCCAGCAGTTAAGGCATTGGATAGATAGCCTCCATCAGCCTAATCCACACAAATGTGTTCAAGTGTAGTAATTGTGTTGAAGTTGCAGTTGCAAGGGTAATGAATGCCACATGTTTACACAAAGAGCATGTATGGCCATTTTTCGTCAAGTGCCACATGGACTAGTTTTCCACAATCAGACCTGTGAAGGACATTATACCAACTGTTCTCACTAGGCCCCAGTGGCCACTGTTAGTCATCCGCCCTCCAGGACTGGGCACCGAGGACGGCTGTGTTTAAGAGGGGGAGTTTGTGGTGGCCCAGTACGGGAGGTGTTACCCCGTACCCTTGCTGTCCAGTCAGGCAGCCTCCTGCAGTGTTCCCTAGCCCCCCCCCCCCCTCATGCATCTGTTTATTGTAATTGTATATAATCCCTATGTTATATATGTAAGAGTGTTATACCTTTAAGACTGTTAGCCATGGGATTTGTCATGTGATTGTTAACCAGGAGGTATCAGTGACTAGGTGACCTAGGGGTGACCAATGGGATCCCACCAGAGCCTCCCCCATATAAGCCCTGGTTGGAGCCTCTGCATGCTCTCTTAGTCTTTGCTGAGGTCCAGTCAAGTCGTGCCTAATTGTGTGTCTGGAGTCATAGGAGGCCTCAAGTCTAGTCTGCAGCCACAGGCTACAAACCTGCAAGTAAGCCACAGTCACAGTCTTGTCAGTCACAAGTCAGTCGAGTCAAAGTCATCTGTCTAGTCAACATGGCCTGCACTAAATTGTCCACCTCTACTACAAGTCCCAGCAAACCCTTAAGGTCTCTGAAGTCACTGGTCACCTCCATGGGCCTGGCTGAACTGTATAGACTTTTTCACTTGTCTAACCTCAGTAAAGCTACTGTTGTCCATAACTTGGCGTCAGAGTCATTATTGCCCCCCTGTCTAGCCCAGGATCTAGCGGTATACCTTTGAGTGGTATTGAGGATAAACCACGCCCTGGTGTCATGAATACAAGGGGTTAATGCCATCTGCCCCTAGGGTAATTCCATCTGCCCTTTGTATCACACCCCACACCACAAAAGGAACCCCAAACATCTCAAGCTGAGAAAAAAATGGCAAGGAACCTGGAGACACCCTTCCACAGAGGGACAGTGGACCTCTCTGAACCGTAATAGATTGAAAATTGAAGAAAGAAAGCACTTAAAGGGGTACTCCGTTGGAAAACTTTTTTTAACTGGTGCCAGAAAGTTAAACAGATTTGTAAATTACTTCTATTAAAAAATCTTAATCTTTCCAGTACTTATTAGCTGCTGAATACTACAGAGGAAATTATTTTCATTTTGGAACACAGAGCTCTCTGCTGAATCATGAGCACAGTGCTCTCTCCTGACATCTCTGTCCATTTTAACAACTGTCCAGAGTAGGAGAAAATCCTCATAGCAAACATATGCTGCTCTGGACAGTTCCTAAAATGGACAGAGATGTCAGCAGAGAGCACTGTGCTCGGGTCTCCGTCGAGGAGTTTTGTCACGGGCACAAGTTTCACAGGAACGAAGATAATCAGAAACATCACGTTCAAGATGGGGCTACCAGTAGTGCCAGGAGATAAGAAGTAGAGTCTTGTGTATTCCAGGATGTCCTGTTGTAAAGGAAGAATGACCACATTTCAGGACCTTGCGTCTCAATCTGGCAGGCACAAGGGATTTTCCCAGAGGAACTTGCTGAATCTCGGTAGGAGTGGCAGGAATCAAATGGTCAGGAGGAATAATATGCCTAGGCGTGAAGTCCAAACCAATGATATCAGAGGACCTGGAGAGAGCATCAGCCCTGATGTTGTTGTCTGCTAAACGGAAGTGAATGAAGAAGTTGAACCTAGAAAAGAACAATGACCACCTTGCCTGGCGGAGGTTCAAACGCTTATGGTCTTATGGTCGGAGTAGATGCTGACCGGATGAGAAGAACCTTCCAATAAATGTCGCCATTCCTCCAAAGCTAGCTTGATAGCGAAGGAGTTCACGATCAACAATGGAGTAATTCCTCTCAGCAGGAGAGAAGGTCTTAGAGAAAAACCCACAAGTAACAGTCTTGCCCTTGGCGTTTTTCTGAGTAAGAACGGCACCCAATCCGATAGATGAGGCATCAACCTCCAAAGCAAATGGCTTCTCCGGATCAGGTCTTGTAAGCACGGGAGCAGAGGCAAATGCAGACTTTAAACGGGAGAAGGCCTCTTCAGCCTCTTGAGGCCAAGACTTAGTGAGAGCCAAAATTGGAGCAATCAAGGATGAAAAATGTGGGATGAATTGAGGATAATAGTTTGCAAATCCCAGAAAGCATTGAATAGCACGTAGGAAGAGAAGAGAAGATTAGGATGTCATCTAGGTATATGACAACACAGGGGTAGAGAAGATCATGGAAGATATCATTGACAAACTCTTAAAAAACGTCTGGAGCATTGCCGAGACCAAAAGGCATTACGAGATACTCAAAATGACGGTCACGAGTATTGAAGGCCGTTTTGCATTCATCTCCCTTGCGGATACAAATGAGGTTATACGCTCCATGTAAGTCCAACTTGGAGAAGACCTTGGCACCATGTAGACGGTAAAAAAGTTCAGGGATAAGAGGTAGAGGGTAACAGTTCTTGACCGTGATTTTGTTAAGTCCCCTGTAGTCAATGCATGGACGGAGTGAGCCATCCTTCTTTCCAACAAAGAAGAAACTTGCTCCAGCAGGAGAAGAGGACTTATGGATAAATCCCTTTTGGAGATTCTCCTGGATATACACAGCCATAGTCTTGGTCTCAAGAACCGATAGAGGGTATATCCTTCCACGAGGAGGAGTGGTACCAGGCAAAAGATCAATAGGGCAGTCGTAAGGACGATGTGGCGGCAGAGACTCCGTCTGTTTCTTGCAGAAAACATCAGAGAAATCTTGGTAAGGTGGTGGCAGGCCAGGTAAAGGAGGACGACGAGAAACAATTTTAGACTGAACTGATTGAAGGCAAAGATTTTGACAGGATTGTCATAACGAATAATCTCCCCAATTCTCCAATCCAATTGCGGAGAATGGTGTTGCAGACAAGGAAGGCCAAGAAGTATCTCTGAAGTACAGTGTGGCAGAACATAGAATTCAATTTTTTCTTTGTGCAATACTCCCACTTGCATGACAAGAGATTCAGTATGGAAGTGAACCATACAGTCCAGATTTTGTCCATTAACAAAGGAGATGAACAAGGGCTTGGCAAGCCGAGTAAGGGGAAGATGACACTTGTGGACCAAAGAAACATCAATAAAGTCAACTGCTGATCCAGAATCCAAAAATGCTGTAGCGCTGAAGGAAGACTTGGCTGAAGAAAAGATTTGTACAGAAATAGTTAAGGATGGAGAGGTAGTATTCACACCCAGGGACGCCTCTCCCACAAACCCTAGGTGCGAGCGTTTCCCAGACGCTGTGGGCGAGCTGTACAGTCTTTGAGGAAATACTCCGGGCTAGCACAATACAAGCACAAATTCTCACTACATCTTCGCGACCTCTGTTGCATAAGGCGAGAACGATCCACTTGCATAGCCTCTTCGGCAAGAGGCGCAGGAGACAGAAGTGGTGGACATTGAAACATGGGTGCTAAACGAGGATATCTCCTTGTTGGGGCAGGATAAGTGGATAAGTTCAGTCAAAGAAGAAGGAGGATCACGTGCTGCGAGGGCATATTTAATCCTGCTTAAATGTGGCACACAAGTCCTCATCATTCCATGCAAGTTCAGAGGCAAGAGTGAGGAATTGAACCTCGTAGTCTCCAACGGAAGAATTCCCTTGACAGAGGTTCAGCAAAGCCGTCTCAGCAGAAGGGACACGTGCGGGTTCCTCAAAGATACTGCAAAATTCTGCCAAGAAGGCCGACATATTGGAGGATACCGGATCACCACGGTCCCAAAGGGGTGTAGCCCAGGCCAGGACTTTTCTGGACAGTAGACTAATGACAAAGGCCACCTTAGCACGTTCCATCGGAAACTGTTCAGACATTAGCTCCAAGTGCATGGAGCACTGTGTAAAGAAGCCTCTGCATGACTTGGAATCCCCATCATACTTGGAAGGTAATGGCAGACGTAGCTGGGAGCCAGAATGCACTGCAGGAACTGGTGGTGGTAGTGGGCCAGGTTGTGGTACCTGCTACTGTTGTAAGGCCAAAAGCTGTTGCATCATAGCAGAAAAAAGTTGAAAGTTGCTGCGCCTGTCGAGACAACTGCCACGACTGACGTACCACAATGGAGGGAAGATCCGCGACTTCAGGCAGGAGTACCTCAGCGGGATCCATGGCCGTATCTTACTGTAACACTCACGTTTCAGAAGACAGGAACCCCGGTGGATGTGGTTCTGCTGGACCTGTGTGGCAGATGATTTGGACCGTACCAGGGAGTGGAGTCTAAGGTGCCGATGGTTTTAACCAGAGCCCGCCACAAAGCAGGATGGACTTGCTCTGGCAGGCGGCACCCAGGTTGTTACCCCTGGCATGGCTCGACCACACAGGCGGCTGAGGCGATGTGAGGCACAGGAGGGATAAGACAGCTCGTAGTCAGGATAACAGAAGGTCAGGGCAGACGGCACAGTAGCGTAGTCAGGAACGTAGCAAATGGTCAGTAGGCAGGCGGCAAGGAGCAAGGTGATCTTTCCTCTATAGACAACTTGGTGCCAAGGAGCCAACAAAAGATCAAGGGGAGACTAAGAAATCTCTATTGAGAGAAACAACTACTTAGCTCTGTGATCAGCCCAATCCAGCAAGCGTCTTAAGACTGATGCCTCATGACACATTTGGTCACCAGGAAGGCCTACTTCTCCCAGTAACTTAAATTTTGTATCTATGCAGAATTTTATACCTATTTAAATGAAATATAGTTAAATAGGTTATCACACAATTTACAGTTATTCCCTATCTATAGGATAAGGGATAAATAGGTGATCAGTAGGGGTCCAATCACTTAAACCCTGTCGTTCACCAGAACAGAGTTAAACCCCAGCAATAAAAAAGGTGCAGTCATCACTTAATTCATTGTCTTTTTTTCATTAGCAATGTGCAGGTTCATTCATAGACAATGAAAAGAGTGCTGACCAAGGGTACGCAGTGCACTTCCTTCATTGCGATTCCAGCAGTTGGATCCCCACTGTTTGCCTACTTATCCTATATCCCTTAGATATTGTGTAAATCAAGTTTTTATGTTAAAGATATTTTGTAAGAACGTTTGGTGCTATTGTTTCTAATTTTCCATTTTACATTGTGCCAGAGCACAAATATTTCAGCAGCCGATTTTGTTAATGGGACAGCTCTTGTCTATTGTTGCCTTTGTTCATAAGGCATGCTGTAAATCATATCTCCAAATGCTGTTAAAATCAGCTTATGCAAGATGACTGCCCACATAATGTATAAAAATGAAATTAAAAAAATACAGTCAAAAAATAGAAACCAATTAGAAAATGAGAACATGTTTCAGCATCTGTAATCACTAAAAAGAGAAATTAAAGGATAACCCCTTTCAATTAGATTCACTATCCTTCCATAATGCCACCTAATGCACCGAATTAACAAGTGCACCATCACAATCTACTGGGACTTTAAGGGTGCGTTCCCACCTGCCGTATACGCAGCGTATTTCACGCTGCGCAAAATTTGCGGCAGCACTAGGAAATATGCTGCGTATTCCTTGCTCACTATACACACAGGGCTTTCCCTATGTGTGCAGTGAGTTTTGGAGGCGGAGCTGCGCGTCACAGTCACGCCGACACACGGCCTCGCCTCCAAAACTCACTACACACATAGGGCTGCCGCAGGAAAGACCTGTGTGCATAGTGAGCAAGGAATACGCAGCATATTTCCCACCGCTGCCGCAAATTTTGCGCAGCGTGAAATATGCTGCGTATATGCCAGGTGGGAACACACCCTAAAGGGGAACTCCGGTGAAAAAAATATGTTTTTAATTCAACTGGTGCAAGAAAGTTAATAAGATTTGTAAATCACTTATATTTAAATATCTTAACCCTTCTAGTACTTATCAGCTGCTGCATACTACAGATATACCACAGAAAAATTTGTGAAGTACTTTCCAGCCTGACAACAGTGCTCTCTGCTGACACCTCTGTCTGCATCAGGAACTGTCCAGAGCAGGAGAGGTTTTCTATGGGCATAGGATTCTAATCTGGACAGTTCCTGACACGGACAGAGGTGTTAGCAGAGAGCACTGTTGTCAATACAGAATTTTTTATTTATTTTTTTAATAGAAGAAATTTAAAAAACTGTTTCACTTTCAGGCACCAGTTGATTTGAAAACATTTGTTTTCTACTTGTTTCCACCAGAGTTCCCCTTTAACCACTTATGGGCCAAGGGCATACAGGTACGCCTTCGCTCCCTGGTACTTAAGGATCAAGGGCGTACAGGTACGCCCGTGGGAATTTCGGTCCCCGCCGCACACCGGGAAGGGATCGGACTGGGATGACTGCTGATATGGGGTTACAAATTTTGGGGGGTATTCTCTCCTATTACCCCTTGTAAAAATGTAAAATTTGGGGGAAAAAATGCATTTTAGTGAAATTATTTTTTTTCATTTACACATCCGACTTTAAAGGGGTACTCCGGCGCTAAGACATCTTATCCCCTATCCAAAGGATAGGGCATAAGATACCTTATCATGGGTCTCCCGCTGCAGGGGACCCCCGTGATCTTGCACTCAGCACCCCGTTATATTCAGTCCTGGAAGCATGTTCGCTCCAGGTCTGATTACTGGTGATCGCAGGGCCGTAGCATTGTGACGTCACGGCCCCGCCCCGTGTGACGTCACGCTCTGCCCCCTCAATGCAAGCCTATGGGAGGGGGTGCGATAGCTCCGGGGGCTGATTATAACGGGGTGCTGCGTGCAAGATCACGGGGACCTCCACAATCAGGCATCTTATCCCCTATCCTATGGATAGGGGATAAGATGTCTTAGCGCCAGAGTACCCCTTTAACAAAAAGTCGTCAAGCACCTGTGGGGTGTTAAGGCTCACTGTACCCCTTGTTATGTTCCTTGAGGGGTTTAGTTTCCAAAATAGTATGCCATGTGGGGGATTTTTTTGCAGATCTGGCACAATAGGGGCTTCCTAAATGCGACATGCCCCCCAAAAACTATTTCAGCAAAATTCACTCTCCAAAATCCCATTGTCGCTCCTTCCCTTCTGAGCCCTCTACTGCGCCTGCCGAACACTTCACATACATGTATGAGGTATTTCCTTACTCGAGAGAAATTGGGTTACAAATTTTGGGGGACTTTTTCTCCAATTACCTCTTATAAAAATTCAAAAACTGGGTCTACAAGAACATGCGAGTGTAAAAAATGAAGATTTTGAATTTTCGCCTTCACTTTGCTGCTATTCCTGTGAAACATCTAAAGGGTTAACAAACTTTCTGAATGTCATTTTGAATACTTGCATATTTCTATAATGGGGTCATTTATGGGGTATTTCTAATATGGCCCTTCAACTCCATTTCAAAACTGAACTGGTCCCCGAAAAATTCCGATTTAGAAAATTTCGTGAAAAATTTGAAAATTGCTGCTGAACTTTGAAGCCCTCTGATGTCTTCCAAAAGTAAAAACATGCTAACTTTATGATGCCAACATAAAGTAGACATATTGTATGTGTGAATAAATATATAATTTATTTGGAATGCCTATTTTCCTTACAAGCAGAGAGCTTAAAAGTTAAAAAAATGCAAAATTTTCTAATTTTTCATGAAATTTTGGAATTTTTCACCAAGAAATGATGCCAATGCAATAATGTACCACTGTGTTAAAGTAGAATATGTCACGAAAAAACAATCCCGGAATCAAATATATAAGTAAAAGCACTTTCACACAGGTGGGTTACGAGCATGTTTCCCACTGTGAGTCTGAGCTGCTGCAGGTATTCCACAGCCCATTTTCCACAGCAGAAAATCCCTAGCTGATTACATTGACTTCAATGGGGTCTGCTGCAGATTTTTCTTTGAAGAAATTCTACTGTGGAAACACCCTATGGGGTTTTCCCAGAGCCCATTTTCCAGTGTCTACTATCAGCAGCAGTGCTCTTGTACCCCCCCCCCCCCCTTTAGGAACCCTACATTTTCCCTGAACAAAACCAATATGTTACACAAAAGATGTTTGAGGCAAAGGCCAAATGGCGAACATCCTTACTTTATAAGCCACAGCAGCAGTTGTTTGTGTCTAAACAAGAATTTGTGTCATGGTGCTACTCTCCGGTGAAATAACAAGGTTAAAAGTACCTGCAAAATGAATCAATAAAATCTTTATTGCGCTGCCTCTCCACTTCTGCCTCTGACCAGGCGCTGAGTTATTCCACGCGTACAGTGTGTTTACAAGAAAAAGGCCAAACGGGTGCAGAGTCGTAATGTAGAGGAGAGTGCCAATGTTATTTGTGAGGAGTGTGTGCAGTCAATACTCTCAGCCTCAGATTACACAAACAGCTCCTTAGGTATCCCATTGAACCTCGGGAATCTCCAGATGGTGCAGTACAGCATCAGGTCAATGAACTATGAGCAACGCACTATTCCGTTTACTAAAATTAAAGCAATTTCTGGAAAACTGGAGAGAAATGTTTCTTTTTATATCTCAGATGCTATGCGCAAGCTGTTCTTTCTCCCTAGGGAAGCTGTGGAGTTGTGGAAAGCAAGTTTTATTAAGAATACATCTATTTGTAGGTTCAGCACATAGCCCTTCATATGATTTTCTTTGTTGCCTTTTACTTTCTTTCTTCCATTTTCCACTTTGTGGGAATTTTTGTTGCTAGTTTCCAGTTGATAATTTTGCCTGGTGTCATTTTTGTTAACAAAAAAAAAATTGCAGTATTATCCCATTTGGCGTTGAAAAGAAAAATATAACGACTGGCACTATTTTTACAAAGTATGCAGAACATCGTCCACACTAAGTCAATACTTTTTGTAGTGTACAGTCAGCAGTAGGTTGTGGGTTTTACAGTTCTACTCAAACTCATCCCATCCAGGTTCTGGCAATATCATGAGCCCCAATAATCTAGAATAAGTCAACCCCATTTGATGGTGATATGGCCCCATTCCCTTTCATAAAAGCGCTGCCAAGCAAACAATAACTGCCTCTCAACTTTATGAAGCGCTAAATCAGCCAAACAAGCACCTTGTCTGATTTTTTAAGAATTTATTTGCAAATTATGGTGGAAAATAAGTATTTGGTCACCCACAAACTAGCAAGACTTCTTACTTTCACAGACCTGTAACTTCTTCTTTAAGAGTCTCCTCTGTCCTCCACTCATTACCTGTATTAATGGCACATGTTTGAACTTGTTATCAGTATAAAAGACACCTGTCCCCAACCTCAAACAGTCACACTCCAAATTCCACTATGGCCAAGACCAAAGAGCTGTTGAAGGCCACCAGAAACAAAATTGTATACCTGCACCAGGCTGGGAAAATTGAATCTGCAATAGGCAAGCATCTTGGTGTTGAAGAAATCAATTATTAGAAAAAGGAAGACATACAAGACCACTGATAATGTCCCTGAACTAAGCCTCCATGCAAGATCCCACCCCATGGTGTCAAAATGATTGCATGAAAGGTGAGCAAAAATCCCAGAACCACATGGGGGGACCTAGTGAATGACTTGCAGAGAGCTGGGACCAAGTAACAAAGGCTACCATCAGTAACACACTATGCTGCCAGGGACTCAAATCATGCAGTGTCAGACGTGTCCCCCTGCTTAAGCCAGTACACGTCCGGGCCCAGCTGAAGTTTGCTAGAGAGCATTTGGATGATCCAGAAGAGGATTGGGAAAATGTCATATGGTCATATGAAACCAGAGTAGAACTTTTTGATTAAAAAAAACTCAACTTGTCGTGTTTGGAGGAGAAAGAATGCTGAGTTGCATCCAAAGAACACCATACCTACTGTGAAGCATGGGGGTGGAAACATCATGCTTTGGGGCTGTTTTTCAGCAAAGGGACCAGGATGACTGATTTGTGTAAAGGAAAGAATGAATGGGGCCATGTATTGTGAGATTCTGAGTCAAAACCTCCTTCCATCAGCAAGGGCATTGATGAAGGGTGTCTGGGTCTTTCAGCATGACAACGAAGGAGGGGCTTCATAAAAAGCATTTCAAGGTGGTACTGGAGTGGCCTAGCCAGTCTCCAGATCTCAACTCCATAGAAAACCTTTGGGGGGAGTTGAAAGTACATGTTGCCCAGCGACAGCCCCAAAACATCACTGCTCTAGAGGAGATCTGCATGGAGCAATGGGCCAAAATACCAGCAACAGTGTGTGAAAACCTTGTGAAGACTTACAGAAAACGTTTGACCTCTGTCATTGCCAACAAAGCACTGAGATGATCTTTTGTTATTGACCAAATACTTATTTTCCCCTATAATTTGCAAATAAATTCTTTAAAAAAATCAGACAATGTGATTTCACAGATTTATTTTCTCATTGTGTTTCTCATAGTTGAGGTAAACCTACGGTGAAAATTACAGGCCTCTCTCAACTTTCAAGTGGGAGAACTTGCACAATTGGTGGCTGACTAAATACTTTTTTGCCCCACTGTGTGTATAGATATATATATATATATATATATATATATATATATATATATATATATATATACATATACTGTGTTTCTCCGAAAATAAGACCTGGTCTTATATTAATTTTAGTAAAAAAAAAAAACACTAGGGCTTATTTTCGGGGTAGGGCTAATTTATTTACGGTATGTACATTGAACAACATACATTGCTCCCCAACGTTTATCAGCCCAGCGCTGCACCCCACATCGGGGGACTAATCGTACCGTATGTCCCTCCCCCCCTCCTGCCAAATAATTATCAGCCGCTGCGCTGTACTTTGTGTTCCTGTGCCCGGGCTGCAAATTTTAAAAAACAAACTTTAACTTAACTTCGTCCTCCATTCCCCCGTTGCTAAGGAACCGGCCTCATGGTCCCTCCGCTGTTCTTGCTGCTTGCTGGGGATGGGAACGTCACAGAGCCTTCAGCCTATGACCGGCCGCAGTGATGTCCTGCCTCGGCCGATGATAGGCTGAGCCCACTGTCATGTAAGTAGCCGGCTGGCTCCTTACATGACAGTGGGCTCAGCCGATCATCGGCAGAGGCGGGACATCGCTGCGGCCGATGATAGGCTGAAGGCTCTGAGATGTCCCAAAACCAGGAAGCAGCAAGAGCAGCGGAGAACAGTGAGCCGGTTCCTTAGCAACGGGGGAACAGAGGACAAAGGTAAGTTAAAGTTTGTTTTTTAATATTTGCAGCCCGGGCATTGCCTAGGTCTTATTTTCGAGGAAGGGCTTATATTGCAGCCCACCCCAATAGTCCAGCAAGGGCTTTTTTTCGGGGTAGGGCTTATTTTTGGGGAAACACAGTAGTTCACCAGCCCTAGCAATTTAATAACAGCCCTAAATTTTAGAACACCAGAATATGAGCATATGATTGTTCTTGTCAACCTAGCCTCTGTCAGCCTTATAAAATGCATCCTGCAATTGTTTAGTGCCTATGTATATTACTTGTCAGTAGATTTCTATAACATTTTAAATCATAATTTATATAACACTATTTTTTTTTATAAATACATTAGATTTTTACTGCCTTTATTAATCTACATTTTTTTCTTCAATAGGAAATTCTGTTTTACCACCTCCTGCTCTAAATCTCATTCCAGCCGTATGATAATTGCAAGGATTCACTTGAGTAGTCCTCTTGGATGCTGCAGGAATGTGGTCCTATAGCAGTTTCAGGTAGTTTAAAAGATGATTTAATTTTTTCAAAGTATTAAATCCTCTTAAATTTAAAAAAAATACATAAAATGCACATCTCCATAATTCTGCCCACATGGCATATAAACTAAGCCTGAACTTGTTTTCTCACTTTTTTGAATAAAAAGAAAAATAAATAACTGGATATCTCCTACAAAAAATGTAGCACAGCCAGAGGCAGAACTAATTCTGGCACCAGAGTCCTAATATGCATTAGGTAGCTACCTGGAGCACCACTGAGGTGGGATAAGCACAAGTTAAAGGGGTATTCCAGGATTTTTTCTATTTAGCTTTGCTACAAGGGATGTAAAGTTAGTGTTGTTCATAATATACTGTCTGTACCTGTGTTTCATGGTGGTCTGGCAATTCTTTTGTGTTTTTTTTTTTTGCCCCAGGATTTATTTTTAACAGCATACAAAAACAGTGTCATCTCAGGGTTTCCCAGGTTGCAGTGCAGCCTGAGACATGACATCACTAGACAAGTGATGAAAGGGAGCCTGTCTTTGCTTCAATGGGTGGAGCAACAGCTGGGTGGGAGGGGGTGCAACAGCTGGAGGCACCCTGGTTAGAAAACACTGGTCTATTGCATTGAAGGGAGCACAGCTGTGTTTCAATGGGTAGGGTGGCTGATATGTGGGAGGGAGAAAAGTGAACTCACATTTACAAACAAGGAATTATGGTACTTGTGGTTTAAGAAATGGAACTCCAACAGGAAATACCCAGTTCAGAAATAGATAGCCACAGTGTTATGGTAATCTCACAACATAGCCAATTAGCCCCAATACTTGCTCAGATCCTTCCTAAGCATGAACATTACTGTCTGGCAGGTACTAAAATCACCTTATGGTGGATAACCCCTTTATGCATAAATAAACTAGGTCTTAAAGGGGATCTGTTAGCTGTATCTGCTTCTAAGAGCAACATATACTGTTGGACAGCTGTTGAAGTATAAAAGCAAACTGTTCCAGGAGCTGATTATGGTTGCCATATTTTAAAAAAAATGCCTTTTTATTTCTCAGATGAGTGTCAAGGAGATGGAGCCAAGCTGCTTAAGTGCTATAGGCTGGCACACTTTCTCACTTGTCCTCACATCGCAGCTCCATCTTAACTGACGTGCGGGGCTCAGCTTACAATCAAGGAGAGGCTGAAAGGTGAAAGTGATTATCTTTGCCCCGCCTCCTTGACACTTGCCTGAGAAATAAAAATTTGATTTTATAAGTTTGGCAACCACCATATAAAAGAAATAGTTTCTTTTATAACCTAATAGCTATCCAACAGTGTCTGCACCTCTTAGAATTAAATACAGCTGACAAAATCCCTTTAAAATTTCATACTCATACATTTTAGTCTAAAGTTGGCCAAACCCACTCCCATCGGAAGGGTGGGAGTGGGTTTGGCCACCCAACTCACCACCTGAAAATGATGTTGGTGTAGGACTGGGTCGAGCATGTTGGACTTTCACCGCGTGACCCTTTTGTTTTGAGATTCACATGGATATATTGGGGAGATAAATGTTGACCAAACAAATATTTGCCCAACAGTTAGTGAAAGAGTATGGCTACCTTAAGTCCAGGAAAAGTCGCAGGCGACTTTTCCTGCAACATTTCATTTAAACTGTTGAATTTTTCTGACCATGAAGTGATCTAATTAAGATCACTTTGTGCAGTGGTGACTAATTTATCATGGGCCAGATATAGAAGAAATCACATATCACATATATAACACTATACGACAATTGTATTAAGGTCTGTGAGACTTTAAATACAATTGTCGCACGGCCCGCCACTGCTCTGCAACATTTAACCAGAGCCGTTTAGCGAGCATTCATTAAAGTCCACTTTCCCCGCAACTTTTTTAATCTAAACTGAACTAAAAGCAGGTTCAGTTTTGATAAATTCCCCTCTGTGACCAAGCTAATTCCATAGGTTCTGGGATGTGATGAGTGCAATGAGCTTTCATGCTGAATTTTAGAGAGTGAGTTGCATTCCATTTTGGGGAGATTTTTTTAATACCTGGTCAGAGGAAAAATGGAGCAGTTGCCTATAGCAACAAATCAGATTGCTCTTTTATTTTTTTATTTTTTTTAAAGACCGCTGAAGAAGAAAAGAAAAAAAAAGAAAACAAAAGATAAAATAAATAAAAGATGGACAACTGCTCCACTTTTCCACTGCACAGGTTTTGATAAATCTCTCCCAAAGAGAGCTTTTTCCATTTCTGTTTGGCTTACAAAAGACTTATATAAATCAGTTGTGGACATCGTTTTTTTTTTATAAGCCACAATGTGGCCTATCATTCATACCTATGATCCCACCAGCAACATGGCAGTCTATACTGGCAGGTCACTGTGGTTAAGTGGAAATGTTCAGTCAAATTCAATAGCTGGTCATACTCTACACTTTTTTCAGCTAACCAGAGCCAAAAACAATCCAATAGGGCCAATCACATTTTCAGCCGTTTTCTGTCGGCCATCACGAACCTTGGGATATGTTCACACGGCAGAATGTCCGTGCAGAATTCCACATGGATAGTCCAGTCCACACGGACATTCCGCTGCAGCAGAGTCCCATTTATTTCAATGGGATTCTGCTGCACTGTGCACACGGTGGAATTTCCGTGGTAGATGTTTCTGCCACTGAAATCCTGATTCTGGTGTCCGCAAAAAAAACAGACTTGTCTATTGTTTTTGCGGATTTCGCTCGGAAAAGCATTACTGTCTCTGAGACGACACGTTTCTGGGCAGTCCTAGCGCCTGCCAGATTATTTACATTTGGGGAATGTCCACACATGTTTTCCATGTTGACATTCCTCACATTTTATGCCATGTAAATATGGCCTAAGTCTGACAGCTTTAGCACAAATCACATATTATGGGGTAAAGGTAATGTTTTAAGTTGTTTTTAAGTGACGTTATATAGAGTGCACTTTAATAGACTTATACCATCAAACATATAAATCTATCTTTCATCTAGTACTGGGCATGAATACAAAAATGTAATCCCTGATACAAAAGACTTTCCAACATTGTTCTACCATTGGAACAATCATCCTAAAATGAAATAGACAGATGGTTTTCATGAGAATCAGAAGAAAAAACATTAAACACTGCAATGGAAATCCATAGCCAATTTTAGTTAATCACTATAAGTGTAACGTGAAGAAAGCACTCCGGGAATTTTTTCACTTATACTGTATAGTGCCGCATATGCTATTATAAGAAAATAATGTAGAGGCTCTTGTGTACGTCTTGTGTTTACCTGTTACCTGTTTTAGGCTGATATGGCAGGCATGGGTTTTCAGCCAAACTAATTCAATTTTTTGTCACAAATATGGATTCCTATGCTGCCTACATTTCCCATGATGCCTCAGGCTTTGCAGAGAGAGGGGGTGAAGTATCATCACTACAGTTTACCTAATCAGAACAACTGTCACGCACCTGAATGCGGGCTGTCACGAAACTGGATGTGGATCCACTACCTGTGTGGCTGATGACTCGGACCATATCGGGGAGCGGAGTCTAAGGTGCCGCTGGTCTTCACCAGAGACAGCCGCAAAGCAGGATGGATTTTCTGCGGCAGGTGACACCCAGGTCGCTACCCCCGACACGGCTCGACAACAAAGGCAACTAGGCAAGGCGAGGTACCAGAGGATGAGGCAGAGGTCTAGTCAACGTAGCAGAAGGTCTGGGCGGGCGGCAAAGGTTCGGAGTCAAAAAACGTAGCAGGAAGGTCAGTAAACACGGGTAGGCAAAACAGGCAATGGGAACACTTTCTCTTAAGCAATAAGCACCGAAGATCCGGCAGGGGGGTGTGGGAGGTGCAACAACTTATAATGTGCTGTAAGGTGCGTTTACTAATTATGGGCGTACTGGCCCTTTAAATTTCAAAACTATGGCGCGCGCGCCATTAGGGACAGGGACACACGTGCCGGAGCTGAGAGAGTGAGGGAGCTGCAGGAGCGGGACTAGGTGAGTTATGGGCTGGGATTCGCAGGCGGGGGCGTCCTGCAATGCAAATCCCGGCCCCACCGGCGGTCGGGGACACGAGGACACTGCGCTCCCGGCCAGTGCTTGTGGCCGGAGCGCAGGGTGTAACAGTACACCCCCCTTTGGTCTCCCCCTCCTTTTACGGCTCAAGAATCTTTTGAGAAGATCCTGATCCAGGATGTTATCTTGTGGCTCCCAAGACCTCTCTTCAGGACCGAATCCCTCCCAATCTACAAGAAAGAAACGTTGACCTGATGAGTCTGGAGTCTAGAATTTCCTTGACAGAATATACATCAGAGGTACCAGAGATGGGAGTGGGAGAAATGTCCTTTTTAGTGAAGCGGTTATAGATGACTGGTTTGAGGAGAGAGACGTGGAAAGAATTTGGGATCCGGAGGGAGTAAGGGAGATGTAGTGAAAAAGCCACTGGATTAAGACCTCTCTTGACCTTGAAAGGCCCCAAATAGTGTGGTCCCAGTTTGTAGAAAGGTACTCTGAAGCAGATATATTTAGATGACAACCACACCTTGTCCCCAGGTGAAAATTCAGGAGGAGGAGGCCTTTTCTTGTCCGCTTGAGATTTCATACGGGTCGTGGCATGAAGAAGGGAGAGACGAGTCTTCTTCAAAATGGCGGTGAAGTTCCGTACTAGTTCATCAGCCATAGGGACTGATAGAGCGAGAAGGCAAGGGTAGAGGAGGATGAAGATTAAGTCCATAGACAACATAGAAGGGTGAAGAGTCTGTGGATTCGTTATCCCTATGGTTGTACGAAAACTCAGCCCAGTCGTCATGGCGGGCGGAGACAAAGTAACAAAGATAATCCCCCAAGATCTGATTCACCCTCTCAACTTGACCATTAGACTGGGGGTGATACTCAGAGGAGAAATCCAAGTTAACTTGAAGATGTCAGCAGAATGCCCTCCAGAATTTGGAGACAAACTGGACTCCCTGGTCAGAGACAATGGCCCTCATTTACTAAAAGTGGAGTGTTTATTGTGGAGTGTTTTCTATATCACTCCATTTTTTCCCAGGCTTATTAACTAATCTGTCGCACATGTCGGTTATTTTTCTGTCTCACATTTTTTTTGTGCCGCACTAGTCAATTGTGTCGCACAAACTCCAAACACATAAAACAAACTTTTTTGTACCTTAAAGACCATTTATAAATAAAAATGTATTTGTGTGAGTCAAAAGGTTTTGGACTAGTTTGTTTATAAACAGTTTCATTAATTAAAATTATTCAGGTGTTATAATGTAAAAAAATAAAATAAAATTATCACCAAAACATTAAATACTTTATTCATAAAAGTGTTTAACTGTACAAAATGTTTTCCAGTTATAAACCAAGTTACTTTCAAACAAAACACAATGGTAAACACTTTTTCTTGAGTGATTTTGGAAGTAATTTTTTTGCATAAAACACGCCCATTTCAGAGTGGAAAAAAACACTCTGAGTGTTTTCTAAAATGTCAGTTGTGCGACTAAAATTTGGTCGCATAATTAGTCGCACAGACGTTGCGACTAAAATTAAGGCGCAATAACCTAGAAAAAGAGTCGGTTGGACTTTAGTAAATGAGGGCCCATATGTGTCGGCAATCCGTGGAGACGGAAGATAAGGGAAAGGAACAGTTTGGCTAGTTGAGGTGCAGATGGTAACCCAGGCAAAGGCACAAAATAAGCAATCTTAGAAAATCGGTCCACAACAACCCAGATGACAGTATTGCCGCTAGAAGAAGGAAGGTCCGTGATAAAGTCCATTGCAATGTTAGACCAGGGCAGATCAGGAACAGGCAAAGGATGTAGTAGACCGGCAGGCTTGGCACGTGGTGTTTTGTTCCGGGCACAAACAGAGCAAGAACGAACAAAGTCCATGACATCCTGTTTCAGAGTGGGCCACCAATACTGTCGAGAAATTAATTGCAAGGATTTACAGATACCTGCATGACCTGCCAACAGAGAAGAATGACCCCATTTCAAGATCCGGAGTCTCAAACAAGGAGAAACAGAAGTCTTCCCAGGGGGCAGATGCTGAAGACTTGCCGATGCTGTGGAAATAAGACGATCCGGAGGGATAATATGTTGCAGATGGGGTTCCAGGTCTTGTACCTCAGAAGATCTAGATAGAGCATCAGCCGAAGATTCTTCTCTGCTGGACAAAAATGAATTAAAAAGTTAAATCTGGATAAGAACAGGGACCAGCGAGCCTGACGAGGATTGAGACGAAGGGCTAACTGAAGATAAAGCAAGTTCTTGTGATCCGTTTAGATGGTTATTGGATGCACAGAGCCCTCTAAGAGATGACGTCATTCTTTCAAGGCCAACTTAATAGCCAGGAGCTCACGATCTACTATAGTATAATTTCTCTCCGCTGGAGAGAAGGTCTTCGAGAAGAATCCACAAGTCACAGTCTTACCCTTGAAAGATCTTTGTGTCAAGACTGCTCCTGCCCCGACAGAAGATGCAACCACCTCTAAGGTAAACGGCGTGTCTGGATCAGGTCTTGACAACTCCAGAGCAGATGCAAAGCCAGACTTTAACTTTTTGAAGGCTTCTTTGGCCTCTAGAGTCCAGACCTTAGAATTGGCAGATTTTTTGGTTAGGGACATGATGGGGGCAACCAAGGTGGAGCAGTGGGGAATAAACTGTCGATAATAATTGGCAAAGCCAAGGAAGCACTAAACCGATTTCAGTCCAGTTGGTTGAGGCCACTCCAGTAGAAGCGGATAACTTGTTAGGATTCATTTGTAGTCCTTGACTGTTAACAGTATATCCCAGAAACGGAAGGCTGGTCTTTTCAAAGGTACACTTTTCTAGTTTTGAGTAGAGTTGGTTGTCTCGGAGACGATGAGTGTGGAGATTGGGTGAATAGATGAGGATGTCATCCAAATAGACAACGACACAGGAGTAGAGAAGGTCCCGAAAAATGTCATTGTCAAACTCCCGGAAGACTGCTGGAGCATTACATAGTCCAAATGGAATAACAAGATATTCAAAATGTCCATCTCGACCCATCTTTCTTTTCCACAAAGAAGAACCCAGCTCCGGCAGGAGAAGAGGACTTCCCGATAAATCCTTTCTGTAGGTTCTCCTGGATATAGGTTGACATTGCCTGGGTTTCAGGAACAGACAAGGGGTAGATTCGGCCCCTAGGAGGTGTGGTGCCGGGCAGCAAGTCAATTGGACAATCGTATGGATGATGTGAAGGCAAAACTTCAGCTTGCTTTTCGCTGAAGACATCAGCAAAGTCCTGGAGAAATGAAGGTAAACCGGGTAGAGGTCTAGACGAAGGTACCAACTTGGTCACACGTATGTGAATGTAGTGATTGTTGCAGTGCGGACCCCAGCAAAGGACTTCTCCGGTTTTCCAATCCAGCTGTGGGGCATGGAGCTGCAACCAAGCTAGACCAAGCAAGAGAGATGAAGTACAGTGTGGGAGGTTTCAGGAGGCGGAAAACTGGCAGACGATACTTATGCACTAGAGAGGCATCAATAAAGTCTCCCGCAGAGCCAGAGTTCAGGAAGGCCAGAACTGAGAGGTTCACTTTGGAGGGAAGAAGAAGCTGAACCATCAAATTTAAGTGTGGAGAGGAGGAATTCACACCTAGGGAGGCCTCACCAACAAACCCAAGGTGCAAGCGTTTCCCCTGAGGACACAGAGGATAGTCCTTAAGGAAGTGGTCTGCACTGGCGCAGTATAAACAAAGATTTTCGGTTCGTCGGCGAGTCCTTTCCTGCAGGGTCAGGCGAGACCGATCCACTTGCATAGCCTCCACTGCGGGAGGCAACGTAGAAGATTGCGGTGGTTGCTGGAAGACTGGCACCAGCTGAGGAAAGCGCCAAGGTCGTGCAGATTCCCTCTCTTGTCGTAGTTCCTCTCGACGCTCGGAGAAACGGATATCGATCCGGGATGCCAATTTTATTAGTTCGTTCAAGGTAGAAGGCAATTCCCGGGCAGCAAGGACATCCTTAATTTGACTCGATAATCCTCTCTTTAAGGTAGCGCAGAGAGCTTCATTATTCCAGGCCAACTCCAAAGCCAGGGTTCGAAACCGGATGGCATACTCGCCAACAGTGGAGTTGCCCTGAGAAAGACTCAGCAGAGCCGTCTCAGTGAAGGAAGCACGAGCAGGATCCTCGAAGACAGTGCCAAATTCCTTCAGGAATGCCTGGAGATTAGAAGTGATGACATCACTGCAATCCCACAGCGGAGGTGCCCAGGCCAAGGCCCTTCCAGAAAGGAGACTAATGACAAAAGCCACCTTTGCTCATTCTGTGGAGAACTGGTCCGCCATGAGTTCAATGTGCATGGAGCACTGCGTTACAAAACCTCGACAGGACTTGGGATCCCCTCATATTTTTCAGGAAGCGACAAACAGAGTTTGGTTCCGAAGGAGATTACAGCAGTGGGAGGCTGTACTGGAGCTGGAGGAGGAGGCTGTGGCAGTTGCTGCTGAGCAGATAGCAACTGCTGCATCATGGCGGATAGCTGGTTAAGCTGCTGTGCCTGCTGGGCCAACTGCTGGGGCTGGAGCGCCACGATAGATGTTAGATCCGTGTTGTCAGGCCGAGGAACCCCAGTTGAATATATGGCCGGATCTTATTGTCAAACACCTGAATGCGAGCTGTCACGAAACTGGATGTGGATCCTCTACCTGTGTGGCTGATGACTCGGACCGTATCGGGGAGCGGAGTCTAAGGTGCCGCTGGTCTTCACCAGAGCCCGCCGCAAAGCAGGATGGATTTGCTGCGGCAGGCGACACCCAGGTCGCTACCCCCGACAAGGCTCGACCACACAGGCAACTGGGCAAGGCGTGGAGGATGAGGCAGAGGTGTAGTCAATGTAGCAGAAGGTCTAGGCAGGCGGCAAAGGTTCGGAGTCAAAAAACGCAGCAGGAAGGTCAGGAAAAACAGGTAGGCAAAACAGGCAATGGGAGCATTGAAGGGGGTGTTGGAGGTGCAACAACTTATAATGTGCTCTCCGGTGCGTTTACTAATTATGGGTGTACTGGTCATTTAAATTTCATAACCCCGGCGCGCGAGTCCTAAGGGATGGGGGCGCGCGCGCCAGAGCAGGAGCAGGACTAGGTAAGTGAAGGGCCGGGATTTGCATGCGGGTGCGTCCCGCAATGCGAATCCCGGCCCTGCCGGTGGTCAGGGACGCTGCACCCCCGGCCGTTGCTTGCGGCCAGAGCGCAGTGTGTAACAACAACCTAATAAACCAGGGGAACTAAGTTGTGTCATTTCACATTATATGGATTTGTATCACAATTTGAACAATCATGGTTAATAGTGCATTTTTTGTCATGATTTTTGAAAAATTACAGCAAAAAATGAGAAAAACGTGGCACAAACCCAACATCTGCACACAGTTTCAAAGGAGGTTTATAACTACTATTCAGACAGAGCTGCGTGAGGAAGAGTCTGGGAGCTGCCAGGAGGGATCTGATAGGTAATGATGCCATCCTGATCTCCATTGGTTTTAAATGGTTGTGTTGACTAAATAGTTTCCCGTTAGTTTAAAGAGGATTGGTGGCCAACCGGTAAAAATTAAGCTTTAAAAAGCTTACAGTGCCCTGATGACACACCTTTTTTTATGGTTTCTTGATACGCCCTTTCATTCCTGAAATATCTAGGTTTTTATTATGTCTAACAATTCAGAGAATTAGTCAGATGGGCGTGAACTTAATTTTAATAATGGAAGTGAATATGAGGTGATGGGCATGATTATACAGTCAGAGAGTGTGAATTTAATTCATCGAGGGGCATAAATGCCTAATACACACCCCCTGACTGTACAATCCTGCCCATCACATCATATGAATCCTCCATATCTCAGGAAAGGGAGGGCATATCAAGGAACTGTAAAAAAGGTGTGGGATCGGGGCTCCCTAAGCTATTCATTATTATTATTATAATCTTTATTATTATTAATAATAGTAATAATAAAATCTAATTTTTAAGTGGTTTGGCCACAGGTCCTCTTTAACCCCTTAAGGACCAAGGGCGTACAGGTACGCCTTTGCTCCCTGGTACTTAAGGACCAAGGGCGTACCTGTACGCCCGTGGGAATTTCGTTCCCCGCCGCGCGCCGGGCGGGGATCGCGCCGGGGTGACTGCTGATATCTATCAGCAGGCACCCCGCGCAAATGCCCAGGGGGGTCATTAGACCCCCCCATGTCGGTGATCGGCGCAAATCGCAAGTGAATTCACACTTGCGATTTGCGCCGATTCCGGGTCATACGGGTCTATGGTGACCCGGTGACCCGGAATAGAAGGGGGATCGCGGGTGTCCTAGACACCCACGATCCCCCTGTAGCGATAGGAGTGAGGTGGCAGGGTTGCCACCCCTCCTATCTCTGCTATTGGTGGTCTAGACGCGACCACCAATAGCAGATCGGGGGCGGAGGGGTTTACTTTCGGTTTCCCCGTCCTGCCCACCCACAATAGGCGGCATGGACCGGCACCGAAGATCCACTTACCCATCGGCGACGGCAGCGGCGACGATCAGCGGCGGCAGCGGGCGACGATCGGCGGAAGAAGAGGACCGCGACGCAGCTCCCTGGATCCAACGAAAGTCGGTGAGTTACTTAGCAACATCTGGAGGGCTACAGTCTGAGACCACTATAGTGGTCTCTAAACTGTAACCCTCCAGATGTTGCAAAACTACAACTCCTAGCATGCCCAGAGAGCTGTTTAGGCTTGCTGGGAGTTGCAGTTTTGCAACAGCTGGAGGTCTACAGTTTGAGACCACTGCAAAGTGATCTCTATACTGTGCACCTCCAGATCTTGCAAAACTACAACTCCCAGCATGCCCAGACAGCAGTTTGCTGTCTGGGCATGCTGGGAGTTGTAGTTTTGCAACATCTGGAGGTCCACAGTTTGGAGACCACTATGCAGTGGTCTCTAAACTATAGCTCTACAGATGTTGCAAAACTGCAACTCCCAGCAAGCCTAAACAGCAAACAGCTGTCTCTGCATGCTGGGAGTTGTAGTTGTGATCCCTCCAGCTGTTGCATAACTACATCTCCCAGCATGCCTTTCGGCGATCAGTACATGCTGGGAGTTGAAGTTTTGCAACAGCTGGAGGCACACTGGTTGGAAAATACTGAGTTAGGTAACTGAAGGTTTTCCAACCAGTGTGCCTCCAGCTGTTGCAAAAGTACAACTCCCAGCATGCACGGTCTGTCAGTACATGCTGGGAGTTGTAGTTTTGAAACAGCTGGAGGTTTGCCCCCCCATGTGAACGTACAGGGTACATTCACACTGGCGGGTTTACAGTAAGTTTTCTGCTTCAAGTTTGGGCTGTGGCAAATTTTTCACCGCAGCGCAAACTCCTAGCGGTAAATTCACTGTAAACCTGCCAGTGTGAATGTACCCTAAAAACACTACACTTACACATAATAAAGAGTAAAACACTACATATACACCCCCTTACACTGTCCCCCTAATAAAAATTAAAAAACGTATTGTACGGCAGTGTTTCCAAAACAGAGCCTCCAGCTGTTGCAAAACAACAACTCCCAGCATTTCCGGACAGCCACTGACTGTCCAGGCATGCTGGGAGTTTAGCAACAGCTGGAGGCACCCTGTTTGGGAATCACTGGCGTAGAATACCCCTATGTCCACCCCTGTGCAATCCCTAATTTAGTCCTCAAATGCGCATGGCGCTCTCTCACTTTGGAGCCCTGTCGTATTTCAAGGAAACAGTTTAGTGCCACATATGGGGTATCGCCGTACTCGGGAGAAATTGCGTTACTAATTTTGGGGGCTTTTTTTCCTTTTACCCCTTATGAAAAAGAAAAGTTGGGGTCTACACCAGCCTGTTAGTGTAAAAAAAATTTTTTTTTTACACTAACATGCTGGTGTTGTCCTTTACTTTTTATTTTCATGGGACGTAAAAGGAAAAAAAGACCCCCAAAATTTGTAACGCAATTTCTCCTGAGTACGGAGATACCCCATATGTGGGCGTAAAATACTCTGCGGACGCACAACAAGGCTCAGGAGTGAGAGCGCACCATGTACATTTGAGGCCTAAATTGGTGATTTGCACAGGGGTGGCTGATTTTACAGTGGTTCTGACATAAACACAAAACAATAAATACAGACATGTGACCACATTTTGGAAACGACACCCCTCACGGAACGTAACAAGGGGTATAGTGAGCCTGAACACCCCACAGGTGTTTGACAAATTTTCATTATAGTTGGATGGGAAAATGAAAAAAAAAAATGTTTTCACTAAAATGCTGGTGTCACCCTAAATTTTTCATTTTCACAAGGGAAAATAAAAAAAAGCCCCCCAAAATTTGTAACCCAGTTTCTTCTGAGTAAGTGCATACCCCATATGTGGATGTAAAGTGCTCTATGGGTGCACTACAATGCTCAGAAGAGAAGGAGCGCCATTGGGATTTTGAAGAGAAAATTTGTCCGAATTGAAGGCCACTTGTGTTTACAAAGCCCCCATGGTACCAGAACAATGGACCCCCCCATATGTGACCCCATTTTGGAAACTACACCCCTCATGTAATGTAATAAGGGGCGCAGTGAGCATTTACGCCCCACAGGTGTCTGACAGATTTTTGGAACAGTGATCCGTGAAAATGAAAAATTTAATTTTCCATTTGCACAGCCCACTGTCCCAAAGATCTGTCAAACGCCAGTGGGGTGTAAATGCTCACTGCACCACTTATTAAATTCTGTGAGGGGTGTAGTTTCCAAAATGAGGTCACATTTGGGGGGGGTCCACTGTTCTGGCACCACGGGGGGCTTTGTAAATGCACATGGCCCCTGACTACCATTCCAAACGAATTCTCTTTCCAAAAGCTCAATGGTGCTCCTCCTCTTCTGAGCATTGTAGTTCGCCCGTAGTGCACTTCAGGTGCACTTATGGGGTACCTCTATACTCAGAAGAGATGGGGTTACAAATTTTGGGGGGTATTTTCTGCTATTAACCCTTGAAAAAATGTGAAATTTGGGGGGAAACACACATTTTAGTGAAAAAATATATATATTTTTTTACATATGCAAAAGTCGTGAAACCCGTGTGGGGTATTAAGGCTCACTTTATTCCTTGTTACGTTCCTCAAGGGGTCTAGTTTCCAAAATGGTATGCCATGTGTTTTTTTTGCTGTTCTGGCACCATAGGGGCTTCCTAAATCCGACATGCCCCCCGAGCAAAATTTGCTCTCAAAAAGTCAAATATCACTCCTTCTCTTCGGAGCATTGTAGTTCGCCCGTAATGCACTTCATGCCAACTTATGGGGTGCCTCCATACTCAGAAGAGATGGGGTTACAAATTTTGTTGGGTATTTTCTGCTATTAACCCTTGCAAAAATGTGAAATTTGGGGGGAAACACACATTTTAGTGAAAAAATTTTTTATTTTTTTTACATATGCAAAAGTCGTGAAACACCTGTGGGGTATTAAGTCTCACTTTATTCCTTGTTACGTTCTTCAAGGGGTCTAGTTTCCAAAATGGTATGCCATGTGGGTTATTTTTGCTGTTCTGGCACCATAGGGGCTTCCTAAATGCAACATGCCCCCCAAAAACCATTTCTGAAAAACGTACTCACCAAAATCCCCTTGTCGCTCCTTCGCTTCTGAGCCCTCTACTGCGTCCGCCGAGCACTTTAAATAGACATATGAGGTATGTCCTTACTCGAGAGAAATTGGGCTACAAATATAAGTATACATTTTCTCCTTTTACCCCTTGTAAAAATTCAAAAATTGGGTTTACAAGAACATGCGAGTGTAAAAAATAAAGATTGTGAATTTTCTCCTTCACTTTGCTGCTATTCCTGTGAAACACCTAAAGGGTTAAAACACTTACTGATTGTCATTTTGAATACTTTGGGGGGTGTAGTTTTTATAATGGGGTCATTTGTGGGGTATTTCTAATGGGAAGACCCTTCAAATCCACTTCAAACCTGAACTGGTCTCTGAAAAAAAGCGAGGTTCAAAATTTTGTGAAAAATTGGAAAAGTGCTGCTGAACTTTGAAGCCCTCTGGTATCTTCCAAAAGTAAAAACTCGTCAATTTTTTTGATGCAAACATAAAGTAGACATATTGGAAATGTGAATAAAATAAAAAAATATTTTGAATATCCATTTTCCTTACAAGCAGAGAGCTTCAAAGTTAGAAAAATGCAAAATTTTCAAATTTTTCATCAAATTTTGGGATTTTTCACCAAGAAAGGATGCAAGTTACCACAAAATTTTACCATTATGTTAAAGTAGAATATGTCACGAAAAAATTAACTCGGAATCAGATTGATAACTAAAAGCATTCCAGAGTTATTAATGTTTAAAGTGACAGTGGTCAGATGTGCAAAAAACGCTCTGGTCCTAAGGTGTAAAATGGCCTGGTCCTTAAGGGGTTAAATGTGCCCACAGACATAAACTTTTTTGGTACAACCTGCTAACAGTATATCAGGTATTGGTTGGGTGTCAGTAAATGTGGCAAATGGTTTATTTCCAGGTAAAAAAACAAATAGTAAGGCAATGCAGATTTTTTTTTACTCCTCATTCTTGTGTTTTCAGCCACTCACCTCTCCTGCGTCAAAGAAAACATACATATTGTGCTATTAATAAAGGGTTTTTGCTGCTAGCAGCTCAAGTATTATTGTCCAGGGAATCGGAAGGACCTTTATGAATCATTACAATGGAAAACTCTGTTCTTTTTACCCTCTTGGACTAACAGAGGTTATAATTTTTTTTCTGCTGCATGTTATGCCAAATGTTCTGCGTCTACTTCACTCAAGTACCCTATCACTAGTTACACTATGTCCCCAAAAGTTTATTTCACTCCTTTGATTTTCAAATAAGGCAGGGAAAAAACACAATCTTTTATATAGTACAAGACTGGTTTTCTTCCAGTCTAGACTGATAAAGTGTTCTCCACAGATCTCAAGTAGATAGACTATAGAGCTTGGTTAACCATTCATTCCATATTCAACTGGTGTTGTCATTCTTTAGATGTCTCACCAGTACTGAAACAGACACAAAGAGAGGAAATAACTACGCTGTCTGTGCATAATGCAATGTGTTTTGTGATAGAATGAAAAAACTAAAAATAACAGAAGCAGCTCTCAGAACTATTCCATAAAATGTGTTAATGGGCATCTCCAACCAAAATGAAGAAAGTGCCTTTGGGTGTAGCTATATGAATATAATAAACTAACCAAATATTACTCACTTTCTGTACTCCAGTTCTCTGTTTTCGAGGATCCCTTACCCAGTGGCCTTTAAAGCAAGTAAAAGAGGATTAGATGGAATTTTTTCTATATTATATAGTTTATATTACATTTGAGAGGAGTTAGGTACAGGCCTAGCATTTCACATGCCCCCTGATATTCCTTACATTGGCATTCTGGCAGTTTTAGAAAATAATGGAAATAAAGGAGCTCACTAGAGGGTGGTAACTGAGGCTTACCAATACTGACACCTATACCCCCAGGTGTCTGAAATGGAGAAATGCAGAACTATTATTAAAGCTCAAGGTAAAAGTAGTAATGGACTGCATCCAAAAGTAAAATAATGTACGTATTTACTGTATTAAGAAAGTAAAACTTTATTATAAATTATGCCCTAACCACATAGAGAATCAAGAAATATTGTGATATCCATATGGAAAATAGTCAATGTAGGCAGTGGCATATCGCCTGTGCAGCCGGTTCAGCTGCACAGGGGCCCAGCGTGTGAGGGGGCCCACCCAGTGGCATAGCTATAGAGGTCGGGCCTCAAAGCCTGGGGGCCCTGCAGGGGGGGCTTTCCACTACTTCAAACTATATGCTGTATATGCTGCAGCAACAGGTCCCGGGCCTGCCACTGCCAGCACTTATTTACCTTAAAGGAAAACTGTCAGATATTTTCTCCCGCACTATCCACAGGTACTGGTGGATAGTGTGGGAGACGCTGATCAAAACGAGCCCTACCTTGGTCGGATCCGCCTGGCCGTTCTGCCGCAATTGTAGTTTTATTATCTGTTGAAATCTTCTGTAACTGGCACGGGCAGGCACACACGTCTATTCCAAGCCCCTGATGTGTCACTTGTCACAGCCTCTGACCCTGGCAGGAGCAGCAGGAGTGGCAAACCCTCCCGCCTCACACTGCCACATCGCTGAGCTGTAGGCAGGTGAGGAGAGGGACGATCGGATGCGGGGTGGGGGGGAGAATGAGGGGGTTGTAATGATAATGAGGTGGACCGGGGGGGTTTGAAGGGGTGGGTGATAAGGAGGATTGGGGGTGGGGAGGGGGGTGTAGTGATGATGAGGAGGACCAGGGGGGGTCAGGGGTGTAATGATGATGATGAGGACCAGAGGGGGGGTCAGGGGTTTAATGATGATGAGGAGGACCAAAGGGGGGTCAGCAGTGTAATGATGATGAGGAGGACCAGAGGGGGGTCAGGGGTGTAATAATTATGAGGAGGACTAGAGGGGGGTCAGCGGTGTAATGATGAGGAGGACCAGAGGGGGGGTCAGCAGTATAATGATGATGAGGAGGACCAGGGGGGGATGTGGTGGTTGTTGTAATGAACAGTAGGAGGACCCGAGGGGGGGGGGGGCAGGGGTGTAATAATAATGAGGAGGACCGGGGGGTTAATGATGATGAGGTGACCGAGGACTGGTTGTTTTTTTGGGGGGAGAGGGGTCTGTGGGGTGGCGGTGGGTGGGAGGAGACCAAGGATGGGGTGCTTGGGGTATATGGGGTGTATGCAGTGATGAGGAGACCGAGGATGGAGTGTGTAAGGTGTATGAGGTGACGAGGAGACCGAGGATGGGGTGTATGGGGTGATGAGGAGACCGAGGATGGAGTGCGTGGGGTGTATGGGGTGAAGAGGAGACCAAGGATGATGTGTGTGGGTTGTATGGGGTGATAAGGAGACCAAGGATGGGGTTTGGGGGGGTAGCATTGGGGTGATGAGAAGACCAATGATGGAGTGGGCGAGGAGACCCAGGATGGGATGAGGGGTATGCGTTGATGAGGAAACCGAGGAAGGTGTGTGTGTGTGTGTGTGTATATGTATGATAGATGTGTGTTTGTGTGCATGTATGTATGATAGATGGGTGTATGAATGATGTGTGTATATGTGACAGATGTGTGTGTGCATGATAGATGTATGTATGATGGATGTGTGTATGTATGATGTATGTATGATAGATGTGTGTATGTATGATAAATCACTCCTCTATTATACATGCACACATCCATCACACATACAACCATCATACATACACATATCCTTCATATATGTAGAGGGTGCAGTGGTTGGCAGCATTATATTCAGGGGGTACAGTGGTTGGCAGTATTATATTCAGGGGGTACAGTGGTTGGCAGTATTATATTCAGGGGGTACAGTGGTTGGCAGTATTATATTTAGGGATTACAGTGGTTGGCAGTATTATATTCATAGGGTACAGTATTTGACAGTATTATATTTAGGGGCTACAGTGGTTGGCAGTATTATATTCAGGGGGTACAGTATTTGGGAGAATTAAAATGGCTATTGTGTTCATACAGAGGATGAGGATCTGCTGACAAATTAAGGAAGAGAGAAGATGTAGCTGGAAGAAATCCTGGTGTCTGGACCAGATGAGGAAGAAAAGTAAAGACAACAGAGAAGATGTCACTCAGGTCATTTACATCATTGTGTATTCTTCTGACTGTCCCATCAGAGCTGTAGTCACTGATATCATTATGTATTCTGTCTTACTGTTCCATCAGAGCTGGAGTCACTTCTGTAGTTGTGATGAGAGATGCTGTACCCCAATCTGTGGCTCCCCAGCTGTTGCAAAACGGCAACTTCCATAATGCCTGAGGCTCTCCAGACATGATTGGAGTTGCAGCTTTCCAACATCTGGAGAGCCACTTGAACCGAGTTGATTGGTGAGGTCCTATCAGTCAGACCCCTACCATAAAAATGGGCTGCTTATTTTAAAATGCCCGGACCTATTTTTAGTCCCATTCCGGCCCTGCCTGTAAGTCACTTATATCAATGTGTATTCTCCTGAATGTGTCCCATCAGTGTTGTTGTCAATGATATCTTTGTGCGGCCAAGGCCGAGTAAGGGGGTCTTCAGGGATTGGGAAAGCAGGTCATTGGGGGGTAGGTGGGCAGCAGGACAATTTTTCGCATCGGGGCCCTGTGTTTTCTTGCTACGCCCCTGGGCCCGCCGCCCTTTCACATACCTCCTAATCATCCCATCTTTCTCCTAAGGAGCCAGGGAACCAGGAGCTGCCCAGGTAGCAGGAGCGGGGGCGCAGAGGGGTGTCATGCAGAGTCCAGGAGTGCAAGTATAAGGGGGACCTCTGACTTCCGCCTCCCAGCTAGATGCTGACCCGGGGGGGGAGGGGTGAGTACTCGCCGGGCCTGGGCCGCACACTGAAAGGGACAGGGGCCCCCCCGAAGCCCACCTCAGGAGCAGTACCATCCACCTTTGGGCTGCTGCACCCAGGGCTGTGCCGGACGAGGGAGGTGGAGACACTACATGCAAGGAATAAGTGGGGGCACTCCTGTGGGGTCTGGTTACATGAGGTGGCACAGTGCTGAGGATCAGGCTGGTACTGGGGGGGGGGGGGGTGGCAGGTACATTCTTTCCACAGGGGCCCTCTGCTGTCTGTGTCCGCCCCTGAATGTACGATAACCGTAGCCATTAATTATCATAAATGTATTGGCAATATTAAAGAAAAATTGCAAATTTCCTTTAGGCACTTACAGGGGTGGACATATCGCCCAGCATGTGAGGGGGCCCGCCGCCCTTTCATACTAATGCACTAATACAAATTAATGATGCAATGGCCTTTGGGAGCCGGCGTGCAGCGCTCAGCCGACTGGGCAAATACTCCTCCAGCCAGCCTCTCAGAGGACCGCACGGCTGCCGCACTCCCCTGCACTCACAGTCTCCCCGGCCTCTGCTCCTCTCATGCTGTTTCCTCTGCTGTCCGGACTGAGGAGCGGAGAGCACACCGACTGGAGGCAGAAGAGGTCATGCAGAGGGACCTAACTTTACAACTAGAGGCTTAGTAAGTGGCCATGTGTCTATATTTGTGTGTGTGCAGTGTTTCCCAAGCAGGGTGCCTCCAGCTGTTTCAAAACTACTACTCTCAGCATGCCTGGACAGCCACTGGCATGTTGTAGTTTTGCAACAGCCGGAGGCACCCTGCTTGGCAAACTGTGTGTCAGGCAGCCTCCTTCAGTATCCCCTTGCACTTGTTCCCCCATGTACATATGTTTCACCAATTGTTGCATTATAAAATGTGTAAAAAGGTGTTAAAACTTTCAGAAGGTTGTCATGTGAGTTGTCATGTGATTGTTACCCAAGAGGTATCAGTGACCTGATGACCCAAGGGTGGTCTATGGGCTCCCTGCTAGTCTCCCCCATATAAGTCCTGGGAGGAGTTAGCTCCCTCTCTTTCCTTGCTTTCTTGCTTCCTGCTGAGGTCCAGTCAAGTCATGCCTAAGTGTGTGTCCAGAGTCATAAGAGGCCTCAAGTCCAGTCTGCAGCCACAAGCAGCTACAAGTAACCACAGTCTCAGTATTGTCAGTCATCAGTCAAGTCATGCCTAAGTGTGTGTCCAGAGTCATAAGAGGCCTCAAGTCCAGTCTGCAGCCACAAGCAGCTACAAGTAACCACAGTCTCAGTATTGTCAGTCATCAGTCAAGTCAGTCACAGTCATCACTTGTCAAGTCGACATGGCCTGCATTAAATTGACCCCATCTACTACAATTCCCAGCAAGCCCTTAAGGTCTTTGAGTCACTGGTCACCTCCTTTGGCCCTGGCTGAACTGTATAGACTTTTCCACCTGTCCAACCTCAGTAAAGCTACCATTGTCCGTAACTTGGCGTCTGAGTCTTTATTGCCCTTTATTACCACATGTGTATCTGTATAAAGTGTATATGTATGAAATGTGTACAGTTTGTTTTGTGTGTATATGATGTATATGTATAGTCAGAGGCAACTCTTCTGTGAGGCCATTAAGACCGCCAACTAATGCCTTACGCTGGTGAGGGACTCATTCTGGCAAGTACTGTACATCAGTGTCCTGGTCCAATCAACCCCTCTGATACTTTGTGCTGCGTGTAGTCCTGTCTATTATATCCCTGCCCGCCCCTAGATGCTCATCAGAGAGGAGCGCAGAGGAGAGTCCCCTCAGCAGCTGCCTCATCACGCCTGCGACCTGTGTATTTTCCTGTTCCAGGTGTGTTCCTTACCAACCCGTGTTTATCACGCAGCCTCCATTATTCTGCAGTGGCTAGTAAGCATTAACCCCTTGCGTCTTTGGCCAGTTTTCATTTTTGCGCTTTTGTTTTTTCCTCCTCACCTTCTAAAAATCATAACACTTTCAATTTTCCACCTACAGACTTTTACGAGTAGCGCTGCGGCCAGACACGCTGGCCGCGAGTGCACTCCTGCCCCGTCCTCTCGTGCTGGCTCTACTGCGGTTCGCCAAGCCGTCACTCACCTCCCAGTGTCTCTGTCCCCTCAGCTGTCCCTGGCCACCGGTGCGTGCGTCCCCACCTCCTAGCTCCGGCTTCCTGTGATTTAAAGGGCCAGTGCACCATTGATTGGTGCTTGTCTGGTCCTGACGTTATTTGACCCCACACTTCCTTTTGACCCCTACCGGATCTTTGTGCCATTCTGCCTAAGAGAAAGCGTTCTGCTTGTGACTTGCCTTGCCATCTATCTGACCCCATTGTTACGTATCCTGACCTTGCTCCTGTGCCGCCTGCCCTCTGACCTCTTTCTACGTGACCTGACCTTGCTACATTGCTACAAGTCCTGACCTCCTGCCTTTCCCTCACTACGACTGCATCTCATTCCTTCTGTGCCACGCATCTCCTCAGCTGCCTTTGTGGACGAGTCGTGCCAGGGGTAGCGACCTGGGAGTCGCCTGCCGCAGCAAGTCCATCCTGCTTTGCAGAGGCCTCTGGTGGAAACCAGCAGCTCCGTAGACTCCGCTCCATGGTACGGCTCACGCCATCGTCCACAACAGGTATAGCGGATCCACACCACCAGCTGTTATAGTAATATCGGGCCATGATCCCGCTGAGGTGCCTTTGCCTAACGTTGCTGATCTCACCACCATCATGGCTCAACAATCGCAGCAGCTAGCTTATCAAGCACAACAGTTGAATCAATTATCCGCAATGATGCAGCAGCTTCTCTCCGTTCAACAGCCGCAACAGCCTTTACCTGTTCCTGTGGCTCCATCGGTGTCTGCAGCTTCCGTGGCCTCCATCGGCTCCAAGCCATGTCTGTCCCTGCCAACAAAGTACGAAGGTGAGCCAAAATTGTGCAGAAGGTTTGTGACTCAGTGTTCCATGCATCTGGAGTTAATGGCTGACCAGTTGGAGTGAGCTGAGGTGGCTTTTGTGGTCAGTCTACTCTCCGGGAAAGCTCTCGCCTGGGCTACTCCTCTCTGGGACCGAAATTATCCCGTATCTTCCAACTTGCAAGCCGTCCTCTCAGCTCTCTGCAGTGTTTTTGAAGAGCCTGCATGGGCCTCCTCGGCTGAAACCGCACTACTGAACCTCCGCCAAGGGGACTCTACTGTGACTACACGTTTCTGTTCCGCACCCTAGCCTCCAAATTGGCCTGGAATGACGAGGCCCTGTGTGCTACCTTTAAAAAAGGACTTTCCAGTAGATGTAAGGATGCTCTCGTTGCACAAGATCCTCCATCTTCCCTGAGTGACCTCATACAGTTATCCACTCAAATAGATGTGGGTTTTGGCGAGAGGCAGGAGGAACTTCACAAAGAACGTGAACCAGTTCGGACACGTTGTCTTCTCCGTTTGGCGCTTGTGTTCTAGTGGCCACCTCAACCACCCTCCTTGCCCTCAGCCAAAGAAGCTATGCAGGTGGATCGTGCCCATCTAACCCAGCAGGAGAGGTTCCGCTGACTATATGAAAATTTGTGTCTCTACTGTGCCAGCCTGGAGCATTTCCTCAAAGATTGTCCTTTCCGACCACCACGTCCAGGAAACGCATGCACCTAGGAAATGTGGGAGAGGCGACCCTAGGTGTGAATTCCACCTTTCCTCGATTAACCACACTAGTTCAATATATACCTCTACCAGTGCTTCGTTTTACGCCTCAGCCTTTCTGGACTTACATTCTGCTAGAAACGTTATCAACGCCTGCTTGGTCCACGAATACAGTGTCCCGTTGACACAGCTCATTAAGCCATTGTAACATTTCTTCTATCAACGGAGAATGCCTAAACTATGCGGTGCAATTCTGCACTGAACCTCTTTTATTGCAAGTGGGAGTATTGCACAAGGAGACGATCGAGTTCTATGTGCTTCCTCATTGTACTTCAGAACTTCTTCTCAGTCTCCCTTGGCTTTAACGTCATGCTCCGGCTCTAGACTGGCAAACTGGTGAAATCACCCACTGGGGGTCCACTGTCTGGAGCTTTCTGACCCAAAGACTTCCAGGGGTAAAACCATGACTTGTGATTTTTTTCTCCAAGACATTTTTGCCTCCCGAGAGGAATTATTGCATTGGAGATCGTGAACTATTGGCCATTAAGCTCGCCTTGGAAGAATGGCGTCACCTACTCAAAGGCTCTACTCATTCAGTCAGTATCTACATAAGAACCTTTTGTACCTTCAGTCCGCTTAGCATCTGAATCCCCGGCAGGCCAGGTGGTCTTTTTTCTTCTCCAGATTCAATTTCCTAATCCATTTTCAGCACGTGGATAAGAATATCAAGGCTGATGCTCTCTCCAGTGCTTCTGATGTGGTGAGTCTGGACTCCTCCCCTCAGCAAGGGAAGTCTGGGAAGTCTTTTTTACCATCCCACCTTAGAATTAAGGTATTGAATTGGGGACATTCTTTTCTATTGGCCGGGCACCCCGGAATTTTAAAGTCTACTCAGCTCATCTCTCGTCATTATCGGTGGCCAAACCTGGAATGCGATGTTTCTCATTTTGTCCGTTCCTGCACTACTTGTGCCCGAGACTAGACTCCACGTCTTAGGCCTGCAGGCCTTCTTCAACCTTTGCCCATTCCAGAGTTCCCTTGGACACACATCACCATGGACTTCAACACTGACCTACCATCCTCCTCTAACAACACAGTCATCTGGGTTGTCACAGATTGTTTCTCCAAAATGTCTCATTTTGTTCCTTTGCTTGGACTTCCCTCTGTTTCTCAGCTGTCGGATCAATTCTTCAGGCATATTTTTCGTTTACATGGTTTGCCATTACACATTGCCTCTGACCGAGGGGTACAATTTGTCTCCAAATTCTGGCGAGCGCTCTGTTCACGCCTCAAAGTCAAGTTGGACTTTTCTTCTGCTTATCACCCACAGACCAATGACCAGGTAGAGAGAGTGAACCAAATTATGGGTGACTACCTCCATCACTTTGTCTCCGCACGTCAGGACAATAGGACAATTTGTTGCCGTGGGCTGGGTGATCTTATAATCACTGGGACTCTGAGGCTACTAAAAGATCTCCATTCTTCATTTTCTATGGCCACCATCCTCGCCTTCCTCTTCCTCTTCCTGCTTCTTCTGGGGTACCTGCTGTGGATGACCAGATCCAGGATTTCATGACTATTTGGCAGGAGACTCGACGGTCCTTGGTACACGCCTCTACCCTTATGAAGTCTCACACAGACAAGAGAAGAAGACCACCTCCATTCTTCTCTCCTGGTGATAAAGTTTGTCTGTCTGCCAAATATGTTCGACTGAAGATCCCCAGCTACAAACTTGGTCCTCGGTTCCTCAGTCCTTTTAGGATCTTACATCAAATCAATCCGGTCTCCTATAAGCTCTGCCTGCCTCCTTCCTTACGCATTCCAAATTCCTTCGACGTCTCTCTCCTCAAGCCACTGGTCCTCAACTGTTTCTCCCAGGGCAAAGTCTCTCCTACTCCCGTGTCCTTCGGTGCCAATGTTTTTGAGGGTAAGGAGATTCTTGCCACCAAGACTATCAGGGGAAACGGTACTTCTTGGTGGATTGGAAGGGTTTTGGTCCCGAGGAGAGGTCCCGGAAACCTGACAAGAACATCCTAGATCGGGACCTGGTGCTGAGGTTCCTGCAGCCCAAAAAGAGGGGGAGACTTAAGGGGGTCTGTTATGAGTAGCTTTGCGGCCAGGCGCACTGGCCGAGAGCACACTCCTGCCCCATCCTGCCGTGCTGGCTCTGCTGCGGTTTGCATTGCGGGACATGCCCGCATGCGAACGCCGGGCCGTCATTCACCGCCCAGCGTCTGCTTCCCCGCCTCCTAGAGCACGCGTATTCCGGCTTCCTGTGATTTAAAAGGCCAGCACACCATTGATTGGTGCTTTTCTGGTCCTGACCTTATTTAACCCTGCACTTCCTCTTGACCCTTGCTGGATCTTTGTGCCATTCTGCCTAAGAGAAAGCGTTCTGTTTGTGTCTTGCCTTGCCTTGTATGTGACCCCATTGCTACGTATCCTGACCTTGCTCCTGTGCCGCCTGCCCTCTGACCTCTTGCTACGTGACCTGACCTTGCTACAGTGCTACCAGCCCTGACCTCCTGCCTTTCCCTCAATACGACTCCATCTCATTCCTTCTGTGCCACGCATCTTTTCAGCTGCCTTTGTGGACGAGTCGTGCCAGGGGTAGCGACCTGTGACTCCCCTGCCACAGTAAGTCCATCCTTCTTTGCGGCGGGCTCTGGTGAAAACCAGCGGCTCCTTAAACTCCGCTCCCTGGTATGGCTCACGCCATCATCCACAACAGGTATAGTGGATCCACACGACCAACCGTTACACAGACCCATGTGAGGGCTTGATCTTTGTGCCAACAAATTACATTTGTAATACCATTAATATTTTCACCACAAAATCTATGGGCAAATAAGAAAAAATAAAAAAATTATTTGTGGGGCAAAATTGAAAAAAAAAAATGCCATTTTGTATTTTTTAGCAGCTTCCATTTCTATGCAATGCAGTTTTTGGTTCTGTAGGTCCATACGGACCATTTAGGTCCATGCGGTCGCAAGGATACCCAATTTATACAGGTTTGATTTTATTTTACTTCTAAAAAAATATATAACTACATGCACTAAAATTAGTATGTTTAAAATTATCATCTTCTGACCACTATAATGTTTTTATTTTTCCGCATATGGGGCAGTTTGAGGGCTCATTTTTGTTTTGATCAGACTTTTTGATTGCTTTTTATAAAAAAATTTTAGGGTATACAAAATTACCAAAAATACGCAATTTTGGATTTTGGATATTTTTTTTTTTACGTATACGCCATTAACCGTGTGGTTTAATTAATGTTATAGTTTTATAGTTTGGACATTTATACATGCAGCGATATCACATATGTATTTTTGTTTACAAATATATTTTTTTTTAATGGGAAAAGGGGGGTGATTCAAACTTTTATTCAGGGAGGGGTTATATCACATTTATTCACTTTTTTTAAACTGTTTTTTATACTTTTTTTTTTAGTCCCCATAGGGGACTATTACTTGCAATGCTTTGATTGCATATACTGAACAATACTATGCCATAGCATAGCATTTATCAGTGTAATCTGTGCTCCATTGCTCCAGCCTGGATCTCAGGCTTAGAGCAATGATGCGACAAGCGGACAGCAGGAAGGAAGGTAAACACCCTCCCACTGTATTCTCATCTGTTTGTTTCACCGCGGCGGTCCCGAACAGCCCACTGAGCTAACTGGCAACTGTTAACTCCCATTTCAGCTTTGGGTTAATACCAGACATCAGCCAGATTGGCGATGTCCGGTATTAGCCGCTATCAGCAACCCCGACCCACCGGGTATGATACCTCGGGATGCCGCAATGGACATAAATTTTCGTCCATTTGCGGCAAGGGGTTTAGTGCCTGGTGCCAGCTGTAATGAGGAAAATAAAGTAAATACTGACCGTGCTCTGGTGCTGGCCCATGCTATGTGATCTACTAATACTACTACACCTGTGACATCACTGTGTATTATCACTGTACTGTGACATCATTCGGTGTATCATCCCTGTACTGTGACATCACTGTGTATTATTCCTGTGTGGGGGGGCCTGAATGAACTGCAGCACATGAGGTGTCTTAATAAATAATTAAAGAGTAGCTATTACTAAATTAAATTTCCCTATTCCCCCTCCCCATCTGTCCCTGACACTAACTACATCTATCCCTGTCTTTATATTTCTACAAATCCCCATAAAAATACCTTATGTTTAACTGCTGCAGGAGCTCTCCTCATTCATGTGAACGCGCGTTCCGGACCAAGCTGTGCCACACTGCCCGGCCAGCGTTGGTCCAAACGTGCTGAACGTCAGGGGGGAAAAGTAATCCTGAGCCATATAGGGTGACACTTAGTGGCCAGGTTTACAAATAAAAAAAAAAAAACACATATAACCCGATTTTTTTAAAATAAAACATATTAGAAACATTTTTTTTTACATAATCTATTTAATAAAAATGTTTTTTTTATGACAGTGCCCATTTAACAACTGATATTAAGGGGGGGGGGGTCTTCCTGAGCAACTGATATGGGAGGGGGCCCCCCTGAGCAGGTGACATATATGGGGGGGGTTCCTGAACAATTGACATATGAGAGAGGGGAGACAGGTACATTCTTTGCACAGGGGCCCTCTGCTGTCTGTGTCCACCCCTGGGTACTTATGTGGATTGTTGTAGCATTTCAGTATGCCCATCGGTGCTCTCATATGCAGCCTAGACTTTTACGCTGCATATCAGAATGCCAACGGGCATACTGAAAGGCTACAACAATCCACAGTGACCCTAAGCTCTCCAGTGGTTACAGCAGAAAAAGGTGATGGTTCTGGAGTGGCCATCACAGTCTCCTGACCTTTAGATCACTCTGGCAAGATGGCAAATGTGTGGCTCATGTAAAACAACCAATGATAGCGCCTGTGTGATATGTCAGGCCCAAGGAGCAAGAAGAAACAGAGGCCGGAACAATGATACCAGTGGCATCAGGGTAGTGGCGGTAGGTAAGTCAATATTTTTTTTTTTTAATTGTGGCAGCCGGGGCATAATAGGAGAATAAAAATATTTGCCAGAGAACCCTTTTATGTCTACCAAGGATACAATTTTGTCCATGTAAATGTGAAAAGTGATAATCTTTGTATACTTGTATACAAAAAATAGACACAAACAACAAAAAATAAAATAGACCATGAGCACCAAATAATTGGAGGAAAAACATAAAAATATTATTTACAGACAAAAAAGATTTGCTAAACTCTAAATTTTTTTGATGATGATATGTACGGCTCAACTGTACCTGTCGCCACGCCACCATTCAATGCACCCCATGCTGTCTGCAGACTGTTGAGATCATGTAACAGCAAGGGATGCATTAAACGGCATATTGGTTAAACATTGGTAGCACCCATTTGGTTAAGGGATGAGCCCACTATATTATATCATTAAAGGGGTACTCCGCCCCTAGACATCTTATCCCCTATCCAAAGGATAGGGGATAAGATGTCAGATCGTGGAGGTCCTGCCGCTGGGGACCCCCGGGATCTCGGCTGCAGGACCCACCTGTTGCAGCTTCCGAAAATGCTGGAGGCTTTGGCTCCCGACCACGGTGACGTGAGATCGTGACGTCACGACTCTGCCACCATGTGACGTCACGCCCCGCCCCTCACTGCAAGTCTATGGGAGGGGGCGTGGCAGCCATCACGCCCCCTCCCATAGACTTGCAATGAGGGGGCGGGGCGTGATATCACACGGGGGCAGAGTCATGACGTCACGATCTCACGTCACCGTGGTCGTCAGGGTTAGGATGAGATCCTCCATCACTGCCGGAAGCCACAACAGGTGAGTCCTGCAGCCGAGATCCCGGGGGTCCCCAGCGGCGGGACCCCCGCGATCTGACATCTCATCCCCTATCTTTTCGATAGGGGATAAGATGTCTAGGGGTGGAGTACTCCTTTAAGTAACACACTTTAGACATAACTTGGCATCACAGGCAGAATATTTAAAAGTTAAGAAAACCTGGATAACACTTTTAATAAAGAAGTAACATACTTCCTTGACTATTTCTTGGTTATTTCACCCTATTCTCATCCTACAATATTTGTGTCAATCCTTGTCCAACACAAGAACAAGCGAATCAAGGTATAAAGCTGAGTACAGGGTATACACCACTACAACTCGCCACAAAATATTGTGCTTAAAAAATTGCATCTTTTGATTTGATTGACAAAGCGGATATACAAGTAATACTTAGCTTTCTATGAAGTGTGAACAGAGCTACATTTACACTACATTATGTGTGCACAGGAAAATTATTATACATTATACATTAAGTATACTGTATACACCTACTGTATGAAAAAAAAAACTTTGTTTCAATTATGCATGGGTATACAATAGAAAAATGGATTCAGTCCAGTGAATGTTTTTTTTCCAACAAGAGTTATGGCCGACATATACAAATTTACAGTTGCAGCTACATATCTATAGATATATATACGTTAAGAGATTTATTTTGCATATATGTTAGGAACTTGTAGTCTTTTTTATTTAACCCCTCAAGGACTGAGCATTTTTCAGTTTTTGCACTTTGGTTTTTTCCTCGTCACCTTTTAAAATCATAACGCTTTCAGTTTTCCTCCTACATACCCATATGAGGGCTTGTTTTTTGTGCCACCAATCGTACTTTGTAATGACATCAATCATTTCACCCAAAAATTTATGGCGAAACAAGAAAAAAAAATATTTGTGTGGCAAAATTGAGAAAAAAAAGCTGTTTTTGAACTTTTGGGGGCTTCCGATTCTACGCAGTGCACTTTTTAGTAAAAATGACACCATATCTTTATTCTGTAGGCCTATATGGTTACAATGATACCCAATTTATATAGTTATTTTTTTTTTTTCATTTTACTACTTAAAAAAAATTATAACTTCATGCACCAAAATTTGTATGTTTACAATTATCCTCTTCTGACCCCTATAACTTTTTTATTTTTCCCTATACGGGGTGGTATGACGCATTTTTTTGTGGTGTAATCTGAAGTTATTATTGGTACCATGATTGTTTTGATCATTGTAATTTGCGCTCGATCTCAGGCTTGGAGCAAGCAAACGACGATCGGACAGCAAGGAGCCTCCCCCTGTCCTCTCAGCTTTTCTGGACCTCGCGGTAAAATTATCGTGGCGGTCCCGAACAGCTCTGCTGAGCTAAAAGGCAATGATTTCTACCGTTTTAGATGACGCAATCAACTTTGATCGCAGCATCTAAAGGGTTAATACCGTAAATCAGCTCGATCGGCGAAGTCCGGTATGAGCCGCTGATAGCAACTGTGACCCTGCAGATAGATAGAGCGTGCTTCACATTAAACGAGCCGGGCATGGACGTGAATATATGTCAGTGGTCGTTAAGGGTTTAAGGTGGAAAAGTGTTTATCAACTTAAGAAAAAAAAAAGTTCCGAAAAGTCCAAAAAAGGAGATGTGCCTCAAAGGGGAGGATTAACAATCTGGCATAAAAAAAAACAAGTTATCATCATTCTGTCAATGATTAAATTTTCTATGAGCAGCCAGGTTTAATTAATGTATGAGGGCTCGGTGCCCAGCTGTAGAGGGTTGTGCCCACACTGCCACTGTCTATGGCTTCATATCTGTGTTGACTTTACCTAAGTCTGTGGCGTGTCTTACCCTGAGGGTGTAGTGGCAGGAGCATGTCGGGTGAGGGTTGTTGGGTACAGAAGACTGTTGGGTAAGTTCAGTCAGTGCTCTTATCTGTGAGCGGTGTAAATACAATGATTCATTTCTTAGTCACAACACTCCTCACAATGCAGACAGAATGAGCGGACAAGGCAGGAGTCTGAGTCATTCCATTGCAGAAGAAATTGCCGCTGACACTACGCTACAACCTTGTCTCCATCTTTACACCTCCAGGGAAATGTACAGGACTTACACAAACACTCTTCATTATTTCCACCGAGACAGACGGGCAAACAAAAGAAGTATACATTACTGTAATACCAATCAATCAAGCACATGGACCAGCACCGACAACACAGAATCCACCCGTGTCCAGCACATACCAAAATAGAAAAAAGCTATGGCAGACGGATGGAACCGAAATACAACTTTATTATTAAAAGCCACAATTAAAATACATATATAACAAGGAGGAATAACAACTGATACACAGGACATCCCCTGGATAAAGTGCAAATGTGTTATGCGAATATTTAAATATGAATGTATAATAAAGTGCCACACGCTATAAGTAAAATGGGTATGTCAATACAGATTGCACACAATAAATATAAAGAGGTAAAGTAATAAGTATAATAGGTTTGGACAATACTACACTTAGTTTTTAAAGCGTTCACACAAAATGCATGAGTACAAAAGGTGCCGGCTGAAAACATACCAACAAGTGAAAAAACTGGTGACAAGCGAATCCAGGAGACGTCCACCTCTACGACCGTTTCAGACATATAATTCTACAATTTATGAAAGATATAATAAAAATGTGTTATTTTTTACCATATTTAAAAGTACAACCCTCAGTGCTATATAGGGAATATATTTTTAATTTCATTAGACCTGGTGTAATTTCTACTTTTACCACTTTTAATCTGCTTTTTCTATAGAGATACTTTTTCCTTTTTTCCAGTATAATGTGTACTTTCATTTTCGGAACACTTTTAAAATGACATAACAAATTCTCTGATATTCAGGGCAGAGTGGAAGGGGACTTGAATCAATGCAGCTCTTTACTTCTTGCATGCTGAAAGAGGGATACGTGGCTAGAGAGACACAGTTACCTGCCCAAACAGGGATTATGTGTTTGTGGAGAAATCTTGGTAGCTAATACAGTCCTGTGATCACAGCAGCATAGACACTGCTCAATCGGGCAGCCTCTCACCCTTTACAGTGTAGGAAGGAGAAATGTAATCTGAGCTTTCAGACTTGTAGAAATGGTGACTGTTTTCCATGGGATTCTGCTACAGAATTTCTAGAAATTCAAATTCCTAACATGGTGAAATTGGCTTGGAAATGCATTGCCCTCAATACAGACAGCGCACCAACTGCCTAAGGCTGCACCGCAGTGTCCGTCTGGAATTTCTGCAGGAAAATACAGTCATATGCAAAAGTTTAGGCACCCCTGACCATTTCCATTATTTTCATTTATAAATAACTAGGTGTTTGGATCAGCAATTTAATTTTGAGCTCTCAAATATCTGAAATACACAGTAATATTTCAGTGGTGAAATGAGGTTTAGTGGATGAACAGGAAATGTGTAGGTCCACTCAAAAGATCAATTGGCACCGGCACTGCTAAGCCATGGTACTGTATGCACGGCGGTATTAAAGGGGTACCCCGGTGGAAAAAAATTTTTTTAAATCAACTGGTGCAAGAAAGTTAAACAGATTTCTAAATCACTATTTAAAAATCTTAACCCTTATAGTACTTATCAGCTTCTGCATACTACAGATATACTACAGAGAAATTTGTGAAGTTCTTTCCAGCCTGACAACAGTGCTCTCTGCTGACACCTCTGTCCGTGTCAGGAACTGTCCAGAGCAGGAGAGGTTTTCTATGGGGATATTATTCTAATCTGGACAGTCCCTGACACGGACAGAGGTGTCAGCAGAGAGCACTGGTGTCAGACAGAAAAGAAATTCACAAATTTCTCTGTTTTATACAGCAGCTAATAAGTACTGGAAGGATCAAGATTTTTTTTATAGAAATAATTTACAAATCTGTTTAACTTTCAGGAACCAGTTGATTTGAAAACATTTGCTTTCTACTTTCCACCGGAGTTCCTCTATAACAACAGCAGAAAGTCCAGTTAAATGGATATGGATGGTGCTCTACATATGTTGCTTGTAGGTAATACACATCAAAAGTAGAAGGGCAAAGAATAGTAATGGCGCACTTCTTGGCATTTCCTTCTTGGCAACTTTATTCCAGTATGCTGTGATACATGTAGCAAACACGAGACAGATGCAGGGCAGGGAAGCGGGTCACGGACGCCTGGGCAGGAGGAAGCTCTGATGTAGCGTGAAACAATTGTCGCCCTCCACCTGTGTTCTCCCCTGCCTCACGTCCATTACCTGCTTCCCTACATCTGTCTCGTGTTTGTTACATGTATCGCAGCATACTGGAATAAAGTTGCCAAGAAGGAATTTTTGGGTGAGTGCTCCATTACTATTCTTTGCCTTACTACTTTTGATTAGAAAATGTGCAGGTTTGATGGTTGCCGAGCAGGGACAGCATGCTTCACATCACACCACAGATTTTCAATGATATTCCGGTCTGGGGACTGGGATGGCAATTCCAGAACACTGTAAAGTACTTGTTCCTCTGCATAAATGCCAGAGTAGATTTTTAACAGTGTTTTGGGTCATTGCCTTGTTAAAATATCCAGCCCCTGAAATATCTAGCCCTGGCATAATTTTAACTTTGTGGCTGATTACATTATTCTCAAGTATCTGCTGATATTGAGTGGAATCCATGTGACCCCCAACTTAAACAAGACCCCCTGTACCGGCACTGGCCATTTAGCCCCACAGCATGATGGGACCTCCACCAAATTTTACTTTTGGTAGCAAGTGTTGGTCTTGGAATGCTGTGTTCTTTTGACGCCATGTATCCCCTTGTTATGACCATATAACTCCAACTTTGGTTTATCAGTCCGCAGCAAATGTGCATTTGCATACCTGCTGATCTAAGTTGCAGGTGCAAAGACCCAATTATTTATAAATGAAAGTCATGTACATTTTCAGGGGTACCTAAAGGTTTGCATATGACTGTATTTTCTAGTGTGTCTACGGTGAAGAAAGATGTGTCACCTTTTTCATGCTGCCTAAACCATGAGCAGCACAAAACAGGTGCAGTGAGCTGGGTCATGAAACCCTATGATTTATCCACAGATAGACAGGGTGGGGAACAACCGTGAGGACCGCCCTTTATTTAAAGGAGTAGTCCAGTGGTGATTCAGTGGTGAGCAACTTATCCCCTATCCTAAGGATAGGGGATAAGTTGCAGATCGCGGGGGGTCTGACCCCTGGGGCCCCCCGCGATCTCCTCTACGGAGCCCCGACAGCCCGCTGGAAGGGGGCGTGTCGACCTCTGCACGAGGCGGCGGCCAACACGCCCCCTCAATACAACTCTATGGCAGAGCCGAAGCGCTGCCTTCGGCAATCTCCGGCTCTGCCATAGAGATGTATTGAGGGGGCGTGTCAGCCGCCGCCTCGTGCGGGGGTCGACACCCGCTATCTCGGCGGAGAGCCGGGGCCCCGTACAGAGAGATCGCAGGGGGCCCCAGCGGTCGGACCCCCCGCGATCTCAAACTTATCCCCTATCCTTAGGATAGGGGATAAGTTTTTCACCACTGGACTACCCCTTTAAGCAGGTCCCAGTTGTGTTATTTCTCTGAAATGCCTGAGTAAGTCACTGCACCCGTTTTGCCGATACGGAAGTTATGTATAAAAGTATGTTAAGTTTGGCATTTGTATATATGTTTGCAATTGACAGAGGCTTGTAGCCGAAACGCGTCTTGCGTTAATAAAGATCCATTCTACATTATACGAAGATAAGTGAGTGCCGGGATTTATTCCAATTATCTTATCATTTTTCCTCGTGCACCACGCCAGTCCAAGTGCCGCCCTACATCTTGAACTTTTACTGCACCCGTTTTATGCTGCCCGTGGTTTTAACAGCATGAAAGAGGTGGCAAGTTCCCTTCAGTGGTGCTTCACGTGAGGATCATGGAGAATTCTGAAGTTTTCATCACTTTCTTTGTATACTTTGAAAATAGTAAACAAATCCTAACATAGTTTTGCATTATATATTTTCCAGCTACACAAGTTTGTATGCTAACAATTTTCTGTTTCTAACGTCTATTTTGATTGCGATAATGGTGATATATATATCTTATAAACCATTCTTATGTTAATAACCTGTATTTTGCTTTGTCAAAGCAATTTAGTGCTAGGCACACTTTACATTAGGTGCAGAATCACTACATTAGTGGAATATACAATCTTATATCTCTACAAGTTAAGGCAAAACTTACTAGAAGATTTCAGCCTTGAGGCAAAACCATAACAGTAAAGAGAGAGTAAATATGCCATAATAAGAATCATGACCTTAGTAAAGCCCGTCAGAAATGCATATAAAGCAATTCTTTCATAGATTTCTATTAATGCTACCTTTAAGAGCCAGGGCAATTCTATATTTGAGCAAGTAAGCAACAAAAAAAATGAAACTTCTGGCTGCTGATATAGAAGGCTGTTGGCACAACACAGGGTTCTGTTCAAGATATTCTGTCAATAGGGAAAATGCTGCAAAACCCTCATAAATAGGAAATGGAAGCAGTTTTGGGAAAAATGTATCAGGTCTTCAAAACCACAGTGCTCCCCCATATGTCCCAACAGTTAAATGCTAAATTGTGAGAGTTTTTTTTTTTTTTTGCCCTACCCCATCTCTATAAAAGACCACAAAAAACTGAATATAAATACACCTTGTTATGTAATTCTGCATAAGGCTTTTATGGAGTGTTCTAAAATAATAGGACCGTGAGAGGTAGGCTCCCTATTGTACATACATTCTTATTTTTTGTGGCCATACATATAATAAAATAACTTTTCAATTCACTTTTAGTATGATACACACACTGCAGTAAATCTGTTATTAAAAATTGATTCTTAATATTTCAAAGATCCCAAGACCTGTCACCACATTACAGAAATGATCTTTCCATAATTCATTTACACTTCTCAATTTTATGGGAAATTTTATAGATTTCATTTTTCGGCAGCTCCTTGGTAGTATTTTTAATCTCTTGTTATCTTCATTTCCTAGACATGTTGTGGTGAAACTAAAGACCTCAATGACATCATGTCTTTGATGTTCCTTGATAGTGAGCAATGGCAAGGAATGTAACCAGATGAAAAAGTAGAAAAAAAAAGAATGGGATTGTTATTTAACTAGAGTATAAGAATGAGGCTTGACAGTATTGAAGACTTAATCCAATTACTCATACTGTGCAGTTCACTAGCTGTATGATGGTGTAGTTTTTCAGCTGTTTGTTACTCATTTAGGGTCAATGACAACACAATAGGCTAGATGGTTATTTTCATTTGATTCATGGCTTGATGTCAAAGTTGTGCCTGTGTGCATTTTGCGACAACTGTAGAGATACATTTTATAACTTAGGACCACAAAGGATTGGTCTGGCACGTGTGTTTTTTCATAAAATCATCCAAGTTTAGTTAGTCCAGGTAATAAGAACAATAAGTTATGAAATGTCATGGTCGGTCTACGCATTTGGGTGCTTTTAGCCCCTCCTCCTGAGAGTAATAAATAAGAACCTGAAATCGGTAGGGCTCAAAACACATAGACCAGCCTTGATGTTTCATACCAGCTCCAGGAGCTTAGTTTGTACGTGTTTATTCTTTTTAAATGGACTAAATAAAGTTTGATGATTTTATAAAGATACGGGAAGAGCTTGGACCAATCCACCAATTCCAATGTGGCTTTTAGTGTCCATGCACAAACGGAGTGAGCAGACAATGCCGATCATATGACCAGGCATTTGGAGCAGAAGTTTGGGTGAGCTGGTTATTTCTTTTATTCATGTGTATATATAGATGCATTTGTTGCATGACAGTGGCCCTGTTATGATGTTGTATGACTGTCTTGTGAACAATGCCACCTTCAGTTTATGTATCAATAGTGTCTTTATTAGGCTGGGTTCACATACAGTATTTTAGCCATAACGAGGAGTGACACCAATACAGAGATAACTATAATGGTAAAATTTGCTTCTGTGTTTTGGGCCCACTCCGGGTTTTGGCTAAAAAGACTAACCAAAACACTGTGGAAATCTTATCATACATGTTAATACATATGCAGATGATACAAGTTTATACATATGTATGTATATATATATATATATATATATATATATATATTGTGATGACTCGCAGACAGGTGCGGTTGCAGTATAGAGGCATGGAAACAGGACTTTTCGAATCAAAGTTCAGTGTTTTATTCACACTTGGCAAACAGTCTTAAATGCAGATCAAAGAAAAAGTAACAAAAGTCCACCTGCATTCCTTAGGTGTTTGTTCACACCTGAGTCCATGCCATACGGCATCAAGCAAGTCTTTTCCAAGTCCCCAAGCAGTCTGCTCACCAGCTTCCACACTCTCAAGGAAGATCTTTACACACAGCTCCCTCTGGCAATGTGAGCTGCAACATGCATAACTTTTCCCAGCTGGTAAGGCAGCCTAGTTTTAAAGCCAACCAAAAGACGGCCTGGATTGTGGGGAATGGCCCCCACCCTACACTTGACCATTCCCAGTAAGAGCCATCCTGGATTGGCCTTCCAGCTATAATACGGCCACAGTGTCAGTCTGTATCGCAGCACAGACACTGAATAAATACCGGCACTTACTTCATCAAGGCCAGGAGCCTTGGTGACACATATCGCCCATCAATCACCATGCCCTTCACCTTCTCACATACATCCCCCCCCCCTTTGTTCAAGCCTGAGGGGTTGAACACTTGTGCAACAGTGTACTCATGATAGGGCATCAGCGTTGCCTAGCAAACGACCCGCCCTGTGTTCAACCCTAAACTTGAAATTCTGTAATGACAGAAACCACCTGGTGACACTGGCATTTTGTCCTTGGCTTGGCACATCCACTTAAGGGGGGAATGATCCGTCAGGAAATGAAACTTCCTCCCCAACAGATAATAGCAGAGAGACTCGAGTGCCCACTTAATGGCCAGGCACTCTCTTTCCACTATTCTATACATGGTCTTGGTCGGGGGCAGTGTGTGGCTGATAAATACAACGGGATGCTCTTCCCCGTTGACTTCCTGGGAGAGTACAGCACCGAGACCTACCTCAGAGGCATCTGTCTGTTCCACAAATTCTCTTTTCAAGTCGGGTGTCACCAACACCGGAGACCCACATAGGGCCAACTTCAAAGCAGAAAACGCCTGCTCTGCTGGTTCATTGCGGACCCTTGGCCACGCCAATTCAACTGTTGCTGACTGTCTTAAAAAGTGATTTTTATCGATATAAATAAATGGAAGAAGCAGCCAAATGTATGGCTACATTACACATCTAGCCGACTTATACACTGTGGGCATACTTTTATAGGCTGATTCCAAGTGACAGTGGCACGGCTACCTCTTTAGTAGTACAACACGAATATAAACATAGTAAACAAGTGATGAAGCACTCTCTGTGACTCACGTATGCTAGTACTGACTTATCGGCTCCCAGGCATAGCCTGCAAGGATATCATTTATTAGACAGGTTTAACAATAACAACTACTGCAGAATAACAGAAAGGAGTTTGTCACAGTTACAGGTCTGTAGCTCGAACCGTTATGGGGAAAGAAAGATACCTCATCTGTGAGCTGTTCAAAGGGAACCTGTCATTACTTTCATGATGCCTAAACCACAAAATTGAAAAAAAATTGCAACAAAATTGAAAAAAAAACGCTGTTTTGTAACTTTTGGGGGCTTCCGTTTCTACGTAGTACATTTTTTGGTAAAAATGACACCTTATGTTTATTCTGTAGGTCCATACGATTAAAATGATACCCTACTTATATAGGTTTGATTTTGTCGGACTTCTGGAAAAAATCATAACTACATGCAGGAAAATTAATACGTTTAAAATTGTCATCTTCTGACCCCTATAACTTTTTTATTTTTCTGTGTATGGGGCGGTATGAGGGCTCATTTTTTGCGCCGTGATCTGAAGTTTTTAACAGTGCCATTTTTGCATTGATAGGACTTATTGATCGTTGACTTTTTATTCATTTTTAAATGATATGAAAAGTGACCAAAAATGCACTATTTTGGACTTTGGAATTTTTTTGCGCGTACGCCATTGACCGAGCGGTTTAAGTAATTATATATTTTTATAATTCAGACATTTCCGCACGCGGTGATACCATATATGTTTATATTTATTTTTATTTACACTGTGTTTTTTTTTTATTGGAAAAGGGGGGTGATTCAAACTTTTAATAGGGGAGGAGTTAAATGATCTTTATTCACTTTTTTTTTTGCAGTGTTATAGCTCCCATAGGGACCTATAACACTGCACACACTGATCTTCATCATTGATCACTGGTTTCTCATAGGAAACCAGTGATCGACGATTCTGCCGCATGACTGCTCATGCCTGGATCTCAGGCACTGAGCAGTCATTCGGCGATCGGACAGCGAGGAGGCAGGTAGGGGCCCTCCCGCTGTCCTGTAAGCTGTTCGGGATGCCACGATTAGCCGCGGCTATCCCGAACAGCCCGACTGAGCTAGCCGGTAACTTTCACTTTCGCTTTTAGCCGCGCGGCTCAGCTCTGAGCGCACGGCTAAAGGGTTAATAGCGCGCGGCGCCATGATCGGCGCTGCGTGCTATTAGAGGCAGGTCCTGGCTTCACTATGACGCTGGACCCGCCGTGATATGATGCGGGGTTACTGTGTAACCCCGCGTTATATTAGGAGAGCAGGACCAAGGACGTACCGGTACGTCCTTGGTCCTTAAGGGGTTAAAGGGGTACTCCGGTGCTTACACATCTTATCCCCTATCCAAAGATTTGCAGAAATCTCACAGGGCGGAGGCGTGACGTCACACGCCGCCGGCCCTGCGGTTGACCGTAATCAGTCCCGGAGCGAACACGCTCCGGGGACTGATTACAAACGGGGTGCCATGTGCATGATCACGGGCGTCCCCAGCTGCGGGACTCCCGCGATCAGGCATCTTATCCCCTATCCTTTGGATAGGGGATAAGATGTGTAAGCACCAGAGTACCCCTTTAAATTTCTTTATGACCACAGTGCTCTCTGCTGACATGGGGAGAGGTTTGCTTTGGGGATTTGCAGAAAGCACTGTGGTCAGACAGATAAGAAACTTTAAAAGAAAAGAACCTCCTGTGGAGCATACATCACCTTATAAGTACTGGAAGGATTAAATTGAAGTAATTTACAAATCTGTTTAACTTTCTGGCACCAGTTGATTAAAAAAAATATATTTTCCAGAGTATCCCTTTAAGGCCAGAAGGCAGGAAGAAGCCTCCCCAATGACTCATGGCTTAAAGGAGTATTCCGCTCATAGACATATTATCCCCTATCCAAAGGGGGGGATGGCCGGACCTCACTGTGCACCCGACTTGGCAGGTTGCTATAAGTAGGGTTTTTTTTTTTTTGTTATTTTTTATAAGTGGACCTAGTACTTTGTTTAGGCTTGTGAGTTTGCAAACATCATATTTTTGCTGGGGTTTTTTTTTCATGAAAAGAGCACCACAAAAAACTGCCCCTTCATTTGACAACCGCAAGATGCAGCCTTTGTGGTGTTGTTTTGTTTTTGTTTTATTTTTCGAAAATAGTGGGTTTTAGTCAAATTGGGTGGATTGTTTTGGGCGATTTTGCATAAATAAAAATTTTAAAAAATTAAACACAACCACAAAGCGGTTAGAGCCATATCGTGCTACTAATGTCCATCTAGTGGATTAATATCATCACTGACCGAAGACTGGCATAGTGCTGGCCCCATGACCACAATTTCATCTCACAAATGTAATAATTTCTAGATATATTTACTTTACACACATATTTAAATATTAACCCTTTGAAGTTTATATTGGTAAAGCTAACCATACGTGATATAGCTGTAGGCCAAAACATAACTTTAGTCACCGTGGTCCAGATTTATCAAACTTTGTGAGGGTATTTGAAGAGCCTGGCTCTAATTACAACACCTCCTTTCTTACCAGCCATATGGGCACCCATCTTGGATTGGGTTAAACACTGACTGGACGGCCAGCCTTCATGGCCAATTAACCCCCTCATACCCCTTATTCTCATAACACCAACCTCCTTTATACTAGGCCCAGAAAAAATGCCTGTCTTCGAAAACCATGTGATTACCGAAAGTGATTCCAAAAAAATATCTGTCCTGATACTCACTACTTTATCTCTCAAATCTCTAGAAAGTTATGTATACATCTGGGAATAATTTTGGCTGTATTATTCTCATAAACTTTACTTTTATAGGCTTTGTACTTTCAAAGATTTCTCATAGCCAGTCACACTTTATAAAAATTTAAATGTACTTATATTGGTGAATCATTGTTAGGCTTAGATTTGGATCATTTTGTTGTGGTTCTGAGCACTAGTGGTATAGGGAGGTCTTATGCAGAAGGGATTACAACCACAAAAGCCTGAGAGCCTTCAATTACATAGACAAATACATGCAGACGCTGCAGAGCGCACATAAAGCATTAAGGAGCTTTTACTGGTGGCAACTGGGGCAATTACTCTGGAATTAAAGGGGTTATCCAGGAATAGACATACACAGCTACTTTCTTTCAAAAACCGCTCCCCGTCAGTCTCCAGGTTGGGTGTGGTTCTGCAGCTCAGTTCCATTCAAGTTAAAGGAATATTCCGCTGCTCAGCATTTGGAACAAAATGTTCCTAATGCTTAAAGCCGGTGCCGGGATCTCGATCCAAGTCTATGGGAGGGGGCATGATGGCTGTCATGGCCCCTCCCATAGACTTGCATTGAGGGGGGTGGTGTGATGTCATGAGGCTCTAAACATTTGGAACATTTTTTTTCCAAACGCTGAGCAGCGGAGTACCCCTTTAATGGAGCCAAGTTGTTGTAAGGAACCGAAGGGTTAACTTGCACTGAGAGCTTTTGTTTGGTCTTGTTGCTTTGGTTACGCCTGTCTGGACTGGTCAGCTGACCTTGAATGGAGCATCTGCTCTGGCTCCATATAAGCTGGCAGTCTACTCCCAGTCTCTGCCTGCTAAAGAGCTCAGTTTGTACTCTAGCTAGCCTTCTAATGTCCAAATATAAAAAAGAATTGTGTAGCTCACTTAGGATACAAGGGGGAATATGCTCGAGGTTAAAGGTGATACCTTCACCCAAAAGGCCTAATGAAATATATATTGATACTATATAAATAAAGATTATTTATATAAACCAGTCCTCAAGAGCATACAAGGATACAGGATAAAGAGAAAGTGAAGATTAAGGATCCAATAAATGTAATTTATTAAGTAAAATGATTAAATAAAATATGATTTGATATGATGACCGCTCACTCAGCAGGGCCCTTGCATGAGTGAGAAGAATAAATGCAATAAATATAGTGGCAAAAATAGAATAAAATAAAACAATAGCACCTAATCAATTAGTTAATATCTGCTGTAAGTCCCAGATTAAAGTTCATCAATTGCGAAAGTACATCAGCTTAATGTCAATTCAGATCATTTCAAGTCAATTCCAGTCCTGGACTTAGTCAACATTTCAGGAGATGCTAAAAACAATGACTCAGTTTGATAGTGTAACCGTGAAATAATAGGAGGTTTATAGATTACAGGATACACTTTGCAACAATGTACTTTAAGATAGTATGGCAATAGGGTGACAAAGTGACAGCACAGTGTCCGTAAGATAGCAGCGATGATGGTACTGAAAGTAGCAGCGGTAAGGGCTCAGTGCAGCATACCTATTGCCCTGTTTAGCAGACAACTGAGCAACAATGTAGCAGCACAGTAACGTAATCAGTTCAGGTAATAGTACCGTTAGAGTCTCGGTGCACAGCACCACTCACCCTCCTGTTGAGACCTGTACGGCCGGCTGGCACCGTAGCTTCCAGCGCTTGTGTGTAGCGATGCTTGTATGGAGCGGTGTCCGTCTGTACTTCGGTCAGGGTGAGTGGCGTCTCCGGAGGTTGAAGGTGTCCTGGACTGGCACGGAAGAGCGTCCGGCCTGGACGTGGAGGTGATGTCCAGGAGCTTGGCCGTCCGGGGCTGTGGATGGTTAGCACAAGCAGGTGCGTGTGAATGGAGCGCTAAGCAGCGCGCGTGCAGCAGTGGTCCTGATTTGTAGGGGCTCCAGCGGTTGAAATTTGAAGATAGAGGTTTGCAGATTTGAACTTATAAAAGTGATATATACTTGATAGTAAGGTGCTAAGAGTGAGCTAGACGCGTTTCAAGGCCGCGGGCCTTTTCTTCAGTAGCAACAAGGGATAATAACAATTTTGCAACACCAAACCCCAGTCACCAAGGTGACGGGGTATAAAACCCCTATTAATTTATAATCCCCCTCCTATAGAATTTTAGGTGTATTAAAACGTCACTTTTATTGATGCTTATTAAAAGGTTCAAAAAGTGTATTAAACTTACCAGCACAGTCCCTATGATATCAATGCAACTCTTCTGAACGGAGTAGTATTGGTATAACAACGTCTGCAATGCGTCTTATTTGGAGACCATATGCTGTTATTAAAACCCCAAATACTATGTCTCCCCTACATGTTTCCTGGTACCAACCACGTCCTCAGGGGCTAGGAGACATACTAACACGTGCAAGCAGAGGAGGCTCCTTTTATAACATCCTGAAGGTCCTCCCCTCAGTGATTCACCAATCAAGCGCTGTCATCATTAGATGTGTTTACTGATGGCCAATAGTAATTCACCTTATTTGCAGAACACTGTGTCAAAGGATTACTTCCGGCACATAAATATGACCTAAACAGGACGCAGTGCATCCGCGTGTTTCCTGTTATGGTCATGTGATTTTTCAAGATATCGCGCGTGCGTGCATACTTAAAGGAAAACTGTCAGATATTTACTCCTGCACTATCCACACTACTGGTGGATAATGCAGGAGACGCTGATTCCAATGAGCCCAACCTTACCTGGATCTGCCCGGCCGTTCGCCCGCAATTGTAGTTTTATTCTATGTGTATAGCTTACTGTAACTGGCACGGGCGGGGCTTTTGCAGGTTAACTGGCACTGATGTCAGCACCGCTTATGAATATTCATCCCCCCTGTCAGGGCACTTAGAAGAAATGCCAGATATTTGCAAGCACTGAATATTGACGCTGTATCCTGACTCTATGGAGTGGGTCTCTATAATACAGATATTAAATTATTAGTGTTGTTATTTTTGTTATTTATGTTGTTATCCATTGTTTCATTATAACAATAAATTTAAGACGCACAAGATCTATAGGGACTCCAGGTGAGTATCTATTAGATGTTGTAAACATCACATTCAAATTTTATTTTATTAATAAGAGATATTTATGCCAATTTTATATGCACTCAGCAATAAAGATTTCAAAAGCCTCCTAAGGGACACTTGATCAGCCTGTACTTATTTGGCTCCACAGCGCATATTAATGCAATTTTTGATGATTAGAGACCACCAGGGCAGTTACTTCAACAGAGACATATATATCTATAATAGGTTGTTTTCCCGAATTAAAATACTTCTAATTTCAATCTCCTATACATGGACAAAAAACATCCAAATATAGATGGAGGATATATAGATCAATATCAGGCAGCTTCTATTTGTAATCTGTTTTTACTGCACGTGGACAAGTGGACCATTATCTTAAATAATTTTGTATATATAATCACAGAAATAAAGAAAGAACAAAGATTGGATCAAGATAATACTGAAAAAGTAAACCTAGATACTAACAAAAAATATTATGTGAATGCTCCAAAAGAGAATCCTTCATTTAAGCCATATGGCCTTCTTGTGCATAGTCTATATATCCATCTGGACTCTTCTTGTAATAGAAGTTTGTCCAGATTGCCTTTGCGTTGGCCAAGGCTTTTTTTTGCACACACCCCAGAATTTAATGTCAAACATATTGGTACTGTGTATTGTCCTCACATGTCTTGCGAGTGGTGTATCGCTATTGGTTCGGATGGTGCTCAGGTGTTTAGAGATTCTCCTTTTAAAATCCTCTGTCACTTCTGTGGCCTATAATGGGATTTTTTTATATGAGCCAGAGGATATCCTCTATCCACGAATCTTCTACATGATTCGTCAGACTCCTCCTTAAACGTCTTTGGAGTCGAACAGTTGCGCTTGGCTATTTGACCCACGGGAATGCTTTTCCTTAAGGTCACAGGGTGCCAGCTTTGCCAGTGTAATAAACTGTTTGTGGAAGTGGATTTCCTGAATACTTTGGTTTGAATTTTGTTCTCTTCGTCAATAAGTATGGTTAAGTCCAAAAAATGTATTTGCCTCCCCACCGGATTCAAAAGTGAAGTGCATGCCTATTGTGTTGTGATTCAGGTTTAGGTCATATTTATGTGCCGGAAGTAATCCTTTGACACAGTGTTCTGCAAATAAGATGAGTTACTATTGGCCATCAGTAAACACATCTAATGATGACAGCGCTTGATTGGTGAATCACTGAGGGGAGGACCTTCAGGATGTTATAAAAGGAGCCTCCGCTTAGTGAGGTGTGGTATAGCTCTACATGTAAATCAGGGGTCTCAAACTCCCGCCGCAAATGGCCCACGGAACGAAAGTTTGTGGCCCGCAACGGGTATGTGTAATTTGTATTGCCCGACGCCCGGGACATGCAGTTCTGGGTGTCGGGTAAGTAACTTCTTCAGGCATTTAGCCCTGCTTCGAGCAAGCAGCGCTAAATGCTGGAAGGCTTCACTTACCCCGCCCTCCTCCTCCTGGTCTCCGGTTGGCCGGCCAGCCCGAGTCTGATGAGGGAAGTCGCGCATGTGACGTCCCTCCGCAGACCCGCACAGGAGAATGTCAGTGATGTCACTCGTCAGGCCGCCGCCGGAGAGGAGGAGTGCAGCGCAGGACAGGTAAATGTGTCTATGTCTGTGTGCATGTGTGGGTGTCTGTCTGTCTGTGTGTGCGAGAGTCGGGGGGGGGGGCAACGACGACAATGCTACCTAATGTGGGGAACCTGCTTCTACCTAATGTGGGGAACCTGCTACTACCTTATGTGGGGAACCTGCTACTACCTTATGTGGGGAAACTGCTACTACCTAATGTGGGGAACCTGCTACTACCTAATGTGGGGAACCTGCTTCTAACTAATGTAGGGAACCTGCAACTACGTAATGTGGGGAACCTGCTACTACCTACCTAATGTGGGGAACCTGCTACTACCTAATGTGGGGAACATGCTACTACCTAATGTGGGGAACCTGCTTCTACCTAATGTGGGGAACCTGCTACTACCCAATGTGGGGAACCTGCTACTACCTAATGTAGGGAACCTGCTACTACCTAATGTGGGGAACCTGCTTCTACCTAATGTGGGGAACCTGCTACTACCCAATGTGGGGAACCTGCTACTACCTAATGTAGGGAACCTGCTACTACCTAATGTGGGGAACCTGCTTCTACCTAATGTGAAGAACCTGCTTCTACCTAATGTGGGGAACCTGCTTCTACCTAATGTGGGGAACCTGCTACTACCTAATGTGGGGAACCTGCTTCTACCTAATGTGGGGAACCTGCTACTACCTAATGTGGGGAACCTGCTTCTACCTAATGTGGGGAACCTGCTTCTACCTAATGTGGGGAACCTGCTTCTACCTAATGTGGGGAACCTGCTTCTACCTAATGTGGGGAACCTGCTTCTACCTAATGTTGGAAACCTGCTTCTACCTAATGTGGGGAACCTGCTTCTACCTAATGTGGGGAACCGGCTTCTACCTAATGTGGGGAACCTGCTACTACCTAATGTGGGGAACCTGCTACTACCTAATGTGGGGAACCTGCTTCTACCTAATGTGGGGAACCTGCTTCTACCTAATGTGGGGAACCTGCTTCTACCTAATGTGGGGAACCTGCTACTACCTAATGTGGGGAACCTGCTACTACCTAATGTGGGGAGCCTGCTACTACCTAATGTGGAGAGCCTGCTTCTACCTAATGTGGGGAACCTGCTTCTACCTAATGTGGGGAACCTGCTTCTACCTAATGTGGGGAAACTGCTACTACCTAATGTGGGGAACCTGCTACTACCTAATGTGGGGAACCTGCTTCTAACTAATGTAGGGAACCTGCAACTACGTAATGTGGGGAACCTGCTACTACCTACCTAATGTGGGGAACCTGCTACTACCTAATGTGGGGAACCTGCTACTACCTAATGTGGGGAACCTGCTTCTACCTAATGTGGGGAACCTGCTACTACCCAATGTGGGGAACCTGCTACTACCTAATGTAGGGAACCTGCTACTACCTAATGTGGGGAACCTGCTTCTACCTAATGTGAAGAACCTGCTTCTACCTAATGTGGGGAACCTGCTACTACCTAATGTGGGGAACCTGCTACTACCTAATGTAGGGAACCTGCTTCTACCTAATGTGGGGAACCTGCTTCTACCTAATGTGGGGAACCTGCTTCTACCTAATGTGGGGAACCTGCTACTACCTAATGTTGGGAACCTGCTTCTACCTAATGTGGGGAACCTGCTTCTACCTAATGTGGGGAACCGGCTTCTACCTAATGTGGGGAACCTGCTACTACCTAATGTGGGGAACCTGCTACTACCTAATGTGGGGAACCTGCTTCTACCTAATGTGGGGAACCTGCTTCTACCTAATGTGGGGAACCTGCTTCTACCTAATGTGGGGAACCTGCTACTACCTAATGTGGGGAACCTGCTACTACCTAATGTGGGGAGCCTGCTACTACCTAATGTGGGGAGCCTGCTTCTACCTAATGTGGGGAACCTGCTTCTACCTAATGTGGGGAACCTGCTTCTACCTAATGTGGGGAACCTGCTACTACCTAATGCGGGGAACCTGCTACTACCTACCTAATGTGGGGAAACTGCTACTACCTACCTAATGTGGGGAACCTGTTGCCTATCTAATGTGGGGAACCTGCTGCGTACCTAATGTGGGGAACCCCCAGAAGTAGCACCCCCATCATCCGTCAGCTCATGCTATTACTACACGGGGGTAGGAGGAATGGGGGGGGGTTGCTGGTGGATGATGAGGGGCGCATGATGGGGGCATTACATGTAAGGGGCGCACGATTGGGTCATTATATGTAAGGGGCGCATGATAGAGGCATTATATGTAAGGGACGCATGCGGCCCAGCCTCACCCAGCTGCTACCTCCAGTGGCCCCCAAATAATTTGAGTTTGCGCTCCCAGATGTAAATTTTAAAACTATATATTTTTTTTACATTTAAAAAAAATATATATTTAGGGTCTATTTACATGCAGGATTTGAAGCTGTGTTTAGTCAATTAGTTTACATTGGAATCTGCAGCTTCAAATACTGAGCATCAAATATACGCAGGATACTGTACGTGTGAATACACCTAATATGCAAACATATGTGATCCTATACAAAGGTATACCATGAAAAAGAAAAACAGATAAAAACATGTGCAATGTGTTGGTACAGATGTGAACTTACCCTTAGATGTTGAGGTCACTTTTTATTTTTTGTATACTAGGCTGTACAAGGGCTCATTTTTTGTGCTGTGATCTTTACTTTTTATCAGTGCTATTTTTGTTTAGATGGGACTTTTTATTTTTTATTCTAATCATTTTTTATATATGATGGGACTAAAAATCAGCAATTCTAGCATTTGATATATTTGTTTACCTTTACGTTTCCTCGTGCAGGATCATAAACATTATACTTTAATAGTTCAAACATTTCTGCATGCTGTGATTCCAAATAAACTTTTCCTTTTTTGGGGGTGATTAACCCCTTAACGACGCAGGACGTATATTTACGTCCTGCGCCGGCTCCCGCGGTATGAAGCGGGATCGCGCCGCAATCCCGCATCATATTGCGTCGGTCCCGGCACTCATCAACGGCCGGGACCCGCGGCTAATACCACACATCGCCGATCGCGGCGATGTGCGGTATTAACCCTTTAGAAGCGGCGGTCAAAGCTGACCGCCGCTTCTAAAGTGAAAGTGAAAGTGACCCGGCTGCTCAGTCGTGCTGTTCGGGACCGCCGCGGTGAAATCGCGGCGTCCCAAACAGCTGACCGGACACCGGGAGGTCCCTTACCTGCCTCCTCGGTGTCCGATCGGCGAATGACTGCTCGGTGCCTGAGATCCAGGAAGGAGCAGTCAAGCGGCGATAACACTGATCACAGGCGTGTTAATACACGCCTGTGATCAGGATGAGAGATCAGTGTGTGCAGTGTTATAGGTCTCTATGGGACCTATAACACTGCAAAAAAATTTTTTTTTAAAGTGTTAATAAAGTTCATTTAACCCCTTCCCTAATAAAAGTTTGAATCACCCCCCTTTTCCCATAAAAAAAATAAAACAGTGTAAAAAAAAAAAAAATTAACATATGTGGTATCGCCGCGTGCGTAAATGTCTGAACTATAAAAGTATATCATTACTTAAACCGCACAGTCAATGACGTACGCGCCAAAAAATTCCAAAGTCCAAAAAAGCGTATTTTGGTCTAAAAAATTAATAAAAAGTGATCAAAAAGTCTGATCAAAACAAAAATCATACCAATAAAAACTTCAGATCACGGCGCAAAAAATGAGTCCTCATACCGCCCTGTACGTGGAAAAATAAAAAAGTTATAGGGGTCAGAAGATGACATTTTTAAACGTATAAATTTTCCTGCATGTAGTTATGATTTTTTCCAGAAGTGCGACAAAATCAAACCTATATAAGTAGGGTATCATTTTAACCGTATGGACCTACAGAATAATTATAAGGTGTAATTTTTAGCGAAATATGCACTGCGTAGAAACGGAAGCCCCCAAAATTTACAAAATGGCGTTTTTTTTTCGATTTTGTCGCACAATGATTTTTTTTTCCGTTTCGCCGTGCATTTTTGGGTAAAATTACTAATGTCACTGCAAAGTTGAATTGGCGACGCAAAAAATAAGCCATAATATGGATTTTTAGGTGGAAAATTGAAAGGTTTATGATTTTTAAAAGGTGCGGAAAAAACGAAAGTGCAGAAACGGAAAAACCCTGAGTCCTTAAGGGGTTAAAAATATAAGGAGAGGGGCTTTATATGTTTTGTTTCTTTTTAAACATTTTTATGATTTATTTTACACCTTTTTAGTCCACTGTGGCAGTGTGGCAAGGAAAGGGTGTATTTCCTTGGCTCACTCTGCTGAAGCTCTCACCTGCTTCTTAAGTAATGAGGCAGGAGGGAAGGGAGGTGTGTATATGAGATGGAGACTCAGTCTAATGTGGGCTCTTCCTAGGAGACAGCATGTGGGCTGTAGGGAAGAGACAGAGCCTGCTGAGGAGTACACAGCCCGAGCTATGAGTGGCTCAAAGAGAGTGACATGAATTGTGAGTAGAAGGTTGCAGGGGACATATGTTTAACCGGCTGAGGGAAGCTCAGCGGTTGTTAGTCAGGACAAGCTGATGTGTTTAGTTAGTGACCGGATGGTCTAAGATTTTGTTTTGTTCATGCTTTTTTGTTTATTTCTTTCCCTGCAGCCTGTCTAATAAAACTGGCAAGGTGCCAGATTTGCATTATAAGCGTTTGTTTGCTGGTTTATTGAGGAGATACGCATCCTGTGGCGTGGTCCAAGACGATCCCAGAGCTAATCCCCAAGATGGATCGTCACACCGCATAAGGAACTTTTATATGCAATCTTTCGATTGCATGTACTGTTCTGTACTGTGTGTACATGTACTGATCAGTATTATCAGCAATCTGCTTGTAAAGCAGACTGAACAAAAAGACCGGCGATCCTAAAGAATTGAGGTTGGTTAGAGACCTTCAGTTGCCATTTTAACCCATTGGACCCCCAAGATTGCTCTGCGGGGGTCTGTTGAGCCCCACCAACCTACCGGCAACTGTCATTTTCTTTATAGATGCTGGGATCTGCATTCTTATAAACGGTTATTGGCGAACTTCAGCATGATCGCTACAGTCTGCTATTAGTGCTGAACAGGGGTCAAGTCCTGGAAAAAAAATTGAGGGAACTCATACAAGATCTCCACTTAAGGGCTGGTCCTGCAGGACTCCTGCTAAGCAGGGCTCCTGCTGAGAAAAAAAGTGCAGGAACTCAGTTCCCATGCATTCCTGTAGGACTTGAGCCCTGTTACTGATAGCTGCCAATACTTACCTGCTATGAAGTGAGCACAGCTCCTGCACTTGCTTCATATACAGTAAGCACCAGTGTAGACATGTACTTCCTGTGTTGTCTAGGGGTTAAAGAAGAGCTCCAGACAAGATTAACTTATCCCCTATCCAAAAGATAGAAGATAAGTAGCTGATCGTGAGGGGTCCGACCGCTGGGACCCCCAGCGATCTCCGGAATGGGAACTCGGCTCTCTCAGTAATGGCATGCCCTTCATTCATTTCTATGTGGGTGCCAATGATGCCCGAGAGCTGTCCTTGGGTCTCTTCGGTGCTCCTGTGGTGTCCCAGTACTGGACCTGGTCCTGTACCTTAGTCGTGGGTCCCCATAGTCAGAGTTCCTCCGTGCTGATAGGGCTCTCTTAGTGGATTAACCTCTAGTCGCCTCCTAATGTCATTAAAACTGTATATATTTAATATATTTTATTATAGTGTAATTAATGTACAGGACATTAGGTCAGTGGCGTACCAAGGGGGGGGGGGGGGGGCGGCCAGCCCTGGGTGCCACTCACAAGGGGGGGTGCCAGGGGCGGACCGACCCGCTGCCGCCACTACTGAAGATCTGGGACACTCGTCCCAAATCCCCAGCAGACAGCGCTATCTTCTCCTGTATGCGCGATACACGCACATACAGGAGAAGGCGTCCCCTCTGTGTGAGCCGCATCTGCAGCTACACAGAGGAGACGTGACCTCTGCCCCCACGCAGCACGCAGTACAGGCACCGGTGACGTCACTCATCGGCGCCTGTACTGTGGAGGGGAGAAGATCCGGGCCCCTGCTGAGGAGATCGCTGCGTGGGATATCAGGTGAGCATCCTTTTTGATTTATTTTTTAACCCTGCATATACCTAAGGAGGGGGGGTGTAGGTCTGCTTATACCTATGGGGGAGGAGGGGGGGGTGTAGGTCTGCATATATCTATGGGGAAGGAAGGATGGGGGATTTGGGTTTGCATATACCTATGGGGAAGGGAGGGAGGGGTGTAGGTCTGCATATTCCTATGGGGAAGGGAGGGAGGGGGGTGTAGGTCTGCATATAACTATGGGGAAGGGAGGGAGGGGGGTGTAGCTCTGCATATACCTATGGGGAAGGGAGGGAGGGGGTGTAGCTCTGCATATACCTATGGGGAAGGGAGGGAGGGGGGTGTAGCTCTGCATATACCTATAGGGAAGGGAGGGAGGGGGGGTGTAGCTCTGCATATACCTATGGGGAAGGGAGGGAGGGGGGTGTAGCTCTGCATATACCTATGGGGAAGGGAGGGAGGGGGGTGTAGCTCTGCATATACCTATGGGGAAGGGATGGAGGCGGGGTGTAGCTCTGCATATACCTATGAGGAAGGGAGGGAGGGGGGGTGTAGCTCTGCATATACCTATGGGGAAGGGAGGGAGGGGGGGGTGTAGCTCTGCATATACCTATGGGGAAGGGAGGGAGGGGGGTGTAGCTCTGCATATACCTATGGGGAAGGGAGGGAGGGGGGTGTAGCTCTGCATATTCCTATGGGAAAGAGGGGTGTGTAACTTTGCATATTCCTATGGGAAAGGGGGGGGTGTAACTGCATATTCCTATGGGAAAGAGGGGGATGTAACTCTGCATATGCCTATGGGAAAGAGGGGGGGTGTAACTCTGCATATGCCTATGGGAAAGAGGGGGGGTGTAACTCTGCATATGCCTATGGGAAAGGGAGGGAGGGGGTGTAGCTCTGCATATACCTATGGGGAAGGGAGGGAGGGGGGTGTAGCTCTGCATATACCTATGAGGAAGGAAGGGAGGGGGGGTGTAGCTCTGCATATACCTATGGGGAAGGGAGGGAGGGGGTGTAGCTCTGCATATACCTATGGGGAAGGGAGGGAGGGGGGTGTAGCTCTGCATATACCTATGGGGAAGGGAGGGAGGGGGTGTAGCTCTGCATATTCCTATGGGAAAGAGGGGTGTGTAACTTTGCATATTCCTATGGGAAAGGGGGGGTGTAACTGCATATTCCTATGGGAAAGAGGGGGATGTAACTCTGCATATGCCTATGGGAAAGAGGGGGGGTGTAACTCTGCATATGCCTGTGGGAAAGAGGGTGGGTGTAACTCTGCATATGCCTATGGGAAAGAGGGGGGGGGTGTAACTCTGTATATTCCAATGGGAAAGAGGGGGGTGTAACTCTGCATATGCCTATGGGAAAGAGGGGGGGGGGTGTAACTGCATATGCCTATGGGAAAGTGGGGAAGAGGGGGGGTGTAACTGCATATACCTATGGGAAAGAGGGGGGTATAACTCTGCATATACCTGTGGGAAAGAGGGGGGGGGTAGCTCTGCATATACCTGTGGGAAAGAGGAGTGTGTAACTGCATATACCTATGAGAAAGAGGGGGGGTGTAACTCTGAATATACCTATGGGAAAGAGGGGGTTAACTGGCTACCTACCTACCTGCCCTTTTACTGTGCAGGACACAAAGGAGGGCATCATTACAGTTTGTGGGCCTATAGATGGAAAGATTGTGTAGAGGAGGGGAGGGCTCTGAAAAAATGCAGAGTCTGACATGTTTTTCCCTCAGATGTTAAGAGATCCACATGGCGGTCTTATCCGGACGAAGAAGAAAAGGAAAGAAGACGCCGCTGATCAGAAAAGACGTAATTGTGAGTCCCAAAATGTAACTGTAATCACTTATATGGTATATACATATATGGTTTTATTCAGTACAATATGGCGGTATATATTTACTCCTTGTATACCAGTATTATTGGTCATGGAAATTTACCTACATTAAAGTGCTTCTTACATATATAAATTTTTGTTTATTGTGTGTGGGATTTGGGTGGAATAGGAGTGTGGCAGAAGATTGACGAGCTACAGAGACTAGCAGGGGCCCTTGCCTTTTTTTTTTGGTCCAGGGGCCCTGATTGTTGTCATCCCCTGGGGGGAGGGGAGGGAGGGGGTGTAATTAAGGGGGGGGGAGGAAGGGTGTAATTAAGGGGGGAGTGGTGTAATTAAGGGGGAGGGAGGGGGTGTAATTAAGGTGTGTGTGTGTGGGGGGGGGGGGGGCCAAACAAAGTGTCTGCCCCGGGTGCCAAATGCTCTGGGTACGCCCCTGCCTTAGGTCATGTGATATTTAATAATTCTGTTATGCTAAGGTTAAGGACCTTTAGGTCATGTGATAGGTCATGTGATGTGCCATAATGCTTTGTACTAGGACTGACAGGTTTGGGGAACCAGTAAGCTTTGATCCTGCCCCTTCTGTATATAAGGTCGCTGTATCCAATAATCTCTTTCTTAGTTCCGGACTACCAGACTGAGCAGATCTGTTATCGCAGTGACAAGACAATCTAGGCCTGAAGCCTTCCACTTCAGCCGCATGCTAAACCGTGAGTTAATCCAACTCCATCCTACCAAATCCTACGTGACTACTGAACCTAAACATACCCCTAAATTCAGTGGAACAGCATACAAAAGGAATCAAAGCTTATTTCCTACAAAGTCCCAGCCAACCTGTGAGCAGCCTAAATCCCGGTCCTCTTGTAAAGACTGTTGTTAATTGCATCCTGCATAAAATCTGCAGTAAAGTTATTTCAAATTTATTACAATTCCGGCTGTGGATAATCCTTTATTCCTCCCTATTGCTCTTGGGACGGTAGGACATATAGATACAGAGGGAGCCCCCACCCTGGCATCACGACAATCAAGAGTTAATCCTATACCCAGCAACGCTACATTGCAACACCCCTGTTCAACCCTTCACCCCCCAAGCTACCACAATCCTATAAAAATTAATGAAGGGTATGCCCTCTACCGGACACGCTCCTCTCTGAGAGCCGGCGTCCCATTTCAGAGATCGCTGTGGGTCCCAGTGGTCGGACCCCATGCGATTAGTTACCTGTTGATAGGGGATAAGTCAGTTATGGCTGGAGTTCTCCTTTAAAGTGAGCCTTTCACATTGAAAATGCATTACAATCTAAAGACATCATAGAGTAGGAGGAGCTGAGCAATTTAAGATATATATATATATATATATATATATATATATATATATATATCATTTTATGGGAATTTTTCTTATTTATTCATGTAAATCTCTACTCCAGTGTTTCCCAAGTAGTGTGCCTTCAGCTGTTGCAAAACTGCAACTCCCACTATGCCCAGAGAGCCAAAGGCTGTCCGGGAATGCTGGGAATTGTAGTTTAGCAACAGATGAAGGAGCACTGCTTGGGAAACATTGCTCTACTCCAGTGTTTCCCAAATAGGGTGCCTCCAGCTGTTGCAAAACTACAACTCCCAGCATGCCCGGACAGCCAAAGGATGTCCGGGCATGCTGGGAGTTGTAGTTTTGCAACAGCTGGGGGCACCCTGGTTGGGAAACACTGCTCTACTCATTTTGGGCTAAGTAAAGTGGGCTGTCCTAATCATGGAATGCAGTCTGTGCAATAGAGCTGTCAGTTAGTTATAAGGACCGCCCACTTGACTACTTGGCCCAAAATTTACATACAAACTATCCTGGAGCCTTTCCAATAAAACTATATATATATATATATATATATATATATATATATATATATATATATATATATATATATATATAATCAATTTAGTAAGATCGGAATTCATTTTTAATATGACAGGTTCCCTGGAAGCTACACGCTTGTTATTATGACAAATATGGTGACACTATACAGAGTCTCAGGAAAGTCATGACATCCCACGGAACCATTTTCACCCACGCAAGGGAAAGTGATCAGAGCGAGAGCCGCGTCACTAGGCGCATTAATCTCCCCGGACCTGTCAATCACCGCCTATCCCGCCCAGTTCACATTCAGTAGCCTCTGGCCTATATGCGATGCAGGGAGGGGTGACGTCACTGAGCGGGGCGTGGTCACAGGGGTGTTTGCGGGACAAGGTGGGAGTGACCGGTGCCAGGGGCGGAGGAATACCCTCAGAGGGAGGGATGGTGACGCGGCTCGGACGGAGAAGGGGGGGGAATGAAAAAGTTAGAATAGAAGAGAAATATAGGCAGAGTGAGGGGAGAAGTGCGGGCAATGAGCGGCAGGTAGAGGTGTGACCCCACCGGAGGAGCACGCAGGCCCACACTTTCTTAGCTTACATCCTATTCTATAGGGGGGCTGCCATGTCCTCCATCCTGCCCTTCACTCCCCCAATTGTCAAGAGACTTCTGGGCTGGAAGAAGGGAGAGCAGAATGGCCAGGAGGAGAAGTGGAGCGAGAAGGCGGTGAAGAGCCTAGTGAAGAAGCTGAAGAAGACCGGCCAGCTGGACGAGCTGGAGAAAGCCCTGGCAACCCAGAGCATCAGCACCAAGTGCATCACCATCCCCAGGTGAGGGCTGTGCCAACTCCTCCTGGATAGTAGAGGGGGAGCCCAGCAGTGTGCCCTGCAGCTTATCATAGGGCTGAGGAGGAGCTGTCAATGGGGCATGTCAGTGCAGGGCACCCCAACTGCTGTACATATAGGGGGCAGGTCATCACTGGACACCCCCAACTGCTGTACATATAGGGGGCAGGTCATTACTGGGCACTGGACACCCCCAACTGCTGTACATATAGGGGGCAGGTCATCACTGGACACCCCCAACTGCTGTACATATAGGGGGCAGGTCATTACTGGGCACTGGACACCCCCAACTGCTGTACATATAGGGGGCAGGTCATCACTGGGCACCTCAACTGCTGTACATATAGGGGGCAGGTCATCACTGGACACCCCCAACTGCTGTACATATAGGGGACAGGTCATCACTGGACACCCCAACTGCTGTACATATAGGGGGCAGGGCACCCTGGACACCCCAACTGCTGTACATATAGGGGGCAGGGCATCACTGGGCACCCCAACTGCTGTACATATAGGGGACACGTCATCACTGGACACCCCAACTGCTGTACATATAGGGGGCAGGTCATCTCTGGGCACTGGACACCCCAACTGCTGTACATATAGGGGGCAGGTCATCATTGGACACCCCCAACTGCTGTACATATAGGGGGCAGGTCATCACTGGGCACACTGCACCCTTATCTGCTGCACATATAGGGGGCAGGTCATCACTGGGCACACTGCACCCTTATCTGCTGCACATATAGGGGGCAGGTCATCACTGGGCACACTGCACCCTCATCTGATGTACATATAGGGGGCAGGTCATCTCTGGGCACACTGCACCCTCATCTGATGTACATATAGGGGGCAGGTCATCTCTGGGCACACTGCACCCTTATCTGCTGCACATATAGGGGCAGGCCATCACTGGGCACACTGCACCCTCATCTGATGTACATATAGGGGGCAGGTCATCTCTGGGCACCATGCACCCTCATCTGATGTACATATAGGGGGCAGGTCATCACTGGGCACCCCCAACTGCTGTACATATAGGGGGCAGGTCATCACTGGGCACCCTGCACCCTCATCTGCTGTACATATAGGGGGCAGGTCATCACTGGGCACACTGCACTCCCATCTGCTGTACATATCCAGGGACATGTTATCACTGGGCACCCTGCACCCCTATCTGCTGTATTTATAGGGGACAGGTCATCACTGCCTGTATTCCTCTATGCCACGGCACTCCAACTTGTGGCTTTCTATTTTTTTTTTTATATATAACTATAACTCCCAGCATGCCCAGACAGCCTGTGCTGGGAGTTATAGTTTCACAAGAGCTATAGAATCATAAGTTAGAGAGCACTGCTCTATAGCGCTGTTAGTGTTACATAATATATACATATTAGTCCGGTAGTCATCCTCCTCTCCCAAGACTTTATAAATTCTATTCATGTATATGACAGTGGTCTTCAAACTGTGAACCTCCAGATGTTGCAAAACTACAACTCCCAGCAAACCCGGCAGTTCAGTCTGAGTAGATTGATATATAGTTTTATGGAAAAGGTCCCGGGATATTTTGTCATTTATTCATGTAAATCTCTGCTTATTCTGGGATAAGTAGTCAAGTGGGCGGTCCTAATGACTCATTAATAGCTCTATTATTGCCCAGACAGCTGTCAGTCAGGGATTAGGACCGCCCACTTGACTACTTAGCCCAGAATGAGTAGAGCAATGTTTCCCAAGCAAGTATGCCTTATGCTGTTGCAAAACCACAACTACTAGTTCTGGGAAAAGCTGGGTGAGACTACTGTATTCTACCCATATCATTGACAATAGGCCTCCTGTATACCTTGTGTTATACCATTCCTAGTGGCTCTATGTCAATGTGGCTTACCAGCTGTTGTAACACTACAACTCCCAGAATTCCCGGCCAGCTGCAAGTTGCGGTTTATCAACTGCTGGAAAGCCACAAGTTTGAGATCACAGCTCTATACAATAGGTCATGTTAGTGACATGCTGGGAGTTGTGGTTTTACAACAGCTGGAGAGCCACAGGTTAAAAAATCACAGCCTTATACAGTAGGTTATGTTAGCCACATGCTGTCAGGACAGCGTTTCCCAACCAGGGTGCCTCCAGCTCTTGCAAAACTACAACTCCCAGTATGCTTGGACAGCCAACAGCTGTTTGGATGTGCAGGGAATTATAGTTTTGTAAGATCTGGAGGTCCACAGTTTGGAGACCACTGATTTATTGTATAGAGTTAAATTGGAAAATACAGGTATGAGAGAGAACCATCCATGTAAAGCAGCGTTTGACTTGGGCATGCTGGAAGTTGTAGTTTTGCAACAGCTGGAGACACATTGTTTGGAAAACACTGATGTAAGATTGAAACCTCACCTGTCTTGTACTATGCGGTTGCAATATAAGGGTATGTTCACACTCAGGAATTGGAGAGGAATTTCCACGAGTAATTACCGCTCGCTTATTCCTCTCCAATTCATTCAGCAGAGCCAAACCCCATTGATTTTAAATTGAATTCTGCTCCTCAGTTCACACTGAGGAATTTCTGCATGCAAAATTCCGACGCGAAATTTCGTTCCGCATGAGGAATGAACATGTTCGTTCTTCATGCAGAATCCGCGTGTAAATCCCCATAGACCGCAATGTTATTTATTTATTTTTTTCTGCCAAATGCATTTTCGAGCTTTGCGCAGAATTTGAAAAAGAAAAAAAAAAAAAAAAAAAAAAAAAAGGTAAATTCTAATTGGTGGCTGTCTTCCAGCAAAAAAAAATAAATAAATAAAAAAGTTTCCTCCTACATTCCGCATGGAAAATCTGCGAGGAATTCCGTGTCAATTCTGCGCAATTTCCGTGTGAATTCTTCACAAATTCTGCACGAAAAAACCCCGAATTTCTGTGGCAGAATTTTTAAGTGAGAATTCTTCGCCATTTCCTCAGTGTGAACATACAAGAAGAATTCACGTCACTTGGATGCTGGACCATTTTCTTATCTAAACCTATTGCAGTGTTTCCCAACCAGAGTGCCTTCAGCTGTTGCAAAACTACAACTCCCAGCATGCCCGGACAGCCAAAGGCTGTCCGGGCATGCTGGGAGTTGTAGTTTTGCAACAGCTGGAGGCACCCTGGTTGGGAAACCCTGACCGATTGTATAGAACTGCGATCTCTGTGTCTCTCCATCTGTTACAAAACTACAACTCCCTGCATCCCTGGACAGATTTTGTATGTCAAGGCATGCTGGGAATTGTAGTTTTGCAACAGCTGGAGACACTTTGGTTGGGACACTGCTCTAAGTTTAAAGAGGTCTTTCCTAGTGACAGATAGGCAACGTGTCTCTATGGATTAGATATGTACATGTATGTCTATCAAATATCTGCAGAGAACTTATGAAAGTTGGCAGATTTTATACCGATATGCACTTAAAGGGGTATTCCAGGCAAAAACTTGTTTTTATATATCAACTGGCTCCGGAAAGTTAAACAGATTTGTAAATTACTTCTATTAAAAAATCTTAATCCTTCCAATAGTTATTAGCTTCTGAAGTTTTCTGTGTAACTGCTCAATGATGATGTCACGTCACGGGAGCTGTGCATGATGGGAGAATATCCCCATAGGAGCTGGACAGCTCCCGGGATGTGAGTCATCAGAAAGCAGTTAGACAGAAAACAGCAACTCAACTTCAGAAGCTAATAACTATTGGAAGGATTAAGATTTTTTAATAGAAGTAATTTACAAATCTTTTAAACTTCCGGAGCCAGTTTTTGCCTGGAATACCCCTTTAAAAAAAATAAAAATAAATAAATATATATATAATTATATATGTCATGTTCTGTGGATACAATGAAAGCAATGGCCAGTATATGATATCCAGAAGAGTTTTACATTCTACAGCCAATAACCCAGATCTTTGTTAGTAAGCTTCTTTGTTATTGTGACCGTACATATTGTATTCATTTCCAAGTGGCATCTGACCCAAGGTGTCCTCTCCTTGGATTCTGGCGTTCTGCATTATTTGTTTGCGAAAGGCGCATAATCTGCATTTTACAGAAGTGAGCAAGGAGCGCATGTGAGTACATGCATGGGGCCGGACAGGAGGGGGGGGGGGGGGGCAGGCCGGCGCAGGGCTGAGAATAGTACAGTTGTAAAGCTGGATTTTAGCCATTCTTCACTGAAGGTATAATCCAATTGAAGGAATTTCTTGTCTCTAAATACACAAACCCCCAGTAGTTATGTCATCTGTTTTAGATAGTGTTCTTTTTTTGTTTTTTCTAGGACACAAATCGCCTAATACGGCTGCCATCTAAGCAGTAATGGGTAGGAAACTGGCACGAATCCTTTAAAAAAAAAAAAGTGGCACACTTTGTCTTTGCTCAGGATGTTTCCTGAGACTGGAAAGTGTGAGTGAAATACTCCTGTTAGACAAACATAACGGTAGGGCAGATTAGCATTTCCATCATTTCCTGAACCTAGAAAGCGAGGGCTCGTTATTATTTTATTAATAAAAGGGCCGTCCCCGAAAGTCCTGAAGGGGGGGCCGTCCCCGGGAGTCCGGAAGGGGGGGCCGTCCCCGGGAGTCCGGAAGGGGGGGGCCGTCCCCGGGAGTCCGGAAGGGGGGGCCGTCCCCGGGAGTCCGGAAGGGGGGGCCGTCCCCGGGAGTCCGGAAGGGGGGGCCGTCCCCGGGAGTCCGGAAGGGGGGGCCGTCCCCGGGAGTCCTGAAGGGGGGGCCGTCCCCGGGAGTCCTGAAGGGGGGGGGCCGTCCCCGGGAGTCCTGAAGGGGGGGGGGCCGTCCCCGGGAGTCCTGAAGGGGGGGGCCGTCCCCGGGAGTCCTGAAGGGGGGGGCCGTCCCCGGGAGTCCTGAAGGGGGGGGCCGTCCCCGGGAGTCCTGAAGGGGGGGGCCGTCCCCGGGAGTCCTGAAGGGGGGGGCCGTCCCCGGGAGTCCTGAAGGGGGGGGCCGTCCCCGGGAGTCCTGAAGGGGGCCCTCCCCGAGAGTCCTGAAGGGGGGCCGTCCCTGGGAGTCCTGAAGGTGTCCACATGTGTGCCTGGGGTCAGATCTGACCAGGGGCCTCATCTGTAGGAAATCTGTAGGAAATTTGTATGTTGTCCATATGTTTGTGTTGGTTTTTATCCCACAATACAGAACACCGTGAATGTGATATGTTAACTTCCTGTGAAAATAGTCTTAGGCTCCTTTCACACTGAGTATTCATCCGTTATTATACATCCATTTTCTGTGTAATAACGGATGAAATAACGGGTGCTAATGGCTGAATAATGTTAAAATAATGGGCATATTCATCCATTAAGACCCGTTCTAACATCCGTCATGTGCGGCCGTTATAACACCTCTGCCTACAGACTCCCACAGCCAGGACTACTACTACTCCCATCTTGGAACAGACTTGTTTCCATGATGGGATTAGTGTTTCCCCGGCTGCAGGAGTCTGCCGGTGGCTGGGGAGGCTACATTAGTGTTTGTACTACCACCCCCATCATGGAACAGACTCTACAGGGGCTGAGGGATTGATCGCACCGTGTCTCACTTCTGGGACCCAATGCCATTAGAAGTTATTAAACAGGGGAATAGGCGGCATGCTCCACTCCCCTGCGATGTACGATGTATTTTACTTTCATTTCTAATTAATGGCCCGGTATGGAGGAGCCATTCAGGGCTCCCGGCGGGGTTTTTAAACTTTAGTGCGTCCTCTTAAGTATATTCATTTTATTCCCCCCATGTGTATATGTATGATGCCCCCCTGCCTGCTGCCCAGGCATCTTCTCTTTTTCTAGCGCTGTCACAGCTGTATATAGATGCGCTGTGGGGGTCAGACATATATTCATATGTCTGGCCCCCACAGTGCTTCTATAATCATATGCCTTTGCAGCACTATGAATGAAAAGTATTCTTTCAGCCGGCCCGATGCGCTGCTAATAGAATACTTTTCATTCATAGTGCTGCTGGGGGCTTATGATAGTGCTGTGGGGGGGGGGGGGGGGTATATATACAGATGCGCTGCGGGGGGCAATACCTATATAAATGCACTGTGGGGGGGGGGGGGGGGGTGAATATATATACACATGCGCAGCAGGGGACAATATATATAGAAGCGCTGCAGGGGCCAGACATATTACCCTCCAGCGATTCTATGTTAAAAATGTTAAAAATAACGGCCGTTAATTTACCCGTTTCTTGTGACGGAAGAAAAATTAGTGCATGTTCTGTTTTTTTCTTCTGTCACAAATAACGTCCGTTATCCATGACGGGCTATAACAGGTCATAATGGATAATCAAAAAATCCCATAGACTTTAATGGGATTTTGTAACGGACATTTAACATCCATTTTTAAGGTAACGGAAGTTTATAACTGGTCTTTTAACCAAACAACTTTATAGAGTGAAAGGGGCCTTAGTGTTTATGTGTGAGAGGTTTATCTGTACAGTGATATTGAATATGGAATATTGATATGGAATATTTACCATGTGCTACAGTATCACTACTTTCTTCTAACCCTTAGCAAGGATGCTATAAGCTGCAGGAAGACATAAGTCTGGTTGCTTTTTGGTCTTAGAAGGTTTGCTTATCTTTCCTAGTGTTTTTTTTTTTTTTTTTTTTTTTTTTTTTTAAGAAAGGTGCTGTGTGCATGTGTGTGTGTATATGTATATGTATATATATATATATATATATATATATACATATATATATACATATATATATATATATATATATATATATATATATATATATATATATTTTTTTTTAACTAGTAAAGGAATTTGAGAGGCTACTAGACACTCCTGACAGCCACTTATCCCCATGCAAAACAAAAGATCAGGTATGTCAAAATCCAACATGCTCGGTCTTCATCAGCCCTGATCATCTGTTGCAGTAATCTCTAACCTGTAGCTCTCCAGCTGTTGCAAAACTATAACTCCCATCATGCCCTGGTAGCCATATCATTTTGCAAAAGCTAGCAACAAGGTCACATGTGTGGAAGACTAGAATACAGATAAGTGCTGGAGTTTGCAGTTAAAGGGGTACTCCAGAGGAAAAAATGTTTTCTGATCAGAAAATTATATAGATTTGTAAATTATGTCTATCTAAAATCTTAATCCTTCCAATACTTATCGACTGCTGTATGCTCCAGAGGAAGTTGTGTCGTTGTTTCCTGTACGACCGCAGTGCTCTCTGCTGCCACCTCTGTCCATGTCAGGAACTGTCCAGAGCAGGAGAAGATCCCCATAGCAAACCCCTTCTGCTCCGGACAGAGGTAGCAGCAGAGAGCACTGTGATCAGACTGGAAAGAACTACACAAACTTCCTGTAGTATACAGCAGCTGATAAGTACTGGAAGCATTAAGATTTTTAAAAAGAAGTAATTCACAAATCTGTATAAATTTCTGGCACCAGTTGTTGTTTTTTTTTTTTGTTTTTTTTGTTTTTTCCTTCGGAGTAACCTTAAGTGACACTTTTTTTTTTTACAATAGTCACTGAAATATCTACTTTCTCTTTTCATTGTGGTCCAGTTATTCATGCGTATGACTTTACATTAATGGAATTAATCGAAGAGAAATCAAGTTACCTCAGACCACATTTCCATGTGTCTGGTTGCACTCACTATGACTGTAAATTAGGGCAAAGTTCTCCAACATCGTGGCGCCTTATACCAGCCTCATATGTAAACCATAGTAGCAGCAGCAGTTGTGCAAAGTATTTCATCGACTTCTGTAAGGGTGCGTTCACACGCTTTTTGTTTTTGTGGGTTTTCCGCTGCTTATTTGAAAGTGGTCTTCCCGGCTGTCCGCAGCAGATTTTCCACTGAGGAATTTACGCTGCGGAAAATCTGCCGCAAGCTCCATTGAAGTCAGTAGGGACTGCGGTGGATTTTCCGCAGTGTAAATTCCGCCGCGGAAAATCTGCTTCGGACAGCCGAGAAGAGCCCGACCCCTTTCAAATATGCAGCGGAAAACCCTCAAAAACTAAAAGCGTGTGAACGCACCATTAAAGAGCAACTCGGGCCGAAAAATGTTGCATGACTCAGATCACATTAAAGTCACATCAGACTGTGAGGTTGTGGTCCTGTCTGATACATAATCCAGCATCTGCAAGATGAAATGGGACGTAGACTGGTGACTGCCCAAGGCCATCCTGACTTCTCCCCACACATGGAACCTACTCGTCTTTGGAGTGGTGAGGCTGATACCCAGGCTTATTGGGGGAGATTTATCAGAGGAAAAGATTGCTTCTTTCGCTTTTGTAAAGGCCTCTGAAAAAAGAAGCGAGCTGATTGGTTGCTATGGGCAACTGGTCAACTTTTCCTCTGGACAGGTTTTGACAAATCTTCCCCATTGTCTTCCATTCCGTGTATAATCTTTCCCTGAGAATATGTACACATCTGTCATAGAAAGTGAAATCTTCCGTGCTCCATGTGTTCCCCACTTGTAGTTGGCAGCGCAGTTCTCCATGCTGTACCTTTTTGGCACCGCTGTGTAGTTATCTGTTTACTCGCATATCGGATATTGTATCTGTCACTGTCTCATTCACAGTACATTCCTGTGTTTGTTTATACACACCAGTCATGTGGAGCTAGCGGTGTGTAGCGGGGAGCGGCTGTGTTGATACACAGGTGTGAGCCATGCCCAAATGTGGTAACTCTTGCCTATGAAGACCTCACGTTGTTACTCACTGTTACTCATATTTACTGGATAAGATTTTATCGCTAACGTGTATTGTTAAGGGGGTAACTGGCCAGCGTTCAGAAGTAAATGTTCCGAACGCTGTTTTCGCGCTTCGGGGGCCGGCCACACCCTTGGGACGTCACAGTCAGTCATGCCCCCTCAATGCAAGTCTATTGGAGGGGGCGTGACGGCCGTCACGCCCCCTCCCATAGACTTGCATTGAGGGGGCATGACCGTGATGTCACGAGGGGCATGGCCGACCCCCCGCAGCGTGAAAACTGCGTTCAGAACATTTACTTCCGACTGCTGGCCAGTGGAGTACCCCTTTTAAGTGTCTGTTACTTTCATGTTCTCGGCAGCAATTGACAGTCTATACATCATGGCTGTTTTCTGGATGTCTTGTGTTTGAACTGTGTAGGTTGTCATCTTAGGGTGTGTTCTCAGCGTCTGTCCCCGTTTTTTTTTTATCCCCGTTTTGATTCCGTTCTTGCAGGCTGTAAACTGATTAAAAACGGTTTATAAAAAATCCCATTCATGTCAATGGATTTTTTTTACAATCCGTTTACATCCATTTGTACCCATTCTGCACTCATTTCCGTTTTTTTTGACGGCAGAAAAAATGGCACATGCAGTATTTTTTCTACTGTCAAAAATTCGGAAGAAAAAACGGATACAGTCAATTTTACATTGAAGTCTATGGAAGACGGATGAGCATTTAATGCCATCCGTTTGCATCCGTTTTTACTTCTGCGCATGCTCAGAACAACGGATCCAAATGGCTAACATCTGTGTGCATCTGTTATTGTCCGTTTTTTTTTTCCTATTATAGTCCATTTTATTTATTTATTTATTTATTTATTTTTTGACTGGTCTAGTCGGCCATGTGAACGCAGCCTTAGACAGCAATGACATTAGCTGAAATAACAATTCAGACAATTCGGGTTGGGCTTCCATTGATGGGATACAGATCTGTATTTCAGCATGAATGACTTTTCAAGAGCACCAGACAATAGCCGAAAAAATCCAACTCAACTATTAGACCTTTCTGTAGAATCTGTAGAATCAATTGGGATCTGTCCCACTTGTTTGTATCGTGATAAAAAAAAAAAAAAAAAAAAAAAAACTCCAATGGTTGGTGGAAAATGGCCTTATCGGCCAAGTAGAATCTGGTATGTAGCTATAGACCATGCTGATAGAACATGTCAGAATATGGATTTGCGTGGCAGATGTTTCCGCCTTGTGCACAGAGCAGCAGAATCCATTTGAAAACAATGGACTCTGCTGCAACGGAATTTCTGAGTGGAATTTTTCCGCTAGATCCCGCTCAGAAATTCCGCCGTGTTTACCTAGGTCAGTGTTTCCCAACCAGGATGCCTTCAGCTGTTGCAAAACTACAACAACCAGCATGCCCGGGACAGCCTTTGGCTGTCCGGGCATGCTGGGAGTTATAGTTTTGCAACAGCTGGAGGCACTCTGGTTGGGAAACCCTGAAATAGCCTAATGCTCGTTTCAGAAGAGCATAACGTGGACACAATTTTACATCTGTATTACAGCTGCAAATCCCAGCCCAACTGCTGGTCTGACAGCAGCGTGCGATCTAGACCCACGGTTGGGCTGAGGCTTGCAGCCATCATACAGAAGCAAAAATACATCTTTATTAGGGTGCATGCACACCACGTTTTTGCTATCCAGTTCCCGTATACGGTTTTCCTTCAAAAACCGTACTAAAATGTATTGAAAACCGGATGTATTGACTTAACATTGCAAACTGTATTGCAAACGCATCATACGGTTATGTCCGTTTGGCGACTTTTACGGTTGGGCCCGGTTTTTCAGCCGTGTTCGCAACCGGAGTATACAGCGTTTTTAGGTCCGGTTGACCAACCATATCCTAACCGGATACATTTTTATTAACATGGAAGTCAATGAGAACCGGACTAAACCGTGAGTGTACGGTTGCATCCATTTTAATCCCTCCGTTTTTATTATTGCACATGCGCAATGCAAGCCGAAAACACCACCCACCTTCTAGAATGTTCTTTCTGGAAAAACTTTATTTAAAAACAAGCCAAACATTGACAGACGTATACATTTTTTTAGGGTGAAAACAGATACAACCGGATTAAACCGTACATCACGATTCAAACCGGATACAGGTTGATCTATGTGCACACGGTTTAATACGGGTGAGTCCGGTTTTCGCGGTGATGCCCTGTATTAACCCTTCAGACGCAGCGATCAAAGCTGACCACTGCGTCTGAAGGGAAAGTGACACTAACCCGGCTGTTCAGTCGGGCTGTTCGGGACCGCCGCAATTTCACTGCGGCGGTCCCGAACAGCCCGACTGAATAGCCGGGTTAGTGCTTACAGGACACCGGGAGGGACCTTACCTGCCTCCTCGGTGTCTTCTCCGTTCAGGGATCCCCTGTATGGCCGGCGCTCTCCTTCCTCGTCATCGCGTACGTGCGTAACGACGTGATGGCGGCGACGGAGAGCAAGGATATCCGGCCGGCAGCAGAGATGTTCCGGAGCGGCGGGGACAACGATGGAGCGACATCCAGGGCAGCGGGGACACGTGAGTATTACCTCCTATGCAGTGGTCTTCAATCTGCGGACCTCCAGATGTTGCAAAACTACAACTCCCAGCATGCCCGGACAGCCAACGGCTGTCCGGGCATGCTGGGAGTTGTAGTTTTGCAACATCTGGAGGTCCGCAGGTTGAAGACCACTATTGGGTTCAAAATCTTTATTTTTTTAGATTTTGCACCTATGAATTGGGTGCGTCTTATACGCCGGTGTGTCCTATAGGACGAAAAATACGGTACTTAATATTGTGCCATATAGTGAAAATTAATAATATATATATAATATAGCAAGTGCCATACTGTCTATGACAAAAACAAATACTTTCATGGAGGTTACATTCATTTCAAATAGAAGCAACAGTCATCAGAAAGGTGACTAACGAGGGTAGCGACTACCAAATATACTACTGAATGGCTGTAAGGGAAGGCAAGCTGGAAGTCTGCAGCGTGGCATTTGCTGTGCGCCAGACATTTCTATCATATACAAGTCACTGACCCCCTGACTGGGTGTGTTGTTGTTGTCGTCTGCTCCTGACCCAAAAATAGGACCCAGCAGAGGTAACAATATTTACCGTACACTTAGGGGGTATTCATATGTACAGGGTCTACTACAGATTTGATGCGGTGTTCAATCATTTAGTTTATATTGAAATCTGGAGCTTCAAATCTGCAACAGATGCTAAACGTATGACTACACCCTTAGGCTACAGTCCCACATAGTGCTTACGCTGCGTAAGCGATACGTGGGACCACTTATCGGCCCGACCTACCTGTAACGCTTGTATGTCATCACATTATAAAAAGATTCTGTAATAGAATAGCAACATATTTGTTTTCATTCTGTGGCCAGACTCGCCGTCTTCTAACTATAAGAACTTTCTCTAGCGGTAATGATAATACTACAGAGGAAATTATTTTCTTTTTGGAACACAGAGCTCTCTGCTGACATCACGAGCACCGTTCTCTCTGCTGACACCTCTGTCCATTTTAGGAACTGTCCAGAGCAGCATATGTTTGCTATGGGGATTTTCTCCTACTTTGGACAGTTCTTAAAGTGGACAGAGATGTCAGCAGAGAGCACTGTACTCGTGATGTCAGAAGAGAGCTCTGTGTTCTAAAAATAAAAGAATTTCCTCTGTATTATTCAGCAGCTAATATGTACTGATAGGATTAAGATTTTTTAATAGAAGTAATTTACAAATCTGTTTAACTTTCTGGCATCAGTTGATTTAAAAATATATATTCCATCGGAGTACCCCTTTAACGTCACCCACATATTGCTCAACACAATAGCTGCTTGCGTATATACATATATACATGTATATATCTATATTCTCGCCAGCAAGTGTGGATCAGCTGCCTAGATTTCTCTGCCCCCTGAGGCTTTGGCATAACAAGTTTGGAGGGCTGTACTTTTCAATGTTTAAATTCAGTATAATTGCAGTCTTGTTAAACCCCCCATCCTGTTGTATCAGGTTGCAATATAAGAGCCCCGTTTCAATTAATGATAACCATCTGTACATGTGGATTTCTGTATATGCAGATGTTATTCTCACTACGAAAACCCTCTCGGTGCAGAGGGGGCGAGGAGCAGCCGCGTAGATGTGTTCCCTTTTATTGCCTCCCGCAGCTGCACTCCTCCGCTCAGAAAACAAATTTCTAACTCTAAATGTAGAATAGCAAGCGCAAATGCGGATGCTTTTTGCAAATGAAAGCATAAGAGTTTTCGTTTAATGATCATCAGTCCCTGTGCAAAGGGTTAATGGGGCAGCGTTTGGATGTAAATGTATAGATTGGTTTGGGTTAGTTCCAGAATTGCAAATAAAAACGGTTCTCCGCTAGAAAGGAAGTTACTTGCTTACTAAATATGATCCAGGACTAAAACTTGGTTTGGTTTTTTGGGCCTGTGACCTTGAGAAAACGAGTTTATCTGCTAGAAGTTTGATTGTAAACTTTGTGACTAAATATTACTTATTCCTCAAGAGCGTGACACTATAGCTCCATTCAACGTCTCCAAGCATTACTATATCGGATTTCTATCTGTCAGATTCTATATGCCGTGTAGTTTACTGCTGTGATTTTGTTCTGTTATTAGTCATTTTAGACTCTAAAGAGGCTGCCTGTAGTATTCTGTTGGTTTACTTATAGGATGTTCAGAGAAGTCATCCCTTGCATTTAACTAGTGGATATACTACAGTTTTACAGAATAAGGGAAGTCTACTATATTGCAGTGTTGTTATGTGTGCATACAAAGGTCATACTATCTATGAGGACTTGGGGTAGGATCACACACAGTGCAGCGTATGTCATGCTGCGGGAAATATGATGCGTATTCGCTATGAGCAGACACACAAGGCTTTCTTTCCCTGCCTCATCCCTGTGTGTGCAATAAGGTTTGGAGTCAGGTCGCGCGTCACGGTTACATCAGTGTGCACAGCTTGCCTCCTAACCTTACTGCACACACAGGGCTGCAACAGGGAAAGCCCTGTGTGTCTGCTCATAGCACATACGCAGTGTATTTCCCGCTGCCTGGCAGATTTCTTGCAGCCTGAAATACACTGCGTATGTGGTGTGTGTAAACCTACCCTTATAGGGTATTTTGAAAATAACTAGAGAAGGTAATGATAATAAGATGGGCCAGTCATATTCTGCCCATGTATTGGAATCCCCTTGATCTATGCCTTAAATATTATTAGAAGTGTTTTCAAATAGGCTGAAATCATCTTATCCCCTAAGGATAGGGGATAAGATATCTGATTGCGGGGGTCCCGCTGCTGGATATCCTTTGGATAGGGGATAAGATGTTTTCAGCAGAGTAGCCCTTTAAGTCACAATTACAGACAAACAAAATCTAACTAACATAATAAAACACAAACAGTTGTACTGTTCAAGTCTTTTATTACTCACATTGAGTAAACCTCCACAGTGCAGAAAAAGTACTTGAACTTCTGGCATTTCCTCAGTTAGAGTACGAATAGAATGTTGTGTGATTGTTATGTAAGTCACACTTATAGACAAACTCAATCTAACTAATAACACCAGCAGTACTGTTCGTGTCTTTTATTGAGTAAATTAAGTAATCATCCACAATGCAGGAAGGACATATAAACCGACCCCCGTGGGATATCCTGGATTTTTGTGTTGACTGACTACTAATAACATGTGGTTGTCTAAGTTACATTGTTGTCTAAGTCACAGTTATAGACAAACACCATCCGATCAAACTAATAATAAAGCAACAACAGATACTGTTAGGGTGCATCCACACGTACAGCATCCTGCGCAGATTTGATGCGTGAACGAATTGACAGAACGCAGCTTGTAATCCTTTGCATCAAATCTGTGCAGGATACTGTACGTGTGAATAGACCCTTAGTGTATTTAACATATTTAGTAAATATTCACAGTGCAGGGAAAAGTGAGTAAACTCTTTAATTTAATAATCTATAGATCCCCTCCTTTAGCAACAATCGCCTGCACCAAACATTTCCTGCAGCTGCAAATATGATTTGCACAAATTTTGACTGTTTATTCAGCGCCTGTCATTGAAAAAACTTTTGACATGTCTCTGTGACTGATGTTTTCACCAATCAGAACAAGTGGGGAAATGCACATGGTTAAGTGCTTTACTCTCTGGCTCGTAGTGATCTCCATCCAGCTTCTTTGGATAGCCCCATAAACCTATAATGGGACTGTCTAGTAAGGCTGAATGGAGATAGCTGCATGCCGGAGAGTGAAGCTCTTAAAGGGGGTTTTACCATAAATGTAAATGGGTCTAAACTGATACATTTTGCGAGATTATATATTTTTGAAAATACAAGTACTCAGAGAGCAATAGTGTTTTTTTTTTTGTTTTTTTTAAAAGGAAGCCCTATAAATATAGGCTGAATGATCTCTTATTTTTTTGCTTGTTGCCATGGGATATGTCCTGTAAGCAGTTTTCTCTTCTGGTCAGGCATATTCAGTTACTCAGTAGTTCTCACACACACCTTAAATATACAGCCAGATATACTGCAGCATATAGTTCACTCACTTATGTATAAGGGAGTCTGATTGTCTGGCTGAATATTTACTGGCCAGGATGAGGTAAATATACATCATATACTGCTATAACTTCTATATTACAGGCTGTAACACTAAATTTACTTGGGGGGGGGGGGGGGGCGGGGATATTATTTACTATAATAACACTGTACGCTGTGTGATGAGAGAAGAGAATAAATTCTCCTGATAAATGACTCTCACTATGCAGTATAGGTATGAGCATCTGCACTAATGAACGCTGGGAATTGGCATTCAGAGCAAATCATGTGACCAGTGGCGTTGCTATGGGGGTGCGGACCACACCTGGTGACACCCTGACCCAGGTGCCGTGTGTCTGTGTCACTTGCTGTTTCTGTGAGCTCGATCTGCAGTGCAGATCTAGCTCACAGAAACAATGTAAATGTAATAAGAATTAAATAAGCTCTATACTGACCTGATTGTGGCTGTGCCCCCACTGCCCCGCCATGGACCGCCGGTGCCAGACTGGTTAATTTGCAGGCGTTCCTGCTGGGGAACCGGGCGACATTGTGCCGCGATCCCCGGCCGGCCATCTCTATAAAAATATACAATCCCCAGTGCAAAATTTTAAAAGCCCCTCTGGTAGACCTGAATGGCCACTCAGTGCCAGCCATTCAGGGCTCCCGGTGGGGTATTTAAATTGCAAGTTATGAAAATGAAATGTACATTGCTGGGAGCAGTGCGGCTGGCATCCCAGGTTAATAACTTAGATATAACTAAGGTTAATAACTAAGATCTTAGAATTGAGACCCAATGCGATCAATACCTCAGCCCCTGTACTACTGCCCCCAACATGGAACAGACTCTGTTCCATGATGGAAGTAGCAGTTCTAGCGCTACAGTAGTCTTCCCAGCTGCCCACAGACTCCTGCAGCCGGAAACTACTACTACCATCATGGAAACGAGTCTGTTCCTGCAGCAGGGGTCTGTGGAATAAATTTTTTTTAATTAAACTAAACAATGATAGTGCGTGCGGATTTCGCTCAGAATCTGCATGCATTCCGCGCGAATTTCGCAGAAAGTAGGCCCCATTGACTTCAGACATATTTTTTCCGGACCGCGGAATGCAGAATTTCAGCAGCGGAATTCCGCATGCAGAAATTCTGCTGTGTGAATGAACTTGCGGAATACCATTAAAGTTAATGGCCAATAAATGCACATGGAATTCTGCACAGAAAATTCACACGTGTGAACATGGCCTTTCAGTGTCTTCTGAAAGTTGTTTGCATGAAAGCGTGGCTTCTTAAGAAGGACGAATGTCTCGCTAACCCATCTTTTTTGGCCTTTATTTAGTGGGAAAGGCACCTGTTGAACTTCACACACACCAATGCCATTTCCTGGTGTGATCACACAATTAGGTTTTTAATTGCAACTATTAATTACAAGATCAAGAATGGATTTTATAAAAAAAGAACTTTTTATGATCCATTTCTGGCTTTGTATTCAATATTTTAAATTAAAAGCCTGAATGTGGAGACGTCATTTACACAGAGGTTCACATACTTTTTCCCTCTGCACTGTGGATGTTTACTCAATAAAATACATAAACAGTACAATTTTGTGTGTGTGTGTTATTAGTTTAGTTATGTTGTGTTTGTCTATGATTGGGATGTAGATAACAATCAGACCACATCTAAATGTACCCTGAGGGTGTATGTTCACGTGTTCAGATTTTTAATTGCAGTTATGGAATACAAAGTTAGAAATTGCTTTAAAAAGAGGAAAAGTCTCAGTTTTTCCTTTTATATGTATTATCTGTCATACATTGTATATGTGTCCTTATCATAACCCCTAAGAGTATGTTCACAGCGCTGGGTCACAGATTTTTACAAGCCATGGTCAGTGTCCTAAAGCTCTCATTGATCTCAATAGGAGCTTCAGAGCAGAACTGCATGAAAAGAAGTGACATGTGGTACAATAACTATGCAGCAGAAAGCTCCTCTTTATGTTCACACTGAGGAAATTCAGCAAGGATCCTTTACGGATCCACAATATTCCTGCTATAGAAGTAGAAATGAAGAGGAATCAGAGCTGATGTCTATGGCAATTTGCTGCAGACATAAGCGTCACCCTATTGACATACGGGACTTCTCTGGCGGACACCTGAATGATTAAACATATTCAGTCTTCTTCTGGAATACAATTACTCCACGAGGGTTCCATCTCAGAAATTCTGATGCTTTAAAGGGGTATTACAGGCCCAAACTTTTTTTTCACATATCAACTGGCTCCGGAAAGTTAAACTATCCTTCCAATAGTTATTAGCTTCTGAAGTTGAGTTGTTGTTGTTTTCTGTCTAACTGCTCAATGATAATGTCATGTCCCGGGAGCTGTGCAGTTCCTATGGGGATATTTTCTTATCATGCACAGCTCCCGGGACGTGACATCATCAATGAGCAGTTAGACAGAAAACTTCAGAAGCTAATAACTATTGGAAGGATTAAGATTTTTTAATAGAAGTAATTTACAAATCTGTTTAACTTTCCGGAGCCAGTTGATATATAAAAAATTTTTTTTTGCCTGGAATACCCCTTTAACTGTGCACCACAAAACCTATTGAAATCAATAGAAGGGTGCTGCACGGTTGGATCTGCTTGGAATTTCTCATGGATATTCCACAAGCAATCTACAGAGTGTGAACTAGGCCTTTCTTCTGTCAGTACACTATAACTCAGGACTACTCCAGAAGCCAAGTCAGACCTTTCTCAAACCCTTTTTAGGGTCAATTCAATAACAATTCTACAGCTATCAATAAACATGTATCCAAAAAGTTGGGTTCTTGTTGCAAATGCGATAATGTAATATTTCAGAAGGTATCTTCCTCTTAGGGGGTGACTTCTTTGTTCCACTGTGATCTTAGCAGATGCACCCCAAATAGCCAAACTGGCTTGTGGTTGGTTTGCGTTTCCTCAACAGAAGCTTCTTTCCATTGCTCAGGCAATAAATAGTTTTCCTCTTTAACCACAAACCATGTGACTTTGGAATCTGTGCGCAGGGAGTGGTGCATACACAGCTACTTCTGTGTACACTCAGCCCATTCCTCTCACATCTAAATACTCACCGGAGAGAGTCTGTAGGAAGGGAAGATATATTTAGATGTATTTATGCCCCGCAGGTTTGGGATGCTGCAACTCAAGCCTAAAGCTTTTATATCCCCCAAGTTGTCATGTGTTTTAATACATTGGAGGAAAGTTTATCTGGAAAAAATTAAATGTAACCTGTGCCGCACATGCATTGGTATAAATGGATATGGCATATCCGGGGACAAAGGATGTGGTTGAATAGTTGTATGTAATACATTGCACTTATCAAAGCGTCCTGCTGCAATATTTTGAGGAAGTCACCGAAAAGAAAAACAATAAAAGCAACAGCTGTATAGAAGTTCCTCAGCCCTTTACTGACTGGTGCTGTTTTCTGGTAGAACGTGTCTCATCTGAATATACACATCTACAACAACAAAATACAGAAACCTTAATGTGAATATCAGTGTCAATGCTACACAGCCCTTGCATCCCTGACTTTGCTCTGTGCCTTGTAATGTGATGGGCATCACAGTGTTTGGAGTGTGCTGGTGAGGTGTTGCATTAGGGTACATTCACACGAGCGGATCCCCAGCGTATTTTACGCGGCAGATCTGCCGCTGTATGGTGCCTTTACATGTGCCGGCTCTGAGCGGCGGTACGCCACTACGGGCAGACACGCTGCGACGTGCGAGTCACAGCGCGCATGCGCAGTTAACTCGCACATCGCGGCAACTCTCAGCCTAGCTCATAGAGCAGGAGGAGAGGCTGCGATGTGTGCGAGTACACCGTGCATGCTCGGCAACTCGCACATCGCTTCAGTGTGTCTGCTCGTAGCAGCGTATTGCCGCTCCGAGTAGGCACATGTAAAGGCACCATACAGCAGTCCTTCAGCGGCGGTGTAAAATACGCTGGGGATCTGCTCATGTGAACGTACCCTTAGGCAAAATTAAGAAATAGCTCTTACAAAACATTTATATAAAGGGAGGATAAAAATACATTTCTAATATTTATTAGATTTTTTTAATAATTCAAAAATAATGAACAAAAAACAGAATGTAGCAACATCACGACCTCGGCAGAGCACATAAACAAAGTAAGCCACAAAACTAAGGGCACATTCACACTACGAAAGTTCTAAGTGGAGTAATTTCACTTGGCTATTCCAATGCAGCAGCCTCCCATTATCGTCAGTGGGATTCTTCTGCACCGTGCAGACTGCTGAATTTCCATGGCCAAATTTTTCTAATTCCAGACTCCACCGAAAGAGGGAACATGTTCATTCTTTTGTCGGAATCCGCTTGGATATGCATTGTCGTCAATGGTGGCGACACATGTCCATTTGGTCAGTTGGTGCCTGCTGGGCACAGAATGTCCTGAATTTCTCCAGGCAGACATTCTGTAATGTCAATGCGCTCAAACACACAAGGTCTAACAGCATTCATAGATTCTGTCCAGTAGGAAACATTGACAGGGGGAGGTACCGGCAATTGAGCATTACCGAAATGCTCAATACGTTCCTCATGTAAATAATCAACATGCATTTGTGACAACATATATAGCAAATTAACAAAACTTGCTATAAAACTAGACTAAGACCCTATTCACACAGCATTTTTTTTGTGAATTCTGCACGGAATGCGCATGGAATTTGTGCATCATTTCCTTATAAAATGGCCATGGAAAATTCCTTTCAACACAGATTACGGCTGGATTTCAGAATCCAATTGACTTCAGTGGGATGTACATTTAAGAATCCAGAATGAGGAAAATCCGACTGTTTGAGACAACGGAAATCCTATTCACCACAATGTTAACTTCATGTAGCAGTATTTTCAAGAGGACATTTTCCACTGCTTACTGCTCAAAAATTCTGCAGTGTGAACAGAAAGAAAATCAGAGAGAGAAAGTAAAGGTTAAAGAAGAGGGGTGGAGAGGAGGGAAAAGTCCAACCAGTGTGGTAAAGGGCAGTAAAATAGGTCAATCAGCTAGGGAGCACCGAAAATAATCCCATAGGCTCCAAATGGAGTAAAATGGGGACATGAAATTATTTAGACACGTAGAAAGGTCCATCATATTCCTGGAAACAAGATCATGATGGGAGGGAGGATGAACCTGTTTCCAATGGAGGGCGACGAGGCATTTGGCTGTAGTCAATATACAGGGGAGCAGCTTCCAACCATGCTTACTAAGGGTGTGTTCCCACCTGGCGTATACGAGGCGTATTTCACACTGCGCAAAATTTACAGCAGCAGCTGGAAATACGCTGTGTATTCCTTGCTCACTATACACACAGGGCGTTTTCCGGCGGCAGCCCTATGTGTGCAGTGAGTTTTGGAGGCGGGGCCGTGTGCCGGCATGACTGTGACGCTCGGCTCCGTCTCCAAAACTCGCTACACACATAGGGCTGCTGCCGAAAAGCCCTGTGTGTATGGTGAGCAAGGAATACGCAGCATATTTCCCGCTGCTGCCGTAAATTTTGCGCAGCGTGAAATATGCTGCGTATATGTCAAGTGGGAACGCACCCTAAGACTTTGGCTGTCCGGGCATGCTGGGAATCGTAGTTTTGCAGCAGCTGGAGGAACCCCAGTTGGGAAACGCTGGTTTAAGGTTAAACTTATATAATAATTCTAAGTAGGCATTATGCAACTATCTCACTGACTCACACCACTTGGGGAGCGGGGCGGCTGAAGAGTAGATTTACGTCATTTGCAGATATAGTTGGATTTTCAACCATCCAACCAAAGTGCAATGCTGATGTAGGTGTGACTCAACATAATGTACTCTAGTATTTACAGCCACTTGACTATTTCCACAATCTGCTTTAGTGTGGAAAATGATTGTGTATAATTATCACTTGTTTTTATTCTGAAATTTTACAACTCTGATATAATTAGTGCCATACGAAAACAACATTGTAAGAAAGTCACATGACCCTTTCACCAAGAGAAATGCACAACTCCAGTGCTGGGCTTCTTTTGCTGTAGCATGCACTTGGTGCAAGAATAGCTCCATAGTCATTTACTTGCGATATTGGATGCCACAGAAATGTTCTATTGCATGTAAGTGCTGTTCCAGGAAGTCATTTCACATGCATTGAATTCGGATTGTTGTCCAGGGGTTATCCATGTGTCGCGATCACACCCTATCGGTCCAGCTACGACGCTAGAGAGATTGTGATGGTGCAAGGTTTAAAGCCGCCAGACCTCTGGGTATCCACTACTAGTCCCAGCAAGTCAAATTAACCCTTAGATAAACGTGTTTCCATCTGAGCTGCCTTCAGAAAGGTGAGCTCATATATTTAGAGATCAAAGACCAGAGCTGATTAATTAAACATTTAATCTGATAAAAGGTATCACAGTGCTGACTATATAAAAATACAGACACAAATGACATACAGTTACAAAAATATATAAAAGAGTTTTGTAAGACAAGTTCAGAAAACAAAAGATGAAGTTCTTACAGCATGATGGTATCTGTCCATGAGAGTGAGAGTCCAGCTGTTCTTAGGATGGTCTTGTCAGCTTGTTGCACAGCCTTGAACACCCTGAGTCTAGCATTGTTTTAAATATCATATCTGCTTTCTTGGGAGGGAGACTCCATTCCCCCCACCCCTCTGATCCCACCAGGGGGTCTTCTCTCTCCCTGGCCCCTTTATCTGTTTGATTATAGGATGGGACCAGAGTGCATGACTTCAAAAAAGCTTTTGACTTCAAAGGAGATGTAAACAAACAGCCAGACCCCCAATAAAATGCAATACACAAACCCACAGTCTGAATGACCTCTCACCCATTGCTTGGATAATACATCACACAATTATAATTAAATGCACATATAGGATTTTAATAATCAGGCCTTGGGCCTGACACCAAGTTTTAATAACTTTTCATTATGGTACCTGTGATGGAAAGTAATGTCTTAAGTGTTTTACTTGCCTTATCTGTGTGGGGTGTATTGACCACTTTTTTGTGATTTTATGGTCTCTTCAGGTTCAGCATTCCTCTGGTCTCTGGATGACTGTTGTCTTGAGCCTTTCCTAGAATCCTGTTGGACATGAAACAGCAGCTGATCACAGGGGGCTTGGTTTCTTCTTTTCTTGCCTGACAAGCCAGCCCCTTGATGATGTGTGCAGTCCACCTGTACTTGTCGCTGCACCAATGTTCAATGCGTCCCCCGCTGTCTACAAACAGCTGAAATCATGTGACAGCAGGGGATGCACTGAACGTTGGCGTGGTGGCACATACCGGTGGACAGCATGTCATCAGGGGGCTAGCTTGTCAAGGAAGACAAGAAGTCAAGAACCATGTGTGTGTCTCGAGCCGAACACGATCCTGGGAAAGGTTTGAGAGAACAATCATACACAGACCAGAGTAATGTTGAACCTGCGGGGAATTGAATATCATAAAAAAAGGAGTCGATCTACTCCACACATGAGGCAAGTAAATATACTTAAGGCATAACTTGCCATCACATGGACAATAGTGAAAAGTTATTAAAACCTGGGTAACTCCTTTTAAAGGGGGCTGGAGCAACGGTTACAGGGAAAATGCAGTATTTAAATGGGCACATTGCAATACTTGGATGGCCATGGCAGGACCAAGAATGCAAAAACTCGTTCATAGTCTATAGAAAGGTATCCACCCTGAGAGTGGAATTATCTTTATAATTGCTTTGCTAAAACAACCCCTTTAAGAGTATGTTCACACAAGTGGACCCACAGCTGCATGTATGGTGTACTCTCGCACATCGCGGCCGCTCCCCCTGCTCCATGAGCAAGGCCGAGAGCTGCAGCTATGTGCGAGTATACTGCGCACTGCAACTCCCACATGCAGTGTGTCTGCTCGTAGCGGCGTATTGCCGAGCTCCGAGCAGGCACATGTAAAGCCACCATGCAGGGGTCCTTCAGCAGCGGATCTGCAGCGTAAAATACACTCATGGGAACGTACCCTAAGACACAATGTACACAGTAAAGATTAGATTTTTAAGCCAAATCCATTAATGGATCCTGAAGGTTTAAAGGGGTATTCCAGGCCAAAACTTTTTTTTATATATCAACTGGCTCCGGAAAGTTAAACAGATTTGTAAATTACTTCTATTAAAAAATTTGAATCCTTCCAATAGTTATTAGCTTCTGAAGTTGAGTTGTTGTTTTCTGTCTAACTGCTCTCTGATGACTAAGGTCCCGGGAGCTGTGCAGTTCCTATGGGGATATTCTCCCATCATGCACAGCTCCCGGGACGTGACATCATGATTGAGCAGTTAGACAGAAAACTTCAGAAGCTAATAACTATTGGAAGGATTAAGATTTTTTTAATAGAAGTAACTTACAAATCTGTTTAACTTTCCGGAGCCAGTTGATATATATAAAAAAAGGTTTTGCCTGGAATACCCCTTTAAGGTAAAACCTACTATGTCTCTTGTTTGTTTTTTGTTTATGATACTCTGCATCTGGTGCAGATCGGTTAAAAAGTTTTGCTACTTTTTGCTTATCCCCATTCCATTTGCAGTCATGGTTTCACGTGAAGGAGAAGTGGTCCCCAATGCGGGAAGCGGATTTACTACTATTTGGGCCTGCTACAAGGCATAAATTGTAGTGAAAATTTACACCAGCTGCCAGCTGTCAAAAATTTGAATCAGCGGGGGGGGGGGGGCTTAGTGTTCAGACCACCACCGATCAGGAGAATGAGCCAGAAGAAGTCTGCGCTTCTCTCCCGTCAGTGTCATGTAATCAAGACAAATTCGCAATGTAAGTCTATGGAGCGTGTCTTGATCGTGTGACACAGGCAGGAAGAGGAGGACATGGCAGCGCAGACTTCACCTGGCTCGTTCTCCTGATCGACGGAGATGTGCACACTCAGACCCCCGCTGATCAAAACTTTTAAAATATTACTAGGACACCTAAAAAGCTTTTCCAAATGGTACTCTTTAAGTAGTCTTGAACAAACAGATGCAATGTAACAAGAACACAAGGCAGAAATGAACGCACACCCCATATGGATTCAGTCATATATACCTTTCATCTGTGTCCATTACATGACCAGGGCAGATTTTACCCATTGGAAGTTAACACTACAAATTGTGGTTTTTCTGTTTTTCTTTTTTAGTGACCACAAGCTTTTCAGGAGGTTTTGAAACCTTTAAAGAATTGATGTATTGGAAAATATCATTTGTTTTCTTTATACAGTGAATAACCTTTATTTGCTGAAATTGAAATAGCATATAAAAAGGCTTGTCTGGGGACTCCTTTTTATGTTTAAAGCGTACATCCGATGTTAAAATTTGTGCCACAGTTCTAATGGTGCCCGTTCCTGCTGCTCAGCACTTCCTGGTCTCGGTCTTCATACAATGAAGTGCCCGCTAAGCCAGTCAGTAGCTGAGTTTGTCACTACTGCTCCCAGTCACTGGTTAAGCAGGTACTTCTTTGTGTCAGAACCCGGAAGTGCTGAGTAGCTGGATCGGGCACTGTCGAAACTTTGGCAACAGGGAATTGCAGCAGGTGAGTACAGTTTTGTATTTCATACAAAGATGTCCTTGGATGACCCCTTTAAGTTAGGCATATTTTGAGGTTAGACTAGAACAATTGAAGGAAGCTTGTTAGGTAAGAGGTGCAAACTCCATGTAGATGTTGGTGGACCCAGACCCAGGATCCTAGAGTCACCCAGTCATTCCTCATGACCTTTGACATTTCAGCCCTTTTGAACTTTATATTTTGCAGAAGGTTGTATGTTTACTGTACAAATTGTAAAGGACTATAATAGTTGTATTTAAGTCATTCCTCCAGATTAGTGCAGTCAGTAGCTTTGGTCTGGGCTCATTGCGATGAGGTGTGTTGTGGAGGGCAGACAGCAGCGGGGTGAGAGCTCCAGGCACTAATACAATTAGTCTGAGGAGGAGGCTGGTTACAGTAATAGGCGGCACTCACAGGTATCACGTTGCTGCAGACAGTTTATTCAATCTCCACTCAAGAACAGCAGGATCTCACTCTTCCATCTTAACCCTTTGCTCCCCTGCAAAAGTTTCCTCGTACAAGGGAAAGGCTTCTCCTTCACTGGATAAGCGGCAGCTATTTCTGGCTGTATTCCAGGTGTTGTATAACCAGTTTCTGAGGCATTTCAGCCTTTATTTCTGTAATATAAGCTGTTGTAATAGTGGAAATTGTGGAGGGTAATTTGTACTCGCTCATTACACTTGGTTCTGTCAATAAATAGAAGTAGAAGTTCTTCGTTTCAGTTAATGAGAAGGAGACAAGACGAGAGCCATGTGATGTGTGTGGATGTTATACCACTTATTCTGTATTTATTACAGGCATGATATTATACACAGTGGGATGGAGCATTGAGCACATCTATTGCTTATTTATTCATATGGAGCTGGGGAAACATGGCAGCAACACTTTACATTACAATAAAGTTTGGTTAGATTTTTTTGCCTAAATTTACACAGGACTTTTTTTTTTTTTTCTTCTTACTCTTACTTTTTGGCTCTTTTTGTCAGTGCAGTATTTTTACGCTACAACCAGATGTGCAGTGTTAGTCAATGGAAAAGTTATGGAATTCCAATTCGCACGGTGAAGTTTTTTTCTTTTTCCTTTGCAATTTTAGAGCATTCTTCACTTACTGCAGTTTTCTGGGCCCTCCCTGTTGACATAAATGGGTAAAACTGTTGCGTAAACAACTGGTTGGTAAAGTTGTTGAATGTATGATTTTTGACAGGTTGTATGATTTTGGTGTTGATAGTTCTTGAAATATTTTTGAGCACAGACGAAAGGAAACAAAGAAATACTGATAATCTGTATGCTGTAGTGATGCGCAGTGATACATTATGGAAATTTCTCAAGCAAACCAGTATTGACATGTGTATAGACCAGATGTAAAATGATTCTTTAAGTTTTTTTATTTTTTTTTTAGATGTTGACCTAAGGGTATGTCCACAAATATATTACCATTGGAAACAGTGTGGAATAAACAGCAGAGATCCAAGGATTTTTTGGCAGGTCTACAGATTGTATGCTGCAGATACGGTCAAGGATTTGGACCCACATCTATCTGCACTGTACAGTATGCACATAGATTCTGCATCAAGAAAGAAATTTCTTATTTTTCAGAATGCAGTTCAGCTTTACAGTGTAAACTGTGGCACAGATTTCCATTAAAAACAGTGTCAATTGTGCTGTACTTTTGTTTTGATGCTGCCTGGGCATGCTTTAGGAAGAATTACCTTGTGAAGAACTACAGTTCTCTCTTTATTTACAGCAGCCTGCATTACCCATTATTACAAGTAGTAAGGTCATACTGTAATTATTCACAGTGCGACACACAGCCTTGTTGTTCTGTTGATGATTAAAGCTGCTGCCTAGCATGTGAAACACAATCCCTCCTAAGCAGGGCACAAGTCCTGCAGGAACATGTGGGAACTGAGTTCCTGCACTTTTTCCACAGCAGGATCACCATTCCCATTAGCAGGAGTCCTTCTGGACCAGCCCTTGAGTGGAAATCTTGGGTGAGTCCCATCACTTTTTTTCCCCAGGACTTGACCCCTGTTCCTAAGTTAGATGGGTACTCCGGCAGTAAGACATCTTATCCCCTATCCAAAGGATAGGGGGTCCCGCCACTGGGGACCCCCGCAATATCTTATGCATCACCCACTTGTCTCAGCTGCACGAAGCAATGATCGCTCTGTGTCTGAAGCCTTGTGACACTGGGTCGGAGTATCGTGACATCAGGTCTCCACCCCCCTGTGACGTCACACCCCGCCCCCTCAATTGGTGCTGCATGAGAGATTGCGGGGGTCCCCAGTGGCGGAACCCCTCGTCATCAGACATCTTATCCCCTATCCTTTGAATAGGGGATAAGATGTCTTGGGGCTGGAGTACTCATTTAAAGGAGGAGAACAGGAAGCAGTGAAAATATGGTGTGTGATGTGCGGTGTTCAGAGCACTTGTTCAGTTTATGAGAGCTCACACAAATGTTTACATTTTTTTTATTTCTCTGTTAATATAGAAATATTAGGGTTTAGGGCTTGTCGTATTTTTTTTTTTTTTTTTAATGGCATCATTATAATGTACATATAATGTATTGTTTAAAAAAAAAATTTCATTGTGGGGGGGGAGGGGTGGAAACAACAGCAATTCTGCTATTGTTATTTGGGTTTTGGTTTTATGGCGTTTACCATGTGGTGTAAATCACACAATAAATTTAGTCAGTTGCTATGATCATGGCAATGCTAAATTTATATCGTTTATTTGATGTTTTCCTACTTTTGTAGCACCATAAACCTTTTTTTTTATTTTTTTTTTTATATAATTTGTTTTAGTGTTGCTGCTTTCAAGTACCCATAACATTTTAATTATTCCCCTGAGTTGTATGAGGGCTTAAATTTTGAGGGACCGCTTGTAGTTGTTATTGATGCTATTTTGGGGTAAAAAATATATCACAAAAATCACTTTTTTTTTTTCTCAAGAGGGGTGAAAACAATGTTTGCATTGTTTTTAATATTGCAAAAAAATATGTGTTAATTTTATCCTTATAAAATTCCTTATGGATGTGGCAATGCCAATTGCATTTTTTAAAATATTTTCTCAGAAGGAAATGTACATTTGATTTTGTGATCTCTGAGTGTATTATACATTTCAGTGTTAAGTTGACCAGTAGCCAGTTAAACCCTTCGATACATGGCCGACCACTCAACTATCGTAGCTATCCATGAGCGCCCAGTGTTCACGTTGCAAGGGTGCTAGTGAATTGATAGAGGGGGGTCCCCACTTAGATGCCATAGTTAGTATTGACCATGGAATCTACAGCACCTGGAAGTGATGGCACTGGCACAGCTCCAGAGCCAACTCTTTCACATACTATTATGGTGGCCCATTTAGAACATAACTACCATGATACAATTGTACCTCAGAGGGCAGAAAGGGGTTAATTACCAAAGCAATGTTATGATCTCTCAAATGGTTTGACTGAGACCAATCTGCCTTGATTCTTGGCTTCTCTAAACACATCTTTCGTCAGAAAAGTGGGCACTTCTTGCGGAGATGTTGCCCAACCGTTGACGAGCTGGACCTGGAGTGCTCGAAATAGGGCAATATAGCTTCTTTTATATGTTCGCAGGACCCCAGCCATATATCAATGTTTATCCCTGTACAGTCCCTAGCTGCTTGGATACTGTAGGGGGAGATTTATCAAACCTGTCCAGAGGAAAAGTTGCGGAGATGCCCATAGCAACCAATCAGATCGCTTCTTTCATTTTTCAGAGGCCTTTTCAGAAATGAAAGAAGCCATCTGATTGGTTGCTATGGGCAACTCATCGACTTTTCCTCTGGACAGGTTTTGATAAATCTCCCCCTATGATTGTATTTTTGTTAATGAGGCCCATGTGTTTCCAGCAGTTTATTACACTATATAGTATATTCTGTAGTGCTGCCCACATTGTAGTCACTGACAACTTCCATAAGGCTGGTTTCACACAAAGGAGCACTGGCCGCACACGTGTGGTAAACTTCATTAATTGTCTGAATCCGTAGCACCCTATCTACTAGTTATCCCCTATTCTGTGCCTAGGGGAAAACTTTCTGAAATGAGGATACCCCTTTAATCTAATGTACATGCTTAAAGGGGAACTCCGCCCCTAGACATACCCCTAGATGTCTGATCGTGAGGGTCCTGCCGCTGGGGACCCCCGCGTTGTCACTGCTGCAACCCTAATCCTTTATAGCATAGGGTGCAGCGCCGGAGGCCCATGACGTCACGGTCGCGCCCCCCTTGTGACGTCACTGCCACGCCCCCTCAATGCAAGTCTATGGGAGGGGGTGTGACGGCCGTCAAGCCCCCTCCCATAGACTTGCATTGAGGGGGCATGGCTGTGACGTCACAAGCGGGATGCGAACGTGACGTCATGAGCCCCCACCCGCATCGCCAGTCATCCGGCACAGAGCGAAGTTCCCTAGCGGCGGGACCCCCGCGATCAAACATCTTATCCCCTATCCCCCTAAGATGTCTAGGAGCAGAGTACCCCTTAAAAGTCAGCCTAAGGGTGCGTTCACACTGCGGAATCTCCGCTCGCTGGATTCCGCCTGGCGGCCGCCACCAGTGTTACTTCGGCGCTAGGGCCGCGGGGCACTGAACCGTCACCATAGACGGCCATGCAGTGCTCGTGGAATCCATGCAAAGAATGAACATGGTTCATTCTTTGCGCGGAACAATTTCAGCGGCGGAAATTCCGCAGTGTGAACGGGTCTCGCGGAGACCCATTTACACTAATGTTAGGCTCACACCGCGGAGTTCCGCTCGTCGAATTCCACGGGAATTCCGTAGTGTGGACACACCCTAATAAAGCAATTACAGCTGGATCGGCCCCTCATTTTGTGTCTGTGTTGGTCATCCCACTCTCCTCTGATGGCAGATGTCACAGGGGAGAGAATGTTGGAGCATGTTTGATATTACCTGCTTGATTTTTATTTTATTTTTTTCTTGGCGTGAATAGTTGCTGACAGAAATGTCTGATATCTTATTTCTCCCCTCTCCCCATTCAGAATACATGTACGCTCAGCTGGGTTAAGCTTGCACATAAGGAGCTAGCTATTTATTATTTATGGCCGGCTTGATTCTGCTATAGTTTTAACTGGAGATGGTGTGATGACTTGTTTAGCATTTTGAAATACTGTTGTTTTCCATACAGTTTACAGATATGGTGATAAAATCCCAAGAGATGATCTGAATATCTGGGCAGGAAACTCTGTAGTGTAAAGATTCGGGGAGATAATGTTTTACTTTCCCCGGCTTCATCTTGTAGTATTGATTTCTTAATTGCCGAGTGACTATTTACCCAGCTAAAATATCCATCTAGCGTTTGCCTTCTGATTCCCTGTTGCAGATAGGTGGGTGCATTTGTCTAGACCAGTGGTGTCCAAACTGTGGCCCTCCAAATCTTTGAAAACTACTACTCCCAGCATGCCCGGACAGCCAACGGCTGTCCGGGCATGCTGGGAGTTGTAGTTTTGCAAAGAAGGTAGGATCCAGCTCAGATGCAAATAAAATCCGTTTATTGTGGACAAAGCAGGAACAGGAAGGTAGTTACGCGTTTCAAGCATCAAGCGCTCTTAGTCATGGTATGACTAAGAGCGATTGATGCTTGAAATGCGTAACTACCTTCTTGTTCCTGCTTTGTCCACAATAAACTGATTTTATTTGCATCTGAGCTGGATCCTACCTTCTTTGCTTTTCTCCATTTGCTCTGTGTCGTCCGGCACCAGGATCCGGGCTCCATCTGTTCCGGGCGGGAAGTTCTCTCCTTCTACTTCCTTTATTGTAGTTTTGCAACATCTGAAGGGCCACAGTTTGGACACCACTGGTCTAGAGCATTCTTGGTTTATGAGAAGGATATATAAGCATTCACAACATTTCATTATCACATTTACTGAAGTATCCACCACCGCAATAGCAATCTGAAGGAAATCTGCAGTGAACCATAGAGCTGTACACCTGAGCGGATCCTAGTCTGTATCCATTGTCGCTTCCATTTAACAAAACGTTAACATTAAGTGTGTGATTTCAGCTTTGATTGTTAGCAATTTCAGTCTGGGACAATCTACTTAATAACAGTAATGACTAATGTTTGTATCAAAAAAAAATCAAGAAAAGAAATTAAAGAATCCATAACACGCGGGATTGTCACATCAGGGATCCAATTAAAATTATCATTTGAAAAAAAAAAATATTGTTTTTATAATGTAAACTTGTGGGTTATAGGAGAAACAAAATTAACAAGATTTAATGGACTGAGCGACCATTAATTTTAATTTATTAATTTATTAGCAGCAGTTATGTGTACGTAACAGGAGTGAAATGTTATTATTCTGCTTGAACTCCTCACTGATACACACAGCATCACGGAGCGCTTGATTTAAATTGAAATCAGATCTTATTCCCCTCGGTTTCTTTTGTAATATTGGCTTGTATTAAACAATCTGGGCTGCGCTGTAAGTACCCACTCTCTGCTGCACTCTTGGAAAGAGATGGGTTAACCCTTCGTATTGATGGCAATGCCGAGAAATAAGGCTTTATGCTAACGCTCATTTATCCATTATGTCAAAACATATAGTTAATTAAAAATGCACCTAAGCTATTTTGATGAGACTGTCTGGAGCCTGCCTGGCTACAGGGATGAATTGAGCGGTTTCCATGGCTGGGCCCCTAGGGAGTTGCCCTAGGAGAGCAATAAAAAAATGCATTAAATAATATATATCCTTAAAGGGGATGTCTAGTGAAAACTATCTTATCACCTATCCAAAGGTTAGGGGATAAGTAGCTCATCGCAGGGGGGTCCTACTGCTGGGACCCCCTGTGAACTCTGGAAAAGGACCCCCGGCTCTCAGTGAGGAGCTTGTGCTGTAGACAGCACACACTCCATTTATTTCTATGGGAGCACTGGAGATGCCAGAGTGCTGTGCTTGTCTCTTTAGCGCTCCCATAGAAATATATGGGGTGCATGACATCTACAGGGCATGCTCCTCACTGAGGTATAAGCTATTTATCCCTTATTGGGTAGGGGATAAGATGGTTTTTAAAGGAGAACTCCTATAAGTTGTCACCCTCTCAGTTTTAAAAATCTGTTTTCAGAAAGGTTACAACTAACCTTTTCCATACTACTAAAGATGACCATACACATAAGATCGCTGATGACTATACTCTCCCTTTCCCCCTATACATATAAACCAAGAAATCGGCAAAGCTTGTATGTGTTATGAACAGGGAGAAAGCTGCCACCAGACTCCATTGGCGGTGACTAATCTCTGAGGACAAAAGGATCATGCAGTTAAAATCCAACGTATCCAATCTCTCCTGCATGTGTTGGGGAAGAGTCATGAGGTCACCATACGCATAAGATAGTTGGTGTGTTCAGCTGACACCTATCTAATATACAGCTTTTGGTCTATTTCAGATGACCATAATGATGCCACAATTTAGGGTCTGTGCTATGGCTGCACCGTACAGACGCCACTCTGTCTCGTGGTCCTACTGAGCTAATATAACCTAGGGTTCTATGTATGGTGTTCTCAGTTCAGAACAGTAGAGCCATGCAGGAGTCTGCTGTTGTAATGAAAAAATTGTAGTCCATACTCTGAAACAAGCATAGGCAGCCTTTGGCATTGCATATGTTTTGGACTGTCTCCAAATGATGCTTTGGCAGCATTTTGGCTATAAGGATCATGGGTGATGTAGTCCAAAACATCTGCAGTGCCAGAGGTTGCCTGTGCCTGCTCTAAAATGTAGCACACAACGGCTTTCTGACGTAGGCTTTATGCCTCAATCACACAACACAGCTAGAAATTTCCCTTGCCCTGGAAATGTAACATGGCAGCCATTCAGATTCTCGTTCATCCACGCGAAAGAGTCAGTGCCGCTGCTGATTTTTGCTCTGGCTCAAAGGTGCATCCCGACCAGGGAAGGGCCCCTTTATGATATATACCCAATAAAATATACAAATAATATATTCAGCTTCTGGTTCTGATGTGGGGTTTTCAGTTTCATCACATGATAACAAACTATAAGCCCTGGTATCCCTTTCTTTTCCCTCTGTTCCTTTGTCTCTGTCCACCCCTATGCCCTTTGTAATGTTGCTTCTTCAGCAGTGTGATGTGATTTGATGATGATCTACCAACATGAAGAGGAGGGAGAGTCTTCTTTCAGTCACATGGGTCTGTTTTGATGCATGGTGTTCCTAATTGGCAAATGGGCGCAGGTCATTAAAATGAACCATGTTGGTAATTTACTCATATTTACTCATCATTGCCAAATAATTTATTTTCGTCGGACAACCTTTGTAATGTTTCCCATTATTTAGTAGAACCCCCCTATCATGCAATACTTATTGCTTCATCTGCTTATTTGTCAAAAATAGTCCAGAAGAAAGGAAACTGATAGGGTCATTTTAAGAGGCTCTTGAATCAATTTCCGGAACTTCACAAAGATGTTTGTATGGTTTGTTTATGCTCCATAGAATAAGCTAACAGAATTCTGTGAGAGGGGAAAAAATACCCTGGTAACAATACAGTGGTATAGTAGCGAACAAGTGAAATAGATTTGTTCACAGGCGAAAACATGAGAATGCAGACAAAACTCATTGACCCTGTGCAGGAATAAGAGGTCTAGTTTTCAATATTTTAAAACTGACCCACAGTATTTCTCAAGAGTTTTAGCTTGTGGGATTTACTACGCTGGAAGCGACTGTACATGTAGGTACCTTTTAGTCTTAGGGCTGAATAAAGTTTGATCTCTACTTTGTAAGGTTCAGTTAAAACATTAACATTTAGGAAATTCACGTCATCTTAAATTGTATTTATTTTAGTGTAAATTACATTCAAGAAGTAGAAAACTTAAGTTGGCCAAACACGTTACATCTGCCATGAAAGAATTGCCAAGGTTGGCCCCTTATAGATTAGATAGTGGTCAGTGCCCCCAAAATCAGAGGACCAGCCTTATTACTCTAATCTCTAATTCTAGTTCAAGAAACTCTAGTATAGGTCATTGGCCTAGGATTCTCTGTGTCTTGAAAACATGTTCAGAAATTCCCTGGAACAGGAAACAAATCTTAGTGAGCAGATCTAATAAAATGGTACTAAATCCACATGTCCACCTGTTATGTAGTTAGGTTTCTAATGTGGTTGAAATTCCACCATACTGTCCCGTTGGCTGAGCCTTTAGGTTACTTCTTGCTCGATTTTACTCTTTCATGGGTATATAGCCTTATAACCACTTCCTACTTTAAACTTTGTACCTATCTTAATTATAGGATGATCATTATTGCTGATTTCTCACCTCTGTGTTATGTTTCCAACTAACTTGGAAACAAGAATTGGTATGCCTAGCCATAAGCCCTAAAGTTATCTAGCCCCAAAGAATCCGAAGCCATTTACTGAGCAACAATCCAGGTAGCTGTACTTTGGCATTGACTTAAGAACTTGTATTCATTGTCTTTACTGAAGTTGATTTAATTTTTATATTTGACATAGTTGCCAAAGTCATAATGTGAATATTTAATAGACACTGCCATTTTCAAAAAGCTTTTATGTTTTTGGGTGACAAAAATGCTGTCTTGTCCCTGCAGCTATTGCCTGTGTGTCTCTGCGCAGACAAAATACAGGAAGTGTGGGCGGGACAAGCAGGGCTCTGTACACTGAGGACAAGCGGGGCTCTGTACACTGAGGACAAGCGGGGCTCTGTACACTGAGGACAAGCGGGGCTCTGTACACTGAGGAAAAGCGGGGCTCTGAGGACAAGCATTGCTCTGTACACTGACAACAAGCATTGCTCTGTCCACTGAGGGCAAGCGGGGCTCTGTCCACTGAGGGCAAGCGGGGCTCTGTCCACTGAGGGCAAGCGGGGCTCTGTCCACTGAGGGCAAGCGGGGCTCTGTCCACGGAGGGCAAGCGGGGCTCTGTCCACGGAGGGCAAGCGGGGCTCTGTGCACGGAGGGCAAGCGGGGCTCTGTGCACTGAGGGCAAGCGGGGCTCTGTGCACTGAGGGCAAGCGGGGCTCTGTGCACGGAGGGCAAGCGGGGCTCTGTGCACGGAGGGCAAGCGGGGCTCTGTGCACGGAGGGCAAGCGGGGCTCTGTGCACGGAGGGCAAGCGGGGCTCTGTGCACGGAGGGCAAGCGGGGCTCTGTGCACGGAGGGCAAGCGGGGCTCTGTGCACGGAGGGCAAGCGGGGCTCTGTGCACGGAGGGCAAGCGGGGCTCTGTGCACGGAGGGCAAGCGGGGCTCTGTGCACGGAGGGCAAGCGGGGCTCTGTGCACGGAGGGCAAGCGGGGCTCTGTGCACGGAGGGCAAGCGGGGCTCTGTGCACGGAGGGCAAGCGGGGCTCTGTGCACGGAGGGCAAGCGGGGCTCTGTGCACGGAGGGCAAGCGGGGCTCTGTGCACGGAGGGCAAGCGGGGCTCTGTGCACGGAGGGCAAGCGGGGCTCTGTGCACGGAGGGCAAGCGGGGCTCTGTGCACGGAGGGCAAGCGGGGCTCTGTGCACTGAGGACAAGCGGGGCTCTGCACAGTGAGGCTCTGTGACACGCCCCGACTCACACAGTAGGCTAATTGTCAAGCCAGGAGTCTGCACAGAGCCCTACTTGTCCTGCCCACATTTCCTGTATTTTATCTCTGCACAGGCAATAGCTGCAGGGACAATATATCATTTTGTTCACTCAAAATATATAGATTTTTTTTAACCATTGTATATTACAAATACACATGTATTGTTATAATCTACATTTTATAAAAGTTTTTGCAAATGACAGGTGCGCCTTCAGGGAAATATACCACAATATTTTACTCTGTGTAGAGAACAGAGCTGTAGATGGTACTGTGAGACTTTAATAAAAGTTCTACATTTTAAATATACTTGAATTGATAAATTGCTTTTTGTTTTATAGCGTGCACCCATCGCTGTGCAGGTAGTTCTAGCTTGCATCCACAAATTAATTTTCTTCATAGTTCTGCTCACACAGTTTCTATTATTGTCGTTATTTGTTACGACCCAGCACAGTTCTGCAAGAGCTGCTTATTTCAGACAACTAAATAAGCTACATCTCTAGAGTAATTTTATGCTCCAGACCTCGCACACGTATGTGACAAGAGCTCTAGTGTTCCTAATCTTAACTACTGCAATTTTAGTCTGAAGTAAATATCTGCTCACCCAGCCATGCTATCGTATTACTGTGGCTGCGTGTCAACAGGTCCGACTGGCGAGAAGATGTGCATATGGGACCAATAGATTGAAATTGTTTATGAAGAAAAGATTGAATTTCTTCAGCAATACTACTGTTTGCTACAAAGAGAAATGAGATGATGTGCTCCTTTTTTCTTTTTTTGTTCTTAGAACAGAAGTATAATTTAAACTAAACAAAAAATGATAATCTACCCAATAACTCATAAGAAAAGTGAAAGTAAGGTGTTTAGTGACCTAAAAACAATTGGTCCATGGGCAGAATGCTCTCTGTGGGTTAAAATATATATATATATATATATATATATATATATATATATATATATATATATATAATATATATATATAATAGAGAGAGAGAGAGAGAGAGAGAGAGAGAGAGAGAGAGGGGATAATAGTAATATTAATAATTTCTGGAGTTTAGTGCATTATTTCTGATAACACCTAAGCAAAATTTATTTTTTAAGTGGTTGAAGCTTCATTTTAAAGGAGTAGTCTACTGACAAGTAACTTGAGTCCATTGTGTTAGAGCTGGGCGGTATGACCAAAAATGTGTGTCACGGTATTTTTGTAACTTTTGGCGGTTCCACGGTATATAACGGTATCCCCCCCAAAAAATCATGTGACCCGTGAGCGCTGTTCTACTTCTCCCCCCCCATCTTACATGACAGTGCACTCAACCTATCACCGGCCGAGGAGGAACATCGCTGCGGACGGTGATAGGCTGACTGCTCTCCGACATTCCCGCCCCCAGAAGCAGGTGAGGCCGGTACCGAAGGTGAGTTAAAGTTTATTTTGTTTATCTTTTCCAGCGCCGGCGGCCCGCAACAAACAGGAGGACGAGTAGGGCAGCGCTTGCGGGTGACATGTGATTAGTTCCCTGATGGGGACGCGCAGCGCTGGGTTGATAATTCATTCATTCCTGAGTGGGAGGGGCCCAACCGGTATTGCGGTATGGGAAAAATTCATATGGTGCAGGTCAAAAATGTTGGTATTCGGTATGAACCGGTATATGGCCCAGCACTACGTTGTGTCCAGGTTACAAAAAAAAAAGAGAACAAACTTTAACTCCCCTTCCTCCGTTCCCCCATGGCGACTTTACAGCTGTTCAGTCTTCCTTCTTCTGTGTGCATGGATGGTCACACGGCAATGTCCCACTTCGGCCGGTAAGGGAAGAAGACCGGATCAGAAGACTGAACAGCTGTAACGTCGTAACGGAGGAACAGAGGAAGGTGAGTTTTTTATTTTATTTTTTTGCAGCCTGGGCACAAGATACGCTTCCAGCTAAGAGATCCATGGTATCTTTGTTGGAAGTCCAATGAGTGGAATATATTAGGCAGAAAGTAAGCAGTCAGTTATTGAGGTTAAAGTGTTAAAAGAATGAATAGTGGGCAAGCGTAAGGGTTGGATCCTCAGTGGATCCGCGCTGTTTTAAATGGTCTGGAGGTAGGTCCCCCATGATCAGACACTTATGCCTTATTCTGAGGCTAGGAGATATGTTTTTAAATATTTTTTTTTATATATTCACTGACTCCAGAAAGTTAAACAGATTTGTAAATAACTTCTATTAAAAATTCTTAATCTTTTCAGTACTTATGAGCTGCTAAAGTTGAGTTGTTTCTTTCGGTCTAAGTGCTCTCTGATGACACCTGTCTCGGGAACTGTCCAGAGTGAAGCAAACCCCATAGCAAACCCATTCTACTCTATGTAGTTCCCGAGACAAGTAGAGATGTCAGCAGAGAGCACTGTTGCCAGACAGAAAAGAACAACTCAACTTCAGCAGCTGATAATTATTGGAAGGATTAAGATTTTTTAATAGAAGTAATTTACAAATCTGTTTAACTTTCTGGAGCCAGTTGATATTTTTTTCCTAGAATACCCCTTTAAGTACATAGGAATGAGAATATGCAACCTTAATGAATTGTCTCTGATGTTATGCTGAAGATCAATTATTAATGTGGGTTATGTTGGATCCAATATACAGCGATATCCAGGATGACTGAATTAATATATCAGATGCCAGTCACATAAAAATTTGTTGAATAACAGTTTGATTTATATAGGTAGTTTCTATGCAAGAGTAAATAATCGCTGGATAACCAGAGATGGCAGAGTAGCAGTATAGTAGCGATATAGTCAGTCCCTCTGGATGGACTATACACGGGCTGCGCCTGGCCTGCAGATGCCAAAATACCTGTATGAAAGACGTCGGGATATGCTGACTCCGCTATGCGAGGGATTGTAGGCTGTCTCCACTGTGATAAGGCACGGATCTGCGTCCCGCTCAGCTACAGAGTATTTATCTAGTTAAATTTTTAGTTAATTACACACCATAATATCATTCAACAATAAATTTTCCTTATCTAGAGTCCCGAGATACTAAAGCAAACTTTCTTTTGAAATGATGGGAAAGATGGTTTGAGACTCTTCTCTGTACAGTAATGGTTTCATGAAGCACCTGGAGCACACAGAGTCTCGGTATCTTAGTATCATGTCCCTGGGTAGTTTGCTTGGAATCTGCCTGGAAGTTTCTGGTTATGAATGTTGCATTGCTGCAAACAATTAATAGACATTTAATCTACTAAATTGTTCATGATACAATCTTGTCATGGAAGGCATCCTCGATTAGTTTGCCAACAATTCTATGTTTGCCGCAGGCTTGAAATTCTTGTGAAAAATCACATCATATACATAATAGGATATACGATGCCGAGTTGTATCAGAGAAGAGCACAAAAGCTTATTGTTAAGCGAGAACTGAAGTTAAAAGCAAAGGCCTGTCAGCTAAGTTGCGTAACTATCTGCATTTTTTTCTTCAAATAAATAATGACTATATATGACTGCTTATACTTTCCTAGTCTTTATAAAGTCTCTACCATTCGTATTGCTTTATTACCAGATACATAACTTGCAGAGCTCTTCTCTTGTGCCAGGAAGGCATGATTAAAAAAATAAAAGAAACCTTCTGGACCTAAAAACCTAGTTTAACCACCACCACAATGCCACCATATAGTTCAAATGGTGAACTATTGTTTTGCCCTGCTATGAAGGTGTGACGCTGCGCCTCTTTTCCCCACTGCCATTTCTCTCTGCTGCATACACATGCAATTCCTGGACTTTCCATTCAGCATCCTGCCTATCATTGCTGTCTTTCTGACACCTCTAAAGTGCATGCACACTGACTCCTAGCCTGTCTGAGGGCTAATAAATGCAAAATTTCTTCTTTTCCAACCAATGTCTTGCTTTCCCAGGTTATTTAAAGGGGTACTCTGCCCCTAGACATCTTATCCCCTATCCTGCAGCACCCCTGTTTCTCAGCTGCACAGAGCGAGGATCACTCTGTGGCTGATGACGGGTGAGGCAGGGGACGGAGAATCATCATGCCCCCTCCCACAGACTTGCATTGAGGAGGCGGGGCGTGATGTCAGGAGGGGGCGGGGCCATGATGTCATGATTCTCTGTACCCTGCATCTCCCGTCATCAGCCACAGAGCGATCCTCGCTCTGTGCAGCTGAGAAACGGGTGCTGCAGGAGAGAACGTGGGGGTCCCCAGCAGCGGGACCCCCGCGATCAGACATCTTATCCCCTTCCTTTGGATAGGGGATAAGGTGTCTAGGGGCGGAGTACCCCTTTAAGGATCCTTCTTTCATTGTCCCTGCCATGTTCATGTGAACCTTGCCTGCCTTGACCTTAGCCATTCCACCATACTGAGAAAACTTTGCCTCCCCTGAAAATAACCCTCCCACAGGAAGCAGCCTTTGGACTCTCTGCAACAAAGTTCAGATCCCCTTATAAGTATTAAAAGATAAAAACCAAGGAGTCTCATATACTAAGTCCAAAGATCCATTGCAATACCGGGAAGCCACATCATTGGGCAGGTAAGCATTGTGTTGTAGAAATACATGCAGGTTGTGTTATCCTGGTATACGTCATTAATCGCCTATTTTACCTTTCGTCTGCCATAGCTTCTATTTGCAGAATTTCCAGTCACCCAAATTAAACATCCAGCCAAGAAAATATGGCTTTTCTGGAATGGAAAACCTAAGGCAGCTGGTTTGTGAATCAGTCAGGTATAATAAGTATGATATCTGCTGAGAGTTGGTGGATACAGTTACAGGCATGAGCCGTATGTTTAGCCTTTGAAATTTAGCTTAATGTTCCCAGTTAACGTCTCTCTCCCAATGGGTTTGCTGTCAGCTCTGATGTGGAGTGAAAACCATACATTTGATGAGAACCAGGAAAGAACATTCAAAATATGGGCATCCTACATCTTATTTAGTGGCAGCAGTGTATTTCAGTGGTTACAGGGGTACTACAATCTACTGGTACCAGATTTGTAAATTACTTCTATTAAAAAATCTTAATCCTTCCAGTACTTATCATACAGCAGCTGATCCACAGGAAGTTCTTTTCTTTTTGAATTTCCTTTCTGTCTGACCACATTGTTCTCTGCTGTCACCTCTGTCCATGTCAGGAACTGTCCAGAATAGGAGCAAATTCCCATAGAAAACCTCTCCTGTTCTGGACAGTTCCTAAAATCATCAGTAAATGATTGATTTGCTGAATTACAATAACTACACATAGCCCGCACATAGTTGCCTACATAACCACGTACATAATTGTTTGTGAATAACAAAAAATCCACACCTAACAGAGGCAGCTCCATCATAAATATCATGCATATGTATATAAACGATGTTTTTAGGGATGTTTAATTGGTTGCCTATCCTAAAGATCGGCCATCAGCATCAATGGGTTTCCAATACACAATCCGCTATTTGGCAGAACCACAACACCCCAATGTGCTTTGTAAATGGAGCCAGAATCCTCCGCTCCATTTGTGTGGTGGCCATGCTGGATTATTTCAGCTCATGGGAGCTCAGCTGCAATAACTAAGCACAGCCAATACACTGAGTGGACCTGATGCTATGAGCTCTGTTGACAGTGTATATTTGGGCTGCCAGGTGTCGTGGAGACCTTACTGATCAGATATTTACAATGAAATGGTCAACTTAAAGGGGTCTTCCGGTACTCTAGTATCCAATCACTGGTGGCCCAACCACAAGCAGCCCGCTGATCAGCTGATTGCATTGGCCGCTGTGCCTGTCATTATTCTTCATTGCTTACCAGTAACAGCTCTGTACCGTCAAACTTCAATACAGTACTTGGTAAAAACTCTACTGAATGTAGAGCTGGTCTGGTTAGTAGGCCCCTTTAATAAGCTGATTATAGAGGTGCCAAGGGTCAGATTGTAGGAATCTGATATTGATTGACTATCCTATGAATAGCCTATCAAGTCCCTTTAACTCCACCCCCACTGTTACTGTGCATGTTCTCAAGCACAGTAAAATAATGCTGTTTGAATTTTCTAGAAATGTAAAAATGGAATTGGTTTGTTACAGGCTCATAAAATGTTAAGGGGGAATTTATCAATTGCTTATTTTCAAGATTCATTATGCATTGAAATAGAAGAAAAAGTTTTTATAGTGTGCAGAAGATGAGGCGATGGCACCACCTTCATCTGAGATGAAGGCATCTTGTGGGAATGTCAGGAATTACTATTTTGGGTGTTTGGATTTTAATAGTACTGTATATGATTACTAGTGGGGAAGGTCCTGCTCGGGCATGTCCTCTTTATTTAGAAAGAATTTCTGAAGGAATCTATAACTGCAGAGCCAGTAGGTGTTATAAGGAATTATTGGGCTTGCTCTTTTAGATTTGCTACCTTCTACATATTATAACTCATTTTATATAGTGTGTAACAGAGTTTCAGACAGTTCTTCATGGACAACAAGTCCAAAATGACAAAAGGAGCATGGTGCTGTACCAAATGCACAGTAGTATATAGTGCAGCCTGAACCACTCCATTATACCGTTCTTCATGGAGCACCATATGGGAGCATGCCCTGCACACACCACCATACAGCAGTCTGTATATGGCTCTGCCATGTGCAAGAAGTCAAACTCAATTAGCATTTGTGTCCCTTGTTTCTGATGGGAAACCAGGGCCCAAATGGATCAGAGCTCAATCTACACTTCTTCTGAAGCTGACTTTAAATGCATTTATTACAATAAACGTGGAGAAACAGGAAAGGAGAGAGCACACTAAAGGGTTAACGCACTAGATTCACCTGGAACCGGAACACTGCATAGCATCGGTGGCCTAGAATAGCATCTCCTGCGGGGTGCACATACGAAACGTGTGAAGTATCAATACATTTAATAGGAAAAGCACGTACGTGCACTCACCGCTCAGCAGAGACAGCTCGGTGTGGAAGTGCTGGTGACGGGACGCTGGGTCACAGCATCGGCGCAGGTATGTGGGCGCTCGGAGGCTACGCGTAGCCTCTGAGTGCCCACATACCTTCGCCGATGCTGTGACCCAGCGTCCCGTCAACCGGACTTCCACACCGAGCTGTCTCCGCTGAGTGGTGAGTGCACATATGTGCTTTTCCTATTATATGGATTTATTACAATCTTTACTTGTTAGGCTCCTTTCACACTACCGCTTGTGCCCAGTAGGTAACTTCCGCTGGGAAGATGGCGGGAGAAAAATTTGTGCATGACGCGTCTTTTTCTACCACTATCTTTGGCCGCATTAACGGGAGTTATAACGGACGTTAGAGGAATCCCATTCAAGTGAATGGGATACTCTTTGTCCGTTATGACTCCCGTTAGGCTCCGCTCACGTTATGGGCGGTCAAAGTGGGGGGGGGGGGAGCCCTTAACGTCCTTTTGTAACGGAGCAACTGATGAAAGCATTGAGAAACCTGGCAATAATTGTTCAGTCTGCCTGCAGCACCTCCACAGGGGGAATGTAGCATTACATTGTATCCCTTCACATCAGTAGGTTGTTTGTGTCACGCAGGACAAGTCCTTTCGCGAGAGATGACTTTGGTAATCACTCTACACTTTAGTCAAGCAGAGGATCACAGGCAGATCACTTGCTGCTGTTCTGTAATTGTTTAAAAATGTTTACAATATTTTACAAATAACATACACCCGATACTATGTTGCTTGTAACAGCAAAGGTTACTAAGCAAAGAAAATATACCGTATGTACTTGATACAGTTGGATGATGGTCCCTTCCACTTTTCTGGCTGGCTCAAGGTATTCTACAGTAGCACTAGTTCGGAGGGGTGAGGGGCTCCTTCAGGGGCTTAATGTCTCCTTGACTGAGTTTTTCTGTAATCTTTATAAAAATATTTTTTCTTCAGATTTCCTCCAAAAAATTCCTTAGTGCTAACATGTACTTTTATATAAAAAAAGAGAAGTAGCAGAATTTCCTGCTGTGTCTAAACCCAAATATAAGAACCAAACACTAATTGGATTAAAGCCCTGCTTTTCCAGCCTAGGAAATTTTCACCACTTAGAGTATTATGGTATTTTTATTCGTGTTTTACTTGTACTAGAGATTCAAGGGGGAAAAAATATTTTTTTTAGTAAACATTATAATACAGTTTTATCAGAACAGGTGTTAAAGGAAATGTAGCAGAAAATGGATTATGATTTGGATCATTGTTGTAATAAGAGATACAAAACTCCCTGTTTTTGTGTGGCTTCCCCCAATATGTTCAGTTTCAGTATTATATATCGTAGATATAATACAGATTTGCAAATTGGAACAAGCTTGGGTTGGATATTCAGGTTCCTCCACATTATACACCACAGAGCCAGATGGATTGCAGTATTTTTATATATTTAGATCTTTAGTGAGTTCATCGTATTTCTATGGTGCCATCCTGGTCAAGTGCAGTTATTCTGAAGATTTCTAGAAGCAGTAGATCTTTTAAGTTCACAAGCAGAAGCACAAAATAATGAAGTAAGTAGCACCTTAAAACATGGCTGTCATGAGACTGTGAAATACCAGTGAAACCTGTAGCAACAGCTAGAGAGCGTTCTTCTGAACAGTGCAAGCCCGGAGTACCTGCATAAGCAGTGCCCACATTAAAAATGCCCCAATAAAGAGTACTGTGATACAGTGTGCCAGGCAGAGAGTTCTACCATCATTAGTACAGACTACTCCCACCCAATATTTTTTAAGTCTAAAAAAAAAATCCTGTTTGGTCCAGCCATTTGTTTTTTTCTTCCTAGTTATCTGGGAGACTCTTCTTCCATATTGGATGTCTTGGAGGTCTCCGGCTTTGTTAGTTTTCTGAATACAGATCCATACGGTTGGCAAATATACATTAAGAATGTATAAAGTTTTAAAAGCACTATCTGTTTGAGAACACTACATATGAAAAGGAGATTAAATCCATAACATAAGAAACACATACAATAAACATAAACTAGGTACATGATAGGCTCATACAGTGTAGAGAAGATTCTGCCAATGACCTTATAGGGGTACTCCGCCCCTAGACATCTTATACCCTATCCAAAGGATAGGGGATAAGATATCTGATCACGGGGTTCCTGCCACTGGGGACCCCCGCAATCTCCCTGCTGCACCCAGCGTTTGTTTAGCGCGTCGGGTGCCGCACCAGAGGCTCGTGACATCACGGCCATGCCCCACTCATGACGTCACGGCCATGCCTCCTCAATGCAAGTCTGTGGAGGGGCTTGCATTGAGGGGGTCATGGCCATGACGTTACGAGCCTCCGCCCGCATTGCCAGTCATCCGGCACGGAGCATCGTTCGCTCCCTGCACCAGATGTCTAGAGTGCCGCAGCCAACATTGCAAGGGTCCCCAGCGGTGGGACCCCCTGTATCAGACATCTCCAAAGGATAGGGGATAAGATGTTGAGGGGCAGAGTACCCCTTTAACAACCTACAAAGGGAGAGAGGCAGTAGTTGAGGGAAGCAACAGATTATCTAGCAGTGCAGTAGCAGCAGTATTGGGGTATGTTCATACAGTTAAAGAAAGTATAATTTTTGGGACAGTAGCTCAGTATTACAAAAAAGCCTTATAAAGGGCCATAAAAAGGGGACCAAAAAAAAAAGCATTTTAAATCTAAAAGAAGCATGTAAAAGAAGTGGAATTGGAGTTGGAGTCGTTTTTTTTTGTAAGCTTCTTTTGCAAGCTTTTTCTCTGTTTGATCGTACCCTTATTGCAGGTCGTAGACTCTTCTGAAGAAATGGGTTTTCATTGGTGGGCTGCATTTGATGGTGTTGCTAGTGGATGAGAGTGAAGTGCTGGGGTAGTGAGATCCACAGTATGGGGAAAGCAAGGAAGAAGTCTTTGAATTGGTTATTTGAATATCGGGAGCAAAGAAGGAGCTCTTGTGAGGATCAGAGATCAGACTTGTAGGTCATTGTTAATTCACTGGGAAATGAGCAGTCAGTGAAGGGATTGTCAGAAGGAAAAGTAGAGGAGAAGCAAGTGGAGAGGTGGATTCAGGCAGCAGTGTTGAGGGTGAATTGGATGGGACAATATCACTGTGCGTATTGTCAGGTGGTGTGATGCACACTATCATTGGGCACTGGAGGTGTAGAGGTGGGATTTCTTTCCAGCATGTAATCTGAAACACATCTGGATTACATAGGTGTATGAAGAACTCTTCCTGAAAGAATGTATAATGCCAATATCTATATGAGGAAAATGTCTCTATAGATATTCGTAGATAGGCCTCTTAACTCAAGAAAGAAAATAAATCCTGCTTTTTACTGTAGAGAATTGTTCTTCCAGCAGGGTGGCATCAGCTCTCATAATCCACATCTTGTTTCCCAATGCCTTCATGTACAAAAGGTCCAAAGAAAAAATGTTTAGTGTCTTTACAAGTAAACATTGTGTGATTTTTAGTGTAGTCTGCAGCACTGTCGTGTGGAGGGTGAGGATTCGCCTGGACTTCCTCATTCCACACAGTTGACTTATGATAATTACCCCAGAAAGAAGCCGCACTGATCCTCCTCTGGCACTTTGCACAGCAGTGATGAAGTGTCTGCTTTTTCTGGAAGGATTTTCGTATACGTAAACTGTCAAATTTTTTTCTCTTTCTCACTGAATTCATGTATTTTTAATTATTTTTAATGAAGAAACAAATGTAAATGTGTGTTCCCTTTTCTTGGTAGCATGATCACTTCACTAGTACTCATTACAGCACTGAGTCTTTCCAGCCTGTTGCCTGTATAGAAGGTAAATCTAGGCAGGTATTTTGTTATTTATTATTTATTTATACTCCCTACATATAAAATTCCTTTAGAGTTGGGTTTAGGTTGGGGGTTAAAGGGATACTCCGCCCCTGGACATCTTATCCCCTATCCAAAGGATAGACCTGAATGGAAGGGGCATGACATGATGTTATCACCACGGCTGCCCCAACCCATCCGTTTTGAACATAATGTTCAGAACGCCGAGTGCTTGCACAAAAATCTCGGGGGTCCCAGGTGCCAGACCCCCTCGATCAGACATTATATCCCCTATACTTTGTCTAGGGGCGGATTACCCTGCCCGGGTGGAGTTATAGATTTTTTATTTCCCTTTTTGTATATTGGTGTATATGCATCACACATGGACATGTATTTTTTTTAATACACTCAGTTAGAAATTAAGGACCAGCATTATTGTGATATTAATTATACAGTTTTGGTAAAATAAGAAGCTATTAGGAAAAGGGATAGTGAAGCAAATTGGCTAAATTTGGCCCTCCTTAATACCCATGAGCAGACAAACATACAGTCATGGCCATAAATGTTGGCACCCCTGAAATTTTTCAAGAAAATGAAGTATTTCTCACAGAAAAGGATTGCAGTAAAATGTTTTGCTATACACATGTTTATTCCTTGTTGTGTGTATTGGAACTGGTAATACAGTATATAGATAAGACAAGATAAGGTTATTCACAATAGATGGTCACACCTTACCCTCCCCCCTGCTTGGACAACGGCCTCTGCACAGGTCACAGAGCATACCTAGAAACTTTTCCATATAAGTCATTGAGTTACCTCTAGTGTACTGTTTTCTATGTCCAATGGCTGCTGTAAAGTTGTGGCTTCTCTCTCTAAATGCTGGTAACGGAGCAGAAGCACCGGCAATATGGCTGCCCTCATAACAATGTATTAAAAAAAAGTACAATCTGAAAAAGAAGCAGATCAGAAAATAAATCTAGGTGTCACATTCATTGAAGAGAATCTGTCATTGCATTTTGGGATGCTTGACTGCTACTATATCTTCATGCAGCTGGGGCTTAGGGTCTTTAAAGGGGTATTCCGGCCAGACACATCCTCCGGTAACGAAAATGTTCATGAATGAAAGAACATAGAAATGAACAGCTTAAAGGGGTATTTCGGCCAAATACATCTTATCTCCTATCCAAAGGATAGGGGATAAGATGTCTGATCACGGGGGCCAGCCGCTGGGACCCCCAGCGATCTCTGTGCAGCACCCGCATGCGGGTGCTGCACGGAGATCGCTGGGGGTCCCAGCAGCAAGCCCCCCGTGATCCGACATCTTATCCCCTATTCTTTGGATAGGAGATAAGATGTATTTGGCCGGAATACCCCTTTAAGCTGTTCATTTCCATATTCATTCATGAACATTTTCGTTACCGGAGGATGTGTCTCCATTCACTTCAGGTGCACATGTATTGCTGGAGAACTACTCACAGATAGTGGCTGGTCGAGCCAAGCCATTTCATGTACTACATGGTTGATCATTCATTTGAACAGCTACATGTAGTGCTATGTTTTTCTATGCTGCTCCCCAGTTGATCTTGAGAGGTTATAGACGTTGGACCTGGTTATTTTAAAGTGGGTTATCTTTATGTCATTCTCTATAGGTTGTGTTACAAATAGTTGTATCCCCCCCCCCCCCCCACTTTGTTATTTGGGATATGCCATATACAGAAATTCCTTAACTTTACTACTTGTGTATTTGTTTTGCTGAGTAATATACAGTTATTTTATCTCTAACAATGACTTTGTCCTAGGAGCCTTAAGTCTTAAAGAAAATTCACAGGCGAGTTTTGTAGAAGACATGAAATATGTTCTTCATCAGTAGCTTATTGTAAGCAGCAAAGTTGTGAAAGATCTTCACTGTGTGAATAGAAACGTTGTTATCCCAATCATGGAATGCCGGGGTATGCCTGCGCTGAGTGTAGGTGGATGTTTGGTTTGTGGTGCGCTCTCGGAGGTGGCAGTGCCCTCAGAATTTGCATTTCTTTCAACAATGACAGCTTTCATAAGCTTCTGATCGATGTTAGTCAGCTGAGCCGGAAACAGCTTGTGCTTTTCAGGGGTTTTAGAAAGATCCCTTTTGATGTTTACTCTCAGCCTATGTGGGTTAGGAAGACAACATTTATGAAAACCAGAGCTGTACTGAACTGTATAAATCTGCTCTTTATTCACCAGTATATGCTACTGGGGCAGTTTTATGACTATTCATATGAAATAACTGGCTGGGATTTGTAGTTCATGTTTTCTATCTCATGTTTATAATGCTACTAGTCCATCTCAATTGTACAGTGATCCCTCAACTTACAATGGCCTCAACATACAATAGTTTCAACATACAATGGTCTTTTCTGGACCATTGCAAGTTGAAACCAGACTCAACATACAATACTACGAACAATCCAGATCTGTGCAACGTGTCATTGGCCGGAAGAACTGACCAATCACAATGGGCAATTTACTGTTAAAACACCTGTATTACTGAAGCGTATGCACTGACTGAAGTCTGGTAGCGCCCCCCTACAGTACAGGGAGGTATTACATGTTCTGTACACTTTACCTGTACCAGGGTTAGCTGCTCCTTTGGACACCAGGTGAGGGCGACTTCCATGTTACTTTTTTAGGACATTGCATGTACTGTACAGGACCCTGAAGAAGCTCCTGTCCTCTACATCGACCAGTGTTTCCCAAACAGTGTTTCCCAAACAGGCCTTTGGCTGTCTGGGCATGCTGGGAGTTGTAGTTTTGCAACAGCTGGAGGCTCCCTGCCTGGGAAACACTGACATAGACAGTGATTTACAGCTCCCAGCAGATCTTTATTACTTTTATATGTAAGGATTTGCTTTATCTATATTAGTTATCTACTTATTTTTCTTTAATCCTCACTTTTTCCTATTTTTAGATGATATTTTGGTGGCTTCAGAACCAATTACCAGGTTTCCATAGAGTTCTGGTCTCAACATACAATGGTCGTCCTGGAACCAATTAATATTGTAACTTGAGGGACCACTGTATTTGGTTTATAAGGAAAAAGTAATCCATGCACAATCCTTGTTACAATTTCTTACATTTGTAGCAATAAGTCACAACATGTAACAGGATAAAAACTTATGTATACAGGTTTTTTTTCTGAGCCTGATACAACTGATGGAAAAGTTTTGTGCTATGTCCACCTGTCTGGTGTTCATATCTAGACAGAGGAACATTGTATACTGTGTATTTTTTGTCCATATCAGGGTAGTAATGCCACCAGACTCAAAATTTACCCTAAGTTTTGTCCTCAATTTATGTAAAAAAAAAATTTTTACCACACTGGCGGAGAAAAATATCAGGGGCTGAATTAATGTAAACCAGTGTATTGATGATGATGATGATGATGAGGATGATACTGGGGATGTTGTCGTTCCATATGCGGTGTACAATATGACTACTGTAATATAGCCTGCCACGAATGACAACCTGAAAGTAAGACCTTTGTTCACTGACAGCTTCTACAATAACTACCTTGAAATCCTATCCTTTAGATGATGTAAGTTCTTTTAGGTTTTCTGGAATTGATTTGGCTGTTCTTGTCAACATTAAAGGGGTATTCCAGGAAAAAACTTTTTTTTATATATCAACTGGCTCCAGAAAGTTAAACAGATTTGTACATTACTTCTATTAAAAAATCTTAATCCTTTCAGTACTTATGAGCTTCTGAAGTTAAGGTTGTTCTTTTCTGTCTAAGTCCTCTCTGATGACACATGTCTCGGGAAACACCCAGTTTAGAAGAGGTTTGCTATGGGGATTTGCTTCTAAACTGGGCGTTTCCCGAGACAGGTGTCATCAGAGAGGACTTAGACAGAAAAGAACAACCTTAACTTCAGAAGCTAATAACTATTGGAAGGATTAAGATTTTTTAATAGAAGTAATTTACAAATCTGTTTAACTTTCTGGAGCCAGTTGATATTTATATAAAAAAGTTTTTTCCTGCATAACCCCTTTAACTCATTGTGAAAGCCAGAAAAGCCATGTCAAAGAGGTGGTGGCAAGTATCATTTCTTCAATCGGTGCATGGATAGCTCCTAATTCTGATCCCGAAGAGGAAAGCCAGTTGTAGACAGAGATACGTTTAGTCCTTGCTAGGAGTGAGTGCTGGCAGCACCATAATACAGTGGTCCCTCAAGTTACAATATTAATTGGTTCCAGGACGACCATTGTATGTTGAAACCATTGTATGTTGAGACCATTACTCTATGGAAACCTGGTAATTGGTTCTGAAGCCACCAAAATGTCATCCAAAAATAGGAAAAAGTGAGGATTAAACAAAAATAAGTAGATAACTAATACAGATAAAGCAAATCCTTACATATAAAAGTAATAAAGATCTGCTGGGTGCTGTAAATCACTGTCTATGTCAGTGTTTCCCAACCAGGGTGCCTCCAGCTGTTGCAAAACTACAACTCCCAGCATGCCCGGACAGCCTTTGGCTGTCCGGGCATGCTGGGAGTTGTAGTTTTGCAACAGCTGGAGGCACCCTGGTTGGGAAACAATGGTTTATGTAGAGGACAGGAGCTTCTTCAGGGTCCTATACAGTACACACAGTGTCCCAAATGGAGCCACTCTTACTTGGTGTCCAAAGGAGCAGCTAACCCTGGCACAGGTAAGGAGTAGTACAGAACGTGTAGTTCCTCCCTGTACTGTAGGGGGCGCTACCAGACAGCCAGTCAGTGCATGTACTTCAGTAATACAGGTAATTTACAAGTAAAATGCCCATTCTGATTGGTCAGTTCCTCCAGTTGTGACAGGTATCACAGATCTGGACTGTCTGTACATTGTATGTTGAGTCTGGTTTCAAGTTATGATGGTCCAGAAAAAAACATTGCATGTTGAAACTATTGTATGTTGAGGCTATTGTAAGTTGAGGGAGCACTGTATTGGAATCTGCTTTATTCAGTGCTGAGTGAGTTTACTTCTGGCATTGGTATTCTGTAAGAATGCTGCGCCAAGTAAATATTTGACATTCTGTACTATTAGTTTGTCAGAACTTGCTTTGTAAGCAAAGGTGCCAAAGCCAATGTGTTCAATATATACGTTATTCAAATGTATACTTTTATAATGATATTCTGCTTATAGACCCTACAAACTGCATATAAGGTTATGCTGTGCAATAGAATGCGATAAGGGTTTATGCAGTGGTGCATGCCCTTATCCTGTATGGTGATGCCACCTGGAGTCCTTTTACACACTGATGGCATTCTGTGTGCCACTGTCGCAGAATACTTTATAGGTATGTAGATTTCTGTGACTTATGTGAATAGATAGTAATACACACTGGTTTTTCTAAGGGAGAAAATAAGTAAAATAAATATAAGTAAGAATATATCCATAGCACGTCACAAAGATTACAGGATTCTTGTTCTGTGCTGAAAAGGTCCAAAAAAGGTCAAAATGCCTATTCCAAGATGGGTTATGATGTATCCATCAGGAGTAGTGACGTGCAGTGCTCTCTATGAGGGACATTTATCAATGTTCGCTTATGTATTCCTTTTTTTTAGTAATTTTTCCTTACTATTTTTTTTGCTTATGTGTGACTTATTTATCAACTGGTTTCAGCCTGTTGATGATTTTCTTTCACGTAAGCAATTTTTTCTTTTTTACTTTGGTAGTAGCTTTTTCTGCTCCATGTTTGAGCTGGAGTAAATTTAGTCAATTTTTTACCTTGTTGCGATTTTTTTTTTGCGCAGTTGCGACTGTCGCAGTTAATAAATACCAGACTACCCGTAGTCCATTTTAAAATTATTACTACGTAGTTAAGTTTTGGAAAACTTGCTTTTCTCGCTTTCCAGTCAAAATGTCGCACGAAAAATCGCGTAGTCGCAGGTGCGAAATTTTTGCAACATTTTTAGTAAAGAAAAATTAACTAAATCGCTTGATAAATGCCTGTCCATATCTTGTGTTTTTCCTTTGGGAAAAGAGCGAATTTTGGAATGTAAATCATTGCAAAACGACTGGCGTTGGTGACATTATATGGCTTTCTGCTATATTGTCTGACAGCACGACGGACATAGCTTTGTTTAAGATTGTAAAAGCTGTGTACACCTATACACTGCCCCAATAAATCAAAAAGGAAAAAACTACTTGCAGTCTCCTACTTTCTTCTATATTACTCCCCTACCTGATAGGGCAGCCATGAGTAGAGGAGAGATTATGACTGCAGAATCAGACTACAGCGTTTGTTTGTCGTCTGTCACCGTGGAGACACATAGGCACTGATTTTACTTAGTGTTGGGTTTTTATTAGTGTGGAATGTAGGTTAAGACTTGCCTGATTCTACTCTATTTACTAATATATATATATATATATATATACCACCAACAAAAATATAATAACCAGAGTTGCCACAGTTGGTTCACATAACCAATATCCACAAACAAAAAAAGAACCAAAATGTGTAAAATGATATACCTTTATTAAACCTATATCAAAAAAGACAAACACTTTAAAAAATTGAAAGAACATTAAGACATAGGCACATTCAGTAACAAGAACAGATGACTGGAGATGGTACAGGAGGTATAACACTACATGGAATACGGAGACAGGACCAGGAATATAGTATAGTTAATTCTCTGAAAGATGACAAAGTATATAAAGAGGAGAAAACTCAGACTATGAAGGAAATCAGAGATAAATGACTATGACATGAAACAAAGTATCCTGTAAACATGAAGCTGCAAAACAAAAAGTAAAACAGCAAACACCTAAAGACTGTCCGCCATGCATGTTACCACCTACCAAGTCCAACCCCAATGTACGTTTCGCGTTGTGCTTCATCACGTACGTTGGGGTTGGACTTGGTAGGTGGTAACATGCATGGCGGACAGTCTTTAGGTGTTTGCTGTTTTACTTTTTGTTTTGCAGCTTCATGTTTACAGGATACTTTGTTTCATGTCATAGTCATTTATCTCTGATTTCCTTCATAGTCTGAGTTTTCTCCTCTTTATATACTTTGTCATCTTTCAGAGAATTAACTATACTATATTCCTGGTCCTGTCTCCGTATTCCATGTAGTGTTATACCTCCTGTACCATCTCCAGTCATCTGTTCTTGTTACTGAATGTGCCTATGTTTTAATGTTCTTTCTATTTTTAAAGTGTGTCTTTTTTTTATATATGTTTAACCTCCCTAGCGGTATGATTCCGTCTGGAAATTTGTACCAAAAGCGGTACAATTTTTTGCATTGAAATTCCACATTTCCCCCCCGTCACATTTCCCCTCCCTTGTCACATTTCCCCCCCCCCCATATCACATTCTCCCCCTCCTTGTCACATTCCCCCCCCCCTGTTGCATTCTCCCCCCCCTGTCACATTCATCCCCCTGTCACATTCTCCCCCCTTGTTACACTCTCCCCCCCCGTCACATTCATCCCCCCCTGTCACATTCCCCCCCTTGTTACATTCTCCCCCCCCCTTGTTACATTCTCCCCCCCCCTTGTTACATTCTCCCCCCTCCATGTTACATTCCACTCCCCCCTTTGTCACATTCCTCCCCCCTGTCACATCCCCCCCCTTGTCACATTCCCCCCTATGTCACATTCCCCCCCCTTGTCACATTCCCCCCCCTTGTTACATACTCCCCTCTGTCACATTCCCCCCTCTGTCACATTCCCCCCCCCCTGTCACATTCCTCCCCCCTGTCACATCCCCCCCCTTGTCACATTCCCCCCTATGTCACATTCCCCCCCCTTGTCACATTCCCCCCCCCCTTGTTACATACTCCCCTCTGTCACATTCCCCCCTCTGTCACATTCCCCCCCCCCCCCTGTCACATTCCCCCCCCCCCCCTTGTTACATTCTCCCCTGTGTCACATTCCCTCCTCTGTCACCTATTCTTGTCCTGCAGCAGTATACACTGGGTTTGCCGGCAGATTTCAAACCTAGTGTATTTGCTGCAGAACAAGCCCTTTCCCCTTCAGCCAATCACAGGCTTTACACCACTGCGGCCTGTGATTGGCTGAAAAGGTCCTGTAAGATGAATAGAGCAGTGACCAGAGCGCACGGAGGGGAACGACCTCTTCAGGGACCGGGATTAGGTGAGCAAAAGGTTTTTTTATTTTCTTCCTTTTTACTTTTACACTTAGTTCAGGGTTTTTCTACCAGGGGGCCTCCAGCTGTTGTGAAACTACTGCTCCCAGCATGCCCGGACAGCCTTTGGCTGTCCGGGCATGCTGAGAGTTGTAGTTTTGCAACATCTGGAGGCCCCCTGGTTGAGAAACACTGACTTTTAGTATATGTCTTTACCTGCTCTGGCCGGCCCCCGCAACGGGAGCCGACCCGAGCAGATAATCACATATTTTCCCGGGGGCTGCATCACTACATCGCAAAAAGCAAAAAATCGCGATTCGATTGCTTTTGCGATATACTGTGCAGCCCGCACAGCAACTCTGCAATTCTACCCCGAGCGTGACTCGGGGTTACCGCTTCTAGCAGCGAAAATTAACCCCGAGTCACGCTCGGGATTACCGCTAGGCTGGTTAATAGAGGTATATAATTTTACACATTTTGGTTTGGCTTTTTTGTTTGTGGATATTTTCTATTTACTATAAGAATACACAGGTTGGGAAAGTTTTGGCCAGCATTTTCTTGGTGGAAATTTCCAGCCATTATTTCACAGGATTTTCTGTGAATTCAGTAGTAAATAGTTTGGGTTGTCAGAACACACCCCTTGTCTCAGTCGGCCACACTCTTTTTCTCTGGCTGACCATATGTCTTTTTTGGTTTGTAGGTTCATTTTGGTGCATTGCACCACAAATTGTGGTGCAGACACAATTTGTGGCCCAACTTGGGGCACAACCCGACAAAAGCAGGTTGTGATCACAATACTAAGTCCTCACTCTCAGATGCCTCTCTTCTGCTGACACCTCTGTCCTGCCGAGACTTTTCAGAGGCTATGCCTCTTTGCTCATGCGCCTAAGGCCTCATTCACAACAGCGTTAGGAGCTTTGTTCTCTGATTCCGTTATAATGGGACCTGTCGGGATAGGATGGTGTCCGTTGTGACACATTCCGTCCAACTCCATATCAGCATCTGTAACAGCTCTGTAACACTGATGTGAACACAGCCAAAGTGGTTGATGTAATATTGTGTAATACAGCTCTCCTGGCCTGGTATAAACCTTCCTGGGCAGCCTTGATCAGCTTAGAACGTCGTGGACCTCAGTATACAGAACGAGTGTCACTTTTGTCCTCCCTTGGCAGTCACTGAAAACATGTGACATTGCTGGATCACTCAACTACAAGTCACTGGGGATGGGACAGAATGATCATGCTGACCTTAAGTTTAGTTTCATGAAGATATGTTATGTGAGAAAAAAACAGCAAAACTGTGCACTAGTGGCATTGTGACCTGGTTACCATCAATAGTTTTCCTGCTACACAAAATTTACAGGCCAACAGGACTGTACAATTGTAAGTAGAAATATTTTCTTATATATAAAGAGGTTGTCCCATTTGGCAAAGTTATTTTGTATCCAGGGGGTCCGACCACTGGGGACCTTAAAGGGGTACTCCGCCCCTAGACATCTTATCCCCTATCCAAAGGATAGGGGATAAGATGTCAGATCGCCGGGGTCCCGCTGCTGGGGACCCCCGGGATCCCCGCTGCGGCGCCCGCTGTCATTACTGCACAGAGCGAGTTCGCTCTGCATGTAATGACGGGCAATACAGGGGCCGAAGCATCGTTACGTCATGGCTCCGCCCCTCGTGATGTCACAACCCGCCCCCCCCCCCCCCTCAATAAAAGTCTATGGGAGGGGGCGTCGTCACGCCCCCTGCCATAGACTTGCATTAAGGGGACTGGCCGTGACGTCATGGCTCCGCCCCTTGTGACGCTGCTCCGTCCCCTGTATCGCCCCTCATTACGCACAGAGTGTGCTCTCTCTGTGCAGCAATGATAGCGCAGTGCCGCTGCAGCGATCACAGGGCTCCCAAGCAGCGGGACCGCGGCGATCTAACATCTTATCCCCTATCCTTTGGATAGGGGATAAAATGTCTAGGGGCGGAGTACCCCTTTAAAGGGTTACTATGCCCCTAGACATCTTATCCCCTATCCAAAGGATAGGGGATAAGATGTCTCATTGCAGGGGTCCCGCCGCTGGGGACCCCTGCGATCTCTGCTGTGCACCCCAGACATCCAGTGTACGGAGCGAACTTCGGATGACTGGCGATGCAGGGCGAAGGCTCGTGACGTCACGGGCACACCCCGCTTGTGAAGTCATGGCCCTCCCATAGACTTGCATTGAGGGGGCGTGGCCGTGACGTCACAAGTGGGGCTTGGCCGTTACCTCACAAGCCTCTGGCGCACCCGACGCTCTAAACGATTGCCGGGTGCAGCAGGGAGATCGTGGGGGTCTCCAGCGGCGGGACCACCACGATCAGACATCTTATCCCCTATTCTTTGGATAGCAGATAAGATGTCCTAGGGGCAGAGTACCCCTTTAACCTCAGCAGCAGGTCATGCTTATGCTCTCCATTCTTGCTTGTAGAATGGGGTTTATAAAGGGAAACCCTCTGTGATCTTTGCTTTAAAAGGTCATATGGACGGGAGTTTCTTATTGAGTGGTCTTCCACAGTAGCAGAATTCTGGACTACATCTATCTAATGCTTGAGTTTGGTATGGATCTCAGAAGTCTGATTCCCATTGTATCTCTGTATGGCCATGTAAAAGGTAAAAGTACCTCACAGGGGACCATATTACCAGCATAATGGTAAAACATGTTGCAATATAGTATGTGCCGCATGTCTCCCCGTGAATAATACTGCAGTGTGTTGTGTTTTTTATTTAAATTAAGTTAGGAGAAAAAGGAAAATCCTTTTTTTTAACAAAAAGTAAAATTTTGGTTTATAAGTAAACTTGTCTGGGCACAGTTTTATTGAACGTCCATTTTTTGACCAGCATTACAGGAAATGTTATTTTGGCCATAGAAGAAAATGTTACGGGCTTGGTTTAAAAAGCCGCAGTTACTGGAAGGGCTCTGTAGCGGTACTGACTAACTGCTTTAGATTGAAACTTTAGGGAGATGGAAAATATTCAAGTCATACATTCCATAACTTTACAACTCAGCGCACTGCTATTTAGCCGAGGAAATTAAAAGCATTCTATTGTATTGTTGTTTCTTTTGGGAATAAAGGTGAAGTTAACATTTTCTTCCATTGTGAGGGAAACAGCTGCTGCATAAAATATATAAAATACACATCTACAAAAGTGCTGTATCATAGAAAACAAAATAGGTAGTACAGACACAACAATGCACACATAGCAGGCTTATAAAGAGGATCTGTCAGCTCTACTGACCTGTCTGTTTAGTGTACAACTAGCTGAGTACCCGGCGTTGCCCGTTTTTTCCTTCCTCATCCTTGTTGGGGAGGAAAATCAACAAATGATTGACTTCATATCCCATCCCCATATATTGTTGTCATATCCCTCCCTCCTATCCCGCCCTCCTATCCCGTTCTCCTATCTTGACCTCCTATCCCGTCCTCATATCTTGACCTCCTATCCCATACTCATATCCCGACCTCATATCTCGACCTCCTATCCCGACCTCCTCTCTTTGTGAGATGGGGTGTGGCTTGCAAGGCGGATTGACAAATTCACCAGGAGATACAGAGCGGAGCTTGTGAAGTAAGGTACTGGAAGTCCCATATACTCACATGGGACTTGAAACAAAACCCATCTTTTATGTAAGGGTGTAGGTAAGGGTTAATTTAACAATCATATCTTTTTATTTGACATATAAGTAATATGTGTACCAGGTATTATTGAAATATCTCCAGCCGTACAAGTTATGTGGGAACATACATTTCCCATTGATTTGCATGGGACTTTAAACAAAAAAACCCGACCCTCACAAATGGGGGTAGTTAAGGGTTAAATAAACTATCCTATATTTTAAGTGGACATATAAGTAACATGTGACCAAGTATTATCAAAATATCTCCAGCCGTTTGGAAGTTATACAGTAACATATATTTCCCATAGATTAGTATGGGACATTAAACATAATCCCCGCCCCTGGCAAATCGGGGGGAATAAGGGTTAAATCCCCTATCCTATGTTTGTTGTTGACATATAAGTAACATGTGTGCCAAGTATCATGTTAATATCTTTAGCCGTTTGGACGTGATGCTGGAACATACACACACATACATACACACACACACACATACATACATATACACACACACACATATATATATATATATATATATATATATATATATATATATATATATATATATTGTATTCCTCATAGATCTTTTATGTGCCATTCTTCTGTTACTCCTCCTAGAAGTGCACAAATTGTCACCTGGGTGTTACCATTTGGGGTGTATCCTTACATTGTTAGTCACTGCTGTCAGTATCAGTCTAGGTAGAAAACACCCCTTTGACAAGGCAAATGGTAATGCTCAATTGTCCGTTTATTCATACATTTCTAAGAGGCATAATAGAGGAATAGCTATAAGAAAACATGTCTAATTTATAGTTCATGGGCAATACAGGCATTAAAGGGTTACTCCGCTCCCCAGCATCCGGAACATTGAGTTCCTTAACGCTGTGTGCGGGCTTCCGCGTTCATGCCCGCCCCCATGACGTCACGGCCTTCCCCCTCAATTAAAGTCTATGGGAACTTGCATTGAGGGGGCTGGACATGACGTCACATGATGGGGTGTAACGTCACGAGGGGGCGGGCGTGAACACGGACGCCCGCACACAGCAATCAGGAACTCAGTGTTCTGGACGCTGGGGAGTGGAGTAACCCTTTAACTTGAATAGACCAATCAGGAAGGGTAGCAGGTCCTCCTTTAAAGATAATCCTCTTCGTCTCCCTGCCCTCTGTATATTACATAAGGTAAATGAAGCTTTCTAAGTCATATTTGCAGTGATTTCAGAAGGTAAGGTCAGTGCTCCTGTTTGCAGAGTTTTTGCAGTCTAGGCTGGTCTAGCTGCCCCCATTGGTACAGCATGGGTTATGGGGCAAACAGTATATGAACTATCTTCCAATCCTTGGCCTTCCTTTTCCATTCCCTAGCTCTACTTTTGTTTCTCCATGATAGCCTTTCAGTTTTAAAGGGGTACTCCGGTGGAAAACATATATTATTATTATTATTTTTTTTTTTAATCAAGTGGTGTCAGAAAGATAATCAGATTTGTAAATGACTTCTATTTAAAATTCTTAATTCTTCCAATACTTATCAGCTGCTGTATGCTCCACAGGAAGTTGTATTTCTTTCTGGAGTTCTTTCCAGTCTGACCACAGTGCTCTCTGCTGACACCTCTGTCCGTATCTGGAACTGTCCAAATGGACAGGTTTGCTATGGGGAGTTGCTCCTACTCTGGACAGTTCCTGACATGGACAAAGGTGTCAGCAGAGAGCACTGCGGTCAGACTGAAAAGAAATTCAAAAGGAAAAGAACTTCCTCTGGAGTATACAGCAGCTGTTTAACTTCCTGGCACCAGTTGATTTAAAAAAAAATGTTTTCCACCGTAGTACCCCTTTAAAGGGCTTTTTTTTTTTTTTTTTTTTACAGAAGTATTCCTGGGTAAAGTCTAAAGACCATCACGCCCACTGTGACTTCTTTGCACTTGTAGTTATTGCTGGTATTGAGAGGCCCTTTTCAATAGGTGGGTTGATGAAATAGCTCAGATTCACTGTAAATGTAGAATATAAATGGGTTCATTATACCGTGTGCGTACTGTTATGAATAATGTATGTACAAGGCTGGTTGTTGTACACAATGGGGGGGGGGGGGGGATTTCAGTTTTTCTACACTCTCTTAATTTGTGTGGTGGTAATGTATTTGTGATCCAAATGTATTAAATGGTACATGGCATGTGATAAATATGGTGCTAGTACACATTTTTTAGAAATTGCACTTCAGTTCACCACTTTGTATATTTCCTCCTCTGCAACTTTTTAACCTGTTCTGCCAAAATGTGCAACTTTTTACAAATTCCGTTCTCTGACAGTTTGGCAAGCCAGGTTTGGGCTGGTGCGGATTTGCGACAAATTCAGGGCTTGTGTGACAAATTGTGAGACAAATCGCACATGATAAACTCATGACCACTGCAAAAAATTTACCAGACATTGATATAGTTACACAATTATAGAAAAGGCATCTAAAGCAAAAGTCACAATGAAAGATTTCTAAACATCAACTGCAACAGAAAACTGGGTAAAACCAATGATACATTCTTGCCATTGTACACAGATCCAAACATATGCTAAACATTTTATATCAAAACAAAAGTTTCATAAAACCCAACTTTCTTCATAATTGTAGGGCCCCAGCCATTGATTACTATAGCTTAAAAATTGTGATTACATATAATAGCCCGGTTGACGCCTTCTTCATGGTAAAGGATGGGCACTTTGGAAATATGTTAAATTAAATTTTTCTAATATATTAATCTTAGTGTTAATCAAATACCTAGGCTGCTAGTTTATCTGTACTGTAGCTGTCTATGGTGAACCAAGCTGAGCTGCATCATGCGTGCCTTCTCTCTCCCCCACCCTTCCCTATCCTGCATGATTAATGCACAAGGCTCAGCTCTTCTTGTGTATTATTGAAGAATACTTATATAAAGAAAGAAGAATTTTTGCAGTACACTAGTGTGTGTGTGTGTGTGTGTGTGTGTACTCTTTTTTTTTTCTACTGGTGTCTAGTGGTCCCATAGCCCCCCCCCCCCCCCCCCCGCAATGTAATCGCACCGGGGGGGACGGGGGGGTCTTGGGAGGGCTATGGGTTGCTAGAGAAGCCCGAGGTCTTACCTGCTCCTCAGCATCTTCCCTGGCTCTGAGATTGCTTAGGGCTCACTTAGGCAATCGAGCACAGATTTCATAGGTCAATGTAATGCAATAGCATTACATTGATCTTTGTAAGCCATCTGATGATGGCTTATGATAGGCCGGGGGGGGGGGGGGGGGGGAATGTATATAACAAGTAAAAAAAATGTTTTAAAAAATATTTGAAAAAAATCCCTCCCCTAATAAAAATTCAAATCACCCCCCTTTTCCCATTTTTTTTTTAATAAAACACTGTACTAACAAAGAAAATACACATATTTGGTATCGCCGCATGCGTAATTTTCGGTGCTATTAAATTATGTTTCTGATCCTGCACGGTGAACGGCGTAAAAGCAAAAAAATTCCATACCCCAAAATTGCTGATTTTTGGTTACTTTACAACCGCCCAAAAATTTAATAAAAAGTTATCAAAAAGCCATAACTACACAAATGTGGTACCGTTAAAAACTAGAGCTCATGGTGCAAAAAGCAAACCCCAAAACAGTTCTGTAGGTGGAAAAATAAAAAACCATAGGGGTCAGAACATGGTAATGAACAAAGTTAATTTTGTAATTTTTTTTTTTTTATTTCAAGGTTAAAAAATGTTTCTTGATAATTAAATGAAACAAAAATTATTCAAGTTGGGTATCATTGGAATCGTACTGACCCATAGAATATATATGGAATGTCATATTTACCGTATTTTGAACTCCGAAAAAATTATTGCCCTACAAAATTGTGCAATTCCATATTTTTTTCCATTTTGCCCTGCATATAATTTTTTTTCTGGCTTTGTAATACATTGCATGATAAAAAAAGGGAATCATTGGAAAGTCCATCTCGTCACGCAGAAAATAATCCCTAATACAACTTTGTCAGTCGAAAAAAGTTATGTATCTTAGAATGTAAGGAGGAAAAATCATGAGCCAGAAATCAAAATTTGCTGGGTCATGAAGGGGTTAAATGGAACAGTGTCCCGTATTAAGTGAATGGAGTGACGGTGCACAAGCTCGACCACCGATCCACTCAATCAGGGACCCCTATTCTTATGAGTGTGGGGGCCAGCGGTCAGACCTCCCACTGATCAGATAGAGGTCTGACCAGTTTTTAGTTATAAGCTTCGGAGAACCCCTACACTTAAAGGAGTACTCCGATGGTAACCTATTAGGGGGGGAAATGAAGCATGAATCAAAGTTATAAAACATTGTAATGTACTCACGTTGCCCATGTCGGCTTCTTCCCGGACTTCTCCTCGCTTTTCCATCTGGCCGGAAGCTGGGTCCTCTGATGATGCTCGACCTCTTCTTCCTCAATCCGGCGCCATCTTCACCTGGTGACTCATCGCTCCCATGAGTCACTGCGGGCTACTCGCCCAAAGTTAATTTATTCTGCGCATGCGCAGTACTACGCAAATAGCGTAGGGCTAACGCTAGGCTCCTATTGCTGCCTACGTTAGCCCTACGCTACTTGCGTAGTGCTGCGCCTGCGCAGTACTACGTTAGCCGCGCGCTAGGCTTTTACCCTGAGAGCTGACGGGGAACAGAGCCGCGCTCAGCATTCTTGTGACACCGCTAGCACAGTGTTTCCCAACCAGGGTGCCTCCAGCTGTTGCGAAACTACAACTCCCAGCATGCCCGGACAGCCGAAGGCACCCTGGTTGGGAAACACTGTGCTAGTGGACACATGGAAGGAGCTGTGGGTGTCACTTTATTATAATTTATTATAATTTCCTGGGGGGGGGGGGGGGGGGGGAGAGAAGGGGGAGAGAGCAGCAGCTAACAGGAAGCTGGCGCAGGGAGTCATGGGAAATGTAGTCTTTATGACATGGCTGCTTACTGCTACAGGTGGCAATTACAAGAGAATGGCGTGGCCAAATTTGACAAATGAGGTATCGTTGGAAAGGTCTTTGAAAGAGCAGATGAGGTAAACTTTTTTTTTTTTTTTTTAAGTACCAGCGCTCCGGAGTACTCCTTTAAGTGGAATGCACACACTTGATGTTGTGTAGACTAATAACGAACATTAGTGTAAGGGAAAGTACCTGAACTTCAGCCCTAGACATGTCGCTGTGTAACACGTGCTTCACAATGATCACATGACTTTGTGCCAAGTTTGTGTTTCCCTCACCAAAAGCCCTGTCTGTGGGAGCAGACGACTGCCCGGGGCCTCCAGTGCGGGCTCTATCTCTCATAAAGGGAGGTGTGATTGCTCATTTCCTGTGTTTAGAGAATGATGTTGTTTTCTGCGGCTGTTTCTTAGGCTTGTGTGGGTGTTGAGAACCAGAGGCTTACTCAGGGGAACTCTCCGTAACCTCCTCACCTACACAGGATGAATATCCAAGGCTTTTTCATTCACACGTGGGCTGGGCAAAGCTTTTGTTTGAGCTCGCACTTACTCACTGGCTTGTGAAATCCTGTAAGTGACCATTCATGACTCTGCGCAGCCTACATGGACTTTCACTACATTCTCCTGTGTTTACACAGGGCTAAACAATAATCTGTGTCCCTATCAGTGTGTCTGCTCTTATTACGGGTCATTAGACCCCGAGTCAGACTGCATTACAGACTCCTTATTACACTTATGTGACATTGACCTTAATGGGGTTTTAAACTGTTATGTAAATGAAGTGTAATTATTGTGTTAAAGGGGTTATCCAGGAAAAAACTTGAGATATATATATATATATATATATATATATATATATATATATATATATATATATATCAACTGGCTCCAGAAAGTTAAACAGATTTATAAATTACTTCTATTACAAAATCTTAATCCTTTCAGTACTTATGAGCTGCTGAAGTTGAGTTGTTCTTTTCTATCTAAGTGCTCTCTGATGACACGTGTCTCGGGAACCGCCCAGTTTAGAAGCAAATCCCCATAGCAAACCTCTTCTACTCTGTGCAGTAGGGATCGACCGATTATCGGTTTGGCTGATATTATCGGCCTATATTCACAATTTTGGACATTATCGGTATCGGCAATTACCTTGCCGATATGCCGATAATGCACCGCCCCAAGCAGAGATGTCAGCAGGCTGAGAGCACTGTTTCCAGACAGAAAACAACAACTCAACTTCAGCAGCTGATAATTATTGGAAGGATTAAGATTTTTTAAATAGAAGTAATTACAAATCTGTTTAACTTTCTGGAGCCAGTTCATATGAAAAAAATAAAAAGTTTTTTCCTGGAATACCCCTTTTAAGTTATCCCACTTTATAATATACTTATTTTCCTGTTTGCTGTCAGTGAATGGAAATGTTGTTCATATCCATAGCTCAGTGTCTCCCAACCAGGGTGCCTCCAGCTGTTGCAAAACTACAACTCTCAGCATGCCCGGACAGCCAAAGGCTGTCTGGGCATGGTGGGAGTTGTAGTTTTGCAACAGCTGGAGGCACCCTGGTTGGGAAACACTGCCATAGCCTGAAACCCATACTTCAGTCTGCTACTAGTGTTGAAGTTAAACTGATAACATCAACTGATGACTACTCGAAATAATTGTTTTTAATATAGAAGTAAAGTACAAATCTGTCTAACTTTCTGGCACCAGTTGATTGATTGAAAAGTACTTTTTTTTCTCTGGAGTACACATTCACATAGGTGGATATACTGTGAGTTTTCTGCTGCTGAAAAGCTGCATGTTTAGCCACAGCAGATTTCGTTCTCTTCAGTGGGGCTAAACCTGCAGCTGTTCAGGACTTGATCTGGAGATCACAGGGGGTCCAACTGCTGGGATAGGGGATACGTTTTTAATAACCGGGTTGTCTGGTTTCAGGGGCATGTACACACATATGGGGAGATTTATCAAAACCTGTGTATGCGATGACTGGCGCAGTTGCCCATAGCAACCAAGATTTGGTTCTCTTCAGTGGGGCTAAACCCGCAGCTGTTCTGCAGTGGAAAACTTGCAGGAGATCTGCCCATCCCTCACTTTATTTCTCATTGGACTAAATGCCACAGTGCAACTCTATATCATGTACTGATAGTTTGCTACAGTGTATCGGTGCATGTAAATTGTTGGCTACATAGATAACAGCAAACAACTTAAAGGGGTACTCTGCCCCCAGACATCTAGATAGGGGACAAGATGTCTGATCGCGAGGTCCCGCCGCTGGGGACCTCCGCAATCTCCGTGCTGCACCCTGCGTACGTTTTGAACGTCTGGTGCAGCGTCGGAGGCTCGTGACGTCTCGGTCACACCCCGCTTGTGACTTCAGAGCTACGCCCCTCCATGCAAGTCTATGGGAGAGGACGTGACGGCTGTTGCGCTCCCTCCCATATACTTGCATGGAGGGGGCGTGCCCATGACGTCACGAGCGTGGCATGACTGTGACATCACAAGCCTCCGCCCCTATCGCCAGTCACCGGATGTCTGAGGTGCTGCAGCCGAGATCGTGGGGGACCTGCCACTGGATAGGGGATAAGATGTCTAGGGGCGGAGTACCCCTTTAAGGAAACTGATGTGAGAAGTATTAGGTCTGTATAGGTTTTGGCCTCAACAAGAATGTTCACTCACAGCAAACAGAGATCTTAAAATGGTGGGGAACTAAAACAAAGTATATTAGAAAGTTGTAGAACTTTTATTTACATACAACAGGACCCCACGCTAATTGATCAAATGCTAAATACCTTATATTAACGTGACTCTCCAAGCAATTTAACCCCCTCCTGCACCATGCGTTACATATATATGGCACTGGCAAATTATGTGGTGGGTGGATACAAAGAGAGCCATAAATGTGTGGTAAAGGATTGTGACAGGTTTACAAGTGAAGCCCATCCATACAGCTGACATCACACTGCAATGGCTGGGATGGAGAGCTAGCTCAAACCTGACCATCATCCCCTGTGATACCTTGCCAATAGTGACTACTGCATAGTTTAGTGCCTGATAAAGAATGTCTGCTCTGCCTTGGAAATATAGTACACTAAAGTACAGGGGTAGTGCATTGAGGTCACTAAGTTCAATAAAGTCATGCCTCATCTGTAAACACCTAATATTTGAAATTGTCTGCATGGTGAATGTCGCAAAAAAAAAAAAAAATTATTATTATTTAGAAATTTGCAAATATAAAAACTGAAAAAAAAATAAAATAAGTCAACTGGTCATAAACCACAAGCTTGTTCAGGAGAGGAGGAGTTAAGGCTGGAGACCGCATGGGCAGGCAACTGCTCTGACAGACACAGTGTAAGCTGTACTATATGTGAAGACATATTGAGGGAAATGTATTATTGTTTTACACAGTTTTTTTTTTTTAACATGTCATCTGACGTCCCAGCCTCCCCCTCCCCCCAGTGCTGCCCTGCTCCTAAGTGCTTCCTGTTCTTTGTCCTGACATACAGGAAATGCCTGCTCAGCCAATCAGTGGCTAAGGTGGGGCACCGCTGTGTCCAATGATTGGTGCAACAACCATTTCCTATATGTTGAGAGCAGAGCAGGAACACCCCTTTAAGGGTATAAGATTGGATTTAAAGTTTCAGTTGTATTTTTATTGTACTTGAGAAAGCCGGAATTATTCTCAGATTTGGACGTGAACTAGTACAGTTCTGTGTTGAGTCCACGGTACAGTGTAATAGTAGTAGAACACAATCCTCTCACAGGGCTCTGACTGCTTTCCAGTCGCTGTCCCCAAAGAATGCTGTGCGGCAGACATAATACACATAATACTGTAAACATTTAGACTATACAAAGTGATGAAACGATATTCTGGATGGGATTCCCATAACCTTGATATACCACAACCCATTCTTTGTAAATCACCCAGTAGTAAACGGAGTCACACTGAGGAGGAAGTGTGAAGACAGTAGGTAACCCTTCAAGCTCCTTATCTTATCATTCTTAGAGGTAAGTGGGTAAGCATAGAACTTCCTTAAACTACTATTTGCCCAGGAGACAAACGTTTGATGCCTGTGATTCTGTAGTGTTTAGTGCCACAGATAAGAGGACTTCTTCCCATCTCTTTCTTATTTGTAAGCCGGTCATACGCAGAAGATAGCTTTCTTCTCCGACTCCCCCTGCCCCCTCCCCTGACAATAAATAACTGATCAGCAGGTAAGTAGTTTTTATAAGCACAGTGTGATATATACCAATCTTCTATATATCTATCTGGCCCTCGATTCCTACAATAAGAGACTGTTAGTGACAGTGAATTGTATGTCTATGAGTAGCCTTAGCTAGCAATTTCCACTACTGCTCAGAAAATTGGAGTATTAGGCTCTGTTCACATCTGTATCCTCAGTTCCATTTTTCTGATCCGTCATGGAAGCAGAAAAACAAAAATGGAGTTCCATATGCGTTGTACTATAGGCATCCGACCGACCATGCTGACTTACAATAGTCACATGAGATTTGGCTGCACTGTGAACATGGCACAATTTCCTTTGCGCAATCAAATTATGATTCCGTCATCCGCAGAAGCATTAAACCGGTTCAACGTTTGTGCGAATTCCTCTCAAAAACGCATTGCCGTCTATGAAGGCAGCTCATTTCAGAGCGGTCCTAGTGCCGCCGAATCAAGTCAATGTGCAAAATGTCCGCCCATGTTTTCTGCATGGAAGGCTCCAATGCGAGTGTGAACACAGTCTTATTGTGTAATTTAAGTGGTCTCCAAACTGCGGCCACTCCCCTAAATGTTGCAAAACTACAACTCCCAGCATGGCCGGACAGCCAACGGCTGTCCGGCCATGCTGAGAGTTGTAGTTTTGCAGCATCTGGGGGAGAGACTTTGCAGACCACTGTGTTAGATGAAAAGACTTTGGGGGAAATTTATCAAAGCCTGTGCAAAGCGAAAGTTGCCCAGTTGCCGATAGCAACCAATCAGATTGCTTCTTTCATTTTGCAGAGGCCTTGTTAAAAATGAAAGAAGCAAGCTGATTGGTCGCTATGGGCAACTGGGCAACTTTTCCTCTGGACAGGTTTTGATAAATCTCATCCTTTATTTTTAATCAAGACCATGCCAATGGCCCTGCAAGCCTGTTACATTGACAGAAGTGCTGTGAAATGGGGTCTATAACTTTAATATATCCATTTACGACTACAGGAGTACCAAAAGTTAGGCCTCTACCACACAGACCTGCATTGGTCAATATTTTCCACCAGTGGAGAGGTCTCTTCCCAAAATACTCCTACGTTTGCTTCATGCACAATACCGACCAAAATACACAAGTTTGTATGCCGGCCGTATGCAGTTCCCGACTTGTTTCACTTGTAGATTAGTCAGCTGACACAGCGGATGACACTGCTGCTATAAAAACAGTCCTAGATAGGGTGCGCACAGATAGGGTATGTTGTGTTTGTTATTGGGCTCATTCACAGAAAATGAGGTAAGCTCCTTTATGCGGAGGAAATGAGTCATTCTACCATTCCTTGCATTGCTGTGGGGGTATGAAGAGGAAGTGAACGGGACCCATCGAGAATTACACTGCAGCAACTAGTGTTTTCTCTGGTGTGACTACAATATGATGAGTATTGGCCATTGTTTATTTCTGTATTCCTGTACGGATATACATTCGCTGTAAACAAGTCATGGTGCTCACTTTTATATATTTTCCTATGTTCTATTTGGAATTTTTATTTTGTTGCAATAACCCCCTGTGAACACAGCTAAAAGATGTAAGTACATAGTTGAAAAAAGAGGTTATCCCCCATACGTAATGAAGGGGACAAGAAGCCGATGAGTGGGGGGGGGGGGGGGGGGGCATAGGCGTTCTGACCATTGGGACCTCCATCAATCACAAGAACAGATGTTCAGTGTTCTGAAGCCTTATAGAGAATGAATGGAGCATTGACTTCACATGCCATGGTGTGCCCCATTTTTTTGGGGGGGACATTTCACCTCCATTCTTCTGATCGATGGGGAGTATTAAAGGGGTACTCCGGCGAAAAATATCTTATCCCCTATCCAAAGGAATAAGATGATCTCCGGGCCGGCAGCGGCGGTCACCGGAACACGGAAGCTTGGAGCTTCCGCGTTTGTGATGTCACGCTGTGCCCCTCCATTCATGTCTATGGGAGGGGGCGTGACTGCTAGTACCTTGCCTTCACGCCTTGTCCCATAGACATGAATGGAGGGGGCGTGGCGGCTGTAGTCACCAGTCTTCTGGCACCAAGTGGAGTTCGCTCCATTCACGGAGATCGCAGGATAGGGGATAAGATGTTTTTCGGTGGAGTGCCACTGTAAATCGGTGAACATTAACATCAGTGTGAATGGGTCTTCCGCGAGACCCTTTCACGCTGAGAAATTTGTTCTGTGCAAAGAAAGAACATGTTCATTCTTTGCGCGGAGGTCCGCGAGCACTGCATAGCAGTCAGTGGTGACAGCACAGTGCTGCGCGGTCCTACCACTGAAGTATTACGATGGCGGAGGCCAGATGGAATCTCCGCTTGCAGAAATTCTGCGAGAAGGAGGTTACGCATTGTGAACGTACTGTTGGGTGTTTGCAGTCATTCAGTTTATATACTGTTTTATAAAATAACCTCTAGTCCTGCAGATATATCTTAGGCTCTTTCAAAGGTTCATCGTGGCTTGCTACTATTGGAGTTTTCAATATTCCAGTCTTCTCTGGTGTTATGCAAAATTCATTTTTTTTTATTTGAATCCAATGTGAGCACCCCACCAATGTAAAACAAAGTAGGAGAATCTACTCTAAATGGAATAATTCATCCATACTTATGTTTTGATATGCAAGAGGGCACCCACACCCCTTTGGCATAATAAAGGGAACAGGGGTTCTCTGTCTTCTGGTTGAATGAAGCGATGGGTAAGCATGTGTACTGCTGTTTCATTTAAACTCTCTGGGACCACCAGAGATAGCCATATGTACACAGCAGTCCAATAGACTTCAGTGTAGCAGCAGGGCTCATGCACAGTCGCCTCTTCACGAGAACAGGTGACCCATGTCTCCTCAGTTGAATTAACAAATTATACATGCTGATTTGGGGAAAACTTCATTTATGGTCTATTCACACATACAGTATTCTGCGCAGATTTTATGGGCAGGATTTTCTGCTGCAGATTTCAATGTAAACTAAATGACTGAACACAGATTCAAATCCTGTGCATCAAATCTGCGCAGAATACTGTATGTGTGAAGGAGTATTCGGGAGGAGGAAAAGTAATATTAAAGGGGTATTCCAGGAAAAAACTTTTATATATATATATATATATATATATATATATATATATATATTTATTTATATATATATATATATATATATATATATATATATATATATATATATATAATATAGAAAAGAAAACGTCCGGCACTCGGGAAGATGCAGGTAAAACTTGTCAATGGCTTTATTCACACGCTTAGGCAGGACACAATCTGACGCGTTTCGCACACTCAGGTGCTTAGTCGTAGATCTACGACTAAGCACCTGAGTGTGCGAAACGCGTCAGATTGTGTCCTGCCTAAGCGTGTGAATAAAGCCATTGACAAGTTTTACCTGCATCTTCCCGAGTGCCGGACGTTTTCTTTTCTGTGTGATTTCTACTAAGCCGGGAGCGGTACCGGTGTCCGTAGCACGAGATAGTGCAGCAAATGCGAGAGTGGTGAGCAGCCTGACCTTATCTGCATATATATATATATATATATATATATATATATATATATATATATATAGTCAACTGGCTCCAGAAAGTTAAACAGATTTGTAAATTACTTCTATTAAAAATCTTTATCCTTTCAGTACTTATGAGCTTTTGAAGTTATGGTTGTTCTTTTCTGTCTAAATCCTCTCTGATGACACCTGTCTCGGGAAACGCCCAGTTTAGAAGAGGTTTGCTATGGGGGATTTGATTCTAAACTGGGTGTTTCCCGAGACAGGTGTCATCAGAGAGGATTTAGACTGAAAAGAACAACCTTAACTTCAGAAGCTCATAAGTACTGAAAGGATTAAGATTTTTTAATAGAAGTAATTTACAAATCTCTTTAACTTTCTGGAGCCAGTTGATATATATAAAAAAAAGTTTTTCCCTGGAATATCCCTTTTAAATACTATTCTTCGGTCCAAGTGCTCTACTTCGGCCTACCTTTTTTATTACGAGTATAACTTGCACCACATGCATGCAAAAACATGCCTGCATTTGGCAACCAATGACTGTGTGATATTTTTGCATGCATGCGATGACTAATGTACCTCTTTTATTTCAACATTATAAGCGTAGATCATCACTCATAGTCTAAGAAAGTAGAAAAGGAAAATCCAGCTCCCGGTGGAGAAAAATGCGTAAAACTTTAACGTTTAATGAGACATATTGAAAACTGGTAGCCACATGGGGGGACATGTCACTCATAAAAACAAGAGTGAAACTCCGACACGTTTCGAGCAAACGCTCTTAGTCATGCCATGACCTCCTATCATCCGTGCTTCCAGACCTTAGTATACGGTGTCTACTGAATGAGAAGATTGTGGTGAGCTGATCTTTTTCCTCCTTTCTCCTGTACCCACTCATAGTCTAAGCCTTTAGACTTTATGGGGGAGATTTATCAAAACCTGTGCAGAGTAAAAGTTGCCCAGTTGTCCATAGCAACCAATCAGATCGCTTCTTTCATTTTTAACAAGGCCCCTACAAACTGAAAGAAGTGATCTGATTGGTTGCTATGGGCAACTGGGCAAATTTCCCTTGCACAGGTTTTGATAAATCTCCCCCTATATCTATTATATGTGTAATGGTCTTTTTGAGCTGATGAGTTTCCCTTTTTAAATAAAAAAAAATATATTTAATTGAGAAAACTGTAAAAATGTGTTTGGTGTGTCTAGTACAGTGCACATTTTCCAAACTGTCCCAATAATCCCTCATCTTGTGCTGTACAGGACATATGACAAAGTAAAGAAAGTCCAGCTCACCTACTGTGTCTCGTGCACGGATTCACATCTCGGACCCTCAGTGTCCAGCCAGTGAATGAATGACGAGAGGATTCTGCACTTAAAGAAACTGCAGCTTTATTAGTAGATCCTCTTAAAAACAGCATGGAACAACTTCACAAAGTCTGGCATATCTTGACGCGTTTCGAGCGCATGCGCTCGAAACGCGTCAAGATATGCCAGACTTTGTGAAGTTGTTCCATGCTGTTTTTAAGAGGATCTACTAATAAAGCTGCAGTTTCTTTAAGTGCTGGATCATCTCGTTATTCATTCACAGGATATAAGACGTCTTACAAGCATTGAGACATACTAGTTCTGACTCCTAAAATAAAGCGGAGGCAAATAATCACCGGCGGGTCGGAAGAAAGAATGTTTACGATTTAAAATATTCCAGAAATAAATAAGAATGGCGCTTCTGATGTGAGTTTTGTAGTATTTGTCTTTTGCTGTCTAGGTTAGGACCACCAAGCATGCTCCCACTGCCTTGGAAACGTTCCATGTCACAGGGATGCAGGGTGAGATTCTGTATACATGTGGACACACACACATTGCTCATATAACATCCTGGTGTTGTCTTGCATGACTCCGTAGTCTGATTATAGCTTTGTTTAGCTCGATGTCAGACATGTGGGCTGCTGTTTCATTCAAACTCTCAAGTCTTCTAGAATGTTTCTCATAGATACTGAGTGAGAGTTTATTTTAGTCTCAAAATGTTCCTTGCTTCCCTATCAACAATAATTCTAGAATTTTGAAACTGTTGTAAAAAGACATAAAAGGAAATTAAAACCAAATACTTAAACCTTTTATTCTGAAATATTTTTTTTTTCTTCTTTGGATATCATAGATAATTTTTTTGCCAATGCTATTTTTTGAACATGTATTGCCTGAGTGCCTTTTTAGGCCCCTTTCACTTTACAGGTATCATCCTGTAAAAAACCTCCGTTATTACTCCCGGCAAAAAGTCCTGAAAACTGCCGTCAAAAAATCCTGTTCATGTCAATGGGATTTTTTGAGCATACTTTTTGCATCAGACATGTCCGTTTTTACTAATGTCAGTTATTTTTGCCGGCACCAAAGACGGTGCATGTACAAATTTTTGGTCCGGCAAAAAAAAAAAAAAAAAAAAAAATGGTGAAAAACCGGACGTTAAAATTTAACATTGAAGTCTATGGGAACCGGATGTTCCAAAAAACCATCCGTTATCATCAGTTATTGTCAGGTTTTTTAACATATGTTTTTTCTACTGAGCATGCGCAGTACAGCTTTATTTAAAAAAAATAAATAAATAAAAAAAGGGACAAAAACCTGAATAAAAAAAAAAAAACATGGATGTAACTGGTAACCATGGATGATAATGGGTGAACAACATCAGGTTTAAAAAATAAATAAAAATAATGGATGATGGTCATCAGTTATTATCCGTTATTACCAGTTATTGCATGCGTTTTTTTTTCATTCGTTATTGTAAATAAATGGCAGTAAATAAAGCAGGATGATACCTGTAGTGTGAAAGGGGCCTTAAAGGGGTTATTTATTGCACATTTACAGTGAGCTATGCTGTTCCTGTAATTCATGGTGCTATGCTGATGATACAAAAAGTGTCATGGACAAATTGTGTAACACAGCCCTCCTGTGCATTTTTGATGTGCAGGATTTGAAGCTGCAGGTTTGATATTAGTTTACATTAAAATCTGCAGCTTCAAATCCTGCGAATCAAGTTTGCGCAGGATACTGCACATGTGAATACACCCTTTGGTGTTTTTTGCTTTCCAACTACCTCCAGGAGCCACAACCAAGCCAGAGGGGTCGAGGGGCCCTCAGTCTCAAGATAGGTGTGGGCCAAGGAGGTTGAATCAGCATTTATAAGACATTTATGGCTTATTAGTGGCTATGCAATAATATACCAGATTGGAATACACCTTTTAACAACATATATACGGCAGGTTTCTTATAGAACTTGGGAAAGTGGCAGGCAAAAAAACACATTCAACAATAATGGTGGAAAAAAGGCCTGTAAATAAAACCTGAACAATTATGGCTAAGAATAAGTAATAAGTAGTGCAGTATTATTAGACATATAAGGGAACATTTCTACAAATTATTATTATTTTTTTTCATTTTTGTGGTGTTTATTTGTCACACAGTTTGTCACAGTTGCTGTTTAGACAATTTCCATTGAGACTTTCATCTTTTGCTGCTTTTTCTAAAATTGTGAAGCTATTCCGTAGTAGTCTCCTCATAGATATTTACAGAATCCATTTGTAATTTCTCTGTACTAGCTATGTCCACACTACGGAATCTTTGTGCAGAATTCCGATTAGGAGTTCTGCTCTGTGATTCTGTGTGAGTGGCCGCAGCCAAAATCGTTTTCAGTCTGCGCCATCACCATTGACGGTAAAGCAGTCTGTGCATAATTTCGCGGAACGAATGATTCTGCTCATTCATTCTGCGGATCAATTCTCAGCTGCTGAAATTCCACAGTGTGAATGGGTCAGCGAAAGGCCTCTTCACACCAATATTATGGTTCGTACAGCGGAGTTCACAAGTGTCATTTTGCACATGGACATTCTGTAGTGTGAACATACCCTTACAGAGGTATTTTCCTTCTGCTTGTAATGTAAGAATACCTTGCCATATTGAAGCACCATACTTTGGGTCCATGAGAAAGATTCTAAGGGTGTTGTTGTAGAGCAGTGGACCTCCAGCTGTTTCAAAACTACAACTCCCAGCATGCCTGGAGGTCCACAGTTTGGAGACCACTGTTGTAGAGAGTGTCCCTTTCCACAAAGAGAATTATCAACTCCTGTGAATTAGAAAAGTGGAGCCACTAACCATATTTTGGGTTCTAATTTTTTGGAAACCTAATACAGTAATGTGATTGTTTGCTATAGGCAATGTCTCCTCCTTTCCCTGCTTCTAGTTTTGGCCTGTTTATTGCATATGTTGTGGTCTAGTGGGATGTACATTCAGCTCTGACTCAGCTTTTTCCTAGATTCTGCTTCTTTGGGAATTCGAAAAGAAAAGAAAATGTACAACTCCCCCACTCCTTCCCTCTCTTCTCTCATAGGGTAGCCTGTCCCGGTTATAGCTTGTGCCCTCACAATGTAACAAAGAGCTCTTTATCATTTGCCCTGTATCATTGGGTCTAAAGTCAACTTCAGATACTTGGGGTATGAGATGAATATTTCTGGGACTGTATTAAGCTGTTGTTAGGAGTTCAATGGAATGTTTCCTACGTTTGATTCTCGATGCTTCAGCGTTTGTCTTGTGAAAACCTTATATAGGCCCAGATTTATCAAACTGTGTGAGAGAAAAAAATGTGATTTTCTCATAGCAACCAATCACTGTTCAGGTTTCACTTTACCTCAGCTCATTAGCTGAGCTGTGATTGGTTGCTATGAGAAAATCACTCTATTTTTTCTCTCACACAGTTTGATAAATCTTTGCCATTATGGCCCTCATTTACTAAGAGTGTTGTGTAGGTTTCTTTGTGGGTTTTAATTCCCTACAATTTATTTTCCATGGTATTTACTAAGGTTTCCCTACATTTTCTATTTTCCCTACACTTTGCTTTTCTTACACATGCTCTGATCTGTTTGGTTTTCCTCACCTCAAATCCACCACATTTTATGTGGAAACCTTAGTAAATATGTTGGGTTTTTGTGGAAATATCGGGAACATGCCCCTTTTTGGAGACCACGCCCCATTTCCCAGCCGACCACGCCCTTTTTCCGGTTTTCTTAGTAAAATGGAGAGTTAGTCGGGGTTTTTTCAATTCTGTCGCAAATTCGGGTGCAGACAGAATTTCTGGCATAATGTCGGAAACATATCGGGTTTGCAATAGTAAATGAGGGCCTATGTGTTTACCTTAGGTAGAAGAGGAGTGTTTCTCAACCAGGGTGCCTCCTGGTGTTGCAAAACTACAACTCCCAGCATGCCTGGACAGCCTTTGGCTGTCCAGGCATGCTAGGAGTTGTAGTTTTGCAACATCTGGAGGCACCCTGGTTGGGAAAAACTGATGTAATGACTATAAGGATAAACGTCACATATCATGTACTACATAGCTCCTTTCCATGCACGTTACGCAGATGTCGCCTCTGAGTTTACTGCGGCACAACCTTTTTTGCATTTGTATAAGTGGCTGACTTGGCAACAATAGGAGTACAAATGGCAAGGCTCCGCTCCACTGGATGATGGCCAAGACTGGCAGTCGCTTGCAGGCTTTGGACGTGTTTTCTGGCAGAGGGCAAGTCCCAGCTAGAGCTCGATCCCCTTAAAATAACTTTCTCAAATATCTGACTATTGTGACCCGGAGCTCAGCACATTCTCCGAAGTGTTTGCAAGTATAATCAGAGTGTCAGTCATTGGTTATGTAGCCTGTGGCTCATCTTGTATATTACCATGTTTCTTGTACACTGCAGATTTGTACTATTTCTTAAGAAAAAACAAAGCCATTTATCAGGACTTGTCATTTTACTTTAGTGTGTCATATATCAGTCATTCACAAATTTTGGTGGGAGCTTTTGAAAGGTTTAAGCAAGTGAGTGCTTATATTTCCGTAAAAATATACCGTACTTCCCTCAGGTCTTGGGATGTGACTGTGTTCCTTTTTCATCACCTTGTCTTTACGTTAAATATCGATTTACAGTTTGCCTAGTAATATAGGTAAATATATGGCACATCACTGTCACTTACCAAATCTGCTAAAGTAGTTCATAGTTTATTTATTATCTTCCATTGTCAGATAAAAAACAGGAAGAGTTTTAGCATTAGCCTTTTTCTTCCCCAGCAGAAGTAATAACAAGAAAGAATGCAAAAAAAAAGCGAGGACAGCGCCTCGTGTAATCCTGCAGGTACAAAAGGATTAGTGGGGGTCTGAATTATGGACTCTCACCTGTTATAACCCTCGAGGTTGTGCGTATCCCCCCCCCCCCCCCAATTGCGGGTTATCCAAGGGATTGCAGGCCGTAGGAGCTTGACCAGAAACCGTGGCACCGGATCCAGTAATAGGTATGAAGAGAAGTGAGAAAAGGAACTCCAAAGATGGCGCTATTCCGGATAAATAGCATAAATAGGTTTCTTAATAGGCAAACCGTACTTTATTATAAAAGACAGTTTACATGTACATCCAAGGTATTGCCTTGGATGTACATGTAAACTGTCTTTTATAATAAAGTACGGTTTGCCTATTAAGAAAGCTATTTATGCTATTTATCTGGGATAGCGCCATCTTTGAAGTTCCTTTTTCTCACTTCTCTTCAGCAGAAGTAGGCTATTGACGATAGGAAATAAACTTTGAACTACTTTAGTAGATTTGGTGATTTCCGGGATTTTCTATTTGCATGCGCTGGACTCAATCCACCACAAGCATCTTCACCAACAAAAGTTGACATACTAATAAACATAAAAATTTGTTTTTGACATAATAATAAACATAAAAATTTGTTTTTGACATACTAATAAACATAAAAATTTTTCATTTTTGTAAGCACATTTCTTGTGTTATTGTCCGCAGTAAAATTCTGATTTAGGAAATGGTCGACATCGTTGTTGACAGACTCCCTTGTAATCTAGTGGATCTTTTAGATTCTCTGGGAGGTACCCTTTATGGCATACATTGAACACTTCACAGTCTCTGAAATGCCATCATCTGCAGAATGGCCAAGACAGTAGAAAATTAAACAATAAAGGGAGATTTACCTAAAGGGATTATCCTAAAAATCATAATTTGTCACCTGTCCACAGGGGAGAAGTATTTGGTCAGTCAGGTCCAACCACTGGGGCGCCAACCGATCACGAGAACAGAGGTCTCTTGTTGGCTTGACCATCACTCCATTAACTCCCTAAAGGACTGCTGAAGATTGCAGAGTACAGCACTCCACGTTAACGTTTGGTTCCCCCGCTCTGCCACCCACTGTGGTCCGGACAGAATGGGGGGACCGACGGTGACCGGCGCTGAAGGTCCACCTACCCATCGGTGGCGGCAGCGGGCGACGATCGACGGGCGGCGATGACGTGCTGCTGTCTCCCTGCTGCAGACTACAGAAGACGGTGAGTTGCCTAGCAACATCTGGAGAGTAGGTAAAAAAGAAGAGCTGCGCTCCTAGTGAAATACTGAGAGTCAGAAATACAGAAGTGCAATTAGTTGCACCTTACCTAAGAGTACAACACCTTAGAAGGCATGTAGACTCGCTCGTGTAGCGATGCAGGAGAGGTGGCTGCCTCTGCGTCCTTGCCCGTGACCTCAGGTTACGGTTGGAAATGGAATAGATAAAACTAAAAATTAGGACAATCCGGATGGCGCCTTCCTTTGTAAGAATAGAGCATAAAAAATTGCCAACTTGGTCTAAAAGGCAATTTTTATTGATAGAATAAAATAATTAAAAATAATTAAAAAAAAAAAGGGTGCTATACAGTGGTCTCTAAACTGTAGCCCTCCAGAGGTACCAAACTACAACTCCCAGCATGCCTAGACAGCTGTTTGGGCATGCTGGGATTTGCAGTTTTGCAACAGCTGGAGGGCTACAGTTTGGAGATCGCTGCAGTGGTCTCTAAACTGTGGCCCTCCTAGATCTTGCAAAACTGTAAATCCCAGCATACCCTAACAGCAAACAACTGTCTCGGCATGCTGGGAGTTGTAGTTGTGTACCTCCAGCTGTTGCATAACTACATCTCGCAGCATGCCCTTCGGTGATCAGTACATGCTGGGAGTTGTAGTTTTGCAACAGCTGGAGGCACACTGGTTGGAAAATACGGAGTTAGGTAACAGAACCTAACTGAAGGTTTTTCAACCAGTGTGCCTACAGCTGTTGCAAAACTACAACTCCCAGCATGTACGGTCTGTCAGTACATGCTGGGAGTTGTAGTTTTGAAACAGCTGGGGGATTTGCCTCCCCATGTGAGTGTATAGGGTACATTCACACGGGCGGGTTTACAGTGAGTTCCCTGCTTCAAGTTTGAGCAAATTTGCCGCAGCGCAAACTCCTAGTGGGAAACTCGCAGAAAACCCCCACCAGTGTGAATGTACCCTAAAAACACTACACTAACACATAATAAAGGGTAAAACGCTACATATACACCCCCTTACATTGCCCCCCCCCCAATAAAAATGAAAAACATATCGTACGGTAGTGTTTCCAAAAGGGAGCCTCCAGCTGTTGCAAGGCAACAACTCCCAGCATTTCCAGACAGCCACTGACTGTCCAGGCATGCTGGGAGTTTAGCAACAGCTGGAGTCACCCTGTTTGGGAATCACTGGCGTAGAATACCCCTATGTCCACCCATATGCAACCCCTAATTTAGTCCTCAAATGTGCATGGCGCTCTCTCACTTCGGAGCCCTGTCGTTTTTCAAGGAAACAGTTTAGAGCCACATATGGGGTATTTCCATACTCGGGAGAAATTGCACAAAAAATTTTGGGGGGCTTTTTCTCCTTTTACCCCTTATGAAAAGGAAAAGTTGGGGGCTACACCAGCCTGTTAGTGTAAACAATAAAAATGTTTACACTAACATGCTGGTGTTGCCCCATACTTTTTATTTTCATAAGAGGTAAAAGGGAAAAAAAAGACCCCCCAAAATTTGTAATGCAATTTCTCCTGTGTACGGAAATACCCCATATGTGGTCGTAAAATGCTCTGCGGATGCACAACAAGGCTCAAGAGTGAGAGCGCACTATGTACATTTGAGGCCTAAATTGGTGATTTGCACAGGGTTGGCTGATTTTACAGCTGTTCTGACATAAACGCAAAAAAATAAATACCTAAATTTGACCCCATTTTGGAAACTACACCCCTCGCAGAACATGACAATGGGTATAGTGAGCCTTAACACCCCACAGGTGTTTGACAAATTTTCGTTAAAGTTGGATGGGAAAATGAAAAGAAAAAAAAATTCCACTAAAATGCTGGTGTTACCCTAAATTTTTAATTTTCACAAGGGAAAATAGGATAAAAGCCCCCCAAAATTTATAACCCCATTTCTTCTGAGTAAGAACATACCTCATATGTGGATGTAAAGTTCTCTGCGGGTGCACTACAATGCTCAGAAGAGATTGAGCGCCATTGGACTTATGGAGAGAAAATCTGTCTAGAATTGAAGGCCACGTGTGTTTTACAAAAGCCCCCATAGTGCCAGGACAATGGACCCCCCCCTCACATGTGACCCCATTTTGGAAACTACACCCCTCATGTAATGTTATAAGGGGTACATTTATGCCCCACAGGTGTCTGACAGATTTATGGAACAGTGGTTCGTGAAAATGAAAAATGTAATTTTTCATTTGCACAGCCCACTGTTGCAAAGATCTGTCAAACGCCAGTGGGGTGTAAATACTCACTGCACCCCTTATTAAATTCTGTGAGGGGTGTAGTTTCCAAAATGGGGTCACATGTGGGGGGGGGGTCCACTGTTTTGGCACCACGGGGGCTTAGTAAACGCACATGGGCCCTGACTTCTAGGGATAGACCGATATCGGAATTTTAGGGCCGATACCAATAATCGGTGGAGGTTAGGGCCGATAGCCGATAACTTATACCGATATTCCGGTATAAGTTATCGGCTATTTATCCCCCCGCGACACCGCTGCAGATCATTGATTTAAAGCGGGCGCTTTAAATCAATGCACTGCAGTGGCTTTTGCGGTGCCATAGGCCGCCGCCGCCACCCGCTTCTCTCCCCCTGCCTGTCAGGGGGTCCTGAGTCCTATCACCGCCACCGCGCCACCAGGAGAGCAGTTTACATCCACATATGGTGTTACAAATTTTGGGGGTCATATTCTCCTACTACCCCTTGTAAAAATGTAAAACTTGGGGAAAAAACAGCATTTTAGTGAATAATTTTTTTTTTCATTTACACATCCAACTTTAACAAAAATTCGTCAAACACCTGTGAGGTGTTAAGGCTCACTGTACCCCTTGTTACGTTCCTTGAGGGGTGTGGTTTCCAAAATAGTATGTCTTGTGTGTTTTTTTTTTTCTTTTTCTTGCTGTTCTGGCAGCATAGGGGCTTCCTAAATGCAATATGCCCCCCAAAAACCATTTCAGCAAATTTTGCTTTCCAAAAGCCAAATGTGACTCCTCTTCTGAGCATTGTAGTTCGCCCGCAGGGCATTTTACGCCCTAACGTGGGGTATTTCCATACTCAGAAGAGATGGGGTTACAAATTTTGAAAAATAAAATTTGAAAAATAAAACTACACTTTAGTGAATTTTTTTTTTCATTTACACATCTGACTTTAACGAAAAGTCATCAAACACCTGTGGGGTGTTAAGGCTCACTGGACCCCTTGGTATGTGCCTTGAGGGGTGTAATTTCCAAAATGGTATGCCATGTGGGTTTTTTTTCTGCTGTTCTGGCACCATAGGGGCTTCCTAAATGCGACATGCCCCCCAAAAACCATTTCAGCAAAATTCACTCTCCAAAACCCCATTGTTGCTCCTTCCCTTCTGAGCCCTCTACTGCACCCGCCAAACACTTGACATCCACATATGAGGTATTTCCTTACTCAAGAGAAATTGGTCTTTTTCTCCTATTACCCCTTGTAAAAATTCAAAAACTGGCTCTACAAGAACATGCGAGTGTAAAAAATGAAGATTTAGAATTTTCTCCTTCACTTTGCTGCTATTCCTGTGAAACACCTAAAGGGTTAAAACACTTACTGAATGTCACTTTGAATACTTTGAGGGGTGCACTTTTTATAATGTGGTCATTTAGGGGGTATTTCTAATATGAAGGTCCTTCAAATCCACTTCAAAACTTAACTGGTCCCTGAAAAATTCTGATTTTTAAAATTTTGTGAAAAATTTTAAAATTGCTGCTGAACTTTGAAACCCTCTGATGTCTTCCAAAAGTAAAAACATGTCAACTTTATGATGCAAACATAAAGTAGACATATTGTATATGTGAATCAATATATAATTTATTTGGAATATCCATTTTCCTTACAAGCAGAGAGCTTCAAAGTTAGAAAAATGCTAAATTTTCAATTGTTTCATCAAATTTTGGAATTTTTCACCAAGAAATGATGCAAGTATCGACAAAAATTTACCACTATCATAAAGTAGAATATTTCACGAAAAAACAATCTCGGAATCAGAATGAAAAGTAAAAGCATTTCAGAGTTATTAAAGGGTACCTCTCATCAAAAAAACTTTTGATATATTATAGATTAATGTATGCAGAATAACTTTACAATTGCATGTTATTAAAAAATATGCTTCTTTCTATTTAATCTTCCACTTTGAAGAAATGACCACTAGGGGTCTCCCTACCAGTCCTGGCAGCAAGCATTTTAGACTCATGCTGGAGTCCTAAACACTACGAGCTGCCAGTCTGCTTTGTTCACAAAGGAGAACACTCAGAGCTGCCAGCCTGCTTTGTTCTCAGCCTGTTTGGCTGTGAACAAAGCAGGCTGGCAGCTCTGAGTGTAGGACTCCAGCATGAGTCAGAAATGCTTGCTGACAGGACTGATCGGGAAAAATACAATAGAAAGAAGCATATTTTTCATTAACATGCTATTGGAAAGTTATTCAACATTCATTAATCTAAAATATATCAAAAGTTTATTTGATGAGAGGTACCCTTTAATGCTTTAGTGACAGTGGTCAGATGTGCAAAAAACACTCTGGTCCTTAAGGTGAAAATGGGCTTGGTCCTTAAGGGGTTAAGAAGCATTTGCCACCAGCTATGAGCCATCAAAACTTCTGACACCCTTATACAGAGGTTGAGTTGGGGAGTTTAGTGATAGCTGTTGTTTCGGTTATGCAACGTTCACTTCTGGCTGTCGGCACAGCAAGGGTCCGGGAGGTGGGCTCTTCTGGTTAGGTGCTCAGAGCTCCCTATATTATGTGCCCTCCTCCTGGCTATGATTGACAGCTCTAGTGTCCAGTTAGGAGACCTCTAGAGCTGTGATTTATATGCAATTGTATGACTTATAAGAATATGTAGGTAATAGGAATATAAAAATACTTAGGTCAAGCCGGAACCGTAGTTTGTCGACCCATGTGACGATGATGAGCAGTTACGGGTCTCTGTATGTGAATTGGTGTTAAGAATGCATGTCAGCTCTGTCTGCTACATTCATCTACAAAGAACCTCTGTATCCCAGTTACTTTTAAGGATGGTAAAATATTGTGTTATATAACCTTTGGTCAGTGCTTGATGCTATTGAGTTATGGTGCCCACACAAACATAGCGGCCCAGTGGTGTGCAGCCTTGCGGATTTCACAGCTTTCTACTACTACTTATTATACAAACAAATCAAAGACTAGGCGTTAGCAATAGGCAGCAAATCCGAATTTCAAAAAATATTAGTCCAGAAGTCACTTCATTCCTGGGACAGAATGAGGATTTATAGCCCAGTTGTCTTCATCCACTAGGAAAGAAAGCTGAACAGGGTTGTAATAAAGAATATGGGGTAAATCCCATGTTACACAGTATGTAGAGTGCTCACTAGCACGAAGGGTTAAGCCAGTGTTTCCTAACCAAGGTGCCTCCAGCGGTTGAAAAACTACAACTTCCAGCATGCCCGGACAGCCAACGGCTGTCCGGGCATGCTGGTAGTTGTAGTTTTGCAACCACTGGAGGCACCCTGGTTGGGAAACACTGGGTTAAGCGTTAACAAATGGCATTTTCCCAGCTTCTTATCTATATTTTATCTTATGTGGCCAGACCTCCCTTCTCCGCTTAGTGACCTGTCGCACATCCTGTATGCAGTGCTAAATCCTGCTGATTTATATATAGATTCCTGCAGTTGAGCCCTCTGTGTGGTTTGTAAGTGCAGCACGACTGAAACCAACAAAACAATGATTATGACCTTTTATAAGGCACCTCGCATCTGGTCCCAGATCTGTATATTTTGTTTTTTTTTTTAGTAATTTTAATATAATTGTATAGATTCTAGTTTCTTTTTCAATGCTGATATATGATGATGATCATACTACAACTGAAACTGAAAAAGCAGTCCAGCGGTCTTAAAGTTTGGATGAAACTTCAAATTTTATTTAGTCCATTAAAATGATCCACCAGGTCATAAACAGACAATACAGAACAGCTTGACGTGTTTCGTGGTTGCGCACTTAATCGTAAACTTTTGAGCTGAAAGGGGATCTCCACTGGAAAACATTTTTTTTAAAATAATTTTTAAATAATCTGGTGCCAGAAAGTTAAACAGATTTGTAAATTACTTCTATTTAAAAATCTTAACCCTTCCAGTTCTTATCAGCTGCTGTATTTTCCAGAGGAAGTTCTTTTCTTTTTGAATTTCTTTTCTGTATGACACCTCAGTCTGTCTCTCCCTCACCTGCCTCCGTCCGTCTCCCGGGGTCTTCTGCACTTATCTGCCTTCCAGCAAACCAGAGCAGAAGATTGCCGATAATACTGATCTTTGCTATGCCCTGAACAGTATTAGCAATCTAATGATTGCTATAAATAGTTCCCTATGGGGGCTAAAAAAGTGTAAAATAAATGTAAAAAAAAGTTTTTAAAAAGAGTAAAAAAAATAAGTGAAAAATCCCCTCCCCCAATAAAGTTTTTAATCACCTTTTTTCCCCATATTAATACATAAAAGCGTAAATGTCCGAACTATAAAAATATAATGTTAGAGGACATCTGTAGTGCAATCTAACTTATCCCCTATCCGATAAGTTAGATTGCGGGGGGTCCGAGTGCTGGGGCACCCCGAGATCTCCTGGATGGGGCCGCAGCAGTATTCTGGATAAGGGAGCATTTCGTCCCCGCATGACGTGGCGGCCGACACGCCCCCTCCATGTACCCCATAGAGATACATGGAGGGGGCGTGTCTGCCGCGGCTTTCTAATGGGGACGAAACTTCACTTCCTGCCGACTGCCGCGGCCCCGTCCAGTAGATCCCGGGGGACGCCAGCACTTGGACCCCCCACGATCTATAACTTATCCCCTATCCTTTGGATAGGGGATAAGTTTTTTTTTGCGTTGGAATACTCCTTTAATGATCCCCTACGGCAAACGGCGTAAACGTAAATTTTTTTTTAAGTCAAAAAGTCACATACGCAAATCTGGTACCAAAACAAACTACATGGCGGAAAAAATTAGCCCTCACTAATCACTGAATACAGTAAAATAAGAAAGTTAAAGTTAAATAGGGCAATTTTAAACATAATGATTTTGTGAAATTTTTTATAGATTAAAAGCAGTACAATAACAGAAAAGTATGTAACCATGGGTATCATTTTAATTGTATTGACTCAGATAATAAAGAAAACATGTATTTTTTACTGTAAAGTGTACAGCGTGAAAACGAAGCTCCCCAAATTTGTGAAATTATGATTTTCGTTAAAATTTTCTTACACCAAAATAGTTTTTGGGGGTTTACCATACATTTTAGGGTAAAATGAGTGATGTAATTAGAAAGTACAACTGGTCACATAAAAAACAAGCCCTCATATGGGTCTGGGAATGGAAATATAAAAGTTATGAATTTTAGAAGGCAATAGAAGGCGAGGAGGAAAAAACTAAAATGCAAAAATAAAATTGGCTGCGTCCTTAAAGGGGTTATCCAGGAAAAAACTTTTTTATATATATCAACTGGCTCCAGAAAGTTAAACAGATTTGTAAATTACTTCTATTAAAAAATCTTAATCCTTTCAGTACTTATGAGCTTCTGAAGTTAAGGTTATCTTTCCGGTCTAAGTTCTTTCTGATGAACCGCCCAGTTTAGAAGAGGTTTGCTATGGGGATTTGCTTCTAAACTGGGTGTTTCCCGAGACAGGTGTCATCAGAGAGCACTTAGACAGAAAAGAACAACCTTAACTTCAGAAGGTCATAAGTACTGAAAGGATTAAGATTTTTTAATAGAAGTAATTTACAAATCCGTTTAACTTTCTGGAGCCAGTTGATATATAAAAAAAAGTTTTTTCCTGGATAACCCCTTTAAGGTGAAAATGGGCTGAGTCCTTAAGGGTTTAAACATATATTTTATTCAATTTTCTTAGTAGAAAAACAAATAAACAAACATAACAGTCTCGTCAGTGAGACGAAAAACAGGAAAACGAAGGTAAGGCATAGAAGGTCAATCATCTGCCTGTATAAAGGCCTATGGAACAAGTCAGTAAAAGCTTGCTTGATAGCAAACACAAAAATCAAGAGTCACAGAAATATAAAAGTACACTGTCAGTAAAGGTAAAAGTAAAAAAAGGTGCAAGCTACCAGCGGTCACTGCGTGGGATGACGTAAGGCCCCTAATGTATCTCTGAGATCACCCCGACAATACCATTCTTTGTGACTAAAGGGCCTCACTATATCCTCTATTTCCGATTCTGTATATGCACAAGTAATAAACCTCCCATTTATCGAAAAACTTGTCGTCTTGTGCCATTCTGTATCTAACCTATCGACATTGCAAAATAGTTTGAGTTGAGCGAGTAGCATAGTATGGGTAGGGATGGAGGAGGACAACCAGGAGGCAAACAGGCAGCGTAAAGCGACCAGGAGGACTACATGTATTAGTTGGGGTATCTTGGGGAGAGGAGGGGAAAACTGTTCCGGAGGATGAAACTGGTGGAAAAGTAGGGAACGCGGTGTGAAAGGAAGGGTTATATCCCACGTATTGTGTATGTAAGCTAGGACCATGAGCCAGTAATCAACTGTAGAAAGAGAGGTCTGCACCCCATGTCAAGTATCCGTTAGTGGAGTAGAGCAATTTGGGAAGGCAGGAGTGGGAAGTATATTGAAGCCATAAAGGGCTATATGGGCCAATTTAAAATAAGTTTCATGCCAACTCTCATTTATGACACTTTTGTGAACCTTATGCCAGCCCTGTAAGATACACTCCAAAATATCTCCATCCAGTTTTCAGGAAAACTTTTTTTATGGGCTTGATAGAGAGTGGAGATAGTTAGTTAGTTTACGAGGATTAGAACCTATGAGGTTATCCACCGCGTGTATAGGTGCTTCCTTATCAAGGTTGCGCAGTCTATCTTTACAAAATGAGTAGACCTGATTGAGGGGAAGCAGGTGAGTAGAGAGGAGTTGAAATTTAGTCAGCAGCACAGAAAGAGAGAGCCAGCTTTTAGTAGAGCGATTCATAACCCACTGTCCGCTACCCTCTTCCCTCCCAAAGTTCCAGCGTCCTAGAGGGAAGTCCTTGGGGAAAAACTGGCTGTCCTCGGAGGGGGAAATGTTTGGACATCATGAACGGGAGGTGGTGCAATTTGTAAACCTGTTTCCAAGCTACCCCTGTGTCTCTTAACAGGACTGAGTGTTTCACAGACTGGGACAACCTCGCATAAGGCCTTTGCAGTAATGCGGAAAGACGCCATGGGGAGGCCAGAGCACCCTCCAGACTGGTGATAGCAGGGGAGGAAGATTCGTGGATCCAGTCCACTATGAAGCAAAATAGGCATGCAAGATTATAGCCCCTAAGGTTAGGGAAATTATGACCACCTTCCTGTTTACCCAGCATGAGCTTCTTTAGTGCAATGCAAGGCCTTTTACCCGCCCAGATAATTTTCGTAAATGCAGAGTACAGCAGACGGACATCAGCATGACGCAAAACGAGGGGTATTGTTTGTAGGGGATATAGGAGGCGGGAAAAGCGGACCATTTTGATTAAGTGGCACCGTCCCATAAACGTGGGTGGCAAACCTATCCATTTCCTTAGTTCCGGCTGTATTTTGCTACTTTGATAGTTCAGCCGGTATAATGTGTCCGGTGTTTTACCCACCCTAATGCCTAAGTAGGTGACCGAAGAGGAAGCAATTTTAATTCCAACCCCTGAGACGTGGGGGGAGAAGTGCCCAAGGGAAGTAGTTCTGACTTAGTGACATTTGTCTTGTACCCTGAAAAACTACCGAAAAATATGAGAAAATCGAGAACCCTCTGCAAAGATTGACCTGGCGAATTCATAAATAGCAGAATGTCATCCGCAAACATAGTCAGCTTAACCGTGTCGTGGCCCACTTTAATGCCCTCATACAGATTGCACGACAATAGGTTTCTAGCTAGCAGCTCTATAGCCAGATCAAAAAGGAGAGGTGAGAACAGACATCCTTTCTTAGTGAAAAGGGGGCAGAGAGAATCCCCGGGGTGCTTATTCTCCCCTTTGGCTCCAGGTACACCCCCCATTATATATAGTCTCTAAAGGCCCCCCTGATTCCAAAGCGAACCAGTCCCATGGGACATTGTTGAAAGCCTTTTCGGCATCTAAAGCTACAAGAGCCGGCTGATCGTCCGGCTGGGGCTGATGCTGTAATCTGTCCAGAACCGTCATCACCGCCCGAATATTCATGGTGGCCTAGCGATTTCTAATAAAGCCCACCTGATGCTGCCCCACCAAAGTCTGCATAAATCAAGATAACACATCCGCTAGAATTTTAGAAAGCAATTTGATATCCTGATTTATCAGGGATATGGGCCAGTAGGATCCAGGGTCACTAGCATCCTTGCCGGGTTTAGGCAAAACCTACATATAGGCCATCGATGCCTCTTTGGACACCCTTCCCGTGGTCATAAAGACATAAAAAACATCACGGAGTACAGGGGACAACTGGGGAAGAAGGGCATTATAAAATTCCCCCGAGTAGCCGTCAGGCCCCGGGGGTTTGCCATTATGGAGAAAACTGATAGCTGACTGGATTTCCTCCTCGGTCACTGGGGCATTTAAGACATCCCTCTGGTCCGATGTCAAACAGGGTAAATCAAGACCCTTCAGAAAGTCCGCCACTGCAGAGACATCAGAAGGGGTGTCTTGGTATAATTTAGCATAATAGGTGGCCAGAGATTTATTAACGGAGTATGTAGCATTCCATCTTCGCCCCTTAGTTTAGTGACATGGGCCGGTTGATGGCGGCCCTTCGCCAGGTTCTCTAACAAGCGGCCTGCTTTATTTCCCTGGCGGAAAAGTTCCACTTCGAAATAGGAGAGTCCATCTCTCCAGTCTATCTATCCATAATTCAAATTGAGCTCTGGCTGCCTTCCATGCCTCCTTAGTAGTCAAAGGTAGAGTGGAGAAAGAGGGTAAACGCCTGAAGCAGCTATAACATTTGAAATGCGAGGTACGTTTAAGGGAGTTGAGGTAGGACATCAGTTTGCCTCGCATAACCGCTTTGCCTGTTTCACAGTAGAGAAGAGGGTCTGAACAATGTAGTGTGTTTGCACCACCAACGACCACCCCCGCAATTGGTCTATGAACGACTCATCCCTTGTTAAGAGGGATGGGAAGTGCCATAATATGTCAGTGCCCCCTGGGCAGGTGGGCTGGAGGGAGAGGGTCGCTGGTGAATGATCCGAGATAACCAATTCTCCAATGCTCACAGCCTGTATCCAAGCACCCAAACGAGCACTAACAAGAAAAAGATCGATACAGGACCATGACTGAGGAGCATGGGAAAAATGAGTAAATTCCTTATCGTCTGGGTGGGACACCCTCCAAACGTCTATTAAGTCAACACGATCTAGCAAAGGGGGAAGCACACAGTCAGGTTCGCGGTACCCAAGAAGTCCCCTTCCTATCTACATGAGGGTCTAAAACAGAATTGAAGTCACCCCTTATAACTTTCCAGGGGGAGCTGTTAGACTGAATCTGGTTGGCTAGATTCCCCCCAAAAAAGAGCAGTTTTCCCCATTAGGCGCATAAACATTATAGATGCTGAATACCTCTCTATTGTGTTCCAACTGAAGGTGGGACACCCTCCCCTCTAAATCTGCTACATGAGAGAGTAACGTAAATGGGAAAGATTTGTGTATTAAAGTTAGAACTCCCGCCTTACCCTCCACAGCTGGTTAACCATAAAAATGCACACTGCTTCTGCATCCGAAAGAAATTCTCGCCGGACAAATGGGTCTCTTGCAATAGGACTATATAGGGGTGAGATGTTTTCAAGTAGCGAAGCAAGAGTCTGCGTTTATGAGGTGAGTAGAGATTTTGACATTCCATGTTATAAAATTGGACATAATAGTAGTACAAAGTGGGACCTGTCAGGTAAACAAATAGAGAGGTAGCAGCAGAGCATCGTGCATTGTGTGAAACATAATGGAGCATGTACGGGTTACAAAAATGGCAGAAAAAGAGAGAACATAGGCACATAGTAAAATAATGTCACCTACAGGCTGCAGAAAACAACAAAAGGAACATAAAAAAAAACAAAAAATCAAACATCTCGGGGACCCAGGACATGCCCTAGCATACCGCAGGGCGCGACCAATCTGAGTATGGGACCCCCTTTTTGCGGGTGATAGAGGAGAAATGTCAACCCATACGAACATAGTAGCATCTACTCTCCCCTGCCCCCAGGTCAGTATGGTACTAAGGCAATAGTCCCCAGTCTTATAATGGATAAAATGGAGGAAAAGGGGGCAGACCGACCAAGAAAAAAGGGGGCACCCAGACAAAAGAAAAAGCAAAAACCTGAGAGGATCAGCAGTAAAACGTGGTGTAGTCCCGTAAACTTGACATGGAAGCAACTGGAAGGATGAAAAGGATATTACAGCTGGAAGCGACAATTGGATTTATAGAGGGAGGTGCAGATAGAACAGAAGGCTCTGCAGCATTTCGCCACCTCCACTGAAAAATCTTCGAAAATCAGCAGTCTCATTCCGTTGACCACAAGTGGCTGATACTTGCGTCTGTAAGCCCTCAATATGTCAACTTTGTCGTTAAAGTCCAGGAAACAAAGAATGGCCTGGCTAAGACGGTTCGCCAGTGCTGCAGGCAACAGCTGATCCAATATGGTGTTCTCATTCAACCCTGCAGGGATGAGATAAGCCCAGGGCTTTAGGAACATCATGCTCACAGAAACTTTGCAGGTCCTCTGGAGTAACTGACTCCTTAACGCCCACAATGCGCACATTTATTTCTCCTCGACCTATTTTCTAGGTCTTCCAGTTTCTCACCCATCCATGAAACATCATATTCAGCAGACTGTATGCGCCTCCACAGCGCGGGTATCGCCATTTTCCAATGATGAAATACGTTCCACCTCACCAAGGCTGGAATGTTCATTATCTTCTAATTGTAGATTCTGGAGCGCAGATCTGAGAGCTTCCTCCACAATGCACTGCACACTGGGGGAGATTTTTGTGCTACTTCAGCTGTCAGCAGTGTGAAGTCTGGTGACCCTGGCTGGAGTTTACAGGCAGGGCACTGTCCTTAGTGTTGGGGAGGGTCATCTGTCCCTTATGTGAGAGCCCTCACCTGAGGTAGAAGAATGTGCAGGGGCCGAGGGAAGGCTTGGAGCGGCTTCCATCATTTCAGCACCGGCATCAGCGCTCACTGAGGGAGATGAGGCCTCAGGAACAGCGGGAGCAGCAGTGAATGCAGAGCCTGGAGGTGCGGCGGCAATTTTATCAGCGCTGGGTTGCAATGCTGGGAGACTGCGGTCCGCACCGCTTCACAAAACAATCCATGGTGGGGGCCGCTGTGATGTCAGGGAGGTAAGTGGAGCAGATCTCAGCAGCTACGGGCGGGTAAGATAGCTGGGGGGAGTGGGAGCCTCCTTACGGTGCTGCCGCCATCACCCGCGCCGGAACCGTAAGTAAGAATTTTTTATAGAAGTCATTTACACATCTTTTTAACTTTCTGGCACCAGTTGATTTAAATAAAATAAAAAAAATAAAGTTTTCCACCAGAGTACCCCTTTAATTAGACTAAATTAAAATTCGAAGTTTTATCTGGTCTTTGACAATGCTGAACTACTTTTTTATTGTTTAATTTCACCATGGCACTTGTAGCTATCCGTGCGGTCCCGACCCTCCCCCCTTCAGAGCGGTGAGATGATTGTTTCATGAATCTAAAACTACTTTTTATAGCTCTGTAATAATTCACACATTAAGGTGACTGCATTTTGCATTCTCTATCTGGCTATGGTAGCTGCAATTGAACTATTGAAAATTGAGTCAGCAGGTTTGGTTGGGGCGCACATGTAGCAGTTGTAGTGGCTTTGCTTAAATGCTGCATTCATATCAATTTTTGTATCCATCCAACATATTATTGAAACTGATGGCCTAAAATAGAATTTTGGATGCATGCACTCCACCATTTGTGAATCTGGCAGCGGAATCCAGCAGGTGAATTTCCAAACTGAAACCACAGCAGACCACGGTATAAAGTCAGAGTCAAAAGCCAGATATGGTGATAAAGCAAGCCGACCAAAGACACTAGCTGACTCTGTTTGGCTCATTAAAATAAATGGGGTATGGCAATGATCTGGCAGGGATACGGCAGCAGGCGGACTTACAACTCTTCCCTGCCGAACTCTTCTGTCCGATGCACAAATCTTGGTGTGTATGTATCCCTAATGGTATGTTTAAAATATACTAATCGGTTTTGTCTATAAATGGTAGCTATCAGGCATATGGTAGTACATTTTCACATGTTTTTGTCTGTTTTATGAAAAATAAGAAAATTGTATACAATTTAACAGATTAAAACCAAAGTGATATGGTTTACAGTGAAGATTTTACATACAAAGTAATGTTAAAAAAAAAATCATCTGATTTAATTCATTTTAAAATCAGGATAAAAAACCATGGTCATCCACAATTTTCCCCTTGGCAAAAAATCAGATGAGAATGTAAACTGATCAAAATGTGTGCATGTGTTGGATACGATTTGGCAATAGTCAATGGATACATCTAGATGTACGATTTTCAAGAATAGAATTGTGTGAGTTGGAGGAATGCAAAAATTGTGATGTGAATACAGCCTAAAAAGACCCTATTAATGTGATCTAAAGTTAGTTTAGTTTATGAAGTATGTCTGTTCTCTAAACACAAATATTCACCATAAAGTTCTGAAAGGGTAGAAACATCTCTTCTTAGAAAGTCAGTCTTTTTGCCCGAGGGATCTACTCTAGCACAAGCATGTGTTTTGCATATTGCATTAGAATTATAGATGCATGTGGTGCAAAGCAATGATGACTACAGCTTGTGCATTTTCTTTGCAGATCTCTGGATGGTAGACTGCAAGTGTCCCATCGGAAAGGATTGCCTCACGTCATATACTGCCGCCTCTGGAGGTGGCCGGACCTGCACAGTCACCACGAGCTCCGGGCAATGGAAATGTGTGAATACGCTTTCAACATGAAGAAGGATGAAGTGTGTGTAAATCCATATCATTATCAGAGAGTAGAGACTCCAGGTATGTGAATATACACTGCAGCCAATGCAATGAGTAGTGTCTGATACACAATAAGGGAATTTTATGTAATAGTAATTGACCTTTCAATATCCAAGCAGGCAAAATAGAGGGTAGGGCTTCTCTTTTTTTTTTTTTCTTTTTTTTTTTTTTTTAGGTTTTAGTTTTGGTTTATGGATGTTTAGACTATGCCTCTCTAAAGTTTATGAATGCCATTTGAGTCTTCAGAGCTATTTTTCATGTCAAAAGTAAAGGAACCCTGATAGACCCAATAAAAGTGAATGGGTCCATCAGTTTGGATCCGTTCAAAATTGGATGCATCAAAGGTGTCATGGCTTCTGGTAAATAGAAGCCAGGAAGCTAGTGTGAATAAGTTGTCTGCTATCTCTCTGCTAAGAGCTGGATAGTTGTTATGGTATTAGATAAATTATATCTTTCCTGGTGCTAATGATGGTTGCTAAATAGTTTTTTTACTCAGCCAAATGGCAAGGAGGGGGGCTGAGCCACTTTAGGGCCACACCCTGGCATGCCTTCTTACTTGCCCTTACCTCAAAGCCCCTCTTTGATTGATGTAAAAGGGTGGCCATATGATCAAAAAGGGGTTGGGAGGTGAGGAGTTATGCTAGGTTGTGACATTTTAGCAGCTCAGCCCCACCTCCTTGACTCTTGGCTGAGAAATGAAAAGGCAACTTTATAAATCTGGCAATCACCATCAGCTCCAGGAAAGGGTCAGTTTGCTTATATGCCCTAACAGCTATCCAACAGTGTCTGCACCTCGTAGCAGCAAATGCAGCTGACCTATTCCCTTTAATTTATATTGGCATACAAACCTGCAGAGACACTTGTACATAGCTCTGTGCAATTTGCATCTGCCCGAAAATATGTGGCTGCAAGAGTAGGAAACACACCCCATAAAGGAGTTTTATATAATATATATATATATATATATATATATATATATATATATATGTTACAATGCTTTCCAAAGATCTCTTATGAGGGACCAACATTGTAGAGAAAATAATAATGGCCAATGTCCAGCCCATGTCTTGCCCTGGCACCATAATCTATAACAAACATAAAGGTATAGGTAATAAAACTTGTTCAACGTGTCTGGTCATTGGGAAAACCCATAACAGCACCAAAGTGGTTAACAGAAAATTGAGCAGTATAGGTAAAGACTTTATTTACGGGGAGAGCACACATGACTGATATTATTTCCTGCATGGGTGCTTACAGCATGGAGAGCAGTAGAGTCACCTCCATTCTGCTGCCCTTCCTGGGAAATATAGTATAGCTATGTAAGTTGGTTTTGATTGTGATTTGTGTACATAAAACATTTTTCTATAGGTATTTTTATTACAAATCCTAAAATGGTGCAGCAGTGTCAGATGGCGTTGGCATACTATCCCTTCCTTCACGACGTCCTTAAATGGCTAATGTGGAGCCACCATAATGGTTCCATAGCGTCACTGATGTTGTCTCTATTTGTAAAATCTACATAGAATAAAACTTTTCCTTCACTTTTTTTCTATATTTTGTCTCAGTTCTGCCTCCTGTGCTAGTCCCAAGAAACACAGAGATTCCTGCAGAATTTCCTCCTCTCGATGACTATAGTCATTCCATCCCAGAGAATACCAACTTCCCAGCAGGCATTGAGCCCATAACCAGCTACATTCCAGGTAAGGATGGAAGCAGCATTTTTTTCCATCACATTTTGTGTCATTATGTAGTTGTTTGACATTTGTTATGTTTATATTTTTGAGGGCCAAGTGCTTCTAAACTTAGAATTGTGAAGTGTTCACCTTGTATTTTACAGTGTACATATACTATAGTTTACTACATCACAGAAAGTAACTACAAAGTGGTGGAAATTTAAAATAGGATTTTTAGAGATCGGGTGTTTTCCTGAGGGTAGAGAACGATATAATACATGTTCTATAACTCAATGACCAAAGCAGCTACGGCCTTAGCAACACGGCAAGGACAACCTTATTCCACTTTAAAGGAGTAAAGCTCGAAAACAGCGTTTGGAAGATTTACTTCCGAATGCTGGCCAGTGGAGTACCCCTTTAAATGATTATTTTTTGGGAGAAAAAAAGTTAAAGGGGATGTCTAAGATTTTAATATTAATGGTCAAACCTCAGGATTTGTCATCATTATCAGATTGTTGGTGTCTGACTCCCATCTAACCCAAAGATCAGCTGGTAGAAGGGGCTGTGGTTCACCCGCTACTGCAATTCAGTCCCATTCACTTTAATTGTACTGAACATTATTAGGTACAGATACTACCAAATGTCCAGAGCTGGGCCTGATAAACAATGGAGAGTTGGCAATGCTCACCAGACCACTGTTGCCTCCTCAACTAGTTGATCTGTGGCAGTGCTAGAGGTTGAACCCCCACCAATCTGATCTTGGCCTGTGCCTAAGGGGTGATATCCATTAGTGTGCGGTATACAGTACTTAGGGGTAATACTCCTAACATATAACCCTAGCATACATCTAAGGCTGTGTTCACACTCAGCTAATTGCTGCATGTGTTTTTCTCCGCGAATGACCAAAATGGCAGATGCAAATTAAGCAAACCGTGGTAAAATATACACTTTTTACAGTGATTTTGGTAATTAGTGGCAAAAACGTCTGTGGTAATTAGCTGCGGTACCACTAATTAGCCACAACATGTAGCACAGCCTAAAGGCACAGATTTTGGTGCTGAAGTCCATATCAGTTCTACACAACTGAATCTTTCTTTGTCTTTACTGTGAATTCATGCCATAGTCACCACAGATTAGCCCCATTGTATAGCAGTTATGTACATTCACAACTGTGACATGTAAACTGAAAATCTGTGTCAGGAATTAGGTGGTTTGTCTGTGGTTTCTGACGACAATAATTAGGGCTGCGTGTTCACTAATGTGTTTACAATGTTTTCTTTCTACCTCTGCCTGTAAACTTGGTAAATAAGGGTGAATGGGTGAGTGAACTCAAAAGCATGCATACAGCCTAAGTACAGTGTGCTTTTAATATATATATATATATATATATATATATATATATATATATGTGTGTGTATAGTGTATGACTGTAACAAATGTTGCATATTTCTTTTCAGAAACTCCACCTCCTGGTTACCTGAGTGAAGATGGGGAAACTAGTGATCAGATGAACCACAGCATAGACTCAGGTAAGACGTGCAGAGCTAAGGATTAGGAATAGACTGACTAATGCTTCAATTCTTCCTCTAAAATTACTCTATTGCAACATGTAAGCGCCAGTCCCTGTTGCCTCTGATATTTGTATTTACTATCATTGTCACTATTATAGGGTCGCCGAGCCTGTCTCCAAACTCCATGTCTCCTGCGCATAGTAACATGGGTAAGTTTTTGGTTTTCTAGTTTATTCCCCCAAAAATTGTTAATGATTATGTAAACAAAACAGTGTTTTATATACATGAAAATGTTCAATGGATCCATAAAGGAGTTAGTTTGTATGAGATGTCCAATCTGGTATTTGGGCGCTCTTGCCAACTACAGGTGCCATATTCAATCCATTAATGGGCACTGTCATGAAAAAAACTCTCTACCACATATCAAAGGTTTGAATAGGTCAAGACCTGAATGTTTAGATCCCTGACTGATCACAGGAATGAGTCGGGAGAAGTGCATGCTTAGAGCATTTTCTCCCGACTCTGTGTCACGTGACCAGAAAGGACTAATATTGTAAGTCTATGGGGCCATCCTGGCTTGTTCTTGTCATCAGTAGGTTCTGAACACTCAGACCCTGACCGATAAAAACTTTTGACATGTACCTAGAACTTGTTAAAAGTCTTTCTGACCATTTCAGGATTCTTTAATTGCACATTGCAGACACGTTTGGTAGTGCCACATGTAATAGTGCCCCTACTGAAGCATAGTCATTGTATAATGAGAAGTTATGCAACTTTCTTATATGTATTGTGTTTGTTTTTTATTATTTCCAGGATCTCTGCTTGTAGACATTAAATGGAACATCCTTTTAGGGTACGTTCACACGTACAGGATCCTGCACAGATTTGATGCGCAGGATTTGTAACTACAGATTTGAAGCTGTGCCCAGTAATTTAATTTACATTGAAATCTGCAGCAGAAAATCCTGTGCATCAAATCCTGCGCATCAAATCTGCGTACGTGTGAACGTACCCTTATACATGGTAAAATAAATTTTTGCAATTAAGTTACACATTTTTCAACATCAGTCACCAGGCTTATGTTAAATGTATCTGTCAATATAAATGAATTGCGATGTGTCCTAGAGACCTATTTAGAGTTTTCAGTATTGTCTAATGGCCATGGCCTCTTTCAGAAAGGAAATGTCCTTACCAAACTGCAAAAAAATTTCAGGAGTTGTTTAAAGGGGTACTCCGCTGCTTAGCGTTTGGAACAAACTGTTCCGAACACTGGAGCTGGGAGCTCATGATGTCATAGCCCCGCCCCCTCATGACGTCCCTCCCCACCCCCTCAATGCAAGTCTATGGGAGGGGGCGTGACACGCCCCTCCCATAGACTTGCATTGAGGGGGCAGGGCGTGAAATCATGAGGGGGCGGGGCTATGACATCACGAGCTCCCGGCTCTAGCATTCGGAACAGTTTGTTCCAAACGCTGACCAGTGGAGTACCCCTTTAAGGAACAGGAGTTCAAAGTGGTGACTTGGCCTCCAAATTCTCCAGATCTCCATTCAAACTAGCATCTGAAGGAAGTGCTAAAAGCAAAACCAATCTATGGGGCCTCACCTCACATCTTACAGGATCTGCTGCTAACATCTTGGTGCCAGATACAACAGGACACCTTCATACGTCTTGTGGAATCTATGCCTTGGTGCTGTTTTAGTAGCACATGGGTGGCCTGCACAGTATTGGGTGGGTGCTCCTCATGTTACAGGTGTAAATATCAGTGCCGCAAGGCATTTTATGTTTCTTACTTTCTCATGGGACCCTTCATTAATTTTGCTAGAGGTGACTCGGAGTATGGTCATGCATTGCAGCGGCTGCCATTGTGTACAGCTAAGAGTTCGTTCATACAGCTGTTGAGCTAAAAAGAGCTCCATCGGGCAGTCTGTGCATGTCATATTTTTTTTTCTCCTGTAAAATACTGGACACCTGTCGGACCCCATTCAAGTAAATCGGATCCATAGGGACTCAATGGTGTCCATTGTGCTCGGAGACCCAAAGGTGTCAGTTGTGCTCTGACCCATGCAGGGTCTGTTCAGCACAAAATAAAAGATCTGATCGGACCCAGAACAGGATGGAGCGCAACAACTGTGTGAACTTAGCCTTAGTTGCAGCTTGCTGATATATACTGTTGCAGTGAACTTGCTGACTTTAGCATTGTACATAGAAACTCACCTCAAAGTGCCCTTTGTGCTTAAACCACAACAGTCAGCCCCGGGCCTGCCTTAGCAGATACATAGGCTTTTGGTTAAAGTAGGGCTTATGCCTGCAACCAGAAACATTCATTACATGATTTATATACCATATATCATCTCTGTATACTGTTAACCTGCAGCTTCACTGGTAAACTAGCACAACAAGAATACTGTATCTTGTAATGCACACAGTATACTAGATCATATTTATAAAGATAAAGGAGCAGATAAATTTTGTTTATAAGTGTAAAGATTTTCCTGCTGTAATAATCTGCTGCTACAAGTGGACACACAGAGCTACCTGGCTGCAGCGGGGAGCTCGCTCTGTAGTCCCTCTAGTCCAGTGTTTACCAAACCAGGGTGCCTCCAGGTGTTGCAAAACTACAACTGCCAGAATGCCTGGACAGCCAAAGGCTGCCAAAGGCTGTCCAGGCATGCTGGGAGTTGTAGTTTTGTAAGATCTGGAGGCACCCTGGTTGGGAAACCCTGCTCTAGTTACTGCCGCCTGTGCATCCACAAAGTGAAATATGCTGCGGATGTGCACCCTGTGATCCTGCCCTAAGGGTGTATTCTCATATACAGAGTCATGTGCATATTTGATGTCGCAGATTTAATACTGTGTTCAGTCATTTAGTTTGTATTGAAATCTGCAGCTTTAAATCCTGTGCATAAAATATGCACAGGATACTGTACATGTGAACAGACCCTAAAGGGGTAATCCACTTTCTCCCCCAGACCACAAGCAGATTGCATGTTGTTAACCCCCCTCTGGAACCTCCAGCAATCAGCTATAATCTATGAGAAGATCCGGCAGAAAGTGTTCACCTCCCCTGCAGCGCCACCACAAGGGTTAATGAAGTATGATGCAGTGACCATTGAAATCAATAGCTTCTTTGTGTAATGCATGGGCCCAGACCAGAGATCTGGACAGAAACCTTGCACAGTGTCTACTTTGCTAGTTGGGGGCCCAAAATCACAGCTATTTGTGTATAGTAATTTCTGTCACCTGCCAGGTAGGAGTCTGCAGATAGCGGTTTTGCTCCCCTGTTCAGTGGGTGAGCTTTCTGATGACCTGCATAAGGCTTAAGCATCCGCACGCAGGATCTCTATGCTGGCACGTTAATCCCAGATCTTGCTTTAGCCTTGTCCTGATTACTCAGAGATTTCCTTGTGAGGCTGGGGCACTGGGGAGTACATGTGTAAAGGACACGGGCTTCTGCTGGGCCCTTATCGTTTTTTTGGCCACAGAGTCTCCTCTTTCCAGGTCTGTGACTCAGTCCTTCCCATCTGCTGTAAGCTCTGGCTCTCACGAAGTATGAGCTGATCCGCCGTGGCTTTGTTATAAATGCCCATATTCTGAATGAATCACAAGGCAATAGATGCAGCCAAGTGACTATGTCAGGCTTTGTGTATCATAAAGGACAACTGACCACGCTGTGTCAGTGATTCCCATGATATCACTAGGTTAGAGAATGTGCACATATGGAATAAAGCAGTGTTTCCCAAGCAGGGTTCCTCCAAGTGTTGCAAAACTACAACTCCCAGCATTCTCTGTACACTGAGGACGAGCGGGGCTCTGTGCACTGAGGACGAGCGGGGCTCTGTGCACTGAGGACGAGCGGGGCTCTGTGCACTGAGGACGAGCGGGGCTCTGTGCACTGAGGACGAGCGGGGCTCTGTGCACTGAGGACGAGCGGGGCTCTGTGCACTGAGGACGAGCGGGGCTCTGTGCACTGAGGACGAGCGGGGCTCTGTGCACTGAGGACGAGCGGGGCTCTGTGCACTGAGGACGAGCGGGGCTCTGTGCACTGAGGACGAGCGGGGCTCTGTGCACTGAGGACGAGCGGGGCTCTGTGCACTGAGGACGAGCGGGGCTCTGTGCACTGAGGACGAGCGGGGCTCTGTGCACTGAGGACGAGCGGGGCTCTGTGCACTGAGGACGAGCGGGGCTCTGTGCACTGAGGACGAGCGGGGCTCTGTGCACTGAGGACGAGCGGGGCTCTGTGCACTGAGGACGAGCGGGGCTCTGTGCACTGAGGACGAGCGGGGCTCTGTGCACTGAGGACGAGCGGGGCTCTGTGCACTGAGGACGAGCGGGGCTCTGTGCACTGAGGACGAGCGGGGCTCTGTGCACTGAGGACGAGCGGGGCTCTGTGCACTGAGGACGAGCGGGGCTCTGTGCACTGAGGACGAGCGGGGCTCTGTGCACTGAGGACGAGCGGGGCTCTGTGCACTGAGGACGAGCGGGGCTCTGTGCACTGAGGACGAGCGGGGCTCTGTGCACTGAGGACGAGCGGGGCTCTGTGCAGTTAGGTTCTGTGACATGCTATGGGCTCATACATGAGGATGATTGACAAGCCAGGAGCCAGCACAGAGCCCTGCTTGTCCTGACCTCACTTCCTGTGTTTGGACTCCTCATAGACACACACAGGCAATAGCTGCAGGGACAGCACTTTTTCACCCAAAAATATACACTTTTTTTTTACCAATGTATATTACAAATAAACATATAATGGTGTTGTCTACATTATATAAAAAGTTTTTGTTGATGACAGGTACACGTTAACAAAAATAAATGCAGTAGAGTCACAAACCATATGTGAAATGACTGTAACAGTACAATATAGGAGTTCATATGAGCTTACAATATACATGCCTGTGAATAAATCGTTCTTTTATTTCTGGTAATCCCAAATGATAAAGTGATTTGGTGGGGGGCTGATTTATAGGTCCCCCACCAATCCTGAGGAAAATAGGGCCACACAGAACTAGGGCTCATTTTCCATCCTTACCTACGTAAGCGTACACCCAGCTGTGCAGAAAACTGCAGCCCACCCCATTCACTTGAATAAGCCTTTGTTGCATTTTTCCTGTACAGTTGGATCCTCACTGATCATAAAGTGCTCGTAACCTAGCTATATGCTATTGCCTTATAAGACTGGAATATGACTAATAAAGTTTAAAGCTTTGGTGTCATGTCAAAATTTTTGATTGCATCTGGTCTCACTCTTGAGACCCACTGTGATAGCTAGTTGTAAGACATGAAAGTTTGCAGCTGTTAGCAGGCTGCCGGATCCAAACTTTTCGCTGCATAGACTTATACAGAAAAAAGGTCAGATTTGATTGACAGCCAGGGAGTGAGGGGCAACAGTGCCACAAACCTTCACTGCTTATAACTAGCGATCACAGCGGGTCGCAGAAGTGAGACTGGTGTAATCAAAACTTTTGACATGACAGCTTTAAACTTTAAATGGGCACTATCATTAAAACTAATTTTTACTATTTCACTCATGGTAAATAAAAAAATCTTTCTAATGTACTTTGTTTAAAAGAAAATGAAGTTTTCTATGTTTTATGTTTAAAAAAGCTGCCACTAGGTGTCTTCCTACTTGTCCAGAGCACATTTCCCCCCATCTCTTGCATAGACTTTGGACTCCTGCTGGCCTGGCAGAAGTCCAAAATCAGGTAATGCTGAGGGGAGGGGGGGGGTGCAGCCTTAGCCAATCATAGCTCATCTCACACTGAACGGCTCTGGGCTATGTGTAGCAGAGTGAGGGAGGAAGTTCTCCCCCGTATGGCTTCAGATGATGTCACGCCTGTTGGGGAACCGCCCCTTCCCAGTCTGTGAATCTGACTGAGACTGAGCAGAAAATACAGAGTGATATCAAGGTAGAAAACAAAAAAATAATAAAAATAAAGGCAGGGGGTGGTTTATCACGATGGGAGCAGTGAACTGGGAGGATTATAAAATGTAACAAGATCATGAGAGGTATTCTTTAATAGTAATATTCCAGTCTCATATGACAGTAGCATATAACTAGGTTATGAAATCGCTTCAAGTGTATGGGGTCAGCTGCAGTTTCCTACACAGCTGGGTGCTCCCTTATGCAGGTAAGGACAGAAAATGGACCCTCATATGATAGTAACCACTGTATATGAATTAGCTGTGAATGTCTTCTATTGTTCCCTGTTATCTGCCTGTCCAGGTTGTAGAATTTTTTCTTTAATGCTTATTGACAGAATTGCCGATAAAAATATCTGCCCCCTGGATTTATACCTTTCACCTCACATCTCTCCGATTTCGGGAACCAGCAAGTACATTTCTATACATGTGTGAGCAATGCTAGCTGTGCACATTCATAGGCTCTGGACGCTTTAAAGTTCTTTCCTTCTAGAAGGTAGAATTGAGCGATCAGGTGTGATAGGATAGTCTGACAGATCAGTCCGTGGCACAGGGAGGCAAAGTGATCACCTATTAGTCACAGACCACATCTGTTCCCGATGAGTGTTGCATATCTATGTATATTTTTACAGTAAAGTGGATTGTCAGCGATTCTGTAAGAATAATATATTACGATAGCACTGTATATTAATATTAATATAAACATGCCCCTGAGTGCTCTCCTCCCGATCCCGTGGAAGTTGGCCGGATGTAGAGTTTAGGTCAGGCGGTTTTGGTTGGCGTGACGCCAGGCCTGAATATACGAGGGGCCTGTCCTTATCAGAGAGGTTGCAGCTTTGTGGGAGTGAGATCAGCTTTACTTAACTCGCTCGGCTCTTCCTCTTCTACAAGAAAGCTGTGGTTTTTGAGGCGAAAACCTCTATAGTGTATTAACTTTAAAGCGTGTTATTTCTTTTGCTTCAGCATGAAAGCGAAAAAAGTTTTATGTTGCACAGAGGATTTCTTATAGGCTTCTTCCTGGTGTACTATTTTATTATAGAGTTTTACAGCCAAGATTAAACATTTCCATTAAAGGAACATTCCCCCCCTGAAATTAAAACTAATCCTTTTGCCTTTTGTTAGGCATTGATCAATCCCTATTATTGCTAAATAACATGAAGAACTAGAGGTAGTCATGGTGGTTGTCGTATAAAAGCCTTCACGTTACGGTGTGGCACATTTACAGTGAATTTTACCCTGTGATACTGAAAGTGGTGAAATGCGCCGAGAATACAAAATGGCAGTATGATGATATCTGTGTGCAGAAAAAGTCTGCAGAATGCGAAGGAGGTTTACAAAATTGTATCTCCCTACCTGATGCTGTAATCTGCTGCAGAATGTGTCGGTAATTCTGTCCCATGTGGTTTCACCCTAACAAGTGTGACCTTGTTTCCCAACCGGAGTGCCTCCAGCTGTTGCAAAACTACAACTCCCAGCATGCCCAGACAGCCTTTGGCTGTCTGGGCATGTTGGGAGTTGTAGTTTTGCAACAGCTGGAGGCACCCCGGTTGGGAAACACTGAAGTATCAAGTGGATTATGTTCACACTTGCGTTACTCTTTTCCATCAGATTTCACTGCAAGTATATTGTTGGCCACCACAAATGACAAAGTTATGAGTTAACTACTGATGGGCCCCATTATTAGTAAGTGGAAATCGTTGTACACCATTGGGATCCAATGTTTTCTCCTCTTTTAGCCAGGACTGGTGGAAGGATTTTTCCCACCTTAGGCAAAAGCTAATTTTGCCGCCCCCTGGACTCCGCCCATTGGCCCACCCTTACTACTGGGGTGACTCCAGGGTTCAAGTCCCGGGAAAAAAAGTATGGGAACTCACCCAAGATCTCCACTCAATGGCTGGTCCTGCAGGATTCCTGCTAATGGGAACAGTATTCCTGCTGTGGAAAAAGTGCAGGAACTCTGTTCCCATGCATTCCTGCAGGACTTGAGTCCTGGGTGACTCACTGTAACAAACCTCTTACTCATGCTGCTGGCTGAGTAAGTGGTTCGGATGCTGGTTGTCTAACTGTCTTTTGGCAGGCAGAGTGGTGCCCCCAATCAATAGGGCGCTCTAGGCGGCTGCCTATTTTGCCTATAGGCAGTGCCGGCCCTGCTTTTAGCTATAAAATAGCATGAGGCTGCATTCTCCCCATCATTGAAGGTTTCTTTTCTAGAACCTTCATTATGAGCAGAAGCCATGAGTCATATTAGAACATATAAAATCTTTTGAGGAAAATACCTTTTTTATGGTATTAAAGAGTTAATAACATAATTTAACAATGAATAATCATTTATTTTCTGCTTTATGTATGCACAGATCTCCAGCCAGTCACATATTGTGAGCCTGCCTTCTGGTGCTCCATCTCATACTACGAGCTCAACCAGCGAGTCGGAGAGACTTTTCACGCGTCCCAACCCTCCATGACGGTGGACGGATTTACAGACCCGTCAAACTCTGAACGATTTTGCTTGGGCCTGCTGTCAAATGTTAACCGCAATGCTGCTGTGGAACTGACCCGGCGACATATTGGTAAATATAATGCATAATATGTAACGAAACTGTAGGGGTTGTATTTAGAGTTGAGCGAACTTACAGTAAATTGGCTCGTAGCGAACCTCGCAGCTCGGCTGTTGATTACTTTAGTCTGCGTAAATTAGTTCAGCTTTCCAAGGGCTCCAGTGGTCTGGAAAAGGTGGATGCAGACCTAGGAGACCTAAGACTGTCATCTCCGACATTTCCAGGCAACCAGAGCCCTTGGAAAGCTGAACTAATTTACGCAGACTAAAGTAATCAACAGCCGAGCTGCGAGGTTCGCTACGAGCCAATTTATTGTAAGTTCGCTCGATTCTAGTTGTATTCTCATAATGAGAGCTGGAAGATATGTGGAATAGACCCTGGTTTAAGAGACAATGGAAATATTTACTGTAGATGTCAAAAGTCAATGTAGCGTATTGTGCCCAGCCCCATTCATCCACCCTCCTCTTCCGGGTTCTGGGGCCCAATTCATTACATTTGTGCTTAGCCAATCACTGGCTGAGGCGAGACACCGCTATGGCCAGAGATTGGCTTAGCAGCAATTGATGGATTGATCACAAGCACCATAGAGAAGCATTACCGGAGGAGTGTGGGAGGTATATAATGTTTAAGTTTTTTTTGTATTTGTCAGCGCACAGCGGAGAATGGCCGTGGCAGCTCCCCGTATAGTATCGCGTTCGGAGCTGCGGCCATGGCTACTGTACAGGAGCTGCGTTGTTGCTGGGGAGACACGTGACCTCCCCTGACGTTGTGCGAATGTGCCACACAGCGCAGGAAGATGTCACACGTCAGTGCGGCCCTGCCGAGTGGGACTCATGTTTGTTTTTTCTAAAGCAGGCAAAAAAAAAAAAAAACATAAACATAATAAAAAACATTAACTTTTTTCCAGGGGACCCCTTATATTAAAACAACATTTTCAAAAAACATTTGACATGTCATAGAAACATATCAGTGTTTGTTCGGTGAGGGTCCTAGTGCTAAGACCCCCACCCATCGCTAACATGATTGAGCATTCACCCGAGACCCCCACCATTCACTATAACAGATAGGGGGATGCCATAGACTTTATAGACCACCCAGGATAGGCCATGAATTTCTGATTGGCGTTGTACTGCAAATGTTTTGAGCTTTTTACACCCCAACAAAAAATAAATAAAAAAACCAATGATAAATGATAACCCCTGCCCCAGTCCTTCTCCTGCTCTCATTTCATCTGCAGCAGTGCACGTTACTTGTCTTCCTTCACTGCTCTCAGTAATCCAGATGATGTTATTTATTGCATTAAATAGTTTACAACATACAGTAAAGTAAAAAAAAGCTCACAGGTCCTTATTTTTGGTCTGCTAGGAACAGTGTTCTAAACTCTTTCCAGAAAATGAACATTTGCGCCTAGGACCAAGTAACTGGAACAATTCGGCCGTTTTGTTAATTCGGTGGTTACAAAAAAAATGTTCCATTCTGGACCTTTAGAGTGTGAGAATTGAGGACCTCCCATGATATGAACCCCGTCCAAGGAGCATTGCAGGAACCTAGTGTGTAACCTCAACACACAAGAGTTCCCCCTTTTTCCCCACACACCCACAAGACAGACCCAAGTTACATTACTAACTGCGGTACACCGAGAAGCGTCTAGTCATCTGTTACTCCTATTCTTAGGCTGCTCGGTTGTTGTTTTTTTTGTTTTTTTAAACTTTCTTTTTAATAATGATTGTATTTTTTCATACAGAAATGTTTTGCATTAGTTGCACTTACTTAAAGGACCAACAAGACAATAAATCATGCCTTCTGGTCATAAGCTGAGAATAATCTCCTAGTACTTTGTATTTCTTGCCACTTGCTTAATACATAGTTACCATCAATATGTTCATCCTGAAGAGCAGTGTTCTCCAAACTGTGGCCCTCCAGATGTTGCAAAACTACAACTCCCAGCATGCCCGGACAGCCGTTGGCTGTCCGGGCATGCTGGGAGTTGTAGTTTTGCAACATCTGGAGGGCCACAGTTTAGAGACCACTGCTCCAGAGCGACCTGTGGCTCTCCAGCTGTTGCAAAAATACAACTTTCATCATGCCCTGACAGCCTTTAAAGGGTTACTCCGCCCCCAGACATCTTATCCCTTATGCGATACCCCCCACGCTCTCTCCTGCAGCACCCCCTATCATCTGGTACATGGCGCGAACTTCTGTCCGTGCCTGATGACTGGCGATGCAGGTCTCATGTCTGGTGATGCAGGCCTCAATGCAAGTGTATGGGCATTGAGGGGGCGGGGCGTGACATCACCAGGGGGCGGGGCGCGGCCGTGACGTCACGAGCCTCCGACCCCCTGCATCGCCAGTCATCAGGTATGGAGCAATGTTTGCTCCTTGCACCAGATGATGGGAGGTGCTGCAGGAGAGATCGCGGGGGTTCCCTGCGGCGGGACCCCCGCGATTAGACATCTTATCCCCTATCCCAGGCATAGGCAACCTTTCGACACTGTAGATGTTTTGGACTACATCTCCCATGATGCTTTGGCAGTATTTTGGCTGTAAGAGCATCATGGGAGATGTAGTCCAAAACATCTGCAGTGCCGAAGGGTGCCTATGCCTGTTTTGAAGGGGAGTACCCCTTTAAAGCGATAACAGTGAAATAGCATGGAGATAAAATAATCATGGTTATAGTATATGGTGACTGTCGGTGTTTGCAGAGCAGTAACTTTTATTTTCTTGTTATGTGTTCTAGGTAGAGGAGTACGTCTGTACTACATTGGAGGCGAAGTGTTTGCCGAATGCCTCAGCGACAGTGCGATATTTGTACAATCTCCAAATTGTAACCAACGCTACGGCTGGCACCCTGCTACTGTATGCAAGATACCTCCAGGTAATAGGGGTAATCAGGTACTACTTCCCCCTATATACCAGCATTACTTCTCCCTTTTAGAGTTGAAAGTGCGCGTGTCCAACCATTGCATCTTTCAACCAGGGAGACATGGGACCACTGTTATAATGAACAACTGGATCCCAGTGGTCTCAGAGCCCCATTGATCAGATACCCATCAACTATGACTGTTGTTTATAGAAAAACTCCTCTATATTTTATGTGGGCCATGAACATTTTTGGCTATTAGTATCAATACCATTAGGAAATCTGGGGTGAGGGGAATCTTTGCACTTAAAGGGGGTACTCCACTGGAAAATATATATATTATTATTTTTTTTTTTAATCAACTGGTGCCAGAAAGTTAAACAGATTTGTAAATTACTTTTATTTAAAAATCTCAATCCTTCCAGTACTTATCAGCTGCTGTATAATACAGAGGAAGTTCTTTTCTTTTTTTTTAATTTATTTTCTGTCTGACCACAGTGCTCTCTGCTGACACCTCTGTCCGTGTAAGGAACTGTCCAGAGCAGGAAAGGTTTGCTATGAGGAATTGTTCCTGCTCTGGCACAAGGGCATTAAGATGGAGGGGGAGTGGAAAAGGGGATTAATATGGGGGAGGGGGGTGGTGATTATCCCCCCCCCCCCCCTCCATCTTAATACCCTTGGGCCACTACCCCCCCCCCATCTCAATGCCCTTGTGCCATTATTCCCCTTTTGCCATATCGGATAATAATGGCACAAGGGGATTATGATGGAGGGGGGGGGGGGGGGGTTAATGGAAAAAGGGGAACAGAGGGAGGGGGGAATAATGGCACAAGGGGACTAAGTATCGCATTAGTATAAAGGTAAGCACACGCCATTATGAAAATAAGTAATTTTATGACTTATTTTGTCTGTGGGTAACTCTCGTGTGTAAGTTGTGCACGATTGTACGCACGAGGGGTGCCCGTGGACATACTTTCACCCTTTGGGGGTACAGCTGAGAACCACTGATGTAGATGTTAAGATAACTTCTGCTTTTCTTGTCTTTATTCCCAGGTTGCAATCTAAAGATTTTTAATAACCAGGAGTTTGCTGCTTTACTAGCCCAGTCGGTGAACCAAGGATTCGAAGCGGTGTATCAGCTGACCCGGATGTGTACTATACGGATGAGCTTTGTTAAGGGCTGGGGAGCGGAGTACAGGTTGGTAAAGGAGACCAGCAGGTTTATGATCCCATATTTACCGCGCAGACACCGAATATCTAAAGTAAAGACGCTTCGGTAACATGGGATTGGCGTTCTTCAGTCTTGTTTCAATTGGCGGATTAGAGGGGGTGAATTTTTCTATTTCTGGGATCTCCTAAATAGAATTAGTTGTGGCTGTGCGGAGTTCAGCCTCAATGTCCGGGGAGGTGACAACAGTGTGACAAATGCCATTATGCGGAGGGTGTAACACACATGGGCTGCCAGAGTGTAACATTCTGCTATTGTGGGAGCAGCAGACACTGGGAGCAGATCCTTCGCTCTGCCTGCTGGGTTCCAGATGTTCGGTGACCATTTAGGTGGTTAACTCCTTCCCGCCCGGAGAGCATATGATAGGCTATGGCAGAACCAGTGCAGTGATTTTAAAGGTGCCGCGTGCGGTAGGGGTTAAGTCTCATCTTCCACACTTGACAGCCAGTTTCAGTCCTGGCCCAGAGCCAGGGGAACTAATGGAACCCAGATGTGCCTCTGTTTGGCAGCCTCATTACAGATCCTGAGGTTTCTTGCTCACATTTCACTTAATGTCTTCCTTTATTAACCCGTTCTTTACCAAACCTTCAGCTCTCTGCAGATGACTCCTCTAACTTCAGAACTAACAAACATTGTAAAGTCATTGTATAGTGCAGTGTTTCCCAACCAGGGTGCCTCCAGCTGTTGCAAAACTACAACTCCCAGCATGCCCGGACAGCCAAAGGCTGTCCGGGCAGGCTGGGAGTTGTAGTTTTGCAACAGCTGGAGGCACCCTGGTTGGGAAACACTGGTATAGTGTGTCATTTTATTTGTGTTAAATGCAAAATAAATAAATGCAGGATTAGGGCATCTTTTTATCCATGTTTTAAAATCATGTCAAAACAGCATGAAATTTCAAGACATGTTTACGGTGTGTCTTGCGTGGCTTTTTATTTCTTATGACTTTTTTTTTTTCTCCTGCCGTCTTTCCTGCAGCCTTTAGGGGAAATTCTCAGGATAGAAAACTATGTATCCAGAGCAGGCTGTGGTTTGCTAAAACACCACTGACCCCAAAAATGCTACCAAAAAAATAGCCAAAAACCAAAACGGTGTAAATATAACCATTCTCATATTTCACTATAGACTTTAACATCTGGCTGTTGGGGCAAATGAAAATGTGTCTATACTCTGCGAGTAAATCTGGCTGAAGACATTTAAAAGCTCTGTGTATTAGCCACCAGTTCAGTTTATGGCTAATACAGAGTTATTAATTTGCATATTGTTGAAGAGAAGCATAAAGTGTCCGTGTCATTTAAATCAAATGTATCTTTTGACATGTCAGAAGTTAAAGCATGACTGCAGTCACACTCCGCAGGATATCTGTTTAAATCTCCCGTATCTTCGTAGCTTTAGGCTATGTTGACACAATGGAATTTCCATGCAGAATTGCCCGTGTGAACACAGCCTTAACGACAATGGACATAAATGTACGTCATGGTGACGTGGTACTTAGCGCACCATGACGTACATTTACGTGCCGTCATGCCCGGCAGGTCCCGGCTGCTATCAAAAGCCAGGGACCCGCCAGTAATGTCGGAAATCCGCGCGGATGTCCGCCATTAACCCCTCAGATGCCGTGATCAATACAGATCACGGCATCTGCAGCAGTGCGGTACTTTGAATGGATGAATGGATCGGCCACAGCGCTGCCGCGGGGATCTGATCATCCAGCATGAAGATGACCGATAATACTGAGCAGTGCTATGTCCTATACATAGCACTGAATAGTATTAGCAATCAACTGATTGCAATCAATAGTCCCCAATGGGGACGTAAAAAAAAAAAAGTCAAAAAAATGTAAAATAAAGAAGTAAAAAAATTTGAAAAATCCCCTCCCCCATTAAAAAAAGTAAAACGTCTGTTTTTCCCATTTTACCCCCCAAAAAATGATTAATACACATGAACGGTGAACAGCGTAAACGTAAAAAAAAAAAATCCAAAATTGCTGCTTTTTTGTCACATTTTATTCCCCCCCCAAAAAAAATTATTATAAAAAGTAAAACCTAAACAAAAGTGGTACTGATAAAAACTACAGATCATGGCGCAAAAAATTAGCTCTCATATCGCCCCATATACGGAAAAATGAGAAAGTTATAGGTGGTCAAAATAGGGTAATTTCAAACATGCTGATTTTGTTAAAATGGTTTGCGATTTTTTTAAGCGGTACAATTATAGAAAAGCATATAACATGGGTATCATTTTAATCGTATTGACCCACAGAATAAAGAAAATGTCATTTTTACCGGAAAGTGTACAGCGTGAAAACAAAACCTTCCAAAATTTGCTAAATTGTGGTTTTCTTTTCAATTTTCCCCACATAAATAATATTTGTTTGGTTGCGTTATACATTTTATGGTAAAATAAGTGATGTAATTACAAAGTACAATTGGTGACGCAAAAAACAAGCCCTCATATGTGTCTGTGGATGGAAATATAAAAGAGTTATGATTTTCAGAAGGCGGGGAGGAAAAAACAAAAATGCTAAAATAAAATTGGTCTGGTCCTTAAGGCCAAACTGGGCCTGGTCCAAAGGGGGTATTGCATGAAAAAAAAATTTTTATTTTTTTTTCCATATCAACTGGCTCCAGAAAGTTAAACAGATTTATTGTAGCTGTCTGGTGTAAATTGCCGATTTCGGTGGTTGGCCGGGCTAATCTAACAAAAATGGTCCTTATGCCGCAGTTGCTCTGTGTGCTGCAGAACTCCCCAGTGTGGATAGCAAAGATTTACTTTCACAGAATACAGCAACTTTTTAGACAATTAGTATGGGGGGGGGGGGGGACTGCACGGATTAAACTTGAAACATTGCAAAGGGCTAAATCTTCAGGTGGGTTGGCGCTCTTGCCTCGCAACTTCATCAGTTGAGAGGGTGGGCGGATAAATCTTTATTGGGGCCTACGGGTCGATTATTTATGGCTAAACATGGGGGGAGGGTGCCGCTACACATTCTTGAAATTGGAGCCCTGACCAGACCTCCGGACTCCTCTCCCACTACCCTGCTCCTATGTAAGCTCTGGGGCCATGCGCGCAAGTTACTAGTTATCACGAGTTATATATCGCATACACCGCTGTGGCGTAACCCAGGCTTGCCAGTTTTTTCCTCCTTCACGGATGCTGATTATTGGGAGAGGAGGGGATTGTGTGAACTGGGGCAGCTAGCTGTACAGGGGGTAGTAAGATCTTTTCAGGATTTGCAGGAGGAGTTTGTTTTACCGCACTCCTCATTTTACAGATACTTGCAGCTCCGTCATGTGTATGACACTCAGAATAGGCTATGGCTGATGGAGGTACAGACTAACAGGGTCCTAGAATCCGTGGTTACAAAAAATCTGCTGGTATCATATCTTGGCTATACGGTGAGCTGTTAAGTTTCTACCATGAGAAGTTCCCCTTAACGGTTCGTGCGAAATGGGAGAGGGACCTTGGCGGGTTGAGTGATGAGGAATGGGCTATAGTGCTCTCTCTTACCCCATCTCTGTCTTTATGCAAAAAGAATAATTGTGATAGCCTATTAGATTCCGATAGTGTGTATAAAACCCCACTATTCCTACATAACATTGGTGTTCGGTCTGACTCTTCCTGCCCCAGGTGTGGTGAGTTGGAGGCTCACCTGTTGCATATGATGTGGACTTGCCCTGTCTTACATGCATATTGGAATGATGTGATACGACTTATCGAAACCATTTATGGGGTGACATTAAGTGCAGCTCCTAAGGTGTGTCTCCTTGGCCTTATAGGCTGTGATCAGGAACCCTCCTTGAGAGAAGTGGGAATTTTACGTGTGCTATATCAGGCCAGGAAACTTATAGCGCAGTTCTGGATCAGACCGTCTCCTCCGGGAGTAGCTGATCTTGTTACAAGAATAGCGCAGATAGTGCGCTTGGAGAAAGGGATATATGTTAAGCGGAATGTTGTGGAAATTTGATGGTATCTGGTGACCCTGGGTGAACCATTTTGACCCCCCATCGACTGATTTCTAGATGACTGTCCATGTTAAACCTGTCCTTGGAATGTGGTGCTGGTTTGCCTGACGGAGTTCTGTGGATGTGGCTCTTTTCTTTCTACTTCTTGTGTTCTTCTCTGTGCCCTCTCTTTGTGGATTCAATGGAATGTTGACATGTAGAGGCCATTTGTTGCAGTTCTGAGAAAGTGGTGTGAGAGAGGCAGACTGTTGGGTCTGCAGGTTAATGAAACTTTGGCTTACTGAACGTGCGTTATGGGTGGTATAAGGGTAGAGACGGATTGTTTCTTTGTGGGAGGGTGGGGTTTATTGTATGTCTGTTGTTTAAAATGTTTGCAAAAATCTTTAATAAAAATTATCTGATTTAAAAAAAACAGATTTGTTAATTACTTCTATTAAAAAATCTTATCAGCTGCTGAAGTTGAGTTGTTCTTTTCTGTCTGACAACAGTGCTCTCTGCTGACACCTCTGTCTGTCTCAGGAACAGTCCAGAGCAGGAGAGGTTTGCTATGGGGATTTGCTGCTACTCTGGACAGTTCCTGAGACAGACAGAGGTGTCAGCAGAGAGCTCTGTGGTCAGAAAGAAAAGAACAACTCAACTTCAGCCTCAAAGTATGTTCTCTGCAGCCTGGGTGACAGCATGCCATGATATGTCTAAGCAAATGGACACTCTTTTTTTGTTCAGATGTTGTTACTTCTAAAATAACCCCTTACGTGTATTTCTGTCTTTGCAGGCGCCAGACTGTGACCAGCACACCATGTTGGATCGAGCTCCACCTGAACGGCCCCTTACAGTGGCTGGATAAGGTTCTCACTCAGATGGGTTCCCCAACCATTCGATGCTCTAGTGTCTCATAGAGCAGTGTGTCCAGGTCCCAAAATGTAAAGGACCTGGAATAAAACAGTAACTACACAGTCCACATAGAGCAGGAGCTCAGCAGCACAAACCCAATGTGGAACTATTTTTTGGACTTCATCTGGAACCTTTACCCCTTGCCTATGGTATGTTACCTGCCTCCAGTACCCAGCATTACCTTGGAAATGAAACACTCAGCGGTTCTTCCCTGCCATGGCTGCAGGGAACACGTGACATTCAGTCTATTGAGTAGACTGCAATACAAAACTTTTACACAGACTTGACAGTTATATTTGGGAAAGTCAAGACTAAACAAGTTTTGCAATACAGGGTACAACTTTTACTACAAGTATCTTACAGAACTGATCAAGTATTAGGTCCTCTCCCACCTCCTCCAATAGGTGTGGCCATCTTCCCCCATGGATCTCTGCTGCAGGGGTGACCTTTCACCTTCATGACTTTGGTTTGATTTATTGTTCTTTTAATACGGTAAGGTGATTCTGTTCAGTCTTGTGGCACAGATGTGTCTCCTAAACATTGGGACCGGTCCGGTGCTGAGTCTGGTCTTAGAAATCCCAAGAACTCTCGTAAGAAATGACAACTGGAGGAGTACGTTTCCTTCTGAAATGCTCACGTGTATAACGTCTGAGTGTGAAGCCTGCTGTTCTACAGGTACATCTCCGTAATATTACCCAGCATGTGGTCGGGCAGCTCTAGTGCCACAACTGGGTGAGAACCATTCCAGCTCATCTGGATAGCACTTTGCATGAGGTTTAACCCCTCCTTCTCTGTCAGGCGGGTAACCTTTTCCTTACGTGCACAGTTGGGGATCTTTCTCCTTTCCCGAGGCTCATTTTTTTTAGGAGGGCATGTGCAGGCCCGTGTTGTACCAGCTGGAATCCTTCTCTCTACTAAAGCAGCAAGCTGCTTATTTGTGGTTAGCTCTCAGCTCTCTCCCTAGGTTGTTCCTACTTGCTTATAGATCTCCAGACCTTAGATCCACATCTACTTGTAATGTTTGTTATTCTTGGTTTCTGTGAGATATAATGAATTTCTTGCACCCTGCAGCTCTATGTAGGGAGGATATTGGTGCAGCACACACATCCTCCATAGAGCTGCAGCCGTACACGTCTTCTCAGAGCCCTGAGGTCCACACACTCCTAATATGTGTAGGTGAGGTTGGCTGGCATCCCATGTATTTGTAGCATGTTTTCGGGATTTGATCCCCCCCCATCTGTTTGTAGCATGAAAGAACAGGGTTACCTACAACCTACTACAGATTTATGTCTTTTTGTATAAGAAGCTCTCTCACCTTCTCATTTTATTTGGTTCTTTTATGTGTATGAATAATTTAGCCACTTATTTGGGCTAATGTTTGGTTACTTTCTAAGTTCTGCTTATGTGATGCTTATGTACTTCTGAGTTATGTTGTAGCTGTACCCATCATTGTGTCATCAGAATACATTTCTGGTGCTGATTACATAAGGTTCATCGCCTCAACCAATCACAGCAGCAAATAAGGGAAATAATCAATATATTAGAGGTATTATTCAGAATGAGTCCTTTACTTTTATCCTCTTCCCCACTCTTAATTCTTGTGTAAAGTTCTGATTGTGAATGTAAATAAACCCTTTACATATATCTGCCTGTATTATTATTAGCATGTTTAAATGCTGAGAATGAAGGTGTGTATTTCTTATGTACAGACGGGCCCTGGTCCCGATGCATACACTGATCATAGTGCTCAAATATGATGCAAAGCTCCGTGTGCATATACCTACCATATCCATAGGGCCCCATTGATGTACCTGTGTAAGTGTCTTTACCATACCTTTTATTTTACTCTATGAAAAAGCACAGTAAGCTATGCTATTTTGTGCAGAGGCATAGAGCTGGGCGGTGTGACCAAATATGTGTATCACGGTATTTTTGTAACTTATGGCGGTTCCACGGTATATAACGGTATTTCTTTCACCGCCACAATCATGTGACCCGCCAGCACTGTTCTGCTCCCCCCCCACCAAATCATGTGACCCGCCAGCGCTGTTCTGCTCCCCCCAATTAATTATCAGCCCAGCGGGGTACTACTCACTTGTCACCCGCAAGCACTGCCCTCCTCCTCTTCATTGGGTGCCGCCGGCGATGGAACTCTATACTGTATGCCAGTGGTCTCCAACCTGCGGACCTCCAGATGTTGCAAAACTACAACTCCCAGCATGCCCGGACAGCTGGGAGTTGTAGTTTTTGCAACAGCTAAAGATCCGCAGGTTTGAGACCACTGCTGTACGCTGTATACCTATGCCCGGGCTGCAAAAGAAAATAAACTTTAACTTACCTACGTCGGCCTCACGCTGTTCCTTGGGACTGGAACGTCGGACAGCCGTCAGCCTATCACTGGCCGCAGCGATGTCCCGCCCCGGCCAGTGATAGGTTAAACGTACTGTCATGTAAGAAGCCAGCCAGAGCTCCTTACATGACAGTGGGCTCAGCCTATCACTGGCCGGGGCGGGACATCGCTGCGGCCAGTGATAGGCTGACAGCTGTCCGACGTTCCAGTCCCAAGGAACAGCGTGAGGCCGACGTAGGTAAGTTAAAGTTTATTTTCTTTTGCAGCCCGGGAATAGGTATACAGCGTACAGCAGTGGTCTCAAACCTGTGGACCTTTAGCTGTTGCAAAACTACAACTCCCAGCAGCCGTTGGCTGTCCGGGCATGCTGGGAGTTGTAGTTTTGCAACATCTGGAGGTCCGCAGGTTGGAGACCACTGGCATACAGTATAGAGTTCCATCGCCGGCGGCACCCAATGAAGAGGAGGAGGGCAGTGCTTGCGGGCCGTTGGGCTGATAATTAATTGGGGGGGAGCAGAACAGCGCTGGCGGGCTGATAATTCATTCCCAATGGGGAGGGGCCCAACCGGTATTGCGGTATGGGAAAAATTCATATCGTGCAGCCCAAAAATTTCGGTATTCGGTATGAACCGATATACCGCCCAGCACTACAGAGGCATCCTGTGTATTATGCATTATAAAGGTTTCTTTGTTTGTTTTTTACAGTCTGCACAATTTTACAATAGGACCCTATTAGCATACAGAAGTATGCATCATGGTGTGAACAGAGCCTTAGGGCCCTATTAGATGTTGCGATTATTAAAAAACAGGCAGATATTGCCCCTGGCCAAGGGCAGGGACCAGCTTATCCGGTCATCTTGACCTACTGAAAATGATCAGCCCACATCTGTAATAGGGGATGTGCGGCCGATGTGATTGCCGCAAAAAAAAAAAAAACACATCGTTGGTGTGACCCCTGCAAAACCCTTGGTGTGTTATAGTTTCTGTCAGCGATTTACAAGATTACTTGTGTACAGGGTGGCTCAGCAGTCTAAAGGTATGTTCACACAGCGGAATTATACGGGAATATTCCACTGCAGCAGAATAGAGTCTCATTAATTAAAAAAGGGATTCTGCTGCACTGCCCACATGGTGGAATTTTCACGGCAGACGTTTCTGCTGTGGAAATCCCAATTCTGCTGTCCGCAGAAAGAATAGATATGTCTTTTTTTTTTTCCTGTGGATTTCTCAGAAATGCATTGCCGTCTATGAGATGGCACATTTCTGAACAGTCCTGGTACCTGTCGGATTATATAAATGCCGCCTATGGTTTCCGAGCAGATAGTTCACACACATCATAATACAGCCCCTTCCTATCTTGGATCCTCATTTGGTCAGTGGCTAAAGCTGGCTATATGTATGTATGTATGTATGTGTGTGTGTGTATGTATGTGTGTGTGTGTGTGTATATATATATATGTGTGTATATATATATATATATATATATATAATCACAAAGCTGTTAGTCAAAATTTTTTTGCCCACCATAAATATTAGCTGAGCATGTTGTTTTTTTTCAATGGGGAGGGAATAAGCCCCTGCCAGATGGGAGCATACCATCCATGGGAACAAAAGAGTAGGCATACTGAAATCCAACATATTCTTCCTTCAATACAGTTGTCAGCAGGCCCATATGTGTGAGATTGTCAGCTGTTGGTCTACTCTTCTTGGGTAAAAGGGGGTTGTCCTACCCATGTAAGACATTCACACTGTTTGGGATTGTGATAAATTAAAGAAAGGCAATATACATTGGTTTTTATTCTCCAGCTCCTACAGTCGGATTCAATAACTGTATGTTGAGTAACCTACCAATATGCTTACTCAATAGTGTTCATTTTCCTATCGGGAACACGAGTCATATTGTTACTAGTTCTGATGACGACGCATCGACACATTGGGAGTGGTTTCCCCTCACATTTATGTTGGCGCCTAATCAAATCATGTGACCATTAGGGGGCTGGCACTGTGAGGCTGCTAAGCAAGGCTGCGAGGAACATAGGAAATGAAAGGGATGATAGGAAATGAAAGGGATGGCAGGATTTGTAGACTTAGTGCATGCTGAAAAATAGTTCACACTTTTGATCCCTGGTGAACCCCTTAAAAGGGTACTCCCGTGGAAAACTTTTTTTTTTTAATCAACTGTTTACGGTAACTTTCTGGCACCAGATTTGTAAATTACTTCTATTAAACTTTTTAGGGGCTGTATACTAAAGAAAAATCCAAAAAAGAAATGCATTTCCTCTGATGTCATGACCACAGTGCTCTCTGCTTTCCATTTTAGGAACTGTCCAGAGCAGGAGAAAATCCTCATAGCAAACATATGCTGCTCTGGACAGTTCCTAAAATGGACAGCAGAGGTCAGCAGAGAGCACTCCGGAAAGTTAAACAGATTTGTAAATTACTTCTATTAAAAAATCTTAATCCTTCCAATAGTTATTAGCTTCTGAAGTTTTCTGTCTAACTGCTCAATGATGATGTCACGTCCCAGGAGCTGTGCATGATGGGAGAATATCCCCATAGGAACTGCACAGCTCCCGGGACGCGAGTCATCAGAGAGCAGTTAGACAGAAAACAACAACTCAACTTCAGAAGCTAATAACTATTGGAAGGATTAAGATTTTTTTAATAGAAGAAATTTACAAATCTGTTTATATCTTTCTGGAGCCAGTTGATATATATAAAAAAAAGTTTTGGCCTGGAATACCCCTTTAAAGTAAGTTTTTTAGAGAAATATTGCCATAAGGCAATAGTGATTTGACCTATAACCACAACTGAGGTGGTATGAAGATTTGACATCTTTTAGGCCAGTGTTTCCCAACCAGGGTGCCTCCAGCTGTTGCAAAACTACAACTCCCAGCATGCCTGGACAGCCGAAGGCTGTCCAGGCATGCTGGGAGTTGTAGTTTTGCAACAGCTGGAGGCACCCTGGTTGGGAAACACTATTTTAGGCTGTTTTCATACGTTGAATTTTTATAGCATTTTAGCAGTTTTTAAAGCAACTTTCCAAGATGACAGTAAAAATTTGGTTAAAAAAAAAAATGATCACAGAAGGTAAATTATATGGTTGAGGGCAAGTGCAGAAACCAATGCAGGTTCTTTCATATCATCCTGTAAACCACATTCAACAGCTGGCCAACATTACGTGATGTACGACTGCACCACATGAAAAGCATCATGTGTGTCTTCATCTATCTCCTACAAGAAAACGGGCCAAAAAGCATCGTTCTAACCATGTGGCTCTTCTCAGAAGCAAAGCTTGGACGTGCATAATAAGTAAATGTCTCTTTAAAAAAAATGGTTATTAAAAGTGTTGGGCAGTAAAAAAAAAAAAGTCATAATAAGGGAAACGCTTGCCAATTATAACTCCATAAATTGAATCTGTTATCTATTACTCCAAAAAGTGAGCTATTGGAAAGAATGATATCACCACTGTGTATTTCATTAGTAAATCCACCGGGATCAGCACACGTTATTTATGAGCGCGTCTCCCCCGCACCCCCACTAGCTCTGAGCCATCAATGTCTGATAATCCTTATTGGGGAAGGATCCCGAGATTTTCCACAATCTGAATCCCAATTTGGGGTCTTGTTTTATTTTAAAGTGTTACTTATTGTATGATGTCACTGGAAACAAGAACATTTGCTGATGATGAAGACAGCGTCCAGCTTGAAGTGCCTCAGTCTTCTCCTGGCATGTGTATTTACCAGCTCTGAATTCAACACTTTTATTACTTGGAAATGGAACATGGAAAAAATTAAATATCAAGAACTACAAGTGAGGTTTGTTGGACATTAAAGGGAGTCGTGATCATATAAGCCTCTCTTCAATGAATGAGGAACGCACAAATGGTCGACCACATGAAAAGAATGTTTAACACCCTCCGACATAGGACTGGTAGTAAGAGAACCCCCGAACTGTAGTCCATTCACTTCTTCCAGTGTTGATGTATCCGGAGTTGTGATTGGCTGGGAGCTCCCGGACCTGTTTGTAACATTTGAGGGTGGACTGAGGAGTTCAGGTTTTTACATGTTTGGGTTCTCATTGGAATAGACATCAGTGTGTGATTATTGTGGGTCAATAGAGCAAAGGTTTGAGGGCGTATGGAGTGTCCTTTGGGGAGCTGGATATGTAGGCAATGCATTGCTTACTGGGTATGCAAAGTAGCCCTTCTTCTGACAGAAAACGGCTTGCACTCTTGTGGCACCTATTCAAAATAGTTTTCGTTCAACTCAGTGCTTGACCCTTTAAAAAGATCCTTGACATTTCTAGTTTTACTTCAAGACACAGAGGGGGAAAACCTTTTAAGGGTGCGTTCACACGATATTACTAGCAGCGGGGTTCACGCTGCAGGTTACACTAACATTGATTTGAATGGGTCCACAGACAGTCCGCAATAGTGTCAGATTTGTAGACTGTCCGCAGACCCATTTAAATCAATGGTAGCGTAACTCGCTACTAGCATGTGAATGCACCCTAACAGGTGACACTGAATCCCTAAAAGGAGAGGACTGTCCTTTTAAGTGATTGCACCAGACATGCTTATAGGGGTATTCCGCTGCTCGGCATTTGGAACAAACTGTTCCAAATGCTGGAACCGGGAGCTCATGTCAGCCCCGCCCCCTTATGTCACATCCCGCCCCCTCAATGCAAGTCTATGGAAGGGGGCGTGACTGCCATCACGCCCCCTCCCATATACTTGCATTGAGGGGGTGGGGCTATGACATCACAAGCTCCCGGCTCCAGCGTTCGGAACAGTTTGTTCCAAACACTGATCAGTGGAGTACCCCTTTAAAGGAGGTTGTTCAGGGAAAGACCACTTATGTTTCTGATCACAGGGGCCCAACAGCTGGGACCTTGCACAAGCTACATGTGCTGCAGATGGCACACGCTTCTTTCATTTCGCTGGAACTGCGGAAGATACTCATTGCTGTATTTGGGTATTTTCGTCAGTTCCATTAAAAGTGTATGGAGTCTAAGCCTCTAGCTGTCGACCACCCCCTGTAATAAGACATCTAAGTGACCTTTTACTGGACAACCCCTTTAAATGGAATGTGTCATCAGAAAGAGACCTATTATTTAAATCAGGCTTTATGTTAAACATATTTTTAAAGAATTTGGTGGGATTTGTTCTACTGTTTCATTTTACTATGCACATCCTAATACTTCTTGTAGTGTCTGTAATGATAAGGAGAAGGCTGCTGGAAAGTGATCTGAACAACATTACAGCTAAAAGGTGACACCAGTAGAGAACACAGGAATCTCACAATAGCTAAAGCTCAGCCTCCTTCCTGTGGAATGACCTTTGCAATGGTCACAGAGATGTCCAGACACATTTTTACTGTCATTTGTACAATTTTGGTAAAATAGCACTTTTCGTCCCATTTTTTGTGGTAAAAATCACAGAAAATGGGACAAAAATCACAGAAGAGGCCACTTACTGGTTACTTGTACATGGGCAGGTTAGACACTTACTCCCACCATGATGCAGATTAGAGATGAGTGAACTTACAGTAAATTCGATTTGTCACGAACTTCTCGGCTCGGCAGTTGATGACTTTTCCTGCATAAATGAGTTCAGCTTTCCGGTGGGCTGGAAAAGGTGGATACAGTCCTAGGAGACTCTTTCCTATGAATGTATCCACCTTTTCCAGCCCACCGGAGCACCTGAAAGCTGAACTAATTTACGCAGGATAAGATATCAACTGCCGAGCCGAGAAGTTCGTGACGAATCGAATTTACTGTAAGTTCGCTCATCTCTAATGCAGATCATCCACAATGCTATATGGGGGAGGTTGCACTTGTGCATATGGCGTGGGCTCCTGGCTCAAGCCCGCACCAATTTCAGTAACTGTGGGCTGCTGCTTATAGCTAGCATGTGGCATCTAAAGAGAATTTTTAAATCTCCATTGGTGGTATAGTTGTGTGAATTCCGTGAATTTATGCTGCCTTAACCACAAGCCATTGGAGAGGTCCCCAGCGGCTAATGTCTATCCACCAGCCTGGACTTATAGATCTTTCCCTATATCCAAACAGGGAGAGATCTATCAATCAAGGCTGGTGGGGTGGGAAGAAGCCGCTGGGGACCGCACCCTTTAAATGTCTCTCCTCAACACACCTCAGACCAGTGATGTTAATGTTGGAATGAATACAAAATAGTTTATTTAGATTTCTTTCTAATAAATACACAATTGGGATCACAGATGACAATATGTACTAGAGAGATAAGATATTAGGTTCCTTGTTCTAAAGGAGCTGTACAAAAAGTGTGGCAAACCCACTAAGCAGAATAAAAGCCAAGTATATCGGCAGTCTACACATTTGTTCTTAGTTATCTTCATCAGAAGAAATGCCTTCAATTTCATCACGGTCTCCTCCAATAGCCATCCAGAATGCTTTGGCAACCTGACACAAAGACCAACATATGAACCACAGATTAAGAGATTATAGATAAAGAGTCAGCAATTCCTGCAATGTAGAAGCATTTTCTATCTAGAAAATTATTCCCATCATAGACACTTTGGTTACTTTTAAAATAAAATGCAAAAGTGCAATGTCCCAAAAGTGAACAATATTGAATCTCTGGTTGGATCAGAAATCCTGCCCAGACATAATACTTACCTTTTCTGCATGCAGTTTCCTTTGTTCGTGTGGCATAGAGGCAGCTTTACCTGATCAGAAATAGATAAATATCAGAAGTTGAATTTTTTTTTTGTCCCCACCGTTGTATCCTTACCATAACACATGTCTATGGATTGAAAAAAGAAACCCCAAAAAACAAGTAATTTATATAGTGGCAACATATTCTATACAAAGCTTGACTCCCCTTGCACAGCATCCACTGACCCCAGGAGAGGGTACAGGAACTTTTCTTCATACCAAAGAAATTTAGGTGAGTTCTATTAAAAAGAGGTGCAGCTGCTCATTCCATCACCCCTGCTCCTAAGCAGAACATTGGTAAATCTTTAGGATATCGGGCCTCTTCACCTTTCCTTTAAGGAGACAGTAAACATGTCTACTTAAAGGAGAGGTATCATGGACAAAAAAATTACCCCAGGAACAAAGTGGCGGCCGACACGCCCCTCCATGTATATCTATAGGAGAGCTGGAGATAGCTGAAGGCTGTATCTTCGGCTCTCCCATGGAGATACATGTAGGGGGCGTGTCAGACACAGATTCGTTTGGGGGTCAACATGCCCTGTGTCCCCCCCGCAATCTAAAAGTTATCTCCTATCCTTTGGTTGGGGGATAAGTTTTTCTGCGTGATACTTCTCCTTTAAACCTAGGCGCAAGTTAAAATAAATATTTTGGAAATCCGAAACTTTGAAACAGAGACAGACACAAAACACCTTAAAGTGTATAGACAGCAGAACAGCCAGTGGTAAACGATGTAGACTTTATTCAGAACCAAGTAAAAGCCGCAAGGCATGCGGTACAGCCAGCATAAAACAGCAACAATGGAGACAGCGTGGACGCGTTTCGGGTAAGACCCTTCGGGTCTTGGGGATCGTGTGAGCGGACCAATCTTCTATCTAGTAATTTTAACTGTCATTTGCAAAAACTTTTCAGATAATGTAGATAATTCAGGATTTTAAAAAAAGTCAAAAGTTTGACAAATTGTCCCAGCAGCAAAAGGGTTAATTTAACCTCTCCAAAACCAACGTCAGATTGTTATGTTGTCTGCACCTAAACTGGAGAACACCTTCTAAGATGCATATAGGGCAATAGAATGTAACTAACAAACCAAGTTCTGAAAATGCTAAAATAATTGAATAGTGTGAAATGTAACCCACAGTCGTCTATTCAGTATCATTTTTAGAACTACCTTTCATTTCCTGAAGTTTACTGAAAAGTCGTCCGAAATTCTCCAGGTCCCCTTCTCCGGAAGTAAGGCTGGCGAGTTCTCGAATATCAAGATCCAACATGGGGTCTGAGGATGATAGCAGGTGGGATTGTTGGTTAAACCAGTGAACTTCAACCCTTTGTGAGAGTTTTTTTGGCTTATTTTAGCATATCTTTTTAGCTCTTACAGTGCACATTTTATGTGTTATTATGTAATGTCTGTCTCTAGAGAATGCATGGTGTACACAGATATCACAAGCCCTGATGATGGGTCTACGTTAAAGCACACAATCGGGGCTGTCTAGTTATACTGAACCCTGATATTCTGTATACACTGGGATCACACTAGCTGCTAGAATCTATTGGCAAAATGACAATGGTACAATGCCATGACTTTAGCTAAGGCGAGGATTACATATGTCCGACGTACGGCATCTTTTCCCTTCACCGCTGTAGAAAATGCACCGGAGGGAAACTGATCCCATTCATTTGAATAGGACAGTTCACATGTATCCGGCGTCTCATTTTTGATGCCGGATGGTTTGACTCTCCGGTCCTGCACCAGACAGGGGAAAACATCTTGCTGCGATCCCCAAACTGGCGTTCAGAAACAATGGACGCCAGATGCTTCACAACTGATGCACGTTATCAGTTGCATCAAGATTTAGGCCGGATTCATGTAGGCCGGACACTGGACATGTGTAATTTCAGCCTGACTGAATTTCTCTTCATGGACAATATGAAGGACGCTTAAGTTTTAAAGATGCCCATCCACCTTACACTAAAGTTGGCCAAACCCCCCCACTTTCGGCAGGTTCAGCTTGAAAATTAAGATTTTTTTTAAATCAACTGGTGCCAGAAAGTTAAACAGATTTGTAAATGAATTTATTAAAAAAATCTTAATCCTTCCAGTACTTATCAGTTGCTGTATGATCCACAGGAAATTCTTTTCTTTTTTGAATTTTCTTTCTGCCTGACCACAGTGCTCTCTGCTGACACCTCTGTCCATTTTAGGAACTGCAAAAAATGTAGAAAAATGCTCCGTTGGCGTTTCCAAGGAATTCACCCAGTCGTGGGTATAGGTATAAAGTAAGTAATTTATTTTTACAGCATAAAGAAATCAAAGAAAATTCATAAAGCAAGACGTGTTTCGGGAGTCACAGCTCCCTTTTTCAATTGCAGGTGGTTGCTGTCAATTGAAAAAGGGAGCTGTGACTCCCGAAACGCGTCTTGCTTTATTATTTATTTTCTTTGATTTCTTAATGCTGTAAAAATAAATTACTTACTTTATACCTATACCCACGACTTTGGGTGAATTCCTTGGAAGTGCCACTGCAGCATTTTTCTACATTTTTTGCATTCTACATACGGATCCACCTCTGGGCTCTGTCCTCATGCTGCAGGCCTGCATACAAAGCTACCATCACCGGCAAGGGACACGCTACCCTCCACCCGGGTACCCACCTACACCGGCTAGAGACCTACACCGCACCCGGCGCTACCTCTGCTTTTTTTCCACTATATACTGCATTTTAGGAACTGTCCAGAGTAAGAGCAAATCCCCATAGAAAACCTCTCCTGCTCCGGACAGTTCCTAAAATGGACAGAGGTGTCAGCAGAGAGCACTGTGGTTAGACAGAAAGGAGTACCCCTTTAACTAAAGGTGTATGTTGCTTACTGGTTTTCCACTGAAAAATTATATTGAAGTGAAGGGTCAGGGGTATTGGATTTTCACTGCCTGACCCTATCGTATTGTGAGAAATAATTTGGCGGCATAGAAGTCTGGCTTTAGTGTACCCAGCCCCTCCCCATAGAGCACATAGTGGATCAACGAAAAAAGACCTCTGTTTGGCGCTGCTGGTTCCGTGGATGGTAGTAATAAACCGAAGTCCAGAGTAGATATAAAAGCTTGGAGGTTTATTGCAAATTCATAAAACGAGAAAACCAGTACAGAATAAAATTACGCATTTCGGGGGAGCCACCCCCTTCTTCAGATCAGAAGAAGGGGGTAGCTCCCCCGAAATGCGTAATCTTATTCTGTACTGGTTTTATTGTTTTATGAATTTGCATAAAGCTTTTATATCTACTCTACTCTAGACTTCGGTTTATTACTACCATCCACGGAACCAGCAGCGCCACACAGAGGTCTTTTTTCCTTCATCCACTATCTGCCTTTCTCCGGGAGACTGTTTCACCTCACCTGCAACCTCGGCATAGCAGCGGTTCCAGTTTCTTTGTAACCCCCTTTGTGGGTTGATATGCAAGTTTAAACTTGCTCCAAGGTGAGCATTTACTACCTAAGGGGTCCACACACCCTGCATCCCCTCTCCCCCCCAACTCTACTTCCCTTCACCCATACGGTATCTCACTAGGCGCCTTCGACGGTCTCTTGCTTTTTGTATGCAGATTAAATATAATATTCATAGCACATGCTAGTTAGTGGCTGAAGCAGTGTTTCCCAACCAGGGTGCCTCCAGCTTTTGCAAAACTACAACTCCCAGCATGCTCGGACAGCCAAAGCTGTCCGAGCATGCTGGGAATTGTAGTTTTGCAACAGCTGGAGGCACCCTGGTTGGGAAACACTGGGCTGAAGACATACCTACTAAAGAATCAGTCTGAGGATCACTATGACTACTAGAATCACCAGCACGCTCCTGCTCGGTGGAAGGCACTGTGGCATCTCCACTGGACACAGAGACCTGAAAGGAATCACATGCATATGAATCATAGTCCAATTCATACATAAAATTATATCACAATTTTTCACCCAGCTCTCTTACATGTAAATACAAATAGTGCAAACCTCGCCTAAGACAATCATCTACTCACTATGTAATAGTAATTATTTAATTCTAAGATATAATCTTATGGCTTCTGTAGTAGGATTTCAACATTTGCGGTATCTTCTGTGGGCTGCAGTGCAGGGACTGATCCAGCTTTAGTATCTACATACAACTAGCTTAATTGAAGCAAAGGATTATTTTAGCAATAAAAACAACAGAAAAGATACTTTTTGAAGAGCCTCTATAATTAAAGAGAACTGACATTCTAACAGAGATGTGTCAAATGTTTTCATTGGTCAGGGTCTCAGTACTTAGTAAAATGAACAGGGAGAAGTGCGGGCACTTCACTCCCCAGCTCGCAGTACTCTTGGTCCTTTGTAAATCTATGGGGCCATCCGTTAGAGGGGTATTCCAGGAAGTGTTTTTATTTGACTATGCTACAGGGGCTGTAAAGTTAGTGTAGTTCATAATATAGTGTCTGTACCTGTGTGTGACGGTTTTCTCACGATTCTTTTGTGACTATCGCCCCAATATTTATTTTTAACAGCATACAAAATTACTCATGTCTCGGGATTTCCCAGGTTGCAGTGCGTCGAGACTTGACATCACTAGTCAGGTGATCAGAGGGAGCCTGTCTGCTTCAATTTTGCAACAGCTGTAGGTGTTAGAAAACACTTTCAATTGGTGGCTGATGCGTGGGAGGAAGGAAAGTGATCTCAAACTTTCAAGCATGGAACTGTGGGATGTGTAGTTTAGAGAACAAAATCCAACAGGAAATACCCAGTTCTGGCAGGTAAGTACTAAAAATCACCTTATGGTGGATAACCCCTTTAAAAGCTAGACAGAGATTGTTGCAAGCCAGGGAAAGAAGCACAAGTTATAATATGTGACATAAGTGTCACAGCACTGACACCCTGACCGATCAAAACATTTGACATGTCAGAAGTTTTTTTTTTTTCCTTTTGTCAAAAACAGGGCCACTTTATTGGAAGTATGTCATCAAAAAATCCGACTCCATTTCTTATACGAATGGTAGGTTGTGTTTTTATGCAAAATATTATACCGCTATACAAAAGTAGCATAAAAAAAAATTTATAAAAAAAAAAAAAAGTGACCAATTAATTTTAGGCCAGATATACGGATTCTATCAGAGATACAAATGATAACAACACAGTGAACACACCAGATTGGTTTCATATGATAATCCTATAAACATAACCACTTACATTATCCTGTGGTTCCCCATTAGTCTCAGGACTGAGGTTCATGGCTGTCAATGAGCTGAAGATCCCGTAGGATTGTTCTGAAAAAACATGGATATGCAATAAAATTGGCAAAGTTCAGTGTATATTTGAAATACATGAAGAATCCTGGACAGAAGATTCTTGGTCCTAGAATACTATTCCAGTATAATGTAGAGTGAAGCTCAAACAGGTTTCAAGCACTGTCCTTATAAGAAACATATGTTGAGGCTTAAATGATCACTAAAACTAGTTCTGCCAACATATTTCTTGTTATTACTAGATGAAAGGGACTATAAAACTCTCCCCATAGAAATACAGGACAAGCTCTTAAAAACATCTTATAGGGGTTGTCCAGTATTTTACCTAAATCAGGTTTTGTGTGGCATTGCACCTCAGCGAAGTTTAGCCACAATATCAGAGACAAACCAGAAAGCATACGTTTTTCTAATGACGTACACTTTATTGACTGATATCACATTCATTTTGTGGGGGGGGGGGGTTAAAATTGGCTTTGTCAATAGCAACCAATCACAGCTCAGCTTTCACTTTTCCAGAGCCCATTCAGATAGGTAAGCTGATTTGTGATTGGTTGCTATAAGCAGAGCCAGACGGTTTAGATTTCTCACAGTTTTGGTTTATTCCCTCCATTTTGTTTCCACGATTACTTGCACCACTTACCGCTCTTCATCTCCACATTGGACCATACGTTGGCATTCAGAGCTTGTATTATCCGAGTGACACCAGTGGATTCTGGGAAATCATCTGTATCACAGAAGAAGTGAACAGTCAGAACATAATTCTAGGTTGGCAAAAATGCCTACTTAAATGGGCACTGTCAGATATAAAAACTTTTTATATGTTGTACATCCTGGCAAAACAATAGTTTTTCTAATATACATTTTTTTTATTCACATTTTATTAAAGAAAACTGCCTTAAAAAATCCCACCACTAGGGGTCCTCATACCTCCTGGGACACTGATGAGTCTCACAGCAACATGAACGCGTCCAAGGAGGGTCATGGACACGAGATGGCTGATTGACAAGGCTGCAGGAGGAACACAGCCTGCAGCAACACTGCTGTAACAGAGAGTTTTACCAAACATGTGCCTCCAGCTGTTGCAAAACTACAACTCCAAACATGGAGACAGTCAAAGGATGTCTGGGCATGCTGGGAGTTGTAGTTTTGCAAAAGCTGTAGGCAACACTGCTGTAAAAAAAAAAAAAAAATACAATTATCCAAACACTGTACCTCCAACTATTTCAAAACAACAAGTCCCAGCATTACAGACAACATAAGGAAGACACCCATAAATGACATAGGAAGATCTAAGTTATACACTCACCATATTGTCTTTGGTGGTAGAGCACAGGCAATCTCCAATAATCATTGTGTGTGTGTGTGTGTGTGTATACACAGCATAAAACCAGAGAGGAAAGGGTGACAGAGCAGGGCTGCCAGGCTCCAAGAGCAGTGAGTCAGCAGAGTGAGGGAGGGGAGGAGTCATCACCGTGAAGGCAAGTGTGGATACGCCCCCTCCCTTTGTGACAATTGAAAATACATTGAGCAGCTATAATATGCTATTTTAGTGAAATATAGGTGATAGAGGCATAAAAATTATATGTACATGATAAGGACGAGGTACTGAGTAACACATACTGTAACAGTTTAGTTTTTTTTGTGGGATCTGATAGGTACGCTTTAAGTTGCCAACCTACCGTCTTCATCTGGCAGCTCCTCAGGATTTAACTCCACCAACTCAAACCCATGCTGTATACACCACTCCTGGGCAGTCTGTCGGCTCACACCTGTACAAAAAGCAAAGACCCAATACTCAGCAGCTAATCATAAACGTACTAAGGGTTCATTCACACTACCATGTTTTCTGTAGATTTAAAGGGGTATTCCAGGCAAAAACTTTTTTTTTATATATCAACTGGCTCCGGAAAGTTAAACAGATTTGTAAATTACTTCTATTAAAAAATCTTAATCCTTCCAATAGTTATTAGCTTCTGAAGTTGAGTTGCTGTTTTCTGTCTAACTGCTTTCTGATGACTCACGTCCCAGGAGCTGTCCAGCTCCTATGGGGATATTCTCCCATCATGCACAGCTCCCGGGACGTGACATCATCATTGAGCAATTAGACAGAAAACTTCAGAAGCTAATAACTATTGGAAGGATTAAGATTTTTTTTAATAGAAGTAATTTACAAATCTGTTTAACTTTCCGGAGCCAGTTGATAGAAAAAAAAAAAAAAAAAGTTTTGCCTGGAATACCCCCTTTAACAGTGTAAATCAATGTTATTAAATGCTTGAACAAATCCATAGAAAACCTTGTGTGAATGTACCATAAAAGATTAAAATAAACAAAAAAAGGACTGATGAAGTTAACTAAATTTCATCCTTAGAAAAAAAAAAAAATCATCCTTAAAAAGAGTACTCCAGTGGAAAACAAATGTTTTCAAATGAACTGGTGCCATGAAGTTAAAACAGATTTGTAAATTCCTTCTTTTAATAAAATCTTACTCCTTCCAGTACTTATCAGTTGCTGTATGCTCCAGAGAAAGTTGTGTGGTTCTTTCCAGTCTGAACACTGTGCTCTCTGCTGACACCTCTGTCCGTGTCAGGAACTTTCCAGAGTAGGAGCAAATCCCCACAGAAAATCTCTCTTGCTAAGGACAGTTCCTGACATGGACAGAAGTGGCAACCTGAGAGCACTGTGGTCAGACTGGAAAGAACCACACAACTTTCTCTGGAGCATACAGCAGCTGATAAGTACTGGAAGGATGAGTAAGTTTAAATGGAAGTAATTTACAAATCTGTAAAACTTCCTGGCACCAGATGATTTGAAAAGAATTGTTCCCCTTTAAAGCTATTTTGCATCAGCATTATCATTTCTATTCTTTAGAGAAATGGGAATTAACAGATCCCATAGATTTCAAGGGGTGATATATATTCTCTGTTAAATGTCCATTTGCATCTGTTACTCTTGAGGGGAGATTTATCAAAACCTGTGCTGAGGAAAAGTTAATCATATCATACCCATAGCAACCAATCAGAACGCTTCTTTCATTCTGGAAAAAGGTCTCTGAAAAATGAAAGAAGTGATCTGATTGGTTGCTATGAGCTACTAGTCAACTTGACCTCTGCAGAGGTTTTAATAACTCTCCCCCTTGATGTCTGTTATTTTGCTGAAAATAAATACGAGACATGCATAATTCAGAGATTAAAGAAAGCATAACCTTCATTATGAATTTCCTTAGTGACGGGAGTACTCTCAGTTTGCATCCATTGTTTGGTACTTCCATTATAATCAGTTATTGAAACTGAGCATACTCAGAAAAGGAACAATAGTTAAACAATAGGTTTAAAGTGGACTTTAACAGATAAACAAGTTTAAACAAATGTAAAGTGATAAAAACTGTCCATTGTTTTAATGGGCCATTCAAACTAATCTTTTAAAATATCAGACAGTCTGCATCTGTTAACATCCGTAAGGCTCAGTTCACATTGCCGTTGTGCTCCGTTATTTTTTATTTTTTTTATTTTAGTGCAAATTGGTTGGAGCACAACTGATACCACTGGCTCCGGACGGATCCCACTGACTTGAATGGGGTCAGGGTCAGTTATAGATCTGGTATTTTACTGGATAGAAAAAAAAAAAAAAAATAGGACATACACTATTTTTTTTCTTTGCTGAACTCCCATTGTTCTGATAGACTTGCCGACAGAACTCGGCCCAATGAGAATGAGCCCTTATACTATGTAAACAGATCATAAAGAGTACTTATCATCTTAACTCTCCCTAATCCCCCTCCCCATCTGTCCCTGACTCTCACTCACTCTATCCCCGTAATTATTTTATCTCAAAACCCCCTATAAATACCTTTTTTCTGTCCTTTTCGGCAGCTTAGTCTCCTGCCATGTGCGTGGCCCAGAAGGCGCGACTTCATCTGATGCCTGCCAGGGCTAACTTCCGCCCTTCCTCCCTTCTAATGTAAATTACTTGCAGAGTTATAGAAGATCAGATGAGGGGGAAGACAGACCCGATCCATTTTTCTTGCAGAGCAGCACTGCCCTGACATTTGGCCAGCGTGCGTCGACTCTCCTGCTCAGGGGGCAGAGCCTGATGATGCGGCTGACCAGTCAGGAGCATGCCCTGCTGTGATGTGAGCACAGCATTTGCTCTCGCCTATCTGATTGACAGGCGGGGAGCTGCGCTGAGCTTGCCTGTCTCCAGGCTGCAGTCTGATATTTCGGACTCATGCCAGGCCGGCATGAGTCCGAAATCTATACAAAGGTTTGCAGCCAGGACTGCTAGGGAGACCCCTAGTGGTCACTTTTTTTAACAGTAAAAATAAAAGGAAGCACATTTTTTATGAAAACCAATTTGAAAGTTGTTTATTATGCATTCATCTATCATATATAAAAAGTTTATTTGATGAAAAGTACTCTTTAATAGTACAGATGTCAAAGCGCTGATGCGAAGCCAGCCTTAGAAACATTTTTAACATGATCGGCAGTCTAATGTGTACTAGACTGTTATCAGCATCTTTAAAAAATCTATAATAAAACAGTTGGCAATTTTAGAGACTAGGATAAGTTTTTTAGTTATATAAAGCTCATGTACAAATATTTGCCCTTGAGAATTACTGCTTAGTTCCAGAATAAAGCCACTATACTAATATATTGGTGTGAATGAGGTCTGTTGTCCTATCCTAAGCTAGAGGCTTTGGCCCTCTGCAGGCTGAGCTGCTGTACTGCTGGTCAGTGAAGCCTTCAAGTGACACAGCATCCTCTATTAACCCCATGTTTACCCCAGAGCTGCTTCTCACCTGCATCACATGCACGATCACACACCAAGATCATGACATCCAGTAGCCAGTCTTCAAGCAGTGGAAGCCAGGGCGACACTTTCTCTAGACCAGATTTCTGTCAATGAATATAAAAATATATATAGTGTTATAGGAAGATAATATTCATGGCTGATGTAGCAAGTGCCAACATATCCCGTAGTGGTGTCATTACACACTCCGGACCCTGTCCCCAACAAGGTTAACAATCTAAATTCAAGAATCATTGTTTTTGGAGTGAGGAAACCTGTACAAACCTGGGGAGAACCTGGATTTGAACTCAGTTTTAATTCAGTCACATACTAGGTCAGTGTTTCCCAACCAGGGTGCCTCCAGCTGCTGCAAAACCAACTCCCAGCATGCCCGGACAGCCTTTGGCTGTCCGGGCATGCTGGGAGTTGTAGTTTTGCAACAGCTGGAGGCACCCTGGTTGGGAAACACTGACCTAGGTTAAAGGGGTACTACCGTGGAAAACTTTTTATTTTTTTTATTTTTTAATCAACTGGTGCCAGAAAGTTAAACAGATTTGTAAATTACTTCTATTAAAAAAATCTTAATCCTTCCAGTACTTTTTAGGGGCTGTATACTAAAGAGGAAATGTTTATCTTTTTAGATTTCTCTTATGTCACAACCACAGTGCTTTCTGCTGACCTATGCTGTTCATTTTAGGAACTGTCCAGTGCAGGAGAAAATCCCCATAGAAAACATATGTTGCTCTGGACAGTTCCTAAACTGGACAGCAGAGAGCACTGTGGTCATGACATAAGAGAAATCCAAAAATATAAAACATTTCCTCTGTAGTATACAGCCCCTAAAAAGTACTGGAAGGATTAAGATTTTTTAATAGAAGTAATTTACAAATCTGTAACTTTCTGGCACCAGTTGATAAAAAAAAAAAAAAAAAAAATATATATAATAATAATAATAATAATAATAATAATAATTTCCACAGTAGTACCCCTTTAACTCCAAGAACAAACAGACCTTTATTTACTAGCAACAATGATTGTGCCAAAACTACCATATCAGATCAGGATATGTTTCCCAATCCGGTCCCCAAGGAACCCCAAGAGGTCATGCATGGAGGATTTCCTTTATATTGCACAAACTATTTAATAAGCTTTCCTCTACAAAATGAAGCAAGACATACACATAGGATATCAAATGCTCGCTTGTGGAGTTTACCCTGTAAGAAAGGTAATGTACATTAGACGGTTGCAAATTCCCCACATTATATATAGTAGTAGCTGTTGCACCACAGGCAGAGGTGTAGGCATCAATGGCAGTGCATATTGAGATGACTGTAGGGCACAGCACTCCTGACTGCATTATACACATTAAAGGGGTTCTCCAGTGCTTAGACATCTTATCCCCTACCCAGAGGATAGGGGATAAGATGCCTGATCGTGTGAGTCCCGCCGCTGGGGACCCCCGGGATCTTGCACGCGGCACCCCGATTGTAATCAGTCCCCGGAGCGTGTTCGCTCCAGGACTGATTACCGGCAACCACACGGCCGGTGGCGTGTGACGTCACGCCTCCGCCCCCGTGTGACGTCATGCTCCGCCCCTCAATGCAAGCCTATGGGAGGGGGCGTGACAGCCATCACGCCCCCTCCCGTAGGCTTGCATTGAGGGGCAGAGCGTGACGTCACACGGGGGCGGAGGCGTGACGTCACACGCCACCGGCCGTGTGGTTGCCGGTAATCAGTCCTGGAGCGAACACGCTCCGGGGACTGATTACAATCGGGGTGCCGCGTGCAAGATCCCGGGGGTCCCCAGCGGCGGGACTCACACGCTCAGGCATCTTATCCCCTATCCTTTGGATAGAGGATAAGATGTCTAAGCACCGGAGTACCCCTTTAATACCGGGACAACTTATCCCCTATCCTTTTTTTTTTTTCACTGTGCTATGTATCTTATGATATTTTTGTCGTATGCCGCCTTTACAATCGAAATGTCAATTCATTTATTACCAGATGAGGCAAATATGTTTGATTCCTGTTCACCTATATACTCCACAAGACTGTGTTTTTTTTAATGAAATGGACATCATATAGTTGTCTTGCACGAGCTTCTATATAGGTTATCAAATGGAATAGTTTTATGCTGTATTCTATTACGTTTTCCCATCCCCAAATTTTTTTTTTTTCCCCTCACTTGTATTAGGGAGGGACCTTTCCCTGGATAGCGCCATCCTTTTTAACCCCTTAAGGACTGAGGGGTGTTCGGTTTTTGCACTTTCGTTTTTTCCTCCTCACCTTTTAAAAATCATAACCCTTTCAATTTTGCACCTAAAAATCCATATTATGGCTTATTTTTTGCGCCACCAATTCTACTTTGCAGTGACATCAGTCATTTTACCCAAAAATCTACAGCGAAACGAAAAAAAAAAATCATTGTGCAACGAAATTGAAGAAAAAATGCCATTTTGTAACTTTTGGGGGCTTCCGTTTCTACGTAGTACATTTTTCAGTAAAAATGACACCTTATCATTATTCTGTAGGTCCATACGGTTAGAATAATACCCTACTTATATAGGTTTGATTTTGTCGGACTTCTGGAAAAAATCATAACTACATGCAGGAAAATGTATACATTTAAAATTGTCATCTTCTGACCCCTATAACTTTTATTTTTCTGCGTATGGATCGGTATGAGAGCTCATTTTTTGCGCCGTGATCTGAAGTCTTTAGCTGTACAATTTTTGTATTGATCGGACTTTTTGATAGCTTTTTATTCATTTTTTCATGATATAAAACGACCAAAAATACTTTATTTTGGACTTTGGAATTTTTTTTGCACGTACGCCATTGACCGTGTGGTTTAATTAATTATATATTTCTATAGTTCGGACATTTACGCACGCGGCAATACCACATGTTTATTTACACAGTTTGTTTTTTTTGGGGGAAAAGGGGGGTGATTTGAACTTTTATTAGTTAAGGGGTTAAATGACCTTTAAAGGAGTACTCCGATGCACCACAAAAAAAAAAAAATGCCACAATGTAGCCCATTAACTGTAGCCCATTAACTTACCTGTCCAACGACCCCTCAATCTTGTTAGACGGCCCAGCCGTTCTCCTATTACGGCTGCCCGAAGTTCCTGGCCCGCGCTAGGAAAAACTACATCTCCCAGCATGCCCGCTCCTGACATCCGGCCAGCTCCTGCCCTCCCCCTGATTGAGTGACAGCGCTTAGGTGGGCGTTTGCTGAGCCGAGCCTTATGGCAGCTCAGCTCAGCGCATAAATGAATAAATTAAGTTAGGGGGAGTAGCCGACTCCGGGCTGGGAGGCCGGCACAGCCCGCAGTGACTCATGGTATCGATGAGTCACCGGGCGAAGATGGCGCCGGATCGTGAAAAAAAGGCAGTCGAGCGTCATCAAAGGCACCAGCTTCCGGCCTGATGGAAAACCGAGGAGAAGTCTGGGAAGAAGCCGATATGGACAAGGTGAGTACATTACATTGTAATATAACTTTTATTCATGCTTCTTTTCACAGGTAAAAGTTTTGCGTCGGAGTACTCCTTTCACTTTTTTTTTTCACTTTTTTTTTGCAGTGCTATAGCTCCCATAGGGACCAAGACATTTTCCCAGAAGGATTTTGGCAAAATGTAATTCTTGCTTCAATTTTTCTGTGAGTGGGATCCTCCTGGTTCTTCTGCCATAGCGTTTCATTTCATTTAAATGTCGACGGATAGTTCACGCTGACACTGATGTTCCCTGAGCCTGCAGGACAGCTAGAATATCTTTGGAACTTGTTTGGGGCTGCTTATTCACCATCCGGACTATCCTGTGTTGACACCTTTCATCAATTTTTCTCTTCTGTCCACGCCCAGAGAGATTAGCTAAAGTGCCATGGGTTGCAAACTTTTTGATAATGTTGCGCACTGTGGACAAATGCAAATCTAGATCTCTGGAGATGGACTTGTAACCTTGAGATTGTTGATATTGTTTCCTCAATTTTTGTTCTCAAGTCCTCAGACAGTTCTCTTCTGATTCTGTTGTTCATGCTTAGTGTGGCACACACAGACACACAATGCAAAGACTAAGTGAACTTCTCTCCTTTTTTATCTGCTTTCAGGTGTGATTTTTATATTGCCCACACCTGTTACTTGTCCCAGGTGAGTTTAAAGGAGCATCACATGCTTGAAACACTCTTAGTTTTCCACAATTTTGAAAGGGTGCCAATATATTTTTCCAGACCATTTTTGGAGTTTGGTGTGACATTATGTCCAGTTAGCTTTTTTCCATACACACAAAAGGGAATAAACATGTGTATAGCAAAACACATGTTACTGCAATCCTTTTCTGTCAAATACTTCATTTTCTTGAAAAATGGCAGGGGTGCCAACATTTACAGCCATGAATATATATTATAGATTAAAAATTCTTAATCCTTCTAGTACTCATCAGCCCTGTAAACCTCAGAGGAAATTGTGAAGCTATTTTCAGTCTGACCACAGTGCTCTCTGCTGACACCTCTGTCCATGTCAGGAACTGTCTAGAGTTTGTGTGTTTGCGGGGTGCTGTGTGTGTTTGTGTGGGGAGGGGGGTGGTTTATTTATTTTTAACAGTTATACCCCCCTCCCTCCTCTCTTATTCTTACCTTTGGAGAAGGAGGGGGAGGACACAGTCAGCCCTGGCAGTCCAGTGGTAAGTATGGTTTCTTCCACACAGAATGCTGTGTGGTGCATCGACGCTCCACACAGCCTGCTCTTAGGAGGACGGATCTTTTCCGATTCCTCCTCCAGTCTTCCGGGTAGCATAGCCGAAGTCCGGCGCCGATGTGAGGTGGAAACTTACGACCAGTGCAGACTTGCGACCGCTCCTCCCTTCAGCTCTCCGAAGGTTTCCGAAGCTAGAGCAGGGTGGAGCGAAGGCAGAGCAGAGGACGCAGGTCTGCACGAGAGAAAGAAGCCACGCCCCCCTCATCTCCCCCTCCCAGAGGACGCAGGTCTGCATGGGAGAAAGAAGGCAGAGCAGGGGGAGAGAGGACGTACACAGCTCCTCATCTCCCCTCCCCCTGCTCTGCCTTCGGACGCAAGTTTCCACGGGGAAAAGAAGGCAGAAGAGCAGGGGAGAGAGGACATACTCGGCTTCTCATCTCCCCTCCCTAATGATATCTATGTATGTCCCCCTTCATACATAGAATTCATGACCAGTCTGCTATGTCCCCCACCCCCTTATCCCCCGCCTGTGCAGTATGTCCCCACACATAGAAATTATTAGGCAGGGGAGATGAGGAGCCGTGTACGTCCTCTCTCCCCTGCTCTTCTGCCTTCTTTTCCCCGTGGAAACTTGCGCCCTCCGAAGGTAGAACAGGGGAGGGGAGATGAGGAGCTGTGTATGTCCTCTCTCCCCTGCTCTGCCTTCTTTCTCCCATGCAGACCTGTGTCCTACTGGAGGGGGAGATGAGGGGGGCATGGCTTCTTTGTCCAGTGCAGACCTGCATCCTCCGGGAGGGGAGATGAGGGGGGTGTGGCTTCTTTCTCCCGTGCAGACCTGCGTCCTCTGCTCTGCCTTCGCTCCACCCAGCTCTAGCTTCGGAAACCTTCGGAGAGCTGAGAGCGGTCGCAAGTCTGCACGGGTCGCAAGTTTCCATCTCACACCGGCGGAGCGAATCAAAAGGCATCCATGGTGAACTATGGCCGTGTGCCCACAGAGGGGGCCCTGCGTGCCACCTGTGGCAGGCGTGCCATAGGTTCGCCATCACTGCCCTATAGGATACATATGTTTTTCATGTGTGTTAGGCTGCATTCTTGGGTTTTACACTATGGGTGCCGGATCCAGCTGGGGGAGAGGCAAAATAAATACTACGGTTTTAGGTCCGGTCACAAAACTGGATACGGGCCAAAAATAAGCCGACCGGAGTGTTCGTTTGACTGGTCCGGCTGGGGTACGGGAGCGCACGGTTTGCCCCTCCCCAGTCGGATCCGGCACCTGTAATGTAAAACCGAGATGTGAATGCAGCCTTAAATGGATCCAGTTTTTTTTTTTCCCCCTTTTAAAAATGTATTAAAAGTTAATTTTAATTGTTTGCCTCTGTTGTGATTTTTCTTTTCTAACTTGTTTTGACCACCTAGGGTTTGTTCATTTGTTTTTCTTTTTGGCCTTATTGTCAAACCTTGTGATCTGTAGAGCACATCAATGCAGGGGATTAGGGTTTACCTAATGTTATAATATAAGACCATACTTCTCATATAGGAAGAATGTACAATAAAATTTGGTGTTTGCTGAATTGCAACTAATATCTAAAAGTATAGACTAGGCGATTATCAGGCAGTAACATACTTGAAATTTCCACCCAGCAGACAAACAACTAGTGGAAGCTATTTTAGAGTGTTTATCCGCTTTAGAGGAAAAAACACTGCCTGAAATGTTTTTCTTGGTATCCACACATTTACTCAACAGCTGTTGAATCACTCATGTGAAAAGTTAAGGAAAAGTAGCAAAACTCCGACAAAGCATACTCTCAGTTTTTGCGCATTACGTACCTTGTGTCTTTGGCTTCTGACCTCAGATGCCCTCTACTGTTGGGTAAAGGGCCAGTTTAAGGCAGTTGATTATGATTAAAGTAACCTGTGGCTTGTCCTGTTACTCTCTGGTACTTTGGTGGGCCTCCTTAAAGGGGTACTTTGCTGCTCAGAGTTTGGAACAAACTCTTCCAAATGCTGGAGACCATGCCGGGAGCTCATGGCGTCATGCCCCCTCCCATAGACTTGCATTGAGGGGTCAGGGTGTAACGTCATGAGGGGGCGGGGCTATGACGTCACAGGCTCCCGGCGCCGGCTCCAGCGTTCCGAAGAGTTTGTTCCAAATGCTGAGCAGCGGAGTACCCCTTTAAGGGACCTTCTTTAACCGGTTGCCGACGAAGGATGAGCTGGCTCGTCCTGAGACGGCAAGAGGTGTATGACACGGGCTCTCGACTCGAGCATCATACCGCGTGGCCCCCTGTTGATTCCTGTAGCTGGGGGCCGGCATTAATTGTTGACATGCGGCAATTGCCGCGGGCGGCTATTAACCCTTTAGATCGCCACTGTCAAAGTTGACAGTGGCGTCTAAAGGGACATTTAAACGCTCCCTGGCGATACACTTCTGAGGTAGCCGGAGGGGTTACCTCTCCTTCACTGCTGGCTCCTGCGCTCTGAATGATAAAGCCTGGCAGGGCCAGGCTTTGTCAATCGAGCGCAGAGCACACAGATCAGTGTGGTTTTATGAAACCACATTGATCTGTATGAGGAATCTAATGATTCCTCCTAAAAGTCCCCTAAGGGGACTAAAAGTGTAAAAATAAAAAAGTAAAAAGAAAGTTTAAAAACACACACATTAACCTCCTAGATAACCCCCTTTTCCCAAATCCCAATTCCATATAAAAAATATGTAACCATAATAAAAATAAACATATGTGGTATCGACGCATGCGTAAATGTCTAAACTATAAAAATATATCTTTAATTAAACTGCACGGTCAATAGCGTACGCGCAAAAAAATTCAAAAGTCCAAAATAGCGTATTTTTGGTCACTTTTTAGATCATGAAAATGTGAATAAAAAGCGATCAAAGAGTCAGATCAATACAAAAATGGTACTGATAAAAACTTCAGATCACGGCGCAAAAATGAGCCCTCATACCGCCCTGTACACGTAAAAATAAAAAAAGTTATAGAGGTCAGAAGATGACAATTTTAAACGTATTAATTTTCGTGCATGTAGTTAGGATTTTTTCCAGAAGTACGACAAAATCAAACCTATATAAGTATGGTATCATTTTAATTGTATGGACCTACAGAATAAAGAAAAAGTGTCAATTTTACCGAAAAATTTACTGCATAGAAATGGAAGCCCCCCAAACTTACAAAATTGTGTTTTTTCTTCAATTTTGTAATACAAGGATTTTTTTTTTTTTGTTTTGCCGTCGATTTTTGGGTAAAATTACTAATGTCATTACAAAGTCGAATTGGTGGCGCAAAAAATATGCCATCATATGGATTTTTAGGAGCAGAATTGAAAGGGTTATGATTTTTAAAAGTAAGGAGCAAAAAACGAAAGTGAAAAAACGGAAAAACCCTGCGTCCTTAAGGGGATAATCCCTCCTTTTATTCTCTGTATATCACCCTTTTATTTTTAGCAGGTCTGATTCTTTTTGTTTTGAAGGAAGTTGAACCTTTGCAAGTGTAGGTTGGTAGCAGCTTTATTTGCTTACCCAAGCTTACATGAGTATAGGGAAATGGGGAGATTTCTACAAAAGAACATAAATGCACTGAAATTAAAAACATCTACAAAGCCCTCTAAGCCAACCGAAAGACCATAATATTAAAGTGTACCTGTCTTTGAGGTGACTTTTCAGGATAAACTGTTGTGAGTGTACATAGCACTATAGTTGACTATTACATAACTTGTAACATGCATGGCATATATTTCAGCAGTTTCTCTCTCTAAGTTCAGTAGGGAATCGACCGATATTGATTTTTTAGAGCCGATACCGATAACCTGTGAACTTTCAGGCCATAGCCGATAGTCCGTGCATTTTAATCCCCCCCCCCCCCCCCACAAATGAGGGTGCGTGTGTGTGCAGGTATACCTTGATAAACTGTTTCTGGCCCCGCAGAAGCCGCTGCAGATCAATGATTTAACCCCTTCATGACCCAGCCCATTTTCACCTTCAGGACCTGGGCATTTTTTGAAAATCTGACCACTGTCACTTTAAACATTAATAACTCTGGGATGCTTTTACTTATTCTGATTCCGAGATTGTTTTTTCGTGACATATTCTACTTTATGTTATTGGTAAAATTTCACTGATATTTGTATCCTTTCTTGGTAAAAAATCTAAAAATTTCATGAAAATTTTGAAAATGTAGCATTTTTCTAACTTTGAAAGTCTCTGCTTGAAAGGAAAATGGATATTCCAAATAAATTACATATTAATTCACATATACAATATGTCTACTTTGTGTTTGCATAAAAAAATTGACAAGTTTTTACTTTTGGAAGACACCAGAGGGCTTCAAAGTTCCGCAGCAATTTTCCAATTTTCGTAATCGTAATTTTTCAGGGCCCAGTTCAGGTTGGAAGTGGATTTTAAGGGTCTTCATATTAGAAATACCCCATAAATGACCCCATTATAAAAACTGCACCCCCCAAAGTATTCAAAATGACATTCAGTAAGTGTTTTAACCCTTTAGGTGTTTCACAGGAATAGCAGCAAAGTGAAGGAGAACATTCTAAATCTTCATTTTTTACACTCGCATTTTCTTGTAGACCCAATTGTTGAATTTTTACAAGGGGTAAAAGGAGAGAAATCACCCTAAAATTTGTAACCCAATACCTCACATGCGTATGTAAAGTGTTCGGCGGGCGCAGTAGAGGGCTCAGAAGGGAAGGAGCGACAATGGGATTTTGGAGAGTGAGTTTTTCTGAAAGGGTTTTTGGGGGGCATGTCCCATTTAGGAAGCCCCTATGGTGCCAGAACAGTGGACCCCCCACATGTGACCCCATTTTGGAAACTATACCCCTCATGGAATTTAATAAGGGGTGCAGTGAGCATTTACACCCCACTGGCGTTTGACAGATATTTGAAACAGTGGACTGTGCAAATCAAAAATTGTATTTTTCATTTTCACAGACCACTGTTCCAAAAATCTGTCATACACCAGTGGGGTGTAAATGCTCACTGCACCCCTTATTACATTCCGTGAGGGGTGTAGTTTCCAAAATGGGGTCACATATGGATATTTATTGTTTTGCGTTTGTCAGAACTGCTGTAACAATCAGCCACCCTTGTGCAAATCACCTCAAATGTACATGGTGCACTCTCCCTTCTGGGCCTTGTTGTGCGCCCCCAGAGCACTTTGCACCCACATATGGGGTATCTCTGTAGTCGGGAGAAATTGCATTACAAATTTAGAGGGTCTTTTTTCCCCTTTTACCTCTTGTGAAAATGAAAAGTATAGGGCAACACCAGCATGTCAGTGTAAAAAATTTTTTTTTTTTACACTAACATGCTGGTGTAGACCCCAACTTCACCTTTTCATAAGGGGTTAAAGAAAAAGCCCCCCAAAATTTGTAAGGCAATTTCTCCCGAGTACGGCGATACACCATATGTGTCCCAAAACTGTTGCCCTGAAATACGACAGGGCTCCAAAAAGAGAGAGCGCCATGCGCATTTGAGGCCTGAATTAGGAATTTGCATATGGGTGGACATAGGGGTATTGTATGCCAATGATTGCCAAACAGGGTGCCTCCAGCTGTTGCAAAACTCCCAGCATGCCTGGACAGTCAATGGCTGTCCGGCAATACTGGAAGTTATTATTTTGCAACAGCTGGAGGCTCCGTTTTGGAAACCGTAGCGTACCAGACGTTTTTCATTTTTTGGGGGAGGGGCTGTGTAGGGGTATGTGTATATGTAGTGTTTTTTACTTTTTATTTTAGGTTAGTGTCAGTGTAGTGTAGTGTTTTTAGGGTACAGTAACACAGGCAGAGGTTCACAGCAAGTTTGCCGCTGGAAGTTTGAGCTGCAGCGCAAAATTTGCGCCATCTCAAACTTGCAGCACTCACTGTAAACCTCCGCCCATGTGAGTATACCCTGTACATTCACATTGGGGGGAGGGGGCAAACATCCAGCTGTTGCAAACTCCGAGCATGCCCTTTGGCTGTCCGTGCATGCTGGGAGTTGTAGTTTTGCAACAGCTGGAGGAACACTGGTTTGGAAACACTAAGTTAAGTAATAAACTTTTAAGTTTGGTTGCAAAATACTTGGTGTTTCCAAACCAGTGTGCCTCCAGCTGTTGCAAAACTACAACTCCCAGCATGCCCAGACTGCCCAGGCATGCTGGAAGTTGTAGTTCGGCAATATCTGAAGGATCAGATGTTGCCGAACTACAACTTCCAGCATGCTTGGGCAGTCTGGGCATGCTGGGAGTTGTAGTTTTGCAACATCTGGAGGTCCACAGTTTGGAGACCACTGTATAATGGTCTCCAATCTGTGCTCTTCCAGATGTTAGAGAACTACAACTCCCAGCATGCCTGGACAGACTGAGCATGCTGAGATTTGTAGTTTTGCAACATCTGGAAGAGCACAGATTGGAGACCATTATACAGTGGTCTCCAAACTGAGGACCTCCAGATGTTGCAAAACTACAACTCCCAGCATGCCCAGAAAGCCAAAGGCTGTCTGGGCATGCTGGGAGTTGCAGTTTTGAAACTCCCAGAGGCAGCAGTGAGATCGCTTTACGGCGATCTCACTGCTGCCAATGAAGATGCCGCACTGCTGCCGGAAACTTACCTCCGGGACGCAGCGCCGCCGGGACCGCCTGGAGGACTCCGCCCGCGCCGGGACTGCTCGGGACACCGCATGGCCATGGCCGGGTAAGTAACGCTGGGGGACGGGTAAGGGACACTTAGCAGAGCGGTGTGTGTCCCGATCCTCGTGATCGGGACTCACACACCGCGCTGCTAAGTATTCTGATAGCGAAACGCTGCTATCAGCTAGTCAGATTTGACTAGCTGATAGCAGCGATCGCTGGGGGGGGGGGGGGGGGAGGGGGAATGAAACCCCCCCCGTGGTCGAATGGTAAGATGGCTGGCTATCAGTGATAGCCACCATCTTTCCGGGCGCTGCGGGATGCCGCGAGTAGCGGCAAAAATGTTCATGACGTACCTGTATGTCATGGGTCAGGAACACCTTGCCACTCATGACGTACAGGTATGTCATAGGTCGGGAAGGGGTGAAAGCGGGTGCTTTAAATCAATGAACTGCAGCGGCTTTTGCGGGGCCAGAGACCGCCGCCACCCGCTTCTCTCCCTCTGTGTGTCCTGGGGTCCTGAGTGCAACCACCAACGCTGCCCGATTGCCTCCCCCTGCCTAGCCTCTGGCCAGAGACCGCCGCTGCCCCATTGCCTCCCCCATCCCCAGTTTTGTAATTACCTGTTCCCGGGGTCCGCGCTACTCCTGGCTCCTGCGGTGTCCTGCGCTGTTGCTGTGCGCTGCGCAATGACAAATGATGTCCTCAACGCGACGTCACCGTCAGTGGCCCGGCGCACAGTGACAGCTCAGGACACCGCCGGAGCCAGAAGTAGTGCAGATGCCGGGAACAGGTAATTATAAAACCGGGGATGGGGGAGGCAGTGGGGCAGCGGCGGTCTCTTGCCAGAGGATAGGCAGGGGGAGGCAATGGAGCAGTGTCAGTGGTTGGACTCAGGAGAGGCAGGGGGAGAGAAGCGGGTGGCGGCGGTCTCTGGTCCCACAAAAGCCACTGCAGTTCATTGATTTAAAGCGCCCGCATTATCGGCATGTTAGATGCCGATACCGATAACTTACAAATTCGTGAATATTGGCTGATAATATCGGCCAATCCGATAATCGGTCGATCCCTAATAAGTTGTAACCCTCATTGTCAGTTTTTCCTGAGCTAAGCTCTCACTGCATCTCCTCCTTCTTCTGCAGTGGTCTCCAAAATGTGGTCCTCCAGATGTTACAAAACTACAACTCCCAGCATGCCCGGACAGCCGTTGGCTGTCCGGGCATGCTGGGAGTTGTAGTTTTGTAACATCTGGAGGTCCACAGGTTGAAGACCACTGCTCTATAGAATTATTTGCACAGCATGTAGACTGATCTCTCAGTAAGTTGATCAGATCAAGATGGAGTGATCAGTGAAGGAGGTGAGGAAAGGGGTCTGATAAGTGAGATATTGTCATTTCTCAGACAAGTTTATATATCAAAAGATTTATATATGAGATGGTCACACATTGGACACTTACTGTTGTGCTGTCAAAGTATACAACAAAGGCCTGGACGGACTCTGCCACCTGAGTGGACACCTGTGTTGTGCTGGGTACAATGCAAATATTCACATTGGCTGAGTAATACTTGTTGTCTATCCTCCATGGGTACTGTCTCACTTCCTCAGCTTCTTGTTCAGGTGCAGGAAGCTGTTCTGCCCCAATTATCTCTGCAAAGAAACAAAAGAAAGTCTGTTAACTAAAATAGAAGAAGGTAGCAAACTACATGTGGTCTTATTATTAGGAGTCTATGTTTACTGATCTAAAAAAGGCAACCCGCACTCTGCTTATGGATTGGCAGGCAAGAGCAGAGGCTTCCATTTCGCCAGTGTTATTCTCCTTTAATATCAGAGTGCTCCTGTCATAGTGTCAAAAGTTTAAATCAGTGGGGGGCCAAGTGCTAAGACCGCCATCAATCCCTGCAAAAGCACAGAGCTGAGCATTTCTGTTCAGAAAGCTGAGCGTGCCATGTACAGATTCACATAAAACTTTATGAGACCGGACAGCAGAGCAGTGCCATATGGAAATGAACTGTATTCAGCTGGGCACTTCTTCTTATTTTTAGACATCAGTGGGAATCCCAGCATCCGGCCTCCAATGATCTAAACCCCTGACATGTCAGAAGTTTCTTTTAAGTGTACCCAAGCTTTGGGCAAAATTCTGACATGTCAGAGATGTGACAAAAGTTTGGTCCAGATGCTGAGAGCCAACTATTTCTAGAACAAAGGGACTGGCCTCAATCCACTTGTGTGTCTACTTACAAGTTTATTGACTTCAATCCAGTACCAGCAGCCTAATCAGATGACCAGGTGCAATGATCAAATGCCGCACCCTCAGCCAGAGGATTCATTGGAAATGTAGGTAGCATTACAGAACCTCTAAAGTGATGGATTTACATTCAATATGGAGCCTAATCTATGCCTGCCATATTAGCTAAAACAGGTAAGCACAAGGCATGCACAAGAACCTCTACATTATCCTCTAATAATAGCCTTTGCTGCACTATATAAGCATGCTTGAAAAAGGCTGAGCTGAAATGTTGCTGTAGATATGTAGTGAATAAAGCCAAATTTTGTGCATGAACTTTTTGGAGTGCTGCGCCATTGTTTGTTGGATTATATATTAGTGGTGATAAGCTATTACTTATATTAGAAAGCCCTTGAACTCCTTGCAGCCACACATGTATGCTCAATGTGAACATACACATACCAGGCACATCGTGATAAAAGTAGTAGTCCTAATCGACATTGCGTCTCCTATTGACTTTCTATTAGGCTTTCCAAACTAAAGAGCAGTGCCCGCCTCGCAGACAGTAGTAAAACACAGAGCGGCTTTCTCAGACAGCAAACTCCTCCAAAACAAATGTTATCCCAGGAATGTGCTTTGAACATGTGCCTTCTGAGCCTGGCTCGGGTGAGGCGCCCAATGTGAGCAAGAAATGTGCACACAACACAAAAAAGGCTTCTGTCAGGTTTCCCGACAACTGGCTTGTTGTCACCCCCTTTGTTGACAGGAATTAAAAATCACCTCTTCCACAACTCAACCAAAAGCATGCGAGGCTTGTTCTGGTCTGCCAGGCTCGCTCTGGTCCTGGTCTGCCAGGCTCGCTCTGGTCCTGGTCTGCCAGGCTCGCTCTGGTCCTGGTCTGCCAGGCTCGCTCTGGTCCTGGTCTGCCAGGCTCGCTCTGGTCCTGGTCTGCCAGGCTCGCTCTGGTCCTGGTCTGCCAGGCTCGCTCTGGTCCTGGTCTGCCAGGCTCGCTCTGGTCCTGGTCTGCCAGGCTCGCTCTGGTCCTGGTCTGCCAGGCTCGCTCTGGTCCTGGTCTGCCAGGCTCGCTCTGGTCCTGGTCTGCCAGGCTCGTTTTGACCACTTCACATCCTCGCTACAAAAAACCATTGCATCCCAAAAGCCATTTCCGCCCTAACTTGGAAAAGTGGATGTCGAAGTTTTGGTAGTCAGCGGACGCTACTTTATCATTACTGTAAGTTACTACAAATGATTAATCAGTTTTCCCCGACATACTTGTGCTAGTGCACCTCAGGGTGTGAGAATAATAAGACCTGCAGTATAAAGCATGGCAGAAGGTCAAAACAGCACAGTGAGCCTTGGATGATGTAGGTGGTGGATCACAAGTTACCAACATAGCTAAGTCTTCATTTACACTATGTAATGGGAACCAAAACGTAGTACCCAGTCAATTTGGCCTCTGTCAGGCTGGTATGTCAGCACCTTGTATCACCTTAGATCACGTCAATGTAATTGTTTGTTTAACCCCTTAAGGACTCAGGGTTTTTCAGTTTTTGCACTTTCGTTTTTTCCTCCTTACCTTTTAAAAATCATAACCCTTTCAATTTTCCACCTAAAAATCCATATTATGGCTTATTTTTTGCGTCGCCAATTCTACTTTGCAGTGACAGTCATTTTACCCAAAAATGCACGGCGAAAAGGGAAAAAAAATCATTGTGCGACAAAATCGAAGAAAAAACGCCATTTTGTAACTTTTGGGGGCTTCCGATTCTACGCAGTGCATATTTCGGTAAAAATGACACCTTATCATTATTCTGTAGGTCCATACGGTTAAAATGATACCCTATTTATATAGGTTTGATTTTGTCGCACTTCTGGAAAAAATCATAACTACATGCAAGAAAATTTATACGTTTAAAAATGTCATCTTCTGACCCCTATAACTTTTTTATTTTTCCACGTAGAGGGCGGTATGAGGACTCATTTTTTGCGCCGTGATCTGAAGTTTTTATCGGTACCATTTTTGTTTTGATCAGACTTTTTGATCACTTTTTATTCATTTTTTAATGGTATAAAAAGTGACCAAAAATGCGCTTTTTTGACTTTGGAATTTTTTTGCGCGTACGCCATTGACCGTGTGGTTTAATTAATGATATATTTTTATAGTTCGGACATTTACGCACGCGGCGATACCACATGTTTATTTTATTTTTATTTTTTTTACACTTATTTTTTTTATGGGAAAAGGGGGGTGATTCAAACTTTTATTAGGGAAGGGGTTAAATGACCTTTATTAACACTTTTTTTTTACTTTTTTTTTGCAGTGTTATAGGTCCCATAGGGACCTATAACACTGCACACACTGATCTTTTACACAGATCACAGGCGTGTATTAACACGCCTGTGATCAGTGTTATCGGCGCTTGACTGCTCCTGCCTGGATCTCAGGCACGGAGCAGTCATTCGCCGATCAGACACCGAGGAGGCAGGTAAGGGCCCTCCCGGTGTCCTGCAAGCTGTTCGGGACGCCGCGATTTCACCGTGGCGGTTCCGAACAGCCCGACTGAGCAGCCGGGTCACTTTCACTTTAGAAGCGGCGGTCAGCTTTGACCGCCGCTTCTAAAGGGTTAATACCGCACATATCCGCGATCGGCGATGTGTGGTATTAGCCGCGGGTCCCGGCCGTTGATGAGCGCCGGGACCGACGCGATCCCGCTTCATATCGTGGGAGCCGGCGCAGGACGTAAATATACGTCCTGCGTCGTTAAGGGGTTAAAGTTAGTCATGGTTAACTGTCACGATTACACCCTATCGGTCCAGCCAAGACGCTAGAGAGAGTGTGATGGTGCAAGGGTTAAAGCCGCCAGACCTCTGGGTATCAACTACTAGTCCCAGCAAGTCACCAAATTAACCCTTAGATAAACGTGTTTCACCCGAGCTGCCTTCAGAAAGGTGAGCTCCTATATTTAGAGATCAAAGACCAGAGCTGATTAATTAAACATTTAATCTGATAAAAGGTATCACAGTGCTGACTAAATAAAAATACAGAAACAAATGACATACAGGTACAAAAATGTATAAAAGAGTTTAGCAAGACAAGTTCAGAGAGCAAAAATGAAGTTCTTACAGCACGATGATATTAGCAGTCCATGAGAGAGAGAGTGAGGTTCCAGCTGTTCTTAGGATGGTCTTGTTAGCTTTTTCCACAGCATTGAACTCCCAGAGTCTAGCATTGTTATAGAATATTTATCTGCCTTTTTTGGGGGGAGACTCCATTCCCCCCTCTCCTCTAATCCCACCAGGGGGTCTTCTCTCTTCCTGGCCCTCTTATCTGGTTGATTATATGATGGGATCAGAGTGCATGACTTCAAAGGAGAAGTAAACACACAGCCAGACCCCCCCCCCCCCCAATAAAACGCAATACAAAAAAGACAGTCTGAATGACCCCTCACCCATGTCTTAGTTTATACATAGATGCAATTATAAAACACATGTATGTTTCCATAATCAGGCCTTGGGCCTGACAAACGCATCCACATACATGTTTATCTGGTGTCAGGATAGCCACTGTGGTACTGGTGACTGTCTGCAGGCATCCTCCATTGTATGTAATTTTTGATGGGGATCGCCCTTAGCAACGGTTTACAAGTCCAGGACCTCCGCCCCAGCAAAGGTGCACAACTGCACTTGGGGTTGAGCACCTTGTATCACCTTAGATCACATCAATGTAATTGTTTGGTATGTCAGTATACCTTCTTGTGATGTGCACTGACTGCATTATTGTGTACAATAATCAAGGCATATAGGCCCTGTGCATCATGGCATACTTATGAGGCCACGACTGCCTTGGCTTGCTGAGAGTTGTAGTTTTGCAACAGCTGTAGGTTCACAGTTTGGAGACCACTGGTCTAAAGCATCCATCTTAGGATATACCAACAAATACCCTAGACGACACTGTAAACCCTAGATTTAGCATGCAATGTAGCTTGCAAAAAAATTGTCAAAGAAGTTAAAGAGAACCTGTCAGGTCTCTGTTAGGGGAAAAAAGCTGGTGGAAAAATTATGCGATTATTAAGGTAAATATTGCAATTTCGATATGTGATTGCGATATAATAAGCAAAAGGTGAATTACCCCAATTTAACATAACACCCCCCCAAATGTCCTCACATACACACTGCAAATACATGGCCAAACACACAGCTCTGTGCTAAAACCCAGTCGAGACTGGACCTACCTGAGGATACATGTAAAATAGGCTGAAAGAGATGAACAACAAGACACAGTACACACTGATAGCAATGTGTTACCTCAGTGACATGAAATTCACTATTCTAGCCATAAATCTCTCTGGTAGACATGGCCAGTAACATGGGCTTTGACAGCCACCTGGTGGAATGCACTGCTAACCAGAGATCTGTGCAAAATGATTTCCTTCATGGCAGGGAATGGGTGTGACAACACTTGTATGGGTGTGTAATAGACAGTCTTGGGTTATGTTCACACATTTTCAGCAGAATCTCCGAATGTAACATTTCTGATGGACAACAGACAGTGGGCACCGGCAGACTGAGTCCATAGGTGGCAATGCCATTTCAAGCAGATTCCATTAGGACTCTGCTGCAACAGAATTTCTAAGAGGAATTTTTCTGCTTGATTCCACTGTGTGAACAAGGCATCAGCAAGAAAAACAACAATGTAAAAGCAGAATGCTAAAAAACTGCATAAGGGCTCAACACACAAGCACACATCCTCTATGGCAGCGCAGAGACCTACAGCCTCAGAAAGGTATTATATAGACTGTACGGAGTCACTTGCGCCAAGGTGCAGTGTTTCTAGGGTAGAATACCTGCATAGTATAGAGGAAAATGCCACAGTTATAGACACTATATTATGAACTGCACTAACTTTACAGCCACTGCAGCATAGTCAAAAGAAAGAATTCTGGAATACCCCTTTAAAGCTGAAATGCAGTGTTTGAGCATGTATATATATATATATATATATATATATATATATATATATCCCCTGATCAGACAAGGGCTAAGGTTTTATCAGTAAAAGAAGAAGAGGTCTGGGTCACATATAAATGGTTAAAGAAATGATAAAATATCTTATTGCCCACATAAATAATCCACTGTTGATTTTCTTGTTTTTTTTAGGACCAGGAAAAAGGTCCTTTACATATGTCCATCCTCACGCCGGATGATTGGACTCACCAGACCGGCAAAGACAGCGGAGCGCATCTTGCTGCCTTCCCCCGTCCAGCGATAAACAATGGACGCCGGATGATGCACAACTGATCTGGCATCAGTTGGTGTATCAGTTGTGGCAATTTTCATCCAGTTTTGCCGGAGCCAGGCGTTGGATATATGTAAACCTAGGCTATAACAAATGCTACAAAAAGAAACTAAATCAAACTAAGTCCAGGAACCAGTCTAATGTGTATATAACACAGGGCATTTTATTATCTGTCTAATACATATGAATACAATTTCCTTACATACTCTTCCTCAACCCCATACAGCTCCTGGATTTAACACCTGATCATATACTAGACAGAACAGGGGATGGGGGTCTCATTAAGGGTACGTTCATATGCTCTTATCTTGCCACAGGTTACCCCCTGCAAATAAAGCTACCATTGACTTCAATATGCAAATCTGCCACTATTGTGGACTTTCAACTTGAATAGAATAGTAGTGTGCCCTAAAGGGGCTTTTACATGAATAGAACCGCTGTCTACATGCCCTCTGCAGAAAGAACTCTAATATTCTGGCAAACAAACTCCTGAATGGCCAACACTTAAGGTTGAAACACGGTAAAATGTGAAAATCATTCCATTATGGTTTTTCATGAAGCTCTGCAGGATAATGATCATCTATGGTCGATGTATTCCTTCAGGAAAGATGTGTAGCATTGCAAATGGTGCCCCCCCAAGCCATATTGATGCAAACTGGGTTTAACACCATTAGACTGTAATACAAAACAAGAATAAGGGCTACCATAATAACATGAATGGGTGCAATGCCCTAAAGTCCTTCTGTGGACCCTTAGCTTTCAGACAGTATTAGACAGGGAACTTGAAGGAGCTATCCAGGACTAGAAAAACGGAGTCAAATTTTTCCAAAAAACACACCTGTCCTCAGGTTGGATGTGGTATTGAGCCACAGATCTATTGAAGTGAATGGAACCAAGTTATAATACCATACAACCTGAGGACAGGTGTGGCACTGTTTTTGGAAGAAATAAGCTCTGTTTTTCTATTTCTGGTTGACACCTTTAATTGTGTCACATGGTATCCCTATGCTACAATCACAAGCCTCCCTCAGTCTTTGCCTTTAAGGGCAACAACCAGGCTTGGTTACTCCATTCCCAATGTCATAAAGAGGAGATCATTGCCCGACTCCTGATCACAGGGGTACACCGACCTTCCCGGATCTGCACAGTTTTTCCTAACCAGGGTGCCTCAGCCTTTGGCTGTCCGGGCATGCTGATAGTTGTAGTTTTGCAACAACTGGAGGCTCCCTGGTTGGGAAACACTGGATTAGAAGAATTAGTGTTTTTTTTGTCCTTGAAGAAAAATACAGCTCACCGCTTTATGTAAACTTGTGTAGGAAGACTTCAGATGTTTAAAGGAAACACGGAATGGACGTCCAACCGCATACTTGGAGTGAACAATTCTTAACAAAAAAAAAAAGAACAGGATCCAGCTCCCATAAAGAAAAGTTAAAAGTCCCAAATTTTATTCACATGTTTAAAAAAATGGGTGAAAACCAAAATAGGATAAAAGCATAGCAGAAACGCCGACACGTTTCAAACCATATGGTTCTTAATCATGCCATGGACTTTTAACTTTTCTTTTTGGGAGCTGGATCCTGTTCCTTTTGTTCAAGCAGTGTTTTTTTGTCCTGTGTCCTCAAGCCTTTCAAGACTTCAGGAAAATTAAAAATAAATACATTGTGGAAATCTGAAGATCCCCTAATTAAGGCCTCATTTACACCCTGTCTACTTGGCGAGTCTTTTGAGTCAGTATTATGAAGCCAAATCCAGCCATGGTTCCTAACAGAGGAGAAATTATATGAAGACATTGTATGACAGATTTCTTTGAAGACTGTTCATACCCTGATGGCTACACAAGAATAACAAGAACAAGTCTGATCGTACTTATTGTGATGTCAATAAAAATTTTGTTTAAAAAAAAAAAAAAATTTATATATATTTATTGTCTTAAACACTGTCTTAAAGCAGTGGTCAGAAAGCTGTGGACCGCCAGATGTTGCAAAACTGCAATTCATATATGCTGGGAGTAGAGATGAGCAAATTTACAGTAAATTCGATTCGTCACGAACTTCTCGGCTCGGAAGTTGATGTCTTATCCTGCATAAATTAGTCCAGCTTTCAGGTGCTCCGGTGGGCTGGAAAAGGTGGATACAGTCCTAGGAGACTCTTTCCTAGGACTGTATCCACCTTTTCAAGCCCACGGGAGCACCTGAAAGCTGGACTAATTTATGCAGGATAAGTCACCAACTGCCGAGCTGAGAAGTTCGTGACAAATCGAATTTACTGTAAATTCACTCATCTCTAGCTGGGAGTGTTACTACAACTGATCCTTAATTTTAATCCTATCACACTCTGTTATTCATCTTGTGTTTATTTGGTAAAATATTGCCACCGCTGCTGCTTGTTTGCTAGCCTTTATAGATTGCTCATGACACTTTATGTTTACACACTCTTGTTTACCTTTTTTCTGATTGTTGTTGTCTTTTTAAGTGTTTATATTCATGTATTTTCAATAAAGATTTAGTATTTTTCATTATGTTCAGAGTCCTGGTGTGTTGAATGGGTATTTTTACAAGCAGGTGTTGCAAAAAAAATAAAAATACATTCCAACATGCTAGGAGTTGTAGTTATGAAACATCTGGAGGTCTACAGTTTAGAAACCACTGCTTTAAGACAGCGTTTCTTAACCAGGGTGCCTCCAGCTGTTGCAAAACTACAAATCCCAGCATGCTCGGACAGCCGCTGGCTGTCCGAGCATGCTGGGAATTGTAGTTTTGCAACAGCTGGAGGTCCACAATTGGACCCCAATGCAAAATACTACAACAGCTCCCCCAGCCGTCAGGCGTCATGTATAGCACTGGTCTCCTCATATGTGTGAGCCTCATACATTTACACCCCAGCTGCTGCCCCATGTACAGTGTATGACACTGTTCACATTATGACTGCGGGAGATAAGACAACATTGTGGACAGGTCAACCGTGCTGGTGGCCATACATTACAGCCCCTACCCCTCCATTCTCATGCACACATACATATATACAGTCCGCTCGGTCTTACGTGTCACTAGGTCTTCCTCATGAAATGAAGCAGCGCAGCTGGTGAGGAGCACACAGGGGACAGAGGCCATGGCTGGACCGCTGCCGCTTCCGTACTGCAGCTCGGCCTACTTCCGCATGGCAACAGCCCAACTTCCTCATGGCAACTGTAGAACTTCCGCTCCGCCCGTCACGTGTGGAACTGGATGGTACGGTCCTTCTCCACCCTTGTTTTAAAATGGTAGGGTCCGGAGCGCGTCTCGTCGTCATGGCAGCAGAAGTAGCGGTGAAAGGATCTAGTAGTCGCTGGACTGTGCCATGGCCGGACTATCGGGGGGCGCCGACCCTGTGGGCCGCATACTGGTGCAGGTACGACTGCGGGTATAGTGTGGGCAAGGGTCATGTCCTAGAGAAGACAGAGGGTCATAAGAAAGTGTTTTTCTATGTAACATTATATTAATGTAACATTACTGCACCCCCACATAGCTTGGATCATTGTTTAGTCTCAAAAGTCACGTGAGGCTTGTTTGTTTCGAAGTTGTACTTTTTTGATAACTCTTAAAAAACATAAAGAAACTTTGAAAAAAAATTTGTGGTAAAAAAAACATAAAAAAACAAAACATTAATTTGCTTATTTTTACAGTTCTGTTTTTAAAGCATTTACTTAGCAGTAAAATGAACGTGTTATCTGTATTACATTACATCTCTACCATACATATGAGCTATGAGTTATATATATATATATATATATATATATATATATATATATATATATATATATATATATAGGGATTTATCATTTTTACTGCTTGTTTATATATACAGTGGTCCCTCAAGTTACAATATTAATTGGTTCCAGGACGACCAGTGTATGTTGAAACTAGAGATGAGCGAACATACAGTAAATTCGATTCGTCACGAACTTCTCTGCTCGGCAGTTGATGACTTTTCCTGCATAAATTAGTTCAGCTTTCCGGTGCTCCAGTGGGCTGGAAAAGGTGGATACAGTCCTAGGAGACTCTTTCCTAGGACTGTATCCACCTTTTCCAGCCCACCGGAGCACCTGAAGGCTGAACTAATTTATGCAGGAAAAGTTATCAACTGCCGAGCCGAGAAGTTCGTGACGAATCGAATTTACTGTAAGTTCGCTCATCTCTAGTTGAAACCACTGTATGTTTAATCCATAACTCTATGGAAACCTGGTAATTGGTTCTGAAGCCACCAAAATGTCATCCAAAAATAGGAAAAAGTGAGGATTAAAGAAAAATAAGTAGATAACTAATATAGATAAAGCAAATCCTTACATATAAAAGTAAGAAAGATCTGCTGGGAGCTGTAAATCACTGTCTATGTCAGTGTTTCCCAACCAGGGTGCCTCCAGCTGTTGCAAAACTACAACTCCCAGCATGCCCGGACAGCCGTTGGCTGTCCGGGCATGCTGGGAGATGTAGTTTTGCAACAGCTGGAGGCACCCTGGTTGGGAAACAATGGTTTATGTAGAGGACAGGAGCTTCTTCAGGGTCCTATAGAGTACACACAGTGTCCCAAATGGAGCCACTCTTACTTGATGTCCAAAAGGAGCAGCTAACCCTGGCACAGGTAAGGAGTAGTACAGAACTTGTAGTTCCTCCCTGTACTGTAGGGGGCACTACCAGACAGCCAGTCAGTGCAGGCACTTCAGTAATAGAGGTAATTTACAAGTAAAATGCCCATTCTGATTGGTCAGTTCCTCCAGTTGTGACACATTTCACAGATCTGGACTGTCTGTACATTGTATGTTGAGTCTGGTTTCAAGTTACAATGGTCCAGAAAAAAACATTGTATGTTGAAAGTATTGTATGTTGAGGCTATTGTAAGCTGAGGGATCACTGTACAGTGTATATAATTTGTTTTTAATTCATCTCTTATTTACATTTTTACATTTTTTTTAAGTCTCTTCTAGGGGACCTGAATATACAATTACTTTCAGTGTATTGGGATTCTACCAATCTTCTGTCTTACCCTGGCATGGCATGGCAGGCCTGGAGGTCTTCTCTAGGCACAGTAGACCAGTGATTCCCAACCAGGGGGCTTCTAGCTGTTGCAAAACTACAACTCCCAGCATGCCCGGACAGCCAAAAGGCTGAAACACTGTGCAGATGGGGAAAAGTCAGTGTACCCCTGTGATCAGGAGCAATGGCTGTAATAAATGGTGTGGACCTCTGATTTCCGCTTTATGCTGGTAGTTGTAGTTTTGCAACAGCTGGAGGCGCCCTGGTTGGGAAACTCTGTATTAAAGCAGTGCTCTCCAAACTGTGGACCTCCAGCTGTTTGTTTCAAAACTACAAATCCTACATGCTGGGAGTTGTAGTTTTGCACCAGCTGGAGGTACATGGATTGGAAAACACCGAAATAGACAAAACATATTGATAAGTCACCCTCTGCTGTGCTTCTTGAGAGCATTGGATGCTTCCAGGTGCAACGAGATATACTTGCAAGCAAAAAAGAAAAATCCAATGCTCAGGCAGAAGTCCTGTTAAAAACTTACAGATCCATTAATGGTCTATTCACACATACAGTATTCTGCGCAGATTTGATGCGCAGGATTTCGTGCTGCAGATTTCAATGTAAACTGAATGACTGATCACAGCTTCAAATCCTGTGCATCAAATCTGCGCAGAATACTGTACGTGTGAATAGACCCTAAAAGTGTACAAAACAGGCGTCACAAAGAGAACACCTCCTTGACTTGTTTCAGGGGATTATGACTACTCCTTAGTCATAATCCCTCTTATGATTTATCTTCTGACTAAGGGGCAACCCCCCAAAACAAGTCTGTTTTGTACACTGTTAATGGATCCGGAAATTTAACAGGACTTCTGTCTAAGCACTGGATATTTCTTTTTCATCTTCACTAGGCTCCATCTGCCTTGATAGCTCAACAGCACACAAGGACCCCTTCTTCTGGGTTACCCCTCAGATGCCCCAGTATTTGAGGAGTAAATGGCAGGTGGGCATCAATAACACAGCTGGCATCCGCCACATGTAGAGCAGCCTCACCTTCTGGGCCTGCACATCCACTGTTGCCAAAAGGATAATAATGTATGATTATAATATATATACATATATACATAGATATAAATATATGGAAAATTAAAGTTGCGTCTGTCATATGTTCTATGCACTGGCACAGTTGAATAGATGTTAGTCTAAGAATATATTGCAAACATTTTTATAAGCCAGTGTTTCCCAGTCAGAATGCCTCCAGCTGTTGCAAAACTAAAAGTCCCAGTATGATGGATACCGTTGGCTGGAGGGATGCCTCCACACTGCAAAAATTGTTTAAGAATCATTCAAGAAACATGACTAAGAGTTTAAGACTAGGGACTTATAGAACGTAAAGGATCTGCTGTAAATATCTTGGTACCAGATTTTGCAGGACATCTTCAGAGGTTTTTTGGGTTTCATGGCTCAATGGGCATGAGGGTAAACTGCTTAATAGTAGGCTGATATATAAATTATATATATATATATATATATATATATATATATATATATATACACAGTATATCAATGACCACACCTAAAATTGCAGATTCCTATATTTACAGGTTCAGAATGACTTGGAACACTTAAAGAAGAATCTGGTACATACAAGTCAAGAGAATGGCATTTCAGTGGATGTCCAAGCCCTGGAGACTGCTATCAAAAGGACTGAACTGGGATTAAAGGTAAGAAAATTCTTGAATCTTACTGGTGAATTTAGGGACAAAAATCTGAGCTGAATTTAAAAGTTTCAAAAAGTTCCAGTTTTAGGGTAAGGTACACAAAGCGTATACGCAGCGTACTTCATGCAGCACAAAATCCACTGCACAGCAGGAAATGCGGTGCATATTCTCCAATGAGCGGATACACAGGGCTGCCCGCGGGCCGAGCACGACACTGTGACGCAGTGGGCCGTCTCCAAACTTCACTGCGCACACAGGGCTGCGGCGAGAATACACAGCGTATTTCCAACTGCTCAGAGGATTTTACACTATGTTGGACTTTATCCTTAAGTTATTATTTTTTTTTTTTCAGAAGTAAAACAAAACACTGGAAAGTTACAATTTGGAGTGAATTACGTAAAAAAAAAAAAAAAACTGGTGCCAGAAAGTTTTTTACAGATTTGTAAATTACTTATATTTAAAAAATCTTAATCCTTCCAGTACTTATCAGCTGCTGTATGCTCCAGAGGAAGTTCTTTTCTTTTTCTGTCTGACCACAGTGCTCTCTACTGACACCTCTGTCCTTGTCAGGAACTGTCCAGAACAGCAACAAATCCATATAGCAAACCTCTCCTGCTCTGAACAGTTCCTGACATGGACAGTAGAGAGCACTGTGGTCAGACAGAAAATGAATTCAAAAAGAAAAGAACTTCCTCTGTAGTATATAGCAGCTGATAAGTACTGGAAGGATTAAGATTTTTTAATAGAAGTCATTAACAAATCTGTTTAACTTTCAGGCACCAGTTGATTTAAAAAAAATGTTTTCCACTGGAGTACCCCTTTAAATACGTAAAAAAAAAATGTGGGTTAATCATTATTAATGTAATAATATATGTAGATGTATAGTAGAATTTCAGTGAATGAGATACGGCTAAATTCACCCTTGCAATATTTTCCATTCAACAGAAACACACCCAGGACTACCTAAACTACATCAACTGCAGCCCAATTACTATTTTGCAGGACAATAAGGAGAAGTATGCATCACATGTCTCTAAATGGTGAGTGCTGACTTATGTCTGTGCACCCCTTTGTCCCATTTTCATACACCCATAAAAATACACACAAAACAGGGGTAAAATCTTTGATACATGTCCCCCAATGTGTGTCTGTGTATGTTCCAGCATCACTTCCAAACGGCTGAAGATATTTCCATGAAACTTGGTACACATGTTACTTAGATGTCAACTACAAACCTAGGCTAGATAAATTAACCCTTACCCACTACCAGTCTGGGTTTTTGTTTAACCCTTTAGCGACAATTGACGTAAATGTACGTCACGGTGCGTTGGTACTTAACACACCATGACGTACATTTATACTCCGTCATGACGTGAGCACCGGACCGGTGCTCGCGTCATGAATGGCAGGTCTCGGCTGCTATCAGCAGCCAGGGACCCGCCGGTAATGACAGACATCCGTGATCGCGCTGATGTGCGCCATAAACCCCTCATAGGCTGTGATCAATACAGATCACGGCATATGCGGCAGTGAGGTACTTTAAATGGATCATGAATGATCCAGCATGGCAGACGGAGGTCCCCTCACCTGCCTCCGGCCATCTCCTGGGTTCTTCTGCTCTAGTCTGAGATCGAGCAGACCAGAGCAGAAGATTGCGTATAAGACTGATCAGTGCTATGCCCTATGCATAGTACTGAACAGTATTAGCAATCAAATGATTGCTATAAATAGTCCCCTATGGGGACATAAAAAGTGTTAGAAAAAAAAAAAAGTAAGAAAATTTGAAAAATCCCCTCCCCCTATAAAAATGTCAATTGTCCCTTTTTCACAATTTTACCCCCAAAAAGCGTAAAAAAAATATCTATCAAAATATAATGTTAATGATCCCGTACGGTGAAGGGTGTAAACGTAAATTTTTCTTTAAAAAGTCCAAAATTGTTGCTTTTTTTCCACATTTTATTAAAAAAAAAATTAGTAAAAAGTGATTTAAAAGTTTCATATACGCAATTGTAGTATTGATAGAAAGTACAGATCACGGTGCAAAAAATTTGCCCTCATACCGCCCCGTATACGGAAAAGTGAAAAAGTTATAGGTGGTCAAATTAGGGTGATTTTAAATATACAGATTTTGTACAAAATCTTTAAGCAGTACAATAATAATGTATGTAAAGATGGGTATCATTTTAATCATATTGACTCACAGAATAAATAAAACATGTCATTTATTGTAACGTGTACAGTGTGAAAACAAAACCCTCCAAAATTTGCTAAATTGTGGTTTTCATTTAAATTTCCTCACTAAAAAAATATTTTTTTGGGGTTCACGGTACATTTTATTGTAAAATGAAAGGAGTCATTACAAAGTACAATTAGTGATGCAAAAATCAAGCCCTCATGTGGGTCTGGGGATGGAAATATAAGAGTTAGGGGAAAAAAACGAAAACACAAAAATAAAATTGGCCTCGACCTTAAGGTCAAAATGGGCTTGGTCCTTAAGGGGTTAAAGTTCTATGGGAAATGTATGTTCGAGCATAACTTCAAAATGGCTGAAGATATTTTGATGAAACTTAGTACACATGTTACTTTTATGTCAAATAAAAATATATCATAGTTAAGTTAACCATAACCTACCCCCTTACGTGAAGGATGGGGTTTCTGTCTTAAGTCCCATGCAAGTATATAGAACTTCCTGTACCTTACTCCACAAGCTCCTCTCTACATCTCCTGGTGAGTGCGTCAGTCCGGCCACATCCCATCTCACAAAGCCACACCCACAATTTAAGCCACACCCCTTTTATTTTCTACCTTTTTGTGCATTGGTCCGGTTTGCTAGTCATGCCCACTTCCACAAATCCATGCCTCCTTCTATTTTCGGCCTACAATCTCTTCATCACAGCTCAACCCCACCTGAGGCCGGGATATTAGGTCAGGATATTAAGATGGCATATGAGGACAAGATATGTGGACGGGAGATGAGGTCGGGATGTGAGGACGGGAGATGAGGTCGGGATGTGAGGACGGGATATGAGATCAGGATATGAGGATTGGATATGTGGACAGGGTATGAGAGCGGGAGATGAGGATGGGACATGAGGACAGGACATGAGGACGGGGCATGAGGACGGGGCATGAGGATTGGATATGTGGACAGGGTATTAGAGCGGGAGATGAGGACAGGATATGAGGTAGGTCAGGATGTGAGGACGGGACATGAGGATGGGGCATGAGGACGGGATATGAGGATGGGAAATGAGGACAAGTACTTCCTACTATGTTGCTTTTCCTCCCCCACAAGGATTAGGTAGTAAAAACTGGGCAACGCCTGCATCTCCTGGGGAATGCGACAGTCCGGCGGGCAAGCTACACCCTCCCCGCATTCCATGCCCCATCTTGCAAAGACACGCCCACCCTTTAAGCCACACCTCTTTTATTTTCAGTTTACAATATCTTCATTACAACTCAGCCCCAACTGAGGACAGGATATGAGGATTAGAAATGGGGATTAGATATGAGGACATAATATTGGGATCGGATATGAGAACAGGATATGGTGACGGGATATGAGAACAGGATACGGGGACAGGATGTGAAGATGGGATATGTAGACAGGATATGAGGATGGGACATGAGGTTGAGATATTAGGACAGGATATGAGGTTGGAATATGAGGAGGGGATATGGGGTCAGGTTTTGAGGACAGCATATTAGGACTAAAGCTTCCTCCTTCGTTGCTTTTCCACAAGGATTAGGTAGGAAAAACCGGGCAGCTACGGGTACTCAGCTAGTATGTAATAAATCACATGGTCTCCAGGGGGCGTGTCCAAGCTGCAGTGGGTGGGTGGTTAGCAGGATTGGAGCCAGAGCTCTTTACATGACAATGCGCTCAGCCTATCATCAGTCGAGGCGGGACATCATTGTGGCCGGCGATACGCTGACAGCACTGTGACGTTTTGAGCCTAAGAAGCCCGAAGCCAGCCACACCAGAGGAACGGGACGCCAATATCTCTGCAACGGGGAAATGTAGGAAGGTGAGTTAAAGTTTTGGGGTTTTTTGCAACCCGGGCACAGGATGAGTTAAAACATTTTCGTTGCATATCTCCTTTAAATGGTGTCTGCGGTTCTTATCAGCAAATACAGCTGATCTTTACATCCACTCCTGTTATATGAAGTGCGCTCAGGAGCTGAGCGGGCTTTATACACGATGGGTACCGGTTGCTATCAACTATTAACTCTTTAGGCGCTGCGATCAAAGTTGATTGCGGCATCTAAAACAGGAGAAAAGACATCCTGGCTAGCTCAGTGGGCTGTTCAGGACTGCCACGGTCCCAAACAGCTGAGAGGATTGCGGGATGGCCCTTAACTGCTTCCTTGCCTTCTGATATGTCCCTCAATGCTTCAGTCAGCCTGAGAAGGCTGGAGCAGTCAAGCACCAATAACACTGATCAATGCTATTCTATGGCATAGCATTGTTCAGTGTATGCAATCTAAAGATTGCATGTAATAGTCCCTATGGGGACTAAAAAATAGTGTAAAAAAAAATTTTTTATAAATGGGATTTAACCCCTTCCCTAATAAAAGTTTGAATCAACCCCATTTTCCCATAAAAAAAATAATAATATGTAAACAAATAATAAACATAAACATATGTAGTACCGCCGCATGCATAAATGTCCGAACTGTAAAAATATAACATTAATTAAATCGCACGGTCAATGGCATACACGTAAAAAAAACTCAAAAATTGCATATTTTTTGCCACTTTGCATACCATTAAAAAATGTATTTATAAAAAGCGATCAAAAAGTCTCAAATAGTACTGATAAAAACTATAGACCATGGCGCAGAATATGAGCCTCCATACAGCCCCATATACGGAAAATAAAAAAAAGTTATAGGGGTCAGAAGATGACAATTTTAAACATTCTAATTTTTGTATAAATAGATATAAGTAAAATCAAATCAAACTTATATAAGTTGAGTATCATTTTAATTGTATGGACCTACAGAATAAAGATAAGGTGTCATTTTTAGCAAAAAAATTTCTGCGTAGTTGACTTCCGGTTCTGGTGCACGGATGTAGGCAGCAGCGAGGCAGAGCTCCGTGCACGCCACAGCTAAAAGCTTATCCCCGCACACTTTATCTGGCAATTTTCAGGTTCACACCTGTCTCACCCTCTCCCTAAGAGTCCCCAGACTTGTATGGATCGATTTCTGACCGTGGCAGGGAAGCATCAGCGGTACAATCTGCCAACTCTCCCTTACCTCAGCCGGAGCGGAGATAAAAAGACGGTGGTTCGCACCACACAAGGGGATCAATTACAACCGCTCTCACAACCTACCCCTCTCACTTTGGGGACGATTAACCTACCTGTATCTCCTGATGACTCCCTGATACCAGGACTGCAATTTTCCTGCAAAACTTTATCCATGGAAGTTGTGAAGCTTCTACTACCAGACCTCCAGGTCTCCCTCGGGGGCACAACTTACAGCCTCGCTAACCCAGACCCAGGCAGAGGTGTCACAGCACGCTCTGCAACTAGCAGACCTGGAAGGAAGACACAGCGGAGGATGAGATTATGGTTAACCGACAGCAGATACAAAAGTTTCATAGAATAACTAAATCTTTACAAGAGAAAAAGGATGACATAAAAGTAACCTGCGCTTGTGGGGCTGCCTGAAAGCATTCCAGCAGGCCAATTGCTGCCAGCCTGTGCCGAAGAAATACAACTAGCTCTAGGCCTGCCCAACAGCTGCACAGTCGAAAGGGCACACAGGTTGGGTCCGCTTAAGAAACCACCCATACCGGGTGCTACACAGCCAAGGCAAGTGATTGCTAAATTCCTGAATTATACGGACAAAGCGTCCATCTTGACAGCTTACAAGAAGTTATCCTCGGCTCTTATGATAAGGGGATATAGAATTCTACTTTTTCAAGACTTCTCTGCAGAAGTTGCTAAACGTCGCAAGGCTTTTGCACCTATATGTTCGCAATTGATCTATTTACAATTTCCTGTGAGTAAAACTTTATTTAAAAAAAATAATAAAATGTACTGCGTAGAATCGGAAGCCCCCAAAAGCTACAAAATGGCATTTTTTTTTTAATTTTGCCCTGTAAAGATTTTTTTTTCATTTCACCGTAGATTTTGTAGTGAAATGATTGATGTCATTACAAAGTACAATTGATGGCGCAAAAAACAAAATCTCATGGATCTGTAGGTGAAAAATTTTAAGTGTTATGATTTTTAGTAGGTGAGGTGGAGAATATGAAAGTGCAAATCATTTTTTTTTTTCCAGTGGAGTACCCCTTTAATGCTAGGAGCTTAATTGATTTGTCTGTTCCTATTGCTCTCCATGGTGGATATTGATGCATGTAATATACACATACAACCCCCTCCCCTTACTACTACTTTTATGAGATGTTCACTTTGATATATAAATACTGACTAAAACAGACTAAACAAAAATCTTGTGTGCAGCCCTTTTATCGTGGTACATCTAGCAAGAGATAAATAACAACTATGTACATCTGATAACACAAAAATGCTACTACTTGCTTTTCATTTGTTATTACATAGGACTTCTCAGCATGAAGCTGCAAAACTGAACCCAAAACCACTTGTTTCATATTTGCTTGATACTAGACCACATCCTTCTACAAGTTACTTATCACCCGGGCAGCAGGTCAGTGTAAAAAACTTCAAGACGTGTACAATGTATGTTTGTAGAGGTTGTTATTGCTATATTATTAGCATCTGTTTATAAAGTTTGTTTCCAGTTCAGAAGCTGAGATTATGACACTATAGAGATCCCTTAAAGGGTACCTTTCATCAAAAAAACTTTTGATATATTATAGATAATTATATGCAGAATAACTTTCCAATTGCATGTTATTAAAAAATATGCTTCTTTCTATTTAATTTCCCACTTTGAAAAAATGACCACTAGAGGTCCCCCTACCAGTCCTGGCCTCATTCAGACTCATGCTGGAGTCCTAAATCTCAGACTGCAGCCGGGACACAGAAAAGCTCAGCACTGCACCCTGCCTGTCAATCAGACAGGCAAGAGCTAGCACTGTGCACAGCAGGGCATACTCCTGACTCTGCCTTACTGCATGCCCTCATTCATTTTACTATCGGAGCTCCAATCTTTCTTCTCTCTGCACATGCTGTTGTAACCAGAGAGGAGAAGATTCTGAGCTGCCAGCTGAGCTTGTCTGTGTCCCGGCTGCAGTCTGAGATTTAGTACTCCAGCATGGTAGGGAGACCTCTAGTGGTCATTTTTTCAAAGTGCAAAATAAAATAAAAAGAAGCATGCTGAAGCATATGATATTTTTCCAACATACAATTGGAAAGTTATTCTGCATACACTAATCTATAATATATCAAAAGTTTTTTTGATGAAAGGTACCCTTTAAGTTACAATATTAATTCGTTCCAGGACGACCATTGTATGTTAAAAATCTTTTGTATATTGAGGTCATAACTCTATGGACACCTGGTAATTGGTTCTGAAGCCCCCGAAATGTCATCCAAAAATAGAAAAAGGGAGGATTAAAGATAAATAAGCAGATAACTAATATAGATTAAGCAAGTCCTTACATATAAAAGTAAGAAAGATCTTCTGCGAGCTTTAAATCACTGTCTATGTAGAGGACAGGAACTTCTTCAGGGTCCAGTACAGTACACGCAATGTCCTAAAAAAGTAAAATGGAGCCGCCCTCACCTGGTATCCAAAGGAGCAGCTAACCCTGGCATAGGTAAAGAGTAGTGCAGAACATTTAATACCTCCCTGTACTGTAGGGGGTGCTGCCAGACAGTCAGTGCATACACTTCAGTAATACAGGTGTTTTACCAGTGAATGCCCATTCTGATTGGTCAGTTCTTCCAGCCATTGACACAGTTTACAGATCTGGACTGTCTGTAGTATTGTATGTTGAGTCTGGTTTTACATTACAATGGTCCAGAAAAGACCATAGTATGTTGAGGCCATTGTAAGTTGAGGGATCAATGTTTCATGAGTCATATTGTAAGAAGGTTCTTATTACTCCTCCATTGCCTGCTTTTTGCTGTGTATCTGTGGAAAGACAGAGCAGTCTATCCACTTATTGAACTTTACACTCCAGCCATGTATGCTGAAAACGGAGTCACAATGTCAAGGTCTGAAAGCAGTACAGAGTCACGGGATGTGGAAATGTTAGAAGATAGTATGAAGAAGCAAGAAGTCACCCGTGCCTAGGTGATATGTATTTTTTGAAGAATCCCCTGCAGAAAGAGCGAAAGACAATCTAGCAATCTACAAGGTCAAGAGCAGGGCTTATATAGGAATCCAGAAGGAGAAGCTAACCAGGTCTGGCAAAGAAGTTTGGTACATTTTGACCTGGGTAAAATCGGACAATAACACTGAAATGAGAGCTGCCCAGCATCTTATTGAGGTGCTGCTAACAGATGAGGAAGAGTTTCCCATCAAAAATAAGAAAAAGGATGTTTAAAAAAAATAAATAAATACCCATTAACTTGCAGATAGCATACTGAGTCCTAGATCATTATAAATTAAAGGGGAACTCCGGTGGAAAACAATTTTTTTCAAATCAACCAGTGCCATAAGCAGATATGTAAATTACTTCTATTAAACAATCTTAATCCTTCCAGTACTTATCAGCTTCTGTATGCTCCACCGGAAGTTCTTTTCTTTTTGAATTTCTTTTCTGTCTCACCACAGTGCTCTCTGCTGACACCTCTGTCCGTGTCAGGAACTGTACAGAGCAGGATAGGTTTGCTATGGGGACTTGCGCCTGCTCTGGACAGTTCCTGACACCGACAGAGGTGTCAGCAGAGAGCACTGTGGTCAGAAAGAAAATAAATTCAAAAAGAAAAGAACTTCCTGTGAAACATACAGCAGCTGATAGGTACTGGAAGGGTTAAGATTTTTAAATAGAAGTAAATTACAAATCTGTTTTACTCTCTGGCACCAGTTGATTTAAAAAAAAATATTGTTTTCCACCGGAGTACCCCTTTAAGGTAGTCATTGGGTTTGGAATGACGTTTTAACACCTTAATGACGCATGACAGATATATCTGTCATGGTGCCGTTAAGGATGTATGGAGAGGGCTCACCAGCCAAAACTGCTTCATGCCCAGTTCCTGTCCGATACATTCAGCATCAAACATCTGCTGCTAATAGCTGGCACAAGGGGATCTGCGTTGCTGGCTATTAACTGTCTAAATGCCTCTGTCAAAGCTGGCAGTGGCATTTAAACAGTTTTAGGCACGTCATTGGTAGTTGAGGGTTTGGATCAGCTGCCCGCAATGCGAAGAGGAGAGCCGATCCATTGTGATGACAGCCCATGGACTTTTAAAGGCCTTGGTGTCTGCCGTGATTGATCTGCTAATACAGTCTGTCATAATCAGGCTGTATAAGCAGATGACTTATTGAATGGATAGAAAGAGTGCAACCACACTGCATTGATCTGTATGAGCAATAGAAGTAAAACGTAGGGGAGGAAACAGTACTGTATATCAAAAGACAATGGGGAGAAAGAGGAAAAGGGAAAGGAAGTGAGAAGAATTAAAAAGGCGATTTTATATCATTCAGAAAAATCCAATATAAGTGAATGTAAGGTATAAAAGTGCATATAAACCACATTAACCCCGTAAGGACCAGGCCATTTTACACCTTAGGACCAGAGCGTTTTTTGAACATGTGACCACTGTCACTTTAAACATTAATAACTCTGGGATGCTTTCAGTTATCATTCTGATTCCGAGATAGTTTTTTTCGTGACATATTCTACTTTAACATAGTGGTAACATTTTGTGGTAACTTGCATCCTTTTCATGGTGAAAAATCCCAAAATTTGATAAATAAAATTTTGTATTTTTCTAACTTTGAAGCTCTCTGCTTGTAAGGAAAATGGATATTCAAAATACATTTTTTTTTGGTTCACATATACAATATGTCTACTTTATGTTTGCATCATAAAATTGACGTGTTTTTACTTTTGGAAGACACCAGAGGGCTTCAAAGTTCAGCAGCAATTTTAAATTTTTTCACAAAATTTTCAAACTCACTATTTTTCAGGGACCAGTTCAGGTTTGAAGTGGATTTGAAGGGTCTTCATATTAGAAATACCCCACAAATGACCCCATTATAAAAACTACACCCTCCAAAGTATTCAAAATGACATTCAGTCAGCGTTTTAACCCTTTAGGTGTTTCACAGGAATAGCAGCAAATTCACAATCTTCATTTTTTACACTCGCATGTTCTTGTAGACCCAATTTTTTAATTTTTACAAGGGGTAAAAGGAAAAATGTATACTTATATTTGTAGCCCAATTTCTCTTGAGTAAGCACATACCTCATATGTCTATGTAAATTGTTTGGCGGGCGCAGTAGAGGGCTCAGAAGCGAAGGAGCGACAAGGGGATTTTGGAGAGTATGTTTTTCTGAAATGGTTTTTGGGGGGCATGTTGCATTAAGGAAGCCCCTATGGTGCCAGAACAGCAAAAAAAAAAAACACATGGCATACCATTTTGGAAACTAGACCCCTTGAGGAACGTAACAAGGAATTAAGTGAGCCTTAATACCCCACAGGTGTTTCACGACTTTTGCATATGTAAAAATATATATATATATTTTACCGAAAATGCTTGGTTTCCCAAAAATTTTACATTTTTACAAAGGGTTAAAGCAGAAATTACCCCCCAAAATTTGAAGCCCAATTTTCCCGATTCAGAAAACACCCCATATGGGGGTGAAAAGTGCTCTGCTGGCATCACTACAGGTCTCAGAAGAGAAGGAGTCACATTTTGGCTTTTTGGAAGCAAATTTTGCTCTGGGGGCATGCCGCATTTAGCAAGCCCCTATGGTGCCAGGACAGCAAAAAAAACAAACCACATGGCATACCATTTTGGAAACTAGACCCCTTGGGGAACGTAACAAGGGGTAAAGTGAACCTTAATACCCCACAGGGGTTTCACCACTTTGGCATATGTAAAAAGAAAAAATTTGCACTAAAATGTGTTTCCCCCCAAATTTCACATTTTTGCAAGGGTTAATAGCAAAAAAGACCCCCCAAAATTTGTAACCCCATCTCTTCTGAGTATGGAGGTACCCCATAAGTTGAGGTCAAGTGCACTGCAGGGGCGCCACAATGCTCAGAAGAGAAGAAGTGTCATTTGCAAACTTTGCTGAAATGGGGGGGGACATGTCGCATTTAGGAAGCCCCTATGGTGCCAGGACAGCAAAATAACCCCCACATGGCATACCATTTTGGAAACTAGACCCCTTGAGGAACATAACAAGGGGTACAGTGAGCATTTACCCCCCACTGGTGTCTGTCAGATCTTTGGAACAGTGGGCAGTACAAAATTTTTAATTTGCACAGCCCACTGTTCCAAAGATCTGTCAGACACCAGTGGGGTGTAAATTCTCACTGCACCCCTCATTACATTCCGTGAGGGGCGTAGTTTCCGAAATGGGGTCACATGTGGGGTTTTGTTTTTTTTGCGTTGTCAAAACCGCTGTAACAATCAGCCACCCCTGTGCAAATCACCTCAAATGTACATGGTGCACTCTCCCTTCTGGGCCTTGTTGTGTGCCCCCAGAGCACTTTGCGCCCACATATTGGGTATCTCCGTAGTCGGGAGAAATTGCATTACAAATTTTGGGGGGCTTTTTTCTCTTTTACCTCTTGTCAAAATGAAAAGTATAGGGCAACACCAGCATGTTAGTGTAAAAAATTTATTTTTTTACACTAACATGCTGGTGTAGACCCCAACTTCACCTTTTCATAAGGGGTGAAAGGAGAAAAAGCCCCCCAAAATTTGTAAAGCAATTTCTCCCGAGTACGGCGATACCCCATATGTGGCCCTAAACTGTTGCCTTGAAATACGACAGGGCTCCAAAGTGAGAGCGCCATGTGCATTTGAGGACTGAATTAGGGATTTGCATAGGGGTGGACATAGGGGTATTCTACGCCAGTGATTCCCAAACAGGGTGTCTCCAGCTGTTGCAAAACTCCCAGCATGCCTGGACAGTCAACGGCTGTCCAGCAATACTGGGAGTTGTTGTTTTGCAACAGCTGGAGGCTCCATTTTGGAAACACTCCCGTACAATACGTTTTTCATTTTTATTGGGGAGGGGAGGGGGGCTGTGTAGAGGTATGTGTATATGTAGTGTTTTTTTACTTTTTGTTTTATTTTGTATTAGTGTAGTGTTTTTAGGGTACAGTCACACGGGCGGGGGATTACAGCGAGTTTCCCGCTGCGAGTTTGAGCTGCCGTGCAAAATTTGCTGCATCGCAAACCTGCAGCCTGATACTCACTGTAAGCCCCCTGTCCATGTGAATGTACCCTGTACATTCACAGGGGGGACGGGACCTCCAGCTGTTGCAAAACTACAACTCCCAGCATGCACGGTCTTTGGCTGTCCGGGCATTCTGGGAGTTGTAGTTTTGCAACAGCTGGAGGCCCCCTGGCTAGGAAACACTGATGTAGGCTATGTGGTCAGACATTCTGGTTATAGAAAAATAAAAAGTTTTCAATGCACAATGATTTGTCGACATTCCATCATTTTAGTCAAATTCTTCCATTTTCCACAATGTGCACTAAAAGCAGTCATGTATATCATGCTGGCAGTGCCTCTGTGTAATGGCACCAAGCGGCCATTGAGAGCGACGCCTGCCAAGATGAAATTATGCATTGTAAAATAAGTTAGACTGATTACTTCGGAGTCCTAACTAATTTTACTTTTGGACCACACTCTTTATTTAATTTTTACATTTTTTTATTCTAGCACATGCCAGAGGCAATTTAGATTTTCGATAGAGTATTTCCAAAAATCCAAAGTAACCGTGTACAATGAGTTAGCCGAGACAAAACTGAATGTTGAGTCATTCACGGCTTACTCCGCGCACATAAAATAGATTATAGCATATATAATTCCTATCCAGTATAATGTGCTTACTGCATAGTATCCGAAGAAGCCTGGAGCTACAACAATTCTAAATGCTAAATAAAAACAGACAATGCTGACCACATATACAGTACATTGAACATTAGTGTGACGTTTCTCCTTTCAATAATTTTTTTCAGCATATTCTGTATGTTACTTATTATTCAGCTCCAGGAGGTACTGTTTCCATTAAAAAGACCCAGTTTCCAGGCAATGCTCCAAGGAAAAAAAGATATGAAAATTCTTTCTTCATCAAAAAGAAAGAACCCTGACCCAGCTGTCTATGGTCCGATGTTTCATCCTTTTGAAGCAGTGCCTATTTGCTTATATATGAGTCAGTATGCATTTACGAATTCCTATATTCTTAAAGGAGTACTCCGGTGGAAAACTTTTTTTGTTTTTGGTTTTTTTTTTGTTTTTTTATCAATTGGTGCCAGAAAGTTAAGCAGGTTTGTAAATTACTTCTATTAAAAAAAATCTAAATCCTTCCAGTACTTATTAGCTGCTGAATACTACAGAGGGAATTATTTTCTTTTTGGAACACCGTGCTCTCTGCTTACATCACGAGCACAGTGCTCTCTGCTGACATCTCTGTCCGTTTTAGGAACTGTTCAGAGCAGCATATGTTTGCTATGGGGATTTTCTCCTACTCTGGACAGTTCTTAAAATGGACAGAGATGTCAGCAGAGAGCACTGCGCTCGTGATTCAGCAGAGAGCTCTGTGTTGCCAAAAAGAAAAGAATTTCCTCTGTAGTATTCAGCAGCTAATAAGTACTAGAAGGATTAAGATTTTTAATAGAAGTCATTTACAAATCTGTTTAACTTTCTGGCACCAGTTGATAAAAAAAAAAAAAAAAAAAAAGTTTTCCACCGGAGTACCCCTTTAAAGCAACAAGGCCTTTTTTCATTGCTAACATTTTTGTAGCATTTTTACATAGAGTAAACTAGATTTGGCTGCATTCTCACATGTGGTACTCCTTCTTCCTTTTAAAGCTTACCTGTCAGATCCCCCCCAAAAAAATATATATATATGTTACTCAGTCCTGACCATGTACATGTCATTTTTATGCCACTAACACCAATATTTTATTATAAAAATCCCTCCTTGTGGTGGGAGGTGATTGGTGGGTCTGCTCATGCAGCCTTGTCCATGAGTCATCTCTTGTCCATGAGTCATGGACAAGCCTGATGCTGCTGCATGACTGGTTAGTTTACCAGCAAGTATGAGGACCCCTAGTGGTGGGATTTTCAGGAGCCGTTTTCTTTATTAAATATTCAAATTAAAAAGTTCTTTAATTTTCATCAGTAACAACATATAAAAGGGTTTTTGATCTAACGGTGGTCTTAGTTATTGTGCAGATTAACTGCGCAGTAGCAGGCAAAATCTGCATCCACTTTTAGGCATAGTATTCATGACGCGCGGTGTCCTGCACTCATTGCATACTGGAGTTGACTTTTTAAGGAATTGTGAGTAACTAGAGGGTGATTCCCCTGTTAGCCAAACCAGAGATGGCTACAAAGAGCATCTGTGGCTTTAAAGGATCCAGTAAGTCCATATATTACAAGGAGGACACAATCCTTTCAATAGGAACTATTTAATACTTTATTTATTTAAGGGTTGGTCAAATGGATTTGATTAAAAAGTAATGTAAAGTAAAACCGGAGTGTTTTCAATAGAAGCAGCAGATGGACAGGTATCCGTATTCAAGGGCTATTTGGCTATTTGTTTACAGGCCTGGCTAGACAAAGCTCCTACCTTGAAGGCTATGGACACCTATGAAATGCATTTTTATTTCATTCTTGCTTTGTACGTATTATGGTACTTGTTAGGAACAAGCTTATTGCAGTTGTGGCTCATATTACAAGACCACCCTGGAATTTAGGCTCCTTTCACACTATGAGTATTCATCCGTTATTAAGCATCCGTTATCTGTGTAAAAACGGCTGAATAATGTCCGTCAAAACACCTTTTACACCTCTGCCTACAGACCCCCACAGCCGGGACTACTACTTCTCCCATCATGGAACAGACTTGTTTCCATGATGGGAGTAGTAATTCCCTGGCTGCAGGAGTCTGCAGACAGCTGGGGAGGCTACATTAATGTTTGTACTACTACCCCCATCATGGAACAGACTAACACACTTCTGAGACCCCATGCAATCAGAAGTTATTAAAGGGGTACTCCGGCGTACTTTGGATAGGGGATAAGATGTCTAAGCGCCGGAGCACCCCTTTAGGCAGGGGAGTTAGCGGCATTCTGCGCTCCCCTGTGATGTATCGTGTGTTTTTACTATTATTTTATCATCTTCGCAGGGTTTTTAAAATGAACATTGTGAGTGGCAGCGGGTGCCATATGTATATTAAAAGCGCTGTGGGGGGCAAGATATATAGCGCTGCCGGAAGGGCAGACATATGGCCTATATATCTAGCCCCCCAGCGCATTTATAATATGCCCCCCACATCGCATTAATAAATATATGGCCCCCACCGGCGCATTTATAAATACCGTATATACCCCCGCCAGCTCATTTATAATATGCACCCCGCTAGTGCATTTATAATGTGCCCCCTGCCATCGCATTTATAATGTGCCCCCTGCTGGCGCATTTATATTGTACCCCCCGTCTGCGCATTTCTCATATTATGCCACCGCAGCGTTATGAATGAAAAGTATTTCAGCATTATCGGGCCGGCCAGCTGCTGATAGATATATTTTTCACATATAGTGCTGCGGTGGCATATGTATATAGAAGTGCTGTGGGGGCAGATAATGCTATATGTCTGCCCCCCCCCCCCCAGCGCTTCTATATACATATGCCCCCCAGCGCTTCTATATACGTATGCCCCAAAGTATCGTATCAGCATCATCGGCCTGGCCGGCTGCTGATAGAAATGCTTTTCATACATAGTGCTGCAGGTGCATAATATGAGAAATGCACTGCTGGGAGCACATTATAAATGCGCCTGTGGGGGGTACATTATAAATGCGCCGGAGGGGGGCACATCATAAATGCGCTGGTGGTTTGTATATATTTATAAATGCGCCGACAGGAGTTATATCTTTATTAATGTGCTGCAGGGGGTATATTATAAATGCGTTGGGGGCTAGATATATAGGCTATATGTCTGCCCCCCCCCCCTGCAGCATTATATATCTTGCCCCCACAGCGCTTTTAATATACATATGGCCCCCGCTGCCACTCACAATGTTAATTTTAAAAACCCCGCTGGGAGCCCTGAATGGCTCCTCAGTACCAACCATTCAGAGTCTGTTCCATGATGGGGGTTGTAGTACAAACACTAATGTAGCCTCCACAGCCACTGGCAGACTCCCGCAGCCAGGGAATTACTACTCCCATCATGGAAACAAGTCTATTTCATGATGGGAGTAGTAGTAGTCCCTCAGTACTACAGGAGCATGCTCAGAAGTAATAACGAATATTATAAACCAGGTGCAAACGGATGACATAAAGGCTCATCCGTTTGCCATAGACTTCAATGTTAAAAATAACGGCCGTTAATGTACCCGTTTCTTGTGATGGAAGAAAAATTTGTGCATGTGCTGTTTTTTCTTCCGTCACAAATCACGTCCGTTATTCATGACGGGCTATAACAGGTCGTAACAAAATAAAAAATAATAATAAAAACCCATAGACTTGAATGGGATTTTGTAACAGATGTTTAACATCCTTTTTTAAGGCTTTTCTAATGGACGTTTATAACGGATCTTTTAACAGAACAACTTTATAATGTGAAAGGGGCCTTAGGTGAGCTTTTTAGAAAGACCCATTCTTTTACAGATGTTTGTAATGGCATCTGAACTGGTAGGGGATAGATTTTATACACGCGAGGCAACGGGACTAAATAAAAATAACTGAAAGGGAATCTAACAGGAGCATCAGTTGCTCTAACCTGAATATACATTGTGATAGTGAGGGTGATGCTGATTCAAACACATTTTACCATATTAAGATCTATGAGGCCGTTTTATTGTAATCCTTAGAAAAGGAAATATACAAATCAGCCTTTCTGAGAAATGGAGGCGTCTTTTATGCTGCACTAGCAATACTTCTCATGGCCATTCTGTAGTAACTTTAATGCAGTGGTAATGGATTTAAAACTGCTATTTATTTGGATTTGTTGCAGTACACAACGGCTGTCCTGAGGTGATTTCTGTGTGGCACAAATTTATCAAAGATCTTGTGACTTTACATAAATTTGTCCCGGGACAACTGAGACCACCACAGAAAATCCATCGCTTCTCGGCCTTTTGGCTAAGATCAAGTGTAGTATCTGTTCTTATATGTTTTTCATGCCGGTGGGCAGTAACGCCGGTATGGGGCTGGTGGGGATGGGTGCTGCATGAAGGGGACAGGTGTACCAGGGCTTTCCGGGGCTGGTTCTGAGGAATCAGCTCGACGGCTGCCCCGATGTGACCTGCTTCCTCCGGGTCTCGCCATGAGGCTGAGAGGGTCTAGAGCCGAGGTACTTTTGTGCCTCGGGAGTGATGACCCCGAGGTGCCGAAACTCACTGGGTGTACTGGCTCACTGAGTGGAAGCACGGGCACCATGATCTCTTCACCTTGTGGCAATCACCTCTTGATTCGTGGCTTTCTGGCTAGGTTCAGAGAAATTTTTATAGATTCGGCCGGATGTCCGGGCATTATATCTGCACATATTCACTTATTTATATCCTTTTTGTCTCACTGTGTCACTTTTTGCGTGTTGTGTGTCCACAGGATTTGTCAGGATAGCCCTTCTGGGTGTCCCTCCTGGCGGTCTAGGGGAGGTGTGTGTGGCCATTAGGTTCCGCACCTCCCTGCAAACACCCCGAGTACTCCTGCTTTGGCAGGGTACCTACCGTTATCGGCTCTGCGGCAGATACCTTGGCTAACGCCAAGGGGGATGCCGGGAGCATTTGTGGTCCCTTAGTAGCCTTGGCGAAAAGGGACATTGAACCTGGAACCTCGCAGGTACCTTTTGATCCTGAGGCGAAGTGTAAGGTTTGTTGGGGGCCCTCTCTCCTATCGGAGAAGGGCTTGCGATAGACCGCATCCTCTGTGCAGGTTTTTTTTGTGTAACACCTTTGCACTTTTTCTTGCACATTGGGTGATTCGAGAGCACGTTCCTCGGCTCTTAGATAAAAAAAAAAAAGAAAAAAAAAGAAAATCCTGTGCTCCTACACTGATTTCACAGCCAGGCAATTATACATTCCCCCCAATAACCCTAATCCCTTCATGGGCATAATGAGGAAAAGGGGATAAATACAATATGTCTACTTTATTTTTACTTTTGGAAGACATCAGAGGGCTTCAACGTTCAGCGGCAATTTTCTACAAAATTTTCAAAATCTGAATTTTGCAGGGATCAGCTCAGTTTTTAAGTGGATTTGAAGGGTCTTCATATTAGAAATACCCCATAAATTACCACATTATAGAAACTGCACCCCTCAAAGTATTCAAAATGACATTCAAAAGGTTTGTTAACCCTTTTCCAAGGAATAGCAGCAAATTGAAGGAGAAAATTCTTCAATTCTTCATTTTTAACATTCCCATGTTTTTGTAGACCTGGTTTTTGAATTTTTACAAGAGGTAAAAGGGGAGAAATCTCCCTAATATTTGTAACCCGATTTCTCTTGAGTAAGGAAATACCTCATATGTATATGTAAAGTGCTCTGTGGGTGCACTAGAGGGCTCAGAAGGGAAGGAGTGACAATGGGATTTTGGAGAGTGAGATTTTCTGAAATGATTTTTGGGGGGCATGTCACATTTAGGAAGCCCCTATGGTGCCAGAACAGTAAAACAAAAACACCACATGGCATGCTATTTTGGAAACTACACCCCTCAAGGAATGTAACAAGGGGTACAATGAGCCTTAACACCCCACAGGTGTTTGACGACTTTTTGTTAAAGTTGGATGTGTAACTGATTTTATTTTTTTTCAACTAAAATGCTAGTTCTCCCACAAATTTTACATTTTTACAAGGGGTAATAGGAGAAAATGCCCCCCCAAAATTTGTAACCTCATCTCTTCTGAATATAGAAATACCCCATGTGTGAACGTCAAGTGCGCTGCTGGCGCACTACAATGCTCAGAAGTGAAGGAGTCACATTTGGCTTTTGGAAAGCAAATTTTGCTGAAAAGGTTTTTGGGGGGCATGTCACATTTAGGAAGCCCCTCTGATGCCAGAACAGCAAAAAACACATGGCATACTATTTTAGAAACTACACCCCTCAAGGAACGTAACAAGGGGTATAATGAGCCTTAACACCCCACAGGTGTTTTACCACTTTTCGTTAAAGTCGGATGTGTAAATGAAAAAATTATTTTTTTCACTAAAAAGCAGTTTTTTCCCCAAATTTACCATTTTTACAAGAGGTAATAGAAGAAACGGTGTTACATTTTACATTTTCTCCTGAGTATGGAAATATCCTATGTGCGGATGTAAAGTGCTCTGCTTCCGCACAACAATGCTCAGAAGAGAAGGCGCGCCAGTGGGCTTTTGGAGAAAGAATTTTGCTGGAATTCAAGTTGGGGGCCATGTGCGTTTACAAAGCTCCCATGGTGCCAGAACAGTGGACCCCCCCACATGTTACCCTATGTCGGAAACTAAACCCCTCACAGAATGTAACAGTGGGTGCAGTGAGCATTTACACCCCACTGACGTTTGACAAAATACAATTTTTCATTTTCATGGACCACTGTTCCAAAAATCTGTCAGACACCAGTGGGGCGTAAATGTTTCCTGCACCCCTTATTATATTCCGTAAGGGGCGAAGTTTCCAAAATGGGGTAACATGGGGGGGTGTTCCACTGTTCTGGCACCATGGGGGCTTTGTTAACGCATATGGCCTTCAAATCCAGCCAAATTCTCTCTCCAAAAGCCCAATGCACTCCTTCTCTTCTGAGCCGTGTGCCCGCACAGCACTTTACATCCACGTATTTATCTACTACAAATTTTTGGGGGCTTTTTTCTTATTACCCCTTGTGAAAATGAAAAATTTGCACTGGCAGACCGTGCATGCTTGGATTTGTACTTTTGCAACAGCTGGAGGTACACTGGTTGGAAAACCTTCAGTTAGGTTCTGTTACCTAACTCAGTATTTTCTAACCAGTGTGCCTCTAGCTTTTGCTAAACTACAACTCCCAGCATGCCCTTTGGCTGTCCGTGCATGCTGGGGGTTGTAGTTATGCAACAGCTGGAGGCACACTGGTTGCAAAACACTGAGAGTTTGTTACTTAACTCAGTGTTTCACAACCAGTGTGCCTCCAGCTGTTGCAAAACTACAACTCCCAGCATGTACGGTCTGGTTGCTAAACACTGATGTAACAAACTCTGTGTTTCACAACCAGCAGTTGCAAAACTACCACTTTCAGCATGCACTGACATCCGAAGGGCATGCTAAGCGTTGTAGTTTTAAAACAGCTGGAGGCACACTACTACAGCTCCCAGCATGCATGGTGGGAGTTGTAGTTATGCAACAACTGGAGGCATAATTTTTCATAACTACATAACTACAACTCCCAGCATGCCCAGACAGCCAAAGGGCATGCTGGGAGTTGCAGTTGTGCCTCCAGCTGTTACAAAACTACAACTCTCAGAATGCCCTTTGGCTGTGCATGCTGGGAGTTGTGTTGTTGGCAGGCAACAGCAGGAGGCAAACAGTGCTTACCTCCTGCTGTTAGATCCCTCAGCCGAAGACTGCCGAGACCGCTGCTGCTAGGGACCGCCGCTGCTCGGGATTGGTGCCACACCGGACCCCGAGTAAGCACCCCTCTATGGACTTGCATTGAAGGGGCATGGCTGTGATGTCAGGAGGGGTAAGACCGACCCCGGCAGCGTGAAAACAGCATTCGAAACATTTACTTCTGAACACTGGCCAGTGGAGTACCCCTTTAAATCATTGATTAAGAGGTGAACAGCTGCTTTAAAAGGGAAACGTACATAGCAGATTTACACCTGATCCAAAAATGTATCTTTAATCCGCACTGTAAGACGAAAGTTCCTATGTTTTTGCCTGTTTCTTATGCAGCTGAAATTCTCATAAAATGTATTTTAATATATTTACAGAAATATTTAACTTTTTTTTTTTTTTGAGAAGCGTGATGCTTTCTGCAATGACAAGATAAAAGAGATCTCTGTATCTTTAAATACTTTAGCCATTACTATCCCTTATTTATAGAAGCCAAACATATTAGTATGTATTCTATCAAATCTGAGTCAACTAAAAGTACCTTATTTAATTGACCTGTTCCAGCCTCCTGCACCTTGGGCATAATGCTGCCTACCTTGGCCCTGCGGCAGCAAGCCTCCAACACCTGCTTAAAAATACATATCCTGTGACAGAAGACGCGCACCTCATTTCTTAATCGATTGAGAGTGCTGCTTTACCAGCTGTTCCACATGCATGGCATGCAGGCAGGAGCAGTGTTATTATTAACTAGTTGGGGGTTCCAGCTGGGAAATTGCCACCTATAATTTGCCACCTTCTATCCTTCAAACAAGGTAAACCTCAGTTGGTCTAATAAAACCTAGATCCCGATTGTGAAATGATGTGATTGAGTAGGCCCGGGCTACCTTCCGCAGCTGTTTTGTCCGTGACAGTTGTTGTTGAGTATTTGACCGCTGCTTTATTTTTTCTGTTTGTAAGTTTAACACACTTTGCAGGTTTGCATTTTGCACATTAAAGGGGTACTCCGGTGGAAAACTTTATTATTTTTTTTTTTTTTTATTATTATAAACTGGTGCCAGAAAGTTAAACAGATTTGTAAATTACTTCTATTAAAAAATCCTTAATCCTTCCAGTACTTATTTGCTGCTAAATACTACAGAGGAAATTATTTTCTTTTTGGAACACTGTGCTCTCTGTTGACATCATGACCACAGTGCTCTCTGCTGACATCTCTGTCCATTTTAGGAACTGCCCAGAGCAGCATATGTTTTCTATGGGGATTTTCTCCTACTCTGGACTGTTCTTAAAATGGACAGAGATGTCAGCAGAGAGCACTGTGGTCATGATGTCAGCAGAGAGCTCTGTGTTCCAAAAAGAAAATAATTTCCTCTGTAGTATTCAGCAGCTAATAAGTATTGGAAGGATTAAGATTTTTTAATAGAAGTAATTTACAAACCTGTTTAACTTTCTGGCACCAGAAAAATTTGCATCCCCCCCCCCCAAACCAAAAATATTTATATGACAACCAAGCATTTTTATTCATGCTTATCCTATTATTCTGCTTATCCTATGCTTATCCAGAGAGGACTGTAGAAAAAGACCTTGGATTCCAGACGCTGACAACTCAAGACATCAAAACCAGATGATGCTTTAGAAGATCCAGGGCAGGATCATGTTTATTATAATATATAAAACAAATAAATTACAAAATAAAAGATAACACATTTCGAGGGAAGCCTCCCTCTTCTTCAGATCAGTACTGTTCTGAAGAAGAGGGAGGCTTCCCTCGAAATGCATAATCTGGTTTTGATGTTTTGTGTTGGCAGCGCCTGGAATCCAAGGTCCTTTTCTACAGTCCTCTCTGAATACTAAATCAGGACAGAACACTCTGACTCCTGTGACCTTCCGGCATAGCAGCAAACTTTGCATCAGTTTACCTCTTTATTGTGGTGATACGCTCTATTTATTCATCTTTGAGGTGAGCGGCCATCTAAAAGGGGCATTACTGTCCCAAACGCTATATTCACTGCAAACCAAGGATAATACACGAGGCACCGTATGCGGTCTTTCTTTCTTCTTGCTACATTACTACAGGTATCTTGTGAATGTGTCTTTTGTAAATGCATTTTTTTATTTTAGGCATGTCTGTTGCATGCTACAGGTATTCTATCCTGTAAGGTCTAGTGATGAATAGCTCTATTTAGGTGAGCTCCAGAACCAGCACCCTGATTAGATTACCAGGTGCAGTGATCAAACGCCACACTCAATCTCTCAGCAAGGCTAGAGAATTCATGGGAAACTTAGACAGCAATTGGAAATAATTTGAGTGCTAGAATTGTAAACCAGTATGGCTGAAACCCCATGTCTGCCACATCAGCTAAAAAAGGTAAGCACAAGGCATACGCAAGAACCTCTAAATTATAGGATATGATATGCAGGGGAAAAAATCTTCTTCTAAGTATTATGCTAAGGATTCATAGCGACTTAAGCCACTCAACACCAAGATAGCAGTCTGGTACATAAATGGTGTAGCATTGTGACATGAGCTCGATTAAAAACATGATAGTCCCAAACAAGCCATTTCTGATGGATTTTTACTAGTAAATCACATGTGAATTTACCACTATGGACTTAAAAGTCACATGTAACTGTAATAAGATTGTGCAATGGCAAGACACAGACGAGTCACACAAATTATTTTGGTTGTGCAACACCATGTAGCTTACTGTCCCACAGATCCAAAAAATGGCATCTCTGAGCTGCTCTTGATCCTTACTAGACCTCTGTGGGCCTTATATGGCTTTTCATGACACATCCTGTAAAAATCTTAGGTAAATGGTTGCCTCTAATCTTTCACAATGTGTACAATAAATTACATGCACTAGAAAATATTTTTATTAATGATCAACCGTACTAACTATGTAAGATTTAAATAAAAATGCATAAAAACAAATATGTGAATCTAGGCCACATTAATACAGAAAGAAAATAAATTAGTCACACAGACATGACAGGGACAGGGGAGAAAAAGCAATTTTCTAACCCTCCTTCATAAGTATGAAATAGGTTTAGAAAATTACATTTATGTAACCTCTGTCCGCTGTGATCTTCTTTTCTGTATTTTCAAATAGGTTTTTAATATGGTTTGTTTGTTTTTGTTTTTTTGTGGTATGCATGTCTACATATAAATTGGTGGTATGGTAGGGCCCATAGAAGTCTGTGGGAGCCATATTATACAATACAAAATACTCAGATCTGCTGATCATTCTATGGCATTCAGCCCTGGCAGCCCTGCTGGGTAACGTTGGCATCATTTCCTTTTCTGTAGTGGCCAAACTCAAACTGTCTTTTCAATTCTCAAATGGAGATTGTATTTCAATTGCAGAGGAAGACAAAGATGAATCTGAAGTATCCATATTTTGCCATTTGCAATGAGTAAATAGTAAACTGATTTTTGTATTCACATTATTTTAGATGTTCTTCCCAATGCCCTTTGTCTTTCTTCTATTTATTTAACCCAAGAACCATGTTTCCTACCCCAAACATACCAAATCTGCACTAGGTACCTGCAGATCCAGTTTAGATTAATGGAACAGTGATGGACATTTCTGGAACAAATCTGCCGCCGGATGACATTCCTTTAGATCAATTTTCGCATGGCATGTTTTGTCAGTACTTTTCATCAGTATTTGCAAGCCAAAAACAAGAGTTGGTCCAAACAATGTTTTTTATTACCTTTCACTCCTTAATTTGACTAAGAGTGCCCAGAAGATCTCCGCATGCTATAGCCCTGTCCTTTTTTGGCAAATTCTTGGCCAATTACTGTAAAGTGCTGCACATCCGGTAAAAGCTTACCACACGGGATTACTGGTTAAAAAAACTGACCAAAACTACAGAAGAGTGGCAGTGCCCCCATCTCTTGTGATTAAACTGGCACATGCCTTATTTATAATCTATGATGAGATATTTAGGATGGATTGTACCTTGTACAATACTGGTTGGTATGGTTGTATGATGTTTAAAGATGTATGATGTAAGCAGAAAATTAGTAATTATTTTTAGACAGAAGATGTTTGGACACCATACCACAGCCCATGCCATCATCTCTGACGGGTATCTGAGTGAATGGTCCTCGTTAGGATTGTGGTATTGACCTCCATTATGCATGGTTTTAGACTCATTGCTGTATTATGCCTTGTTATCTACACTGTTATGTCATCTGCATGTATTTCAGTTTTTTTGACCAAGGTTTGGCATCATGATATATTTTTTGGTCCTGTAGAAATCCCCTGATGAACCCTGTTATTTTTTCAGGGGAAATGTGTCAGGATAAGAAGTTGTTTTGGAAACAGGAATCATTTAGGAGTCATAGATACTTCCTTGGGATGTATCATTGCATGCACACTGTTGCATTTGTCAGTGTAATGAATGCAGTTTAATCTGGCAATAGTCTGCCTGTTAAGAGGACTTGTTTGGGTATATTTCTTAAGCTGAATTTAATAAGTTATATTTTACTTTAGTGTTTGATAAGTTTGGATGTGTCATATAGGCTTTGGTTGGAATACTCATGCAACAGATAAATCTGGAGGAAATGACATTTTATTTTGTTAATTTCGACTTGCAAAATTCAGCTTTTTAATAATTATGCCCAATATGTTGATCTATTTTGCAGCACAAGCTGATCCTGAGCACACGTATCATGTGTAATCCTGAGAACCTGACTCACCGAAACCTCCTCAACCAGAGCTATGGGATCAGCCTGCCCCTGATCAGCAGCAAACCAAAAACATCTGTAAGTCTGCCACTTCTAATGTTGTGCTGCTCACTTCCTTACAGTCATAGGGACTTCTAGTCATATACAGCATAGCATCACCTTACTTCTTGTAACTCAAGCTTACAGATCTGCTTGCGTATCAATGATATCATTAAAAGGGTTGTCTAGTATTAGAAAAATGCTGCTTTCTTTTTTGCAAAAAAACAGCACCACTCCTGTCCACAGGTTGTGTTTAGTCCTGCAGCTCAGTCCCATTCAGTGGAGCTGAGCTGCAATACCAGACACCACCTGTGGACAAGAGTGGAGCTGTTTTTGCCAAAAAAGAAGCATTTTTCTAACACTGGAATACCCTTTTTTAATAGCGATTAGACAAAACATGAATGGGCCTACTTTACCCAAAGGCTATGTTCACATAGTGTAAAATGAAAGCATAAATACGTCAGAAAAATAGGAATAAAATGTGTCCGTATTTTCTAATAATGTAAACAATAAAAAGTCTATGAAAAAGTGTCTGTCAGTGCACACAGTGTTTACAAAAGCGGTGATAATTCCAATATTGAAATTATGATCGTATTTTTAGACAGTGTGTGCACTGACATCCACTTTTCCATAGTGCACATTGTTAAATTAAAAATATGGACATATTTTACAGAGGTATCTAATTCTTTATTTTACACTGTGTGAACAGAGCCAAAGCCTGGATTCTCTTCTGCATACTATAAGGCTTTGTCTATTATACTTCTGGGTATACTGTAAAAGTAATACTAAAGTAAAAGAATACATCTGACTTAGTGTATGAAGAACAAAATATGAAGTATACTATTCAGCTTCACTGTACGTTACTGTAAATGAAGGAGCCTTTCCACCAGTAGATTTAAGCCATTGCATTGCCCTATTCTAATAAACAGTTAGGCTAGGTTCACACTGTGGAATTTCTGGGAAGAATTTCTGCCTGAGATTTAGCCAGCGGCACTAATACTGCACAGACTGCATTGCTGTCCCCATAGACGGCAATGCATTTCTGGGTGAATCTTTTCAGAGATCTGCTCAGAAATGCATTGACATCCATGGGGACGGCAATGCAGTCCGTGCGGTCTTAGTGCCGCTGGCTAAATCTCAGGCAGAAATTCTGCCCAGAAATTCTACAGTGGGAACTCAGCCTTAAAGGGGTACTCTGGCCCTAAGACATCTTATCCCCTATCCAAAGGATAGGGGATAAGATGTCTGATCGCTCGGGACCCTCGCAATCTCTCATTTCGCACCCACCTGTGTGAGCTCTCCGCAGCGCTGGAGGCTCAGAATCTGAAGTGTTACGACCACGGGACCGGAGTATCGCGACGTCATGATTCCGCCCCCGTGTGACGTCACGCCCCCCCCCCCCCCCCAATGCAAGTCTATGGGAGGGGGCGTGATAGCACACCCCCTCCCATAGACTTGCATTGAGGGGGCGGGGCGGGGCGTGACATCACAATACTCTGGCCCAGTGGTCGTAATGCTTCAGACTCAGAGCCTCCAGTGATGTGGAGAGCTCACATAGGTGGATTCGGAATGAGAGATTGCGGAGGTCCCCAGAGGCGGGACCCCCGCGATCAGACATCTTGTAAGATGTCTTAGTGCCGGAGTACCCCTTTATATATGTCTGTTTTGTTATTTCCTAGGGTAAGTTCACATCACCCTTAGTATGCACATTTGAAAAGTGGTTTTAAACATGTAAGCAATTGTATGCCTGTACATGTATGCTTAAAATTTGCAATCTTATGCCTATAGTCGAACACTTCTTGCAATACAGTTGGAACAAAGGTACTGTATGCCAACGTATATTTAGCAAACATAGTTGGGATATCTCTTCTAGTAGAAATTACAGCATCATTGTCATTTGTAAAAATAAATTTAGATCGCATTAGGTCTCAGTCCTTAAACCTGCTGCGGTCGCAAGTAACAGCTGTGTGAATTGCCGAAAGCATATGCCTCACTCCCTGGTTATCTCACTCACTGGTTATCCACTCACTATCTCACTCACTGGTTAATTCATTCACTATCTCACTCACTGGTTATCCCACTCACTATCTCACTCACTGGTTATCTCACTCACTATCTCACTCCACTCACTGGTTATCTCACTCACTGGTTAGCCCACTCACTATCTCTCTCACTGGTTATCTCACTCACTGGTTATCCCACTCACTATCTCACTCACTGGTTATCTCACTCACTGGTTATCCCACTCACTATCTCACTCACTGGTTATCCCACTCACTGGTTAGCCCACTCACTATCTCTCTCACTGGTTATCCCACTCACTGGTTATCTCACTCATTGGTTATCCCACTCACTATCTCACTCACTGGTTATCTCACTCACTGGTTATCCCACTCACTATCTCACTCACTGGTTATCCCACTCACTATCTCACTCACTTGTTATCTCACTCACTGGTTATCCCACTCACTATCTCACTCACTGGTTATCCCACTCACTATCTCACTCACTGGTTATCTCACTCACTGGTTATCCCACTCACTATCTCACTTACTGGTTATCTCACTCACTGGTTATCCCACTAACTGGTTATCTCACTCACTGGTTATCTCACTCACTGGGTATCTCACTCACTAGTTATCTCACTCACTGGTTATCTCACTCACTGGTTATCTTGCTCACTGGTTATCCCACTCACTATCTCACTCACTGGTTATCCCACTCACTATCTCACTCACTATCTCACTCACTGGTTATCTCACTCACTGGTTATCTCACTCATTGGTTATCTCACTCACTGGTTATCCCACTCACTATCTCACTCACTGGTTATCCCACTCACTATCTCACTCACTGGTTATCCCACTCACTATCTCACTCACTGGTTATCCCACTCACTATCTCACTCACTGGTTATCTCACTCACTGGTTATCTCAATCACTATCTCACTCACTGGTTATCCCACTCACTATCTCACTCACTGGTTATCTCACTCACTATCTCACTCACTGGTTATCTCTCAAATCCAGCTGATTCCCCATAGGCTCTAATGCAGAGAATGAGTCGCACTCCCCCGGACGGGAAGCTAAAAGCTCTGCAAAGCACTTCACAGGGTTATGACTCCCAATCACAGCGGGTCTCAGGACTGACACCTTGTGCGCTCTAAACTTGTCAAAAGTTTTTACAAATGTCAGTGATGTTTTAGCAATAACTTTTCTTTATTTTAGAATACCAAGTTATTGGTGGCCTCACATAGCTTTTTAAGATTCCTGAGTGATAAAGTGCTGGGTTATACTTATTCACAAGTTGCATCTTTTACTACAAATTGAAACCAAATGCCATGATTTTGGAAAAATTGTGGTAAAGCTATGACCTGTGAATAAACCCCTATGGAGAGCTGCATTGACCTGATGCTGGTATCCCAACTGCTTTGTTGCTAGTCACCCTTTATTTTAAATTTAAATAGCGATATACTGTAGATCATTGATGATATATCGTCATGGTCTACACTACGATGATGCCAAGCTGTCTTGTTTGAGGTTGTCTTGGAGATTTACTCATTGTAATCAAATTGATGTTTTCATTGCAATGTACTTACTAAACCAGTAATGAGAAGCGTGACCATTTCCCTGATCGGATGGGGAGGTAATTGTGTGTGTAGGGATGGGGGGGGAATATTATTCAAGGGAGAGAGAAAGAGGAAAAACCCAGCCCGGAACTAATTGCCAGAGAGTTGGAGCTGATTGGAGTCAGCGTTCCTTCCACCTAGAATCTGGGGACGTTGTGATATGCTCCATCTGGGATGACAAGGAGAGGAGGATTCTGCTGGTAAACAAATTAATCTTTGGAAAGGTCACCATTTGTTTTAAGTTTTTATCCAGTGCTTGTCATGTGGAATGGGAGATTGGCTGTCATTTCGCTATGCAGGGGCGTACGGTGAGCCTCCGACATTGCTTCTCCACCACACACAAATCCCTGGAAACAGCTCAGTGCCTGCTTGCAATGCCATGGACGGCTGCGTTACATCTGTCTCTGGACAGGAAACGAGGGCCATCACTGAATTCCAATAAGATGGGCCCGCGCTTTTCTGCCTGGCCTTATGCCCACGTGCAAAGCATCAGGCAGACTGAGCCAGCTCATATCTTCCTCTCTCAAACCCCCGTCCTACCATCCTTCTCTCACTGCTTTCTGCACCGCTGATGTCACCCGCGTTGCAAAACAGATGTAGCGTTTGCAAAAGTTCTGCATGCATTCCCCTTAGCACACCTGCTAGATACATTTCCGATAAGGTCCAAGAAAATTCTTAGGTGCCACAGACATAAATGAGGCTTTTTGGAATATTTCTGATAGAGAGATCAACACTTTAATAAAGTCTAGCATTGTTTAGCATCTGGACAGTTTCCAGAGAATGTGTCTACCTCTTCCTGACAGACTGGATGGCCCCTTGCAGCAGTATAACAGAATGAAGCGGAAATAATGTATTCACAACATTCGTGCGTTCACTGGGTTAAATCTTCCTCCTTATAGGTGCCTATTGAACGGATTGCCAGAGGCCCCACTGTCAGTCATCTGTCGGTATTACCAGCCTCTCATCGTATGGACGCCTCTCTACCTCCACCACCAGTGCATGAAAAAGACATGCAGAAAGGTGAGAGGTGTGAATGCAGACACCACGACCGCTACACTGGGGGATAATTACCAGTATTACCACCTGTTTTCCCTATGGCCGGTGACAACATAATATATGTGGGGAATTAGTATCATCAGCTGAGATTAGGAGACCACCTGAACACTTCCATAGATATACTTTATTATTCTTTGTCTGTATTATTTCTCATCCTTTTTGTTGTCAAATATTTGTTTGCGTGGAATATTTACAGTCGAGTGCCTTAGACTAAGATATCATTCTTTTATTGTATTTTAAGTATGATTCCTTTTTCGAGACTTGTCACAATGGCCCTAACATATCACTGATTCATATTTTGTTTGGTTTTTCATTTCCATATGGAATTTCTATAGATTTTATTTTATATATTTTTCAGTACAATTTTCAGATGTGGTGAACTTTTGATACATTAAAGATGGGCCAAAGTACACCCAAATGACCAACGAAGAGTTCTTTTTTTATTTCTTTGACCTCTCTTTTCAAAAGTGAAAGAAATTGGTTCCAGGACGACCATTGTATGTTGAAACCATTGTATGTTGAGACCAGAACTCTATGGAAACCTGGTAATTGGTTCTAAAGCCACCAAAATGTCATCCAAAAATAGGAAAAAGTGAGAATTAAAGAAAAATAAGTAGATAACTAATATAGATAAAGAAAATCCTTACATATAAAAGTAAGAAAGATCTGCTGGGAGCTGTAAATCACTGTCTATGTCAGTGTTTCCCAAGCATGGAGCCTCCAGCTGTTGCAAAACTACAACTCCCAGCACGCCCGGACAGCCAAAGGCTGTCCGGGCATGCTGGAAGTTGTAGTTTTGCAACAGCTGGGGGCACAATGCTTGGGAAACACTGGTCTATGTAGAGGACAGGAGCTTCTTCAGGATCCTGTACAGTACACACAGTGTCCTAAAAAAGTATCATGGAGTCGCCCTTACCTGGTGTCTAAAGGAGCAGGTAACCCTGTCACAGGTAAAGTGTACAGAACATGTAATACCTCCCTGTACTGTAGGGGGCGCTACCAGACATCAGTCAGTGCATACGCTTCAGCAATACAGGGGTTTTACCAGTAAAATGCCCATTCTGATTGGTCAGTTCTTCCAGCCATTGACATGTCTATCACAGATCTGGACTGTCTGTACATTGTATGTTGAGTCTGGTTTCAACTTACAATGGTCCAGAAAAGACCATTGTATGTTGAAACGATTGTATGTTGAGGCCATTGTAAGTTGAGGGATCACTGTAAATGTCTCAGACTGTCAAAAAGTAGAAAGCTACGCACACATTTTGGATAAATAGCTGAAAGCAACAAAACTTGTTTTGTGTATTAAAAAAAAAAAAAATCTAAACATAAAATTATTTATCCTATACAGTAAACACCACAAAAACATACCAAATGCCAGAATTACTGTTTAATTACTGTTAGTCACTTCTGCTCCCCAGAAAATGGGGAATGTGATCAAAAAGACATATATGGAACACAACATAGTACTAATAAATAATACAGTATACAAAATGGAAGACTGCACTCAAGGTAGGGGTAGAAAAATCCAAGTGCTTTTACCTATCAGATAAAGATACATGCAACATTTCAACTACAATGAAGTCTTTTTCAAGCATGAATAGTACATATGCTTATCTAAATGGACCAAATATACAGAGCTCAGGTGAATAGGCAATTTAAGTAATCCTAACTACAAAAACCCACCAGAATTTACTTATATTAGATTCATAAAAAAACATTTGCCAAGTTAGCACACCAATATTTGCCAAAACACATTGTAAGCATAGACAAAAAAAACAAGTGTTATGCAACTCAGGTACTTAAATGGGCATTCTCCTTAAAACTAATTTTTGCTTATACACTCTTTATGGTAAATAAAAAAAATCTTTCTGTACTTTGTTTAAAAAAAAAAAAGTTTTCTATGTTTTATTTGTGATTTAAAAAAAGCTGCCACTAGGTGTCTCCCTACTTGTCCAGGGCACATTTCCCTCATCTCTTGCATAGACTTTGGACTCCTGCTGGCTTGGCATCAGTCCAAAATCAGGAAATGCAGTCTTAAGTCTTAAAAATAATAAAAATAAAGGCCGGGGGTGGTTTATCATGATGGAGGCAATGAACAGGGAGGATTATACCATTTAACAAGATCATGAGAGGTACTGTTTAAATGTTAGGTTAAGCTAAACCGTCACAAAGGTTGCCAGATATTCCAGTCTAAGGGTTCATGTGTTAGGGTCCAGTTGAGTGCAATCTCTATGATGGTTTCAGCATTAAGGAGTAGTCCAGTTTAGCAAAACTTGTCTGGTAGCAAGGGGGTCTGACCGCTGGGACCTCCAGCGATCTTCTGCCCGCTGTGTAGCTCTCCCCATGATTGAAGCGTGTCAACCACGGCACAAAGTGGTGGCCTACATGCCCCCTCAATGCATCTCAATGGGAGAGTCAGAGATACAGTGTCAGTGTGATGCATGGGGTGAGGGGGGCGTACTGTACAGGAGACTGGTGGGGGGGGGTTCCAGGGGTTGGAAACAGCAGTTTCCAATAATGCTCTTCATGATCTCTACAGGATCTTCTCCTGTGTGTGTATGGGAGGGGGGGGGGGGAGACATCATAGTTGTTAGGCTTCACCCACTAGCTCAGGGACAACTGAAAGTTGGAGAAGGAGTCTGCACGGGGGAAAATGAGTGAAAAATGACAATTACAAGTTGTAAAATTTTCGGAAACAAGCATGTCTTATCCTGAAAAGTTATTTGAAATGACAAGTATGCCTTAAAGGAGTAGTCCAGTGGTGATTCAGTGGTTTACAACTTATCCCCTATTTTAAGGATAGGGGATAAGTTGCAGATCGCGGGGGGTCCGACCCCTGGGGCCCCCCGCGATCTCCTGTACGGAGCCCCGACAGCCCGCGGGAAGGGGGCGTGTCGACCTCCGCACGAAGCGGCGGCCGGCACGCCCCCTCAATACAACTCTATGGCAGAGCCGAAGCGCTGCCTTCGGCAATCTCCGGCTCTGCCATTGAGATGTATTGAGGGGGCGTGTCGGCCGCCGCCTCGTGCGGGGGTCGACACCCGCTATCTCGGCGGAGAGCCGGGGCCCCGTACAGAGAGATGGCAGGGGGCCCCAGCGGTCGGACCCCCCGCGATCTCAAACTCATCCCCTATCCTTAGGATAGGGGATAAGTTTTTCACCACTGGACTACCCCTTTAAGGGTATGTTCACTCTACAGAATTTCCTCTCAGAATTTCCTTACTGAGAATAATCTTCATCAGGACCTTTTATTGACATCCATGGGGCACATGCAAATTCTGCTTGGATCTGCCTGAAAATACTTGTGTGCCATGTTTTTTGCATAGAGAAGTAGAGGGAATTCTGTGGAGTGAACCCAGCCTAAATGTCCTGTGTATAGTATAGTCAGTATTTGACATATTTCCTGAGACACTTACTTAATAATCTTTATCCTTCTTTAGGAGTCCTGAGTCTGATACAGAGAGGCCTTATTCCTCCAGCTGCTCGTCTTACCTTGGTTCCTCCTGCTATAAAACAACAACCTGTGCCCCTCCATGGTGCCCATGCTAGAAGAACAGCTCCACTTACACATGGCAAAGGTAAACTGTGGGGGGAATAAAGTATTTTTAAAATGAACTCAGTGTTAGAGACCCGTCCCAGGGCACCTGCTCTATCCCAGCTTATAAATAGCACTGTCCCTGACAGTCCTACAAGTAAAGCAATAATACATGTATATACTTCCCTCAAAATAATCATAAGTATATAATTTGAATAGCAATAACCAATATACTGGAAGGCAAGGCTGAGGACAGCAGATGGAAAATAAACCAGGCAGGTCCCCCCCCCCTAGACACAAATCCATGAACAATGTCTGCGGTGTATTCACTGGTTGTTCGGCGACATTTTTTTTGCTGTTCTGACTATACGAATGTGGACCTGTCCCCATACTATGCTGCCTTGAAATACAGTAGCATAGTCTGATGAAAGATCAGCTTTATGCATGCAGTGGCTACCTACCAGCCAAACTTCTTCTGATGTAAATGGCTTAAAGGGGTATTCCGGCTTTATACATCTTATCCCCTATCCAAAGGATAGGGGATAAGATGTATGATCACAGGGGTCCCGCTGCTGGGAACCCCCGTGATCTAGGTGCAGCCCTCGGAATTCTGTGCCAGGTGCTGCCTCCAAGACGGGGCCGTGACGTCACACCATGCCCCCTTTATTCATTTCTATGGAAGGGGGCGGGACGGCCATCACGCCCCCTCCCATAGATATGAATGGAGGGGGCGTGTGTGACATCACTAGAGGGTGTGGCTGTGACGTCACGTCCCCGTCTGGGAGGCAGCGGCACAGAATGCTGGGGGCTGCACCAAGATTGCATGGGGCCCCAGTGGCAGGATCCCTGAGATCATACATTTTATCCCCTTTCCTTTGGGTAGGGGATAAGATGTATAAAGCTGGAATACCCCTTTAAATGCTGCACATGCCAAGCAGAGTGAGACCGCTACTGCCAGAAGTGCATTGACAGCGATTATATTGATTATATTATATTGACAGTGATTAATTCAGCATATGCCCTCCATGGGACCAAAATAGATGTCACATTACGAAGTTCTACAACTCAATTTGACCATTGATGTCCAAAAGTAACAGCATCCAGTCAGGTGTCTATGCAAAGAAGTATGAGAATGTAGTCCTCCATATCAGGGTTGAAATGTTACAGCAGTTTATTGTATGAAGGACTAAACTTTTCTAGCGATTATGTTCTCTGCCAATATTATCAGACTGTGTAGTGGGAATACTATTTTCAAAGATTACATTAAATGGGTTTTGGGAAAATGGGTCAATATGTCTCTGGAGTTTGTAGACAATACTACATTCTTTCCAGAACATAATACAAGCAAATTAGCTCACTCCTCATAGTAAAATTATTGAAGCTAATCATAGATATACAGATGTTTCATGTTTCTACCGAACACCCGAAATTTTATTTCTTGTTTTTACAGCTAAAATTCCCAAGCAGATTTTCATTACCATCTGAATGATTTTGAACAACAATATTGCATTACTTCATTGGAAATTATCTTTATATTACCAATTACACACTCAAATACAGTAACAAAAGCCTTCTCTAGAGAAATATTATCAACATGAACAATTCTCTTTTTGACCAATGCAACAGATTATTATTGTTTTGTCACCATAGATGCTAAGATTACTGCTTAGAATGACCGTAATGTCCTAGTTATTGCTTTATCTATGTCTTCATTAAGTAAAACCCAAAAAACCGGACACCAAAAAGCGGTGGCATACTGGGTTTGGGGAAACTCGTAAGTTAAATTCTCCTGGCTATTGGTTTACCTCCAAATAATCACTCACATTAGAAAAGAATTTGCCCATATTGTGATGAACATACAGGGGGGGGGATTTATCATTGGATATACACTGGTTTTGTAGTGTATATTGAGCACATTTTTTGGCACAGTTCAACATTTGCACCTTTTAAAAGGACCTTTTGGTATAGACCAGTGTTTTCCAACCAGGGCGCCTCCGGCTGTTGCAAAACTACAACTCCCAGCATGCCCGGACAGCTTTCAGCTGTCCGGGCATGCTGGGAGTTGTAGTTTTGCAACAGCTGGAGGCACACTGGTTGTGAAACACTGGTATAGACGTTGGTCATGAATTTAAAGTGGTCATGAATTTATAATTTGCACCTTTTTGCATTTAGGTGCAGGGAAAAAAAACATAAAGGTCAATGGAATTAGGTACAAAATTTACACCATTATTGGCTGGCTTAAAAAAAAAGTGCTTTCCGCTACATACTTAGACGTGCGCATAATTTATCATACTGTGTGCACCTTTTAGGTAAGTTGGGCGCTAGTACACCATAAAAAATGAACTGCAAACCATATAGAAAACCACTTCAGCCACACCAAAATTGATAAATTCCCCCACATTTGTAAAGTTGCTGACTGCTGCTATGTGTGCAACAAATCACATGTACTGTCCTATCCACAAGCAAAGTGGAGCTCCTCCGCTCACCATTTTACTGAGCCTCAAAAGTTCCATATATACAATTATACTGCCATACAGTGCTTTAAAGCTCAACTGTCATGAGTTTTGACCCCCATAAACCAGCCCCAGCTTGACAGAGTTGTTAGAAATAATAGTTAAATCATACCTTTTGCTGCTTTCTAGCAACTTTAATTTTGCTAAAAAAATGCTTTTAACGATAGTCAGCAACAGTCGGATAGGCGTGGCTATGCCCGCAGCTGTCACGCCTATCCCCTGTATGTCAGAGCTGGGGACGCTGTGTGATTGGTCCACAGGTCCCAGCACTGAGAGCCCTTATTACTGTACTGTAGAGGAATAAACGGCGCCCGTTCATCTACGCACTCCGGTGATGCGGGCAGCCAGCACTTACAGCAAGCACTAGCTCTCTTTCTGCTAGTACTTGCTCCCTATAGCCCAATGCGCGGTGTAATGCTGTAGCGGAATGATCTGGCCGCCCGCATTGCATCACAGCAGTAGATGAGACCGGTCGGCCAGATCATTCTGCTACAGCATTACACCGCGCATTGGGCTATAGGGAGCAAGTACTAGCAGAAAGAGAGCTAGTGCTTGCTGTAAGTGCTGGCTGCCCGCATCACCGGAGTGCATAGATGAACGGGCGCTGTTTATTCTTCTACAGTACAGTAATAAGGGCTCTCAGTGCTGGGACCTATGGACCAATCACACAGCGTCCCTAGCACTGACATACAGGGGATAGGCGTGGTGGCTGCGGGCATAGCCACGCCTAACCGACTGTTGCTGACTATCGTTAAAAGCATTTTTTAGCATAATTAAAGCTGCTAGAAAGCAGCAAAAGGTATGATTTAACTATTATTTCTAACAACTTTGTCAAGCCGGGGCTGGTTTATGGTGGTTAAAACTCATGACAGTTGCACTTTAGCAATACCTCAGTACTGTACCCTAATAATATTACTACCATATACTTCCCTTATAAAAACAGCCAAATAATATTGCAATTTAGTGCCCAAATAATACCACCATATAGATCAGGGCATAGCATGAACCAGAACTGTGCAGCTGTGGTTTTGATGGGTTTCTGGAACTTTGCAATTGTGGGATTCCAACTCCTGGCAACCTCACTGATTGGCAGATTGAAAAGGTCATGGCGCTTTGGTGGACATTGTATTCTCTTCATTGTTTACCAAGAAGAGCTCTATACATTGCATCTCGGTCCCATCCACTGATTGGGATGAAAACCTCTTTAAAAGGAGCGCTGGGGTTTTTGGGAGTCAGACCCACACCAATCTAATAGTGACTGTCCACTCTAAAGGTAGGCCATCTATACTAAAGTCCCAGAATACACCATTAACAGCTGTATAGTTCTTTTTTTTTTTTTTTTTTTGGGCCCATCACTCATTGTTTTTTAACTCCAATCTCAGATCCTAGGGTTTAGTCCTAGATAGCCCATATGTAAAGGGGGCCCTGGCCAGTTGCCTTATAGGCGTACTCCGCTGCCCCAACGCTCGGAACATTTTGTTCCAAACGCTTGGAGCAGGCGGGTGTGGTGACGTTACTGCCATGCCCCTCATGACATCACGCCATGCCCCCCTCAATGCAAGTCCACGCCCCCTCTCATAGACTTGCATTGAGGGGGTGTGACGTGATGTCACAAGGTGCGTGACAGTGACTTCAGGACCCCCACTGCCCACTCCAAGAGTTCTAAACAAATGTCAGGTAGTTTTGATCGGGGATAAGATCTCTAGGGACGGAGTACCCCTTTAAAACAGCCCTGACTACCTTGATGGGTATTTATGACTCTACTATACAATTTAATGGGCTCCACAGGATACGGGATAAGTGTCTAATGGCAGGGGGGTCTGACCGCTGGGAATCCCCCCGATTTCCTGTACAGGACCCCGGCTAATACGTGTCTTCGGTCCAGGGTGTTTTTGTATGCTATCTCATGCTTCTCATTTTTGACAATCTAGCAGCCAGAAATCCGATGAAGACATCAGACCCATTTTCTGAAGGTGATCACATCTATGACAACACAAGCAGTCAGCTATCAGAAAGTGGTTTAGGGACACCTTCAACACCTCACAATGTGTCAGCCAAAACTACAAGGACATCTACAAATGGAAACTATAAGGAGCATCAGGGTCGGATATCTCCACAGTCACAGGTATTTTATCTATGGTTATAGCACTTCACTGTCCACAAACCATATAGTACATTACTGTGTGCATGATGAAGGACAGACAGTATGTCATTAATGTATGCCAGTGTTTTCCAACCAGGGTGCCTCCAGGGTGCCTCCAGCTGTTGCAAAACTACAACTCCCAAAACTACAACTACAACAGTCAAAGGGCATGCTGGGAGTTGTAGTTTTGCAACAGCTGGAGGCACCCTGGTTGGGAAACACTTATGTACGCAATGAAGGATCTGATTAAAAGGAAATCTTTATTTAGGTAAGAGAACAGCACGAAGTAGTAAGAAACATGTAGCTTAACTGTAAATATGCACTAGTAGTGGAGAACTGTCAGGTTATTCACTGCAATGCAATACCAGGTTTGTCAGTGTCTGCAGCAGTGTGTCTTCAGCTGTTGCAAAACTCCCAGAATGCCCGGACAGCCAAAGGAATTTTAAAAAGCTTTGAAGTCTACATGATTTACCAGATTTTCTCATGGATTTCCCCCTGATTTCCCTGTATGCAATGGAAAGGGTAAACTCCTCAGTAAAAATCTTAAAGCGCACCCATCAGATCCAACAAAAAACATTTTTTTAATATATCACTCAGTACCTAATCCTGACCATGTACATCACATTTTTATGTGTCTAGCACCTTTATTTATTTTTCTATTACACTTTTAATTTAGCTCACTAGTCTGAATTCCTCTAAAAGGGAGGGGTGTGGCCTCACTGTGCAGGTCTCCGCCCCCTCCCTCAGTATGCTGTCTGCTCACATCTCCCCTAGCATTAGCAAAACTACAACTCCCAGCTTGTCCTCACTGACAGTAGCGGGACACAAGCTGACAGTGGGAGGATTTTTCCTCCAGCTGTCAGCCCTGCGCTCACAGCTGTCAATCAAGGAAGTGTGTCCATGACATAGGTGATGATGCATGGACACAGCAGGACTAGTATGTGTCCAAGCAGGCAGGGGGGCAGTTGTATGACTGGCTTTTTCAGTATGAAATACTGAAAAATATCTAATGAAAAAGCAATTGCAAAACCTATTGGTTTTGCATGCTTTACAACATATCAAAAGTTTTTGTATTTGACAGTGCCGGTTTAAGTTTTGACATTAAAATCCACACCCCAGGTCATAGATTCTTTTTCTACAGCATGTGGACAAGATTTGTTACAATTTCATCCACTAAGTGTAATATGCTGCAGATTTTCCGCTGTCACGATGCCGTCTGGCAGGAGGTGGATCCTCTGTGCCAGAGAGGGATTGGCGTGGACCGTGCTAGTGGACCGGTTCTAAGTCACTACTGGTTTTCACCAGAGCCCGCCGCAAAGCGGGATGGTCTTGCTGCGGCGGTAGTGACCAGGTCGTATCCACTAGCAACGGCTCAACCTCTCTGGCTGCTGAAGATAGGCGCGGTACAAGGGAGTAGACAGAAGCAAGGTCGGACGTAGCAGAAGGTCGGGGCAGGCAGCAAGGATCGTAGTCAGGGGCAACGGCAGGAGGTCTGGAACACAGGCTAGGAACTCACAAGGAAACGCTTTCACTGGCACAATGGCAACAAGATCCGGCGAGGGAGTGAAGGGGAAGTGAGGTATAAATAGGGAGTGCACAGGTGAACACACTAATTGGAACCACTGCGCCAATCAGCGGCGCAGTGGCCCTTTAAATCGCAGAGACCCGGCGCGCGCGCGCCCTAGGGAGCGGGGCCGCGCGCGCCGGGACAGGACAGACGGAGAGCGAGTCAGGTACGGGAGCCGGGATGCGCATCGCGAGCGGGCGCCACCCACATCGCGAATCGCATCCCGGCTGGAGACGGTATCGCAGCGCACCGGGTCAGTGGAGCTGCCCGGAGCGCTGCGGTAGCGAGAGTGAAGCGAGCGCTCCGGGGAGGAGCGGGGACCCGGAGCGCTCGGCGTAACAGTACCCCCCCCCTTGGGTCTCCCCCTCTTCTTAGAGCCTGAGAACCTGAGGAGCAGACTTTTGTCTAGGATATTGTCCTCAGGTTCCCAGGATCTCTCTTCAGGACCACAACCCTCCCAATCGACCAGGAAAAAGGTTTTCCCTCTGACCTTCTTGGAGGCCAGTATCTCTTTAACGGAGAAGATGTCCGAGGAGCCGGAAACAGGAGTGGGAGAAACAAACTTAGGAGAGAAACGGTTGATGATAAGTGGTTTAAGAAGCGAAACGTGAAAGGCATTAGGAATTCGAAGAGAAGGAGGAAGAAGAAGTTTGTAAGAGACAGGATTAATCTGGCACAAGATTTTGAAAGGACCAAGATAGCGTGGTCCCAATTTGTAGCTAGGGACACGGAAGCGGACATATTTAGCGGAGAGCCATACCTTGTCTCCAGGAGAAAAAATGGGGGGAGCTCTTCTTTTTCTATCAGCAAACTTCTTCATGCGTGATGAGGCCTGTAAAAGAGAATTTTGGGTCTCTTTCCATATGGTGGAAAGATCACGAGATATTTCATCCACAGCGGGCAAACCAGAGGGCAAGGGAGTAGGGAGGGGGGAAAGAGGGTGACGGCCGTACACCACAAAAAATGGGGATTTGGAGGAGGATTCAGAGACTCTGAAGTTATACGAAAATTCGGCCCATGGTAGAAGATCTGCCCAGTCATCCTGGCGGGAGGAAACAAAATGGCGTAAATAATCACCCAGGACCTGGTTAATTCTTTCTACTTGCCCATTGGATTGAGGATGATATGCAGAGGAAAAGTTTAATTTAATCTTGAGTTGTTTACAGAGAGCCCTCCAGAAGTTTGACACGAATTGGACGCCTCTATCCGAGACGATCTGCGTGGGCAACCCGTGAAGACGAAAAATGTGTACAAAAAATTGTTTTGCCAACTGAGGCGCTGAAGGAAGACCAGGAAGAGGGATGAAATGTGCCATCTTGGAGAATCGATCAACGACCACCCAAACAACAGTGTTGCCACGGGATGGGGGTAAGTCTGTAATAAAGTCCATACCAATCAGAGACCAAGGCTGTTCGGGGACAGGCAGAGGATGAAGAAGACCAGCGGGCTTCTGGCGAGGAGTCTTATCCCGGGCACAAACAGTGCAGGCTCGTACAAAATCCACAACATCCGTCTCCAGAGTCGGCCACCAATAGAAACGAGAGATGAGTTGCACGGATTTCTTGATACCCGCATGACCTGCGAGATGGGAGGAGTGACCCCATTTGAGGATTCCGAGGCGTTGGCGTGGAGAAACGAAGGTCTTCCCTGGAGGAGTTTGCCTGATGGAGGCTGGAGAAGTGGAGATCAGGCAGTCAGGGGGGATGATGTGTTGCGGAGAGAGCTCTACTTCCGAGGCATCCGAGGAACGAGAGAGAGCATCGGCCCTAATGTTCTTATCGGCAGGCCGAAAGTGAATTTCAAAATTAAATCGGGCAAAGAACAGAGACCACCTGGCCTGGCGAGGATTCTGCCGTTGGGCAGACTGGAGATAGGAGAGGTTCTTGTGATCGGTGTAAATAATAACTGGAAATCTTGATCCCTCCAACAGATGCCTCCATTCCTCAAGTGCTAATTTAATGGCTAGAAGCTCTCGGTCCCCGATGGAGTAGTTCCTCTCAGCCGGAGAGAAGGTCCTAGAAAAAAAACCACAAGTAACAGCATGCCCGGAAGAATTTTTCTGTAGAAGGACCGCTCCAGCTCCTACAGAAGAGGCATCAACCTCCAATAGGAAGGGTTTAGATGGGTCAGGTCTGGAGAGCACGGGAGCCGAAGAAAAGGCAGACTTGAGCTGTTTAAAGGCGTCTTCCGCTTGAGGAGGCCATGACTTAGGATTGGCATTCTTTTTGGTTAAAGCCACGATAGGAGCCACAATGGTGGAAAAATGTGGAATGAATTGTCTGTAATAATTGGCGAACCCCAAAAAACGTTGGATAGCACGAAGTCCGGAGGGGCGTGGCCAATCTAAGACGGCAGAGAGTTTGTCTGGATCCATTTGTAGTCCCTGGCCAGAGACCAAGTATCCTAGGAAAGGAAGAGATTGACATTCAAACAGACATTTCTCCATTTTGGCATACAGTTGATTGTCACGAAGTCTCTGAAGAACCATGCGGACATGCTGGCGGTGTTCTTCTAGGTTGGCAGAAAAAATCAGGATATCGTCCAGATATACAACAACACAGGAATATAAGAGATCACGAAATATTTCATTAACAAAGTCTTGGAAGACGGCAGGGGCGTTGCACAGGCCAAAGGGCATGACCAGATACTCAAAGTGTCCATCTCTAGTGTTAAATGCCGTTTTCCATTCATCCCCCTCTCTGATGCGAATGAGATTATAGGCACCTCTTAAGTCCAGTTTGGTAAAGATGTGGGCACCTTGGAGGCGATCAAAGAGTTCAGAGATGAGAGGTAGGGGGTAGCGTTTTTTTACAGTGATTTTATTAAGACCGCGGTAGTCAATGCAAGGACGTAGAGAGCCATTTTTTTTGGACACAAAGAAAAATCCGGCTCCGGCAGGAGTGGAAGATTTGCGGATAAAGCCCTTCTTTAAATTTTCCTGGATATACTCAGACATAGCAAGAGTCTCTGGGACAGAGAGAGGATAAATTCTGCCCCGGGGTGGAGTAGTACCCGGGAGGAGGTCAATGGGACAGTCATAAGGCCTGTGAGGAGGTAAAGTCTCAGCTTGTTTTTTGCAAAAAACATCCGCAAAGTCCATATAGGCCTTAGGGAGACCGGTTACAGGAGGCACCACAGGGTCACGGCAGGGAGTACTGGGAACCGGTTTAAGACAGTCCTTGGAACAAGAGGGGCCCCAACTCTTGATCTCCCCAGTGGACCAATCCAGGGTAGGGGAGTGGTGTTGAAGCCAGGGTAGTCCAAGGAGAATTTCGGAAGTGCAATTGGGGAGGACCAAAAACTCAATTTTTTCATGGTGAGATCCGATGCACATTAGGAGGGGCTCCGTGCGGAAACGTATGGTACAGTCCAATCTTTCATTGTTAACACAATTGATGTAGAGAGGTCTGGTGAGACTGGTCAGCGGGATGTTGAACCTGTTGGTGAGAGAGGCCAAAATAAAATTTCCTGCAGATCCGGAATCCAAGAAGGCCATAGTAGAGAAGGAGAAGGTAGAGGCAGATACCCGCACAGGCACAGTAAGACGCGGAGAAGCAGAGTTGACATCGAGGGCTGTCTCACCTTTGTGCGGGGTCAGCGTACGTCTTTCCAGGCGGGGAGGACGGATAGGACAATCCTTCAGGAAGTGTTCGGTACCGGCACAGTACAGGCAGAGATTCTCCATGCGGCGTCGTGTCCTCTCTTGAGGTGTCAGGCGAGACCGGTCAACCTGCATAGCCTCCACGGCGGGAGGCACAGGAACGGATTGCAGGGGACCAGAGGAGAGAGGAGCCGGGGAGAAAAAACGCCTTGTGCGAACAAAGTCCATATCCTGGCGGAGCTCCTGACGCCTTTCGGAAAAACGCATGTCAATGCGAGTGGCTAGATGAATGAGTTCATGTAGATTAGCAGGGATTTCTCGTGCGGCCAGAACATCTTTAATGTTGCTGGATAGGCCTTTTTTAAAGGTCGCGCAGAGGGCCTCATTATTCCAGGATAGTTCTGAAGCAAGAGTACGGAATTGTACGGCGTACTCGCCAACGGAAGAATTACCCTGGACCAGGTTCAACAGGGCAGTCTCAGCAGAAGAGGCTCGGGCAGGTTCCTCAAAGACAGTTCGAATTTCCGAGAAGAAGGAGTGTACAGAGGCAGTGACGGGGTCATTGCGGTCCCAGAGCGGTGTAGCCCACGACAGAGCTTTTCCAGACAGAAGGCTGACTACGAAAGCCACCTTAGACCTTTCAGTGGAAAACTGGTCCGACATCATCTCCAAGTGCAGGGAACATTGAGAAAGGAAGCCACGGCAAAATTTAGAGTCCCCATCAAATTTATCCGGCAAGGATAGTCGTAGGCCTGAAGCGGCCACATGCTGCGGAGGAGGTGCAGGAGCTGGCGGAGGAGATGATTGCTGAAGCTGTGGTAGTAGCTGCTGTAGCATCACGGTCAGTTGAGACAGCTGGTGGCCTTGTTGCGCTATCTGTTGTGACTGCTGGGCGACCACCGTGGTGAGGTCGGCGACAACTGGCAGAGGAACTTCAGCGGGATCCATGGCCGGATCTACTGTCACGATGCCGGCTGGCAGGAGGTGGATCCTCTGTGCCAGAGAGGGATTGGCGTGGACCGTGCTAGTGGACCGGTTCTAAGTCACTACTGGTTTTCACCAGAGCCCGCCGCAAAGCGGGATGGTCTTGCTGCGGCGGTAGTGACCAGGTCGTATCCACTAGCAACGGCTCAACCTCTCTGGCTGCTGAAGATAGGCGCGGTACAAGGGAGTAGACAGAAGCAAGGTCGGACGTAGCAGAAGGTCGGGGCAGGCAGCAAAGATCGTAGTCAGGGGCAACGGCAGGAGGTCTGGAACACAGGCTAGGAACTCACAAGGAAACGCTTTCACTGGCACAATGGCAACAAGATCCGGCGAGGGAGTGAAGGGGAAGTGAGGTATAAATAGGGAGTGCACAGGTGAACACACTAATTGGAACCACTGCGCCAATCAGCGGCGCAGTGGCCCTTTAAATCGCAGAGACCCGGCGCGCGCGCGCCCTAGGGAGCGGGGCCGCGCGCGCCGGGACAGGACAGACGGAGAGCGAGTCAGGTACGGGAGCCGGGATGCGCATCGCGAGCGGGCGCCACCCGCATCGCGAATCGCATCCCGGCTGGAGACGGTATCGCAGCGCACCGGGTCAGTGGAGCTGCCCGGAGCGCGGCGGTAGCGAGAGTGAAGCGAGCGCTCCGGGGAGGAGCGGGGACCCGGAGCGCTCGGCGTAACATCCGCCCATAAATCCAAATGGAAAATTGTAAGCATATCCTTAGGCTCTGTTGTGACATACGGTACTTGCCACTTAAAATTATTATCTTTATTTTTACTTATTTAATTAATCCTTGGCTTGTAACACTGTTATCTTTTAACAGGATGGATGGGCATTATCCCCAGTTACTCCAGACACCGGTCACTGCCTCACCATCTATAATGGATTAATTGACCCTAAAGCTGCCGACTTTATGGCCTTTGAGCAGCATTACTGCCTCAGCTGGGATAGCTATATGACCTTTTTGGAGAGCTTACAGAAGTTGCTCCAGGACTATGCCATACCTACTGCAGTGGTAAATGGAGACAAGATGAGAACAGCTACACTGGATCAAGAGCTGGGTAGGAAACCATCAGTTTCAGAGCTTTTATCTGTGTTAGAAAACAGATCTTGGGTACAGAAGCTCCTGTGTCGCCCTGGACAGCGTTATAAGGGAAGAGATGGGAAGGAGGCAGCAGCCACGAAGATCCAGGCCACATGGCGTGGCTACAAGGGGAGAGTAGCATATCTAGCTTATCAACGGCAAAGGTGGGCTGCTGGTGTTATAGCAATTGCTTGGCTCCTGCATGTGCAAAAGTCCCGTGTAAAGAAAATGTTACAGGAGTCCAGGGAGCATCACTTGCAGAACTTCCGATCCCGCGGGAAGGTGAGCAAATAATGATTTTTTTTTCTGCTTAAGTTTCATTATTGTGCATTTACTATCTTATATATCAATTAGTCAGCCTGTGTTAAGTATTCCAGCAGGGCCTGGATCTCCACTAATCACTGCTACCTGGTCATAGGCTCAACACCTGGAAACACTCAGCCAGTGAGTGTCCTTTTCTGAGTGTCGAGACGGAGACCAGGAAGTGTTGGTAATAAAGGCCAGACAACCCCTTTTTTCATGAAATGTCTCATGGCACTGGTGCCCTACTCCGCCCCTACTCTGCCCCTAGACATCTTATCCCAGTGGCGGGACCCTAGTGATCTTGGCTACGGCACACCAGAAATCTGGTGCACGGAGCGAACTTTGCTCTGTGTCGGATGACTGGCGATGCGTGGCGGAGGTTCGTGAGGTCACAGCCACGCCCCAATCATGCCATCACAGCCCACCCCTTCAATGTAAGTCTATGGGAGGGGGCGGGGCGCCCCCTCCCATAGATTTGCATTGAGGGGGCATGGCCGTGATGTCACGAGCCTCCGGCGCTGCACCTGAAGCTCTAAACAAATGCCGGGTGCAGCAGGGAAATCAGACATCCCCTTTGGATAGGGGATAAGATTTCTAGGGGCGTAGTACCCCTTAAAGCTTACCTTCATCTGCAGTAATTTGAGTGGCTGTAGTTTTTGTGTTTTTTGAATACATTTCGACAAAGTTTTCTTCTGTCCTTCACATCAGTCTTTGACTTTGAACCTTAGCTACTTCGGTTTGCAGCTGTTTTGCTAGTGACATGTAATGAAGGAAATCATAGACTTCCACACACCCATCAACTCAGAAACTCATAGACACACCAACAATCATTCCCATTCTGGAACTCTGTCAGGTCTAGCATATCACACCCCTAAAACCAGTAAATTTTTAGAACGGCACTAGCAATATCGGATATCGGATACTAGACATTAAGTACTGGTGATGGTGAATATGTCAAGAAGAGTTCAACTTGGCTGTTTAAAAATTGGGTTTATTTTGTCCAACCCCTGTACATTTGGCCATTTCAACAACAGATAATATGGCACTGCTGAAGAGAACCTGACTACAGGTTTAAGCTGCCTTATCTAAAGCCAGCCTAAAGGTGCCCATAAAGCTTCAAAAGCTGTCGGCAATACCCCATTTACCCGAACAAGGTAAATCTTGGACCCCCAATTTGTACCCCGTCTATAAGCTAGAATGTAACATGTATTACATATATGGCCACTAATCGAAATGGCCACATGTCATTTTCCCAACCAGGTAAAAGTAGCTTTATTAGGGTTTAGTGGGTTCCAAGAGGAGTCAGACTTTCTAACGTGTTAATGAACTAATCGTATCCTCCATCCATCCATTTGTTTAAACAGTACTCTATTATAGCTCAAAGTACCATACAAAGTCATATAATACAAGTAATTTGTCGACCGCAGCTAGATGATGGTTTTCAGGTAGAAACAGGAGATTAGTTTACACTAGGGATGTCCAGATACTGGTATCAGTATCAGGACCAATACTGGACATTTGCACGAGTATTTGTACTCGTGCAATTGTCCCCGTTACCTAATCTGATACCTGCCAACAGGACTCCCGCCAGCAGGTATCACATAGGTGTGGTAAGTCGCCTGCACTCTCCGCACGGATCAACTCCTAGAGGACGCAGGGCGTAAATTTACACCCTGTGCCCACTCCTGAGCTATGCAGCACATTCTGCATCTGACCACGCATCATATCCAGGACCCACATTAAACTTTAACTCAAACCTCAAAGTTGATCGCGGCATCTAAAAGTCCTGATATTAACTGCCGTTTAGCCCAGCAATGCTGATCGGGATCACTGCATTGAAATCGCGGTGTCCCAATCAGCTGAGAGGACGGCCGGAGGTCCCTTACCCTGCTCCGTGCCGTCCGATCATCGCTCCTTTACTGCAGCCATCCATGGCAGGCAGTAGTAAAGGAGCGCCGATAACACTGATCAAAGCTATGCTATGGTATAGCATTGATCAGTGTATCCAATCAACAGATTGGAAAAAAAAATAGTGAAAAAAATGTGTAATAAATAATAATTCTAAATGTGAATTAACCCCTTCCCTAATAAAAATTTGAATCACCCCCTTTTCAAAAAGTTTAAGTAAAAAAAAAATAATAATAATAATAAAAAAATAAAAAATATATATATACACAATGGGGATCAAAAGTTTGGGCACCCCAGGTAAAAATTTGCATTAATGTGCAAAAAGAAGCCAAGGAAAGATGGAAAAATCTCCAAAAGGTACAGATTAGACATTCTTATAAGATGTCAACAAAAGTTAGATTTTATTTCCATCATTTACACCTTCAAAATAACAGAAAACAAAAAAATGGCGTCTGCAAAGGTTTTGCCAACCTGCAGAATTTATAGCATGCACTGCCCCCTTTGCAAAGCTCAGACCTGCCAGTGTCATGGATTGTTCTCAATCATACTCTGGGAAGACCAGGTGATGTCAATCTCAAAGGTTTTAAATGCCCAGACTCATCTGACCTTGCCCCAACAATCAGCACCATGGGTTCTTCTAAGCAGTTGTCTAGAAATCTGAAACTGAAAATAGTTGATGCTCACAAAGCTGGAGAAGGCTATAAGAAGATAGCAAAACGTATTCAGATGTCAATATCCTCTGATCGGAATGTAATAAAGAAATGACAGCCATCAGGAACAGTGGAAGTTAAAGCAAGATCTGGAAGACCAAGAAAAATATCAGACAGAACAGCTCGCAGGTGTTACGCCGAGCGCTCCGGGTCCCTGCTCCTCCCCGGAGCGCTCGCGGCATTCACCTCCGTGCAGCACCCCGGTCAGACCCGCTGACCGGGAGCGCTGCACTAGTGTCTCCGGCGGGGATGCGCCCGCGGCTCGCATCCCAATCTCCTCACCTGCCCCGTCCTCCGTCTGCTCAGTCCGGCGCCCGCGGCCCCGCTCCCTAGGGCGCGCGCGCGCCGCCTCTCTGAGATTTAAAGGGCCAGTGCGCCATTGATTGGCGCCTGGCCCAATCAGTTCCTGCACCTGTGCCCTCCTTATATAAACCCACTTCCCCTTCCTGTCATCGCCGGATCTTGTTGCCTAGTGCCCAGTGAAAGCGTTTTCTGTGTTCCCAAGCCTGTGTTCCAGACCTCCTGCTGTTGCCCCTGACTACGACCCTTGCTGCCTGCCCTGACCTTCTGCTACATCCGACCTTGCTCTTGCCTTGTCCTTCTGTACTGCGCCTGTCTCAGCTGTCAGCTGGGGTTGAGTCGCTATCGGGTGGAACGACCTGGGGATTACCTGCCGCTGCAAGTCCATCCCGCTTTGCGGCGGGCTCTGGTGAAAACCAGTAACCCCTTAGACTCCATTCCCCTGGTACAGCCCACGTCATCACCCCACTGACACAGAGGATCCACCACCAGTGTCCTCGCTGCATACCAGTCCGGATCCTGACAGCAGGATTGTGAGGAAAACAATTCAAAACCCACATTTGACTGCACAATCCCTCCAGAAAGATCTGGCAGACACTGGAGTTGTGGTCCACTATCTTCTACATCCTCACCACAAAAATCAGCGTTTGAACTTTGCAAATGAACAAGCCTGATGCATTTTGGAAAAAGTTCTGTAGACTGATGAGGTTAAAATTGAACTTTTTGTCCGGAATGAGCAAAGGTACGTTTGGAGAAGAAGGGGAACAGAATTTTATGAAAAGAACCTCTGTCCAACTGTTAAGCATGGGGGTGGATCAATCATGCTTTGGGGTTGTATTGCAGCCAGTGGCACAGGGAACATCTCACGAGTAGAAGGAAAAATTGATTCAATAAAATTTCAGCAAATTTTTGATACTAACTTGAAGCCATCTGTGAAAAAGCTGAAGTTAAAGAGAGGTTGGCTTCTACAAATGGATAATGATCCTAAACACACCTCAAAATCCACGGGGGATTACATCAAGAGGTGTAAACTGAAGGTTTTGCCTTGGCCTTCACAATCTCCTGACCTCAACATAATTGAAAATCTATGGATAGCCCTTAAAAGAGCAGTGCGTAACAGACAGCTCAGAAATCTCAAAGTACTGGAAGACTTTTGTAAGGAAGAATGGGCAAAGATGCCTCAAACAAGAATTCAAAGACTCTTGGCTGGCTACAAAAAGTGTTTACAAGCTGTGATACTTGCTAAAGGGGGCAGTACAAGATATTAACTCTGCAGGGTGCCCAAACTTTTGCAGACGCCATTTTTTTGTTTTCTGTTATTTTGAAAGTGTAAATGATGGAAATAAAAATTAACTTTTGTTGACATATTATAAGAATGTCTTATCTGTAATTTGATGCCTTTTGGAGATTTTTCCATCTTTCCTTGGCTTCTTTATGCACATTAATACAATTTTTACCTGGGGTGCCCAAACTTTTGATCCCCACTGTATATCTATATAATATATTTTATTTAATTTTTTTAGATAAAAAGCCCTTTCTCTTATAAAAACTAAAAACATCACCCTTTTTTTCCCATTAAAGAAAAAAATGTAATAAAAAAAAAAAAACCCCGTCACTTGACATTGACAAAAGTATCGGTAATTGGTATTGGTGAGTACTTAAAAAAAAAAAAAAGGATCGGTACTCGTACTTGGTCTTTAAAAAAATGGTATCGGAAATCCCTAGTTTACACAATAAAGTAAATATGAACTGGAAAATAAAATGTAACTACATAAGTTAGTTAAGCTTTGTTCACTAGCTTCTTGCCTGTTTCTCACCAAATCGGTTGATATGTTTGCACAGAAGTTAACCCCAGTCACTGTGTATCCCAGTGTTTCCCAACCAGGGTGCCTCCAGCTGTTGCAAAACTACATCTCCCAGCATGCCCGGACAGCCAACGGCTGTCCGGGCATGCTGGGAGTTGTAGTTTCGCAAGAGCTGTAGCCACCCTGGTTGGAAAACACTGGTGTATCCATTGCAATGCAGCATATGCTTATTTCTTCACTCCCACAGTATCCAGACAATTAATAAATACAACATACAAAATATATTAATGTGACAAAACATGTCTACAACCAGCGGAAATTGGCGCACCATTCTGCAGCACAAGTGTGCCCTAAAGCAACATAATCATAAATTGACACTTAATGTACATTTCAGTCCCTCTCTTTGGCTTTATTCCAGGTTTTAATCATGAGGCCAATCTTTTATTTATTTATTTTCCAGTTTCCTGCAGAATTTAATTCTTTATTTGAAGCTTTTAAAGCAGGACAGATTTATTTTTGTAGAATAAATGACCGGCACTCACTTGTGCATTCTTCTTCTTCTATTTCTTCTCTATTCAGGCAGTGATTCTAACCATCTATGTTACTGCTAGGATAAAGAATAAGAAAAATGTTGTGCCGGTCATTTATTCTACTGTATTGTCTATTGGATTGACACGTGGAAATGTGTGCAGCACAAGTGAATACTCTACCTAGTGGTTATCAGTGCCTAAAGGAGTTTTCTAGAAATTGATGAAGTAGGTATCTTATCTGACACCCGCCACCCCTGCCGATCAGCTGTTTCCCAGAGCAGCAGTGCCAGCATATACAGTGGATGACATGGAGGCAGACAGCTCTGTTATGGCCATGCTGAGTTACTGTAGATTGGCTCCCATTGAAGTGAGAGCTTAGCTGCAATAACACAACACGGCCACTATTCTATATTAAAGGGGTTATCCAGGCAAAAACTTTTTTTATATATATCAACTGGCTCCGGAAAGTTTAACAGATTTGTAAATTACTTCTATTAAAAAAATCTTAATCCTTTCAGTACTTATGAGCTGCTGAAGTTGAGTTGTTCTTTTCTGTCTAAGTGCTCTCTGATGACACGTGTCTCGGGAAACGCCCAGTTTAGAAACAAATCCCCATAGCAAACCTCTTCTACTCTGTGCAGTTCCTGAGACAAGCAGGGATGTCAGCAGAGAGCGCTGTTGCCAGACAGAAAACAACAACTCAACTTCAGCAGCTGATAATTATTGAAAGGATTAAGATTTTTTTAATAGAAGTAATAAACAAATCTGTTTAACTTTCTGGAGCCAGTTGATATTAAAAAAAAGTTTTTTCCTGGAATACCCCTTTATCGGAAATGTCAGGTGTCCCCTTAGGCTTAAGTTAAGTTTCCATTTGTTTTTTTTCTCTGGCAGTTTTTGGATATCGGACACTGCAGTTTTTGAGCCAAAGTCAGAAGTGGATCCATAAGGGAGGAGAAGTGTAAGTCCTTCCTTTATACGTCCTATTCCTTTTGAATACACTTCTGGCTTTGGCTCAATGACTGCAGTGGCTGATATCCAAAAACTGCCAGAAAAAAAGCCAAGTGGAAACTTAGCCTTACACGTGGGCACACCGGCTCTGGCGAACAGCCGGAGGGGGCACTTGCTGGATCTGCTGGATCCCCACTGAAGAGATATCGATGTCCTTTCCTAAAGATAGGCTATCGATGAAAAAGACCTGGAAAACCCTTTAAAAACTTTTTTTTTTTTTCAAATCAATTGGTGCCAGAAAGTTAAACAGATTTGTAAATGACTTCTATTAAAAAATCTTATTCCTTCCAGTTCTTATTAGCAGCTGTATGCTACAGAGGAAATTCTTTTCTTTTTGGATTTCTTTTCTGTCACGACCACAGTGCTCTCTGCTGACACCTCTGTCCATGTCAGGAACTGTCCAGAGCAGGAGAAAATCCCCATAGCAAACATATGCTGCTCTGGACAGTTCCTCACATGAACAGATGTGTCAGCAGAGCGCACTGTGGTCAGGCAGAAAAGAAATCCAAAAAGAAAAGAATTTCCTCTGTAGTATACAGCAGCTGAAAAGTACTGGAAGGATTAAGATTTTTTTAATAGAAGTCATTTACAAATCTGTTTAACTTTTTGGCACCAGTTGATTAAAAAATAAATACATTTATATCGGAGTACCCCTTTAACAGACCGGAAGCCTATGCTGAGCTGTGATGCTCTCATGACAACATATCCTACATATGCATTGAATTTGTTTAGCCTTGTCATAGGATGATTTATCGGCCCCGAATCCCAATTCACATCAATGTGCACATACATCCTTGCACTGCACCAGCCAGATAGCATGCACATTTCAGTAGTGACTCTGAGAATCACTTACGTCTAGTGGGAAGGATCGATTTATAATGCGATTCCGACGGGCGGTGTGATTTGTAGGGTCACTATCATCCAGATGCTGGAAGCTAATGGCGCAGAGACAGTCTAATATCTGCAAGAGGAACAGATTGTACAGGCCTGTGTACATTTCAATATGAAATCTCTTCTCACTTACGGGGGGATTAGACACCTCGGTGCTGTCATTGCTCTGTCAAGAAGTATTTAACACGGCCTTTTAATTAGTGTGCAGCATTTCATTGATATTTGCTTTACCTCCCCCCCCTCCCCCACCCCGCACTTTCCACGTTAATTCATATTCTTTTAATTAAAGCGAATGCGGCCTTAATCTCCCCTCACCCGCCGCATCCTGCCGCCTCCTAATTAAATTAATTGGGGAGGGGGCGGGGATGTTTTAAAGCATATAATTAAATCAATTAATATAATTTAAGCTTGGATTAACCGTACGGCAGGATGAAGGAAGGAAGCTTAAGACCCCCCTCGCCCTCTCCGATAAGTGTGTTCCAGACTGCCTCTCTCACTCATTGCTCTTCCCTTGATTTTTTAGCATCTGGCATCCAACTGGAATCACATCAGGACGTGCAGGAGGAGCATTATCCATATCCCATCATTAGGTAAAGAGCTCTTAGCCTCCAGATCTATCAACCACCTCTATTACCCAGCACATTACGCTTCCCTGATTGAGTTCAGCGCGGGGACCTTCTCTTATTCAGATGGGTCTCTGCAGGAAAATGTTCTCGACATGATGAGAGTGATATTACCAGGCCCGCACTAGAAGCGGCGTTTAATTCGGGGAGTTAAACAAATAAACTCATTATGGGATGTGGGGGATAAGGAGGGAGATGAGCAGCCGAGGGGCCATTTCCTATAATTTGCTTTTCATCTGTGTGAAATGAGTTAAGAAACTTCTGTGTATGTGTGTGTGTGTAATGAACGGAGCCGTGTGGCTACATGCGTATTGCGTGTCTATTGTAGGTCAATTCATGTGGCCCCCGCTTCGTGCACAGAAGCTCCTACGCTCGTGTAAGCAGATTATTAGGCACTTAGTAGCATCAGTCACGTCCATATAGCTTTTTATTTTTATATATTTATTTTTTTAGTGTGTAATTTGTGTCTGTGTGAAAACAGGGCTGGTGTAGGTATACAGCTTGTGTTTGTGTTACCGTCTGCGCTCCTGCTTCTCAGATATTCCAAACATTCACCTAATGTAGCCCCTGGGGTCGGGTACCCCCTCGCCCCATCCTCACGTTCAGGCTGTCGCTTTGGGATATTGCTTGTACACTGTTTTTAATCAAATGTGCAGTCAAAATGATAAGCTACATTGTCGGAAATTATTTAGTTCTAATTACCAGCAGATGGGCTGCTTTATCTGCACCTAGGGCGCGCGAGCAAAAGGAAATGCTGTGTGAACAAGAATAATTAAGAAGTTGAATAGTGTTTTTTGCGCTTAAATAATCTGCAGTTTCATGTTAATTAGCACTAATGTAATTATTTAATTACATTTATGAATTAGAGGAACTTAAAAGAGGTTTCCGTGCAAAGTGCAGGCAAATAGGTGTGCAGTGGCCCCTGGGGAAACCTTCCCCCCGCCGCTTACCGAGAGGGAGGGTTGAATTATAGGTATAGGAATGCAGACTAAACATAACCTCGCTCTATCTGGGTTACTTGTATAGGTTTTAGCTGGTAGTAAAAGGGGCTAAGCAATGTGAAGCATCTATTGATGATGATGAACTTGGAGCATCTATTGATGATGATCATTTAGACAAGTTAATGGAATTTAAAAAAATCAAACTGATATGGTGATTCTCAGGTTGCTGTGGCCCAGTAAAACTTTGTTCAAGATTTTATCAGACATGATTTGTTAAAATCTGATTGAGATGATCAGTTTGGAACAGTTCAAATTTGTCCTGAACTTCCCCAAAACTTAGCATTTCAGTGAATTGCTCAAAATAACAGCATCCACCATTTTAGCAATTAGAGCAATGGTTAGAGGGAAGGTTATGCTTTAGGAACCTAATTTTGCTAACGAGTTAATAGGGTTTAGGTTAAACTGTCTTGAGTGTTATACATGAATATTCAAGGCAAATATATTCGATCTGAATCGAATCCGACAATCTATTCAGCCGAATTAAACCCAAAATTAAAGGGAAACTGACAGCTGGTTCACCCGCATTAAACCCAATACACAGAGTTATAGTTCAGGTTAACCAGATTAAAATGAGATATAACTTCTATACAAGAAGTATTCGGGTCTGTTGCTAGTAGGCTAATGGAGATGGGAGCTGGCATACAGAGCTTCCATATGCCTACCTACAGTGCACTCATATAGATAAAGGGTCCCTATAAATATTTATGAGGTGGGCAAGCAAATGGTGGGAAGGAGGCAGGGAAGCTCTGTATGCTCCTGCCCCCTCCTCCATTGCACAAAGGACAGCATTAACATATTAGCACCCTAATATTACTCGTATCTCCAGAACTACTCTTATTTCTCTGCAGAACTAGCACCAGTCTACTTCATAGGTTGTATCTGGTACTGCAACATTCAAGCGAATGGGAGCAAACTGCACCACTAGATACAATTTATGGACAAGAGTAGCGCTTTTACCAGATATAAAAATCTGTCTCTATTTTGTAATTATAGACCACCACTTTATTAGCAATGGTTGGAAAGATTACACAACAAGTTTGTAATAATTGTAGATTAGTATCTTTGCATATGGAAGTGTTCTAGAAATAAAGTACCGATCTGATCGGGGGAAGTTTTTGTGTCCATGCTTTTACACATTTAAGATTTCTTAAAGTCTAACTGCGATCGCATTCTGGCGGCAGGATATCTGTTAAAATTTTTCACAACTTTGAAGCCTGAGACTTGCTTTAAAGCAGAAGTCTTATAGTGGAAAACATATCCCCTATCCACTGCATGATAAGTTTAAGATTGGGGGGGTTCGACTGCCGGGACCCCCTGTGACGTCCTGTAGGGGGGCCCCGGCTCTCCCCGGAAGCGGTGCATCATGACTACAACCGAAGTGGGGCCGCCACACCCCCTCCATATATCTCTATGGGAGAGCTGGCACTCCCATAGAAATATATGGAGGGGGCATGGCAGCCCCCGCTTCAGGTTGTGTCATGTCGCTCCCGGGAAGTGCAGGAGATCGTGGGGGGGGGGGTCTAAAACTTATCCCTTATAAAATGTATCCACTTTTCACTATAACATATCTCCTTTAAACTACAGCAATCAGGGTACGGATTTGCCTGGTATCCTATGCAAGTCTATGGTACTTCTGGCAAATCCTTATCCTGATTGTTGTAGTCTCGGGCTACGAAGTTGCCGGGAGATTTAAACAGATATCCTGCCGCCGGAACGTGATTGCAGGGCTACGAAGTTGCCGGGAGATTTAAACAGATATCCTGCCGCCGGAACGTGATTGCAGTTACGCTTTAAATCTCAGTTGGGTTTTGAAATTTTAAGTAATCCACCCCAACCTATATTAGAATACACAAAAAGGCTTTATATAAATTTTACTCTTGTGGATTTTGCCTTAAAGGTATGGTCACATGTAGCGCATCTGCATCGTACTGCACATTGCGGATGTGCCAATGCCGGTCACTAGAGTGAGCTCCCTGATGCGCTGGGTAGCCCTGTGTGTCTGCTTGTAGCAGCGGATTTCCCTCTGCTGATCTGCTACGAGCAGACACACAGGGCTCGCTCTAGTGACTAGCATCAGCGCATCTATTGTGTAAAATATGATGTGGATGCGCTACTTGTGACCCTAAGTTCTACTCCCCCCCCGGTGTTCTACTCTAGATCTCTGCAGTATTTGAGAGAAAATATAGGCCCGGACATGCTGGGAGTTGTAGTTTTACAACAGCTGGAGGCACACTGGTTAGGAAACACTGCTCTACAGCTTGGCATAGCCTGGATCTGCTTGTGTGACAGTTTCTCCTTTTTTTTTTTCAAATAGAGACAGACCTGTGAATCAAGCCAGTCTGGGCACCACATTAAAAACCATGAGGATCATTTTCCCGAAAAACACTTTTGGTCATTTGTACCATTGGAGCACCATGGGTCTTTCAATGCCCAATATAGACATTGCACAATGTGTTCATCATTGGTAATAATTTATTCTTGTTCATTTTAGGCTATCCTGAAGCCCAGAGAACCCAAACCCCTGACTTGCATATCCTGCAGAACCTGCAGATAGGGCGACTGAGCGACATATCAGGTGACTATGAATCCGTATGGTCACAATCGGTGGGGAGAGTTCCCAAGTCTAATGAAGAATATAGGAGCAAGGCTGTTATTTATTTGACTCGAAAATGAGAAATGGTGTGTGACATAGTTTGCTGTGGGCAATTATATGGAGCAATAGGAGTAATTACAGGGCACAGTTACATAAAGCACTGAGTACATGGATATATAGATTGGGTATAGAGCAAGCAACCAGAGCGAGGAGCCATTATAATTGAGCAGGAAGAAGAGTTATAGACAGGCATGCATCTATATAATACAAGAGATTCAATAAGATTGCTGTGTGAATACTAGTTACTAATAATAATTGATGGGAGATGAATTGATGAGTAAACAATAAATAGATAGATATGACATTGAGATTGATACCTAAACATGCGATAGATATTATGCATAGATATACAGTATAGAAATAGTATAGATATCTCCCATAAGTGAATTCACCCCCTCGCATTTTTTTAAATATTTTCTTCTTTTCATGTGACAACACTGAAGAAATGACTCTGCTACAGTCATTTCTAAATAACATAGTTCATAAGGTTGAAAAAATATCAGAGTCCATCAAGTTCAGAGTCCCTACTGAGTTGATCCAGAGGAAGGTAAAAAACCCTCATAATAGAGGTAAAAATTCCTTCCCGACTCCAATATGGCATCAGAATAAATCCCTGGATCAACCTTCTGTCCCTATATATCTAGAACCCATAACTTGTAATGTTATTATTCTCCAAAAATGTATCCAGACCCCTTTTAAATTCTTTTACTGAGTTCACATCCTCAGGCAGAGAATTCCACAGTCTCGCTGCTCTTACAGTAAAGAACCCCCGTCTGCGCTGGTGTAAAAACCTTCTTTCCGCTAAACGTAGTGGATGCCCCCTTGTTATAGATACAGTCCTGGGTATAAATAGATCATGGCAGAGATCTCTGTACTGTCCCCTGATATATTTATACATAGTTATTAGGTCACCCCTAAGCCTTCTTTTTTCTAAACTAAATAACCCTAATTCTGGATAATCTTTCTGGGTACTGTAGTCCTCCCATTCCCCGTATTACTCTGGTTGCCCGTCTTTGAACCCTCTCCAGCTCCACTATATCTTTCTTGTACACTGGTGCCCAGTACTGTACACAGTATTCTATGTGTGGTCTGACTAGTGATTTGTACAGCGGTAGAATTATTTCCTTGTCGTGGGCATCTATGCCCCTATTCATGCACCCCATGATTTTATTTGCCTCGGCGGCAGCTGCCCGGCACTGGTCACTATCGCTAAATTTACTGTTAACTAAGACCTCCCAGTGAGTGCACAGCCTGTATAACAGCGTTTAAAGGGGTACTCCGGCGCTTAGACATCTTATCCCCTATCCAAAGTATAGGGGATAAGATGCCTGATCACGGGGGTCCCGCCGCTGGGGACCCCCGTGATCTTGCACGCCGCACCCCGTTAAAATCAGTCCCCGAAGCGTGTTCGCTCCGGCTCTGATTACTGTCGATCACGGGGCCAGAGCATTGTGACGTCCCCTCCCATAAGCTTGCATTGAGGGGCAGAGCGTGACGTCACACGGGGGCGGAGCCGTGACATCACAATGCTCCGGCCCGGAGCGAACACGCTCCGGGGACTGATTTTAACGGGGTGCGGCGTGCAAGATCACGGGGGTCCCCAGCGGCGGGACCCCCGCAATCAGGCATCTTATCCCCTATCCTTTGGATAGGGGATAAGATGTCTAAGCACCGGAGTACCCCTTTAATGCTGTGTCTCCTTAAAGGGGTACTTCGGTGCTTACATATCTTATTCCCTATCCAAAGGATAGGGGATAAGATGCCTGATCACGGGAGTCCCGCAGCTGGGGACGCCCGCGATCATGCATGCGGCACCACGTTTGTAATCAGTCCCCGGAGTGTGTTCGCTCCGGGTCTGATTAAGGTCGACCGCAGGGCTATCACGCCCCCTCCCGTAGGCCTGCATTGAGGGGCGGAGCGTGACATCACACGGGGGCGGGGGCGTGAGGTCACACGCCACCGGCTCTGCGGTCGACCGTAATCAGCCCCGGAGCGAACACGCTCCGGGGACTGATTACAAGCGGGGTGCCACGTGCATGATCGCGGGCGTCCCCAGCTGCGGGACTCCCGCGATCAGGCATCTTGTCCCCTATCCTTTGGATAGGGGATAAGATGTGTAAGCACCAGAGTACCCCTTTAATATAACTCAACATACAGCCATTAATGTCTAAATATTGGCAACAAATGTCAGTACACCCCAAATGGAAATTTCCAAATTGGGCCCAAAATTTCATTATTTTGTGTGGTCACCATTATTTTCCAGCACTACCTTAAGTCTCTTGGGCATGGAGTTCACCAGAGCTTCACAGGTTACCACTGGAGTCCTCTTCCACTCCTCCATGAAGACATCACAGAGGTGGTGGATGTTAGAGACCTTGCACTCCCTCACCTTCCTTAGGTCTGGAGACATTCTTGGTCAATCTATCACCTTTAGCAAGCCAGCTGTGGTCTTGGCGGTGTGTTTGTTATCATTTTGGAATACTGTCCTGCGGCCCAGTCTCTGAGGGAATTGGATCATGCTCTGCTTCAGTATGTCATAGTAAATGTTGGTATTCATGGTTCCCTCAATGAACTGTAGCTCCCCAGTGTCAGCAGCACTCATGCAGGCCCAGACCGGGACACTCCCACCACCATGCTTGACTATAGGCAAGACACACTTATCTTAGGGGAAACACCTGTAAAATACTCCACTGTCCCAGCGCTGCTTCTCTGTCCCAGGTCCCGCCCTGCTTCACTGCTCTGGCTTCTTCTAGTTACACCTGTTTAGAGCAGATGATGCAGGCAGTGCTAATCGCGCCACCTGCATCACAGGAGAATCGCCAGATCATAGAAGAAGTGCTGGCTGGGCAGGGAGCAGATTGTTCCCTCGCTCTGTCGGCAGTCAGCTATTCATTTGTATTGGCCTCTAAAAGAGACCGATACATATGAATGCTGGGACAGCGGACGCCTCCTCTTGCCAGTTCCCTAAACAGGCTGGAGGTCCAGATAATTGGCGGTCTCGGTCCAGATCTGGACTGTTGAGTACTGCTGCTATAGATACATAGCTGCCTAGATGCCTAGACATTAGATATATATGAGATTAATAAATAGACATGACATGAATGGAGATAGATATACATATCCTTCTACATTAATGGACTATAGATGCAAAATCAGCATTTGGTCTTTCTTTCAAACTCTACTGAAGTCAGTAAGATTTGTCAATAGTCCATTTTCCATTTTATATACTAAAACAAAAAAACAGTGCCTTTGAGATCTAGGCCTTATAAACTAAGGAAAATGACAAATACATAAAAAACAATATTTATTCTTAATTTTATCAATGGTTTCTGTATTACTCAACTGTATATTAGTAGAGTATAATTACAACAATATTTCACTTTTAATAAAGAAGTTAATAATACTGAACATTATTCTATTGTGCTATAATATATGCATCTTATTATATTGCATTGACCTGGATCTCATTTTAAGAACTACTGAATGTATTTTGCATTCATGCAAGCGTCAAAAACTCAAGGAGGGCCCCTGTAATAAGTATAACACAGGCCATTATATATGCAAGTACCAGTGCACTGTATACATAATGTACTGAGTTAATGGAATCTTGATATCTCTTATGTTCATTGTGCGCTTTTCTTCTTTAGACCACAATGTGGATGTCATCTATATTTCCCCTGTGAAACTGGATGAGGAGACAGAGCAATATTACCGCAAGCTTCTCGGTCTGCGGGCAGCAGTGTTATCTGGGAACCCCCAGGATGCCACCGAGCTGCATGACAGATTTACCATTCTCATCCCTGAGGCTGTGGACAGATTCCCTGTAAGTCCTTATGGAACATAACATCATATCAAAAGCAAATCAAATGCTGGGCTCATCTTTTTTATATTCATACTTTACAGGGTGACCAAAATACCAAACTACTTTGGTAATATAAGCAATAAGTACATAATATTACGTGTGCACAGTATACAGGGATATCTGCCAACACAGAGACACCCCCCCCCCCCCTTACACTGAGATGCTACATGAAGTCTGCCCCTTGCAGAACCTTTTTTTGTCTCTTTATATCTCCAATTGATTTTCTCTCGTTGTTACTGCCTCAATATAAGCCAGGAGGGCGGCATGGGATGAGTTAGCGTTATACAAAAGGCTGGCAGCTTCTTTTCCGAGTGACAGAAGGATAATTCTGCGTGGATCAAATAAATACAGATGTGTAGTAATTAGTTCTATTCCCAGAGAGGCCATTTCTGAGGCACTAAAGATGTGAGCGATTATAGTATCACCTCCACAGCTTTTATCAATTTAAAGAGCTCAACTACAGCAGAGGTCACAACCCAGCCGCCGATTCATCATCACATTTCTGATGGCTAAGCAGAGGAATGAACTAGTGGCTGGTGATAGAGCCATTTAACCTGGAAATGATTGATCTTTATGGCTCGTGTATGGTTTTCTATGTTGTCTCTGCTCTGTCAAAACACACATTTATTTTAGAAAGCAATAGCTAATAACATCTCAATAAAAAAAGAAAAACTTCCTTTTAAACCATATGAAAAAATACACATTCCAGCCGTCTTGTTGTCAAGACATTCCAAAAATAGTTTGTGCATAATAGCATGGAATGATTTGTATTATTATTATTATTAATAATATTTAAATAATCAAATTATCATATTTTTACTTCTGTATTGTGGTTATTGAAAAGTGAAACATTGTATTACTGCACTAAATTATCAAATTATTATATTTTTACTTCTGTACTGTGGTTATTGAAATGTGAAACATTGTATCACTGCACTAAATGATCCTAAATATTTGTATAAATAAAGCCATGTCCTAATATACCATACATTTGCATATATGATAGTGATGGGTATACATGCATGATATGAGAATGAAGCCCGATATCTCAGTATGAAGATGTTAAAATAGTTTCTGGTTGTGGCTGGTGCCCACTAGTGGTGAACAGTTTTGCAGCAGCTTCAGACTGTCTGATATAATGCTAAAATCAGATGCTGAATGTCATAATATCCTATAATATGGAGCATTATTAAATAAAGTCATTACACAACATGTGGCAATTCTTTTTGTTCCACTGCAGTGAAGAAGGTTTTATAAAATTCCATACACACAATGCAGTTTTTGGGCAGGTGGCTTTGTGTTGGATTTAGTTGCCTTTCACTTTAAAGATAGCTGCACCTTGAAAAATACATGTAAATCGCCTTGAATTACCCGTTCCTTCTGCCTCTGTAATCTATACCTATTACTAATCTTCTATGTATTATACTTTATTATGAATATTATTTCTAATGTACCTCATATTTCCTACATATGTGTTTCCTTGTAAAAAAAATATAAAAATGTGAAGTACATTTTTTAAAATAATTATACATGCAATACTGGGATGTGTTTTATTTATAGAAGCAATCCTAGGACTACAACTTTTTATTTGACTTTCTGTTTACATTGATTCAGTCCTTACACCTTTCATAGCTGATTTCAAGTGAAATGCCCCCATACACTTTAGGCTAAGTTTCTACTTGTTTTTTTATTTTTATTTTTTTTAAACGCCAATTCTGCCGCATGGCGTTTTTTCGGCCAAAAAATGCTGCGGCCAGATGTTGGCTGTAAATCAATCAGAAATCGCAAAATTCTTTTCCCACTTGGCTTTTTTCAGTTTGGCGTTTTTTAATTTTTTTTCTATCCTTTTGGCATTTTTTCACTCTTTTTTTGGTGTTTTTCAGCTCCTTGGCGGTTTTGCAAAATCGCAGCATGTTGAGCCACTGGCATTTTTTCCCCCTGAAATCGTGGCGTTTTTCTCCCATAGAAGTCTATGGGAGTAAAACAACGCCAAGAAAAACGCCATGTGGGTTTTAACTTTGGCATTTTTTCAGGCGGTTTTTATTCTCTTTTGGACTTCAGCGATCCAAAAAAGTGATGGAGATACCATTTTTAATAAAATTTCGTAGGGTACCATTTAAAAAAAAAATACATTTCGTTAGATACAATTTTTTCCATCACTACTGTATCTTTATTATTTTTATTACAAAATTTTTATTCATTTTTAAAACAGGGATCAATTTATGTGTGCGGGTGGGGACCTAAAAATCTAGCCGACAATAATAAAAATGTAGTGTGTGTGTGTGTTTTTCACTTTTTTTTCTTAATTTTTTTAATTTTTTAGGTAGTACTACTACTCCCAGCATGGAACACACTGTTCAATGATGGGAGTAGTAGTACCTGTACTAATTGACAGATCGCCCGTTGCGATCCTCCTGTATAATGTATAGATGTGGCGGCCGCTCTTCTATGGTCCCCTGCACTGCCGTATACATACACCTATTCATATTTCCCGCAGAGACCTGTGATTGGCCAGATGGTTCCAGCCAATCACAACTCTCTGTGGGAAATATGAATACATGTATATATATATATATATGTTAGTGCAGGGGACCATAGAAGAGCGTCCGCATCTAAACATTATACAGGAGGATCACAGCAGATGTCAGGAGTGACATCTGCTGTGATCTTTCCTTAACTTCAGGTACTACTACTCCCAACATGGAGCACACTCTACTCCATGCTGGGAGCTGTCGTACCTGCATTAATAGACAGATCGCAACAGGTGTCAGAAGTTACACTCGCTGCCATCTGTCTATTAATGCAGGTACTACAGCTCCCATCATGGAACAGAGTGTGCTCCATGTTGGGAGTAGTAGTTCCTGCAGGTAAGAACAGATCACAGCAGGTATCACTACTGACACCCGCTGCGATCGTCCTGTCTATAGCAGAGATGCAGAACGGCTCTATACAGTGCTTGCATCTCTGCACTATACTCCGGCCGGCCACTCACTCATTCATATTTCCCTCTGAGAGCTGTGATTGGCTGCAACCATCCAGCCAATCACCACTCTGGGCGGAAAATATGAATGAGTGATGTTCTATTCACATCACTGGCCGGAGTACAGTGCAGAGATGTGAGCGCTGTATAGAGCTGCTCCGCATCTCTGCTATATTATGGACGATCGCATCGGGTGTCAGGTGTGACCCCCGGGGTGATATGTCTATTAGTACAGGTACTACCACTCCCATCATGGAACAGTCTGTTCCATGCTGGGAGTAGTAGTACTATCTAAAAAAAATTAAAGATAGAGAAAAAAAAGTGAAACACACACACTTTATTAAAATTAATTCAAATGTTGTTATAAAAAATTAAAATTTCGTTAAATACATTTCATTCCATCACTACTGCATCCTTTTTTTTTTTTTTCAAAAAATGCAATTTCCACACAAATGAAAAAGCGCCAGACGCAGGAAATTGCACTGCCGTTATTTCAGGCGTTATTTCAGGTGTTTTTTTCAAACCAAAAAACGCAGGACAAAAAAACAAGTAGAAACTTAGCCTTAGACATGAGTTATCTGATCTGACAATTTTAAGTCAGTTAACTATTTAATGGGTATGCTGGCAGGGCCTGGACTGGGACTGAAAAGCAACCCTGGAACTCAAACCCCACCAGTCCCTATATACAATATTACCCCAGCTATGATGGAAAAAAAATAGTAGTGTACAATGCATCATGTAGCCAGTTCTGCTTTAATAAAGCATTACTGTCATAAAAAAAAAAACTTTCACAGATCGCAGTTGAGTCTCTGTCCTGAGATCTGCTGCGATTGTGAGTTTTAAGCTCCCCACTCCTTTGTCAGTCAAATTTGACTTTTTCTCTGCAGGTTGAATTTGCCAGCCAGTCTGAGAATGGAGCACACAGCTGCCGGCTTATAACTCACAAACACAGCGGATCTCAGGACTGACATGCCGACTATAACTTTTGACATGTCTGGGCCACTTGTCAATAGTTTTTCTTAATAGCATTAACCTTTTAAGGCAACGTTCACATTGCTATTTTTCCCCCACCTGTTCTGGGACCATTCAGCTCTTTTTTTGCACCGAATGGCCCCAAAACTGGTCGGTGCACAACTCATCCCACCGGATCACCACCGGGTACCGACTTGGTAATGGGATCCGTAGGAATCCACCAGTTTACTAGTGCATGCACAATTTTTTTTCTCCGCTAGACTCCTGTTTTGACAGAATTACTGACACAGTTCCATATATCCGGACCCGACGGCATTGTGAAAGAGTTCAGTCATCCTGCACCCTCCCCATGCTTATTTTAATCAAGGTGGAATAAAATATATGCTTTTTATTGGAGATATGTCAGTGCCATGATCCTTTCTATCTTATATGGTGGATGCATTGTGAAAGAGACCTAAACACAGAAACATAGAATGTGTCGGCAGATAAGAACCATTTGGCCCATCTAATCTGCCCAATAATCTGAATCCTATGAATAGTCCCTGGCCCTATCTTATATGAGGGATAGCCTTATGCCTATCCCATGCATGCTTAAACTCCTTCACTGTATTTGTAGCTACCACTTCAGCAGGAAGGCTATTCCATGCATCCACTACTCTCTCAGTAAAGTAATACTTCCTGATATTACTGCATAAACCTTTGCCCCTCTAATATAAAACTATGTCCTCTTGTGGTAGTTTTTCTTCTTTTAAATATGCTCTCTTCCTATGCACCCACTTAAATATGTGAACCCCAGAGTCATTAAAAAACAAAAGGCAGCACTAGCATCACATGGTCAGAGACAGGTGTACACTTACTTTGCAGTCAGGGTAAAATGGACACTATCACTTATACGCACCAGTATTACCACCATACAGTAATTGCATAGTGGTCATATACCTGGTATACAATGGCGCTCTACAGAGTATTATCACTCTGCAGACAATAAAAGAGAATATAGCATTGATCTGATGCAGAAGGCAGTATGTAAATATCCTAGAGGATATGTCATGTCGAACAGCCCCAAAATGGGTCAGAGTACAACTGACCCCTACAGGTCCCAACGGATCCCATTGACTTGAATGGGGTCTGTCGGAGATCCGGTATTATATCGGAGTTTAGCTGGGGGGAAAAATGGTCATTTTCAGCTGTGATTTGAAGTTTTAGACTGCACTATTTTTTTTTTTTTTTTTTAAAGCTTTTTATTATTATTTTCGGAGATCTAATGTGACCACAAATCAGCATTTCTGGTATTTTTTTTTACACTGTTCACTGTGTGGGATAATAAACATTATATTTTAATACCAAATTAAAAAATATTAAATATGTAGTTTTTTTCTTCTTTTTTTCTAATGGGAAAAAGGGGAGATGAGGAGACCTCCAGCGGCCATTTGAGCTCATCAGACTACAACGATTGCACAGCTAAAGTATGACGAGTCCTGCACTCGCTACATAGCCACACTGCAAATGTATGACGCTGTGTGGAAAGTTACTTGCTGCAGCGCTGTACATTTACTGCACGTTCCTTAAGAGTTAAAGCAACAATAAATTCAGACCCCTAAATTTAGACCAGACCCTCCAGTATGTTATTCAGACTTCGGCCCAAAGGCTGACATGGCTGATAACATGGAGCAATAAACATTTACCCATCCTACACTCAGCCTCTGTAGGATGCATAAGGGAAGCAATAAGTATATACCTACCCCCAGTGCTTCTATTGCTGTCACAGCCCCAGGTTTACTTCTGCCCAATAGTATTATGCATTTTGAAGCTCTGTTATGACCTGCATATGGGCTGATTATCAAAAGTCAGAGGTCATGTCACTGGGGTGATAAGCATAAAGGCAGAAATGACCCCCCTTGTTAGGAATCACCTGTATAGATACTGTGGGCTGAATTTCAAAACTTGCCCTGGTTGGTCACATCAGCCTGTATGCTTGTCCCTACTCCAGCCCCCCACAGATGTATATCGTGTATACAGCCTTACCAGCCTGGGGAAACTTGTGAGAGCTGGGATGGCTCCTAGGAAGACATAGGGAACTTCATCATACAGAAATCACTTCCCGTGCAGAGCGGCCTAAGGTCAGGGGTGGGGCTACCATATGTAATGGGCGGGACTACAAAAGGCCAAGGGTGGGGCTACGAGCACTCCTAAAGGCTGAGGAAGATAGGATGCAGGCTATGCATCCCAGCTGAGTGTGGCTCAGCTGAGCAGTACCGCACAGAAATACATTCTCCTGGCTCCTGCACAGACTATAGTAAGATAATGCAATATATTGCTGTGTGTGTGAGCAGGAGACTGTGCGTGCAGCTCTATGATGGCTGCCTGACATTGTCAGTATAACAACAGACAGCTTTCACTGTTCACACATGAGGTGTGTGCGACAGGCCGAATTTTCCCAGTGTCCTGGTAGGGCAGTCCGGCCCTGTATGGTCGCCTTCTGAGTCTTAGTACAGCTGATAACGGGCGGGGGGGCGGTATCTGTTATGTTGAATTTTAACTACCTAATACTTGTCTTCTCAGGAAGACAAGTGTTTACGAGGGGAGTCTAGTCTGGTAGTGACTATCCTACCCATTCCAAACACATGACCACCTGACAATGTTTTTTACAACCCTTTTTCGATTACACGTGAATGGCCATAGTGATCAGATTCATCTGATCAAATCAATATTCACTGTACCAAAGTATTGCAGACTGGATAGAGGAATAACATACTCATTTTCTCTTATGACAGAATCACCATATGTGCCTTTCCACTCTACTCAAGTACAGTCCAAAGACCATGCAGCGTATTCGCAACTTGACTCAAGGCCGGGAGACCTACATTGTTGGAAGAGTCCCACATACTGATGATCTGGCTGTGGCAGATATGCTTGGTGTCCCTATTCTGGGTACTGAACCCAACGTGGCACATCTGTATAGCACCAAGTCTGGAAGTAAGCGCATCTTTGCGAGTGCCAACATCGCCACTCCCCCTGGAGAATATGACATCTATAACCAAGAACAGGTTAGAAACTTTACTAGTTGTAATGTCAACAATGTATCCTTCAGTGTAACATAGTAACATAGTTCATAAGGTTGAAAAAAGACCAGAGTCCATCAAGTTCAACCTATAACCCTAATGAGTCCCTACTGAGTTGATCCAGAGGAAGGCAAAAACCCCTCATACTAGAGGTTAAAATTCCTTCCTGACTCCAAATATGGCATCAGAATAAATCCCTGGATAAACCTTCTGTTCTAGATCTAGAAGCCATAACTTGTAATGTTGTTATTCTCCAAAAATGCATCCAGACCCCTTTTAACCTGTTGGGGACAGAGGGCGTACAGGTACATTCTCTCGTCGTGGTACTTAAGGACGGAGGGTCGGACCGGGATGGGTGATCGGCGGTGATCGGACCGGGATGACTGCTGATATCTATCAGCAGGCATCCCGTGGCAATGCCCAGGAGGGGTCCTGAGACACCCCCCCCTCATGTCGGAGATCGCTGTTAATCGCCGGTCACTGGTGACCCAATCGCCCGGAAAATAAGAATGATCAGAGACAGCCCCGATCATCCTAAAGGATAGGAGCGAGGTGGCGGGGGTGCCACCTCCTCCTATCCCCTGCTATTGGTAGATCAGGACTGAGCGACCAATGGCAAGTTAATTTCCCCCACTCTGCCTGCTCTGACCGATTGAAGTCTGGGCAGAGCGGGGAGAACAAGTGTGGCGAGGGGGTAGCATGGCCGGCTTACCGGGCGGCATCGGAGCGGCGGCAGGGACATTGGGCGGTGGCAGGAGGAGGAAGGCCGGGAAGTGCGGCGGTGGAGGAGGCTGCAGTGAAGATCACTGGTATGTGATTTTCACTGTAGCCTTCTAAAAGTTGCAAAACTACAACTCCCAGCAAGCATGCCCAGACAGCCAAAGGCTGTCTGGGAATGCTGGGAGTTGTAGTTATGCAACATCTGAAGGGCCACAGTTTGGAGAGCACTGTGCAGTGGTCTCAAAACTGTGGTCCTCCAGATGTTGCAAAACTACAACTTTCAGCATGCACTGACTGTCTGGGCATGCTGGGAGTTGTAGTTTTGCAACATCTAAAGTGTCACAGTTTGGAGACCACTTTACGGTGGTCTCCAAGCTGTAGCCCTCCAGATGTTGCAAAACTACAATTCCTAGCATGCTCAGACAGTCAGGGATGCTGGGCGGTGTAGTTCTGCAATATGTGGCCCTTCAGATGTTGCAGAACTACAACTCCCAGCATGCCTGGATAGTCTGGGGATGCTTGGAGTTGTAGTTTTGCAACATTTGGAGGGCTACAGTTTGGAGACCACTACTTAGCAGTCTCCAAACTGTTCTTCCGTTCTTCCCCCAGTTGTTGCATAACTCCTAGCATGCCTTTCGGCTGTCAGTGCATGCTAGGAATTGTAGTTTTGCAACAGCTATAGGCACACTGGTTGGAATCACTGAGCTAGAGTTTCCTAACTCAGTGGTTCCCCACCAGTGTGCCTACAACTGTTGAAAAACTACAACTCCCAGCATGTACAGTCTGTCAGTGCATTCTGGGAGTTGTAGTTTTGCAACAGCTGAAGGTTTGCACCCCCCCATGTGAATGTACAGAATACATTCACACGGGCGGGTTTACAGTGGGTTTCATTCTACAAGTTTGAGCTGCGGCAAATTTTCCACCGCAGTTCAAACTCCCAGAGGAAAACTCACTGTGAACCCCCGTCTGTGTGAATGTACCCTAAAAACACTACACTAACACAAAATAAAGAGTAAAACACTACATACACTCAGTAAATAAAACAACAACTCCCAGTATTGCCGGACAGCCATTGCCAGGCATACTGGGAGTTTTGCAACAGCTGGAGGCACCCTGAATGGGAAACACTGCCATAGGGTATCCTTGTAACCAGGTCCGCCCCTATTGCAAATCCCTAATTTAAGCCTCAAATGCGCATGGCGCGCTCTCACTTCAGAGCCCTGTCGTATTTCAAGGAAACAGTTTAGGGCCACAGTTTACGCCCCCTCCTGTAGGCTTGCATTGAGGGGCGGAGCGTGACGTCACACGGGGGCGCAGGCGTGACATCACACGCCGCCCGCCCTGTGATCGCCCGTAATCGGACCCGGAGCGAACATGCTCCGGGGACTGATTACAAACGGGGTGCCGCTTGCAAGATCACGGGGGTCCCCAGCGGCGGGACTCCCGCGGTCAGGCATCTTATCCCCTATCCTTTGGATAGGGGATAAGATGCCTAAGCACCGGAGAACTCCTTTAACACTAACATAAAGTAGAATGTGTCACGAAAAAACTATCTTGGAATAAAATGTATAAGTAAAAGCATCCCAGAGTTATTAATGCATAAAGTGATAGAGGTCATATTTGAAAGGAATGCTCCCGTCCTTAGGGTCATAATGGGCTCCGTCCCCAAGGGGTTAAATTCTTTTACCAAGTTAGCCATGACCACCTCCTCAGGCAGAGAATTCCACAGTCTCACTGCTCTTACTGTAAAGAACCCCCATCTGTGCTGGTGTAGAAACCTTCTTTCCTTAAACGTAGAGGATGCCCCCTTGTTATAGATCCTGGGTATAAATAGATCATGGGAGAGATCTCTGTACGGCCCCCTGATATATTTGTACATAGTTATTAGGTTGCCCCTAAGCCTTTTTTCTAAACTAAATAACCCTAATTCTGATAATCTTTCTGGGTACCATAGTCCTCCCATTCCCCGTATTTCTCTGGTTGCCCGTCTTTGAACCCTCTCCAGCTCCACTATATCTTTCTTGTACACTGGTTCCCAGTACTGTACACAGTATTCTGTGTGTTGTCTGACTGGTGATTTGTACAGCGGTAGAATTATTTCCTTGTCGTGGGAATCTATGCCCCTATTATGCACCCCATGATTTTATTTACCTTGGCAGCAGCTACCCGACACTGGTCCCTACAGCTAAATTTACTGTTAACTAAGACTCCCAAGTCCTTTTCCACATCAGTCGTCCCAAGTGTGCTCCCATTTAATACACAATCCCAGCCCGGATTTTTCCTCCCCATGTTCATTACCTTACATTTATCAATGTTGAAGTTGATCTGCCACTTATCAACCCAAACCTCCAACCTATCCAGATCCTTTTGTAACAGTGCACTACCCTCTATTGTGTTTACCGCTTTACACAGTTTGGTATCATCTGCAAAGATTGCTACTTTACTACTCAACCTCTATAAAAGGTCATTCATAAATATATTAAATAGAACAGGACCCAAGACTGACCCCTGTGGTTCCCCACAAGTAACAGTCACCCAATCAGAATAAGTACCATTAATAACCATCCTCTGTTTCCTATCACTGAGTCAGTTACTTGCCCACTTACACACATTTTCCCCCAGCCCGATCCCTCTCTTTTTATGCACCAACCTTTTATGTTTCACCATATCAAATACTTTGGAAAAATCCAGATATACGACATCCAGTGATTTACCCCCTGGTCCAGTCTGGAGCTCACCTCCTCATAAAAGCTGATCAGGTTAGTTTGACAGGACCAACCCCTCATAAAGCCATGCTGATATGGGGTCATACATTTATTTTTAGCAAGATACTCCAAAATAGCATCCCTAAGAAAACCCTCAAACAATTTACATACAACGGAGGTTAAACTAACAGGTCTATAATTCCCGGGGTCACCTTTTGACCACCTTTTTAAATATTGGCACCACATTTGCCATCCGCTGGTCCTGGGGAACAGTCCCTGTCACTATAGAGTCCCTGAATGTAAAAAATAGGGGTCTGTCTATTACATTACTTAAAGGGGTACTCCGCCCCTGGCATCTTATCCCCTATCCAAAGGATAGGGGATAAGATGTTAGATCTCCGGGGTCCCGCTGCTGGGGCACCCCGCCATCATTACTGCGCAGAGCGAGTCCGCTCTGTGCGTAATGACAGGCGATACAGGGTCCGGAGCAGCGTGACGTCATGGCTCCGCCCCTCATGACATCACGGCCCGTCCCCTTAATGCAAGTCTATGGCAGGGGGCGTGTCGACCACCACGCCCCCTCCCATAGACTTGTATTGACGGGGGCGTGCCGTGATGTCACGAGGGGCAGAGCCGTGACATAACAATGCTCCGGCCCCTGTATTGCCCGTCATTACGTGCAGAGCGATCTCGCTCTGCGCAGTAATGATAGCGGGGTGCTGCAGCAGCGATCCCCAGGGTCCCCCGCAGCGGGACCCCGGCGATCTGACATCTTATCCCCTATCCTATGGATAGGGGATAAGATGTCTAGGGGCGGAGTACCCCTTTAATTTCTTTAGAACATGGGGGTGAATGCTATCCAGAACTGGCTATTTGTCTATTTTGATTTTTTTTTGTAGGCGGCACTGTACTTCTTCCTGGGTTAGACAGGTGACCTGTACTTCTTCCTGGGTTAGACAGATGACCTGTACTGGGGCGTTTACCTTATCTCGCTGTATTTCACCTGGCATTTCATTTTCCTCGGTGAATACAGTGGAGAAGAAGTAGCTTTTTCCTGATCCCCGTTTATAATTTCTTCCTCATCATTTTTTTAAAGGGCCAACACTTTCATTTTTAAACTTTTTGCTATTTATATAGTTAAAAAACATTTTGGTGTTAGTTTTACTCTCTTTGGCAATGAGCCTTTCTGTCTCTATTTTTGCGGCTTTTATCTGTTTTTTACATATTTTTCTCTCTAGCTTTTTAATGCTTCTTCTATGCCGTCTTGTTTTAGTAGTTTAAATGCTTTATTTTTGTCGTTTATTCATCCATATTGGTTTTCTTTTATTTCTGACCCTTTTATTCCCATAAGGTATATACATCTTACAGTGAGAATTTAAGATATTTTTAAAAGTCTCCCATTTAGTGTCAGTATTCTTGTTTTTGAGGACATTATCCCATTTTATATTGTTATGGTCTTCTCTGAGTTTATCGAACTTTGCCTTCCTAAAGTTCATTGTTTTTGTGGCCCCTCGAGAGATTCCCTTATTGAAGAACACGTTATAATGTATTATATTATGATCACTATTTCCTAGGTGTCCTTCTACTTGTTCATTAGTTATTCTGTCAGGTCTATTGGTTAATATGAAGTCTAGTAGGGTGCCCCCTCTGGTCGGGGCCTACACCATTTGGGACAGATAATTGTCTCTAGCTATAGTCAGAAACCTGTTTCCTTTATGAGATTCACAGGTCGCAGTCTCCCAGTTTATATCAGGATAGTTAAAGTCCCCATTATTATCACCTCATTCTGATTTGCTGCCTTGTTTATTTGCCTCAGTAATTGATCTTCTGCCTCTTCTATTATGTTTGGTGGCTTATAGCAAACACCTATCAGAATTTTTTAATTTTTATCTCTATATATTTCTACCCATAATGCCTCCACATTATCGTTTCCCTCCCATATATCCTCCCGCAGTTCGGCCTTCAGACTCTATTTCACAAGGGTGTAAAATACCCTTTCCTGGAAAGGCATTTGTATTTTCATCTTTGGCTCTTGGGCTTACTGTTTGGCCAGCGCTGATACCACTAGAGCATTTTGGATTATATGTTTGTTTGTCCCTTTCATCTTGCCTCCACTCTATCATATGATCAGAACAGATTATTATCCCCTGGAAGAAAGGAAAAAGCAATCCTATTGATTGACAGCAAATAGTATACTGTACCATTTTACTTTAGTGATTAACCTTTATGTGCTGAAGAATACCCCTTTATCCTATCATTTGTTGGTGTTGATTTAGAGAAAAATATTTCTATGATGATTTTTTTCTTCTATTCTTTCTGTAACATTTGCCCCTTGGTATGATGAGGATATAAAAACTATTGAACAGCTTAACCACTGATATATATATATATATATATATATATATATATATAGGAATTAGGTCACACACACCCTCCCCCTAAGCTATCTGTTCTCCTGAGAGTTATTTCACAACTTTTTGGGTGTCAACTCTAAAAAGGACCTTTGCTTCTCCATATAAAATAAGTGCATTTACACCCCAGGAAATAAGATGACTAGATGAATCTGCCAGTTAATTTTGTCCTTAAAGTATTTTAAAATAACAAAGTTATGAAAACAGTCAAAAATGTGCAGAATGTCTAAAAAACCTGGGTGGATATTCTGCACTTTTCACTGCTTGGAAATGCGCCGTCTAATAGACGGCAATGCATTTCCAAGTGGAATCTGCAGAAAGAATAGACAAGTCTATTCTTTCTGCAGACGTCGTAATCCGGATTTCTGCGGCAGAAATTCCACTGTGTGAACAGTGCAGCAGAATCCTATTGAAACCAATGGAACTCTGCTGCAGCGGAATGTCCTTGAAGACATTCTGCCATGGGAACATAGCCTAAAGCAGCCCCCAAGATGATCAAGGAAAGCTGCAGCCAGCCATACATTTCTCCTGCAGGAGTAAATCAGTAGCCATCTAGGTAAGGGCAGCTTATGTCTGCAAGAACAGAAGATACTCATACACAGCTTCTCCTCAGTCTGGCTCAGTGTTTCCCAACCAGGGTGCGTCCTGCTGTTGCAAAACTACAACTCCCAGCATTCCCGGACAGCCTTCGGCTTTCCCTGGTTGGGAAACACTATTCTGGCTCATAGAGAAGGTCCCGAGCAGGGCCCCTTTACTATAAAGTTCATATACCCTGATAGGGCATATGGACAGGAGTTGCCTATCTGAGACAACCCCTGTCATTTTTATAAAAAAATCAAACAAATAGAAAACAACATGTTTATACCAATATGCTCATGTATATGGCATACAGTACCATACATTGGGGGTACACAGTTGGCACTTATGTCAGATTTTCCATTAAATGTGCACCATGTACACAGAAGAACACTGTGCATGAAGTATGTATGTCAGTGCATGGGGACGGTACAGCAACTTACTACAGATAGAGTCTTCATCCTCGGAAATCTTTTTTTTAATGCGAATTTGTATGGAAAATGGATAAAACAAAATTTAGTATACCCCAAATTTTTTCAGTTTAGTTTGGAAGCTAAATGGATCCTAAACAGCATAAAAGATTGTGTTCACAGTTTTGTTGCATATATTTGACTAGGCCAAATCTGGCTTAAATTCAAAAAGTGCGCTAAAAAAGCACGGTGGATATGAACGGTGAAAATGAACAACTTTTTGATCCAGACACAGGTGTTCACATTTTTACCTTGTAGGTAAGAAGGACATATCCCCTCTTCTTCCCTCAACTATGTATAGCCTGTGGAAAGGTGGTGCTTCATGCAGATTTACCCACAAAGTAGTAGGAAGTACAGTATATATAATGTAGGGTTCAGAATTACCTACCACCAAGGGCCTCAAGAAACGGCTAGTGTACAACTGGAGGAGTCCTGCACCCTCAGGCTTAAACGTTTGTACACAGGAAAGATATTGCTTTAGCTTTCGGGTGTTTTCGGGTGCAGTACAAGGGACAATGGGGGAGATTTATCAAAACCTGTCCAGAGAAAAAGTTGCTGAGTTGCCCATAGCAACCAATCAGATCGCTTCTTTCATTTTTGAAAAGGCCTCTGGAAAATGAAAGAAGCGATTTGATTGGTTGCTATGGGCAACTCAGCAACTTTTCCTCTGGACAGGTTTTGATAAATCTCCCCCAATGTGTCATGCTATCTTATGACAGGATTTAAGGAGAAACTCTCCTCTTCCTCCGGTCCATAAAATGACATTTACAATCACACATTTACAGCAGCGGGGATTACCAGTTACCCAGTAGAACCGTTGCCCAGTGTACCAGAGTATATACTAGGTAAAGCATTAAAACACACATCAAACTGCATCATTCAATAAAAAAAATCATACAACTATAAATATAACATTTGATAAGATATATTATTAATATAAAAATAGTGTCCCCTGATGTAACCGCATGTGAGAGATATACACCGTGCTTTCCCTATACATGTTGCTGATAATAACATCAAGTCAATAAAACTTCTCTAGCTGCTAGTACGTGTTCGGTGAATGTTAATAAACTGTTCTTGGAACAAAATCAATAATTAAGATGAACTAGATAGGAATAGCTAAAACAATAGAGGACAAGCACTTATTATAGGTTAGTGGATAGACTAGTAGACCTGGTTCTATATTTAACTCGATGGGCCCACTGCAAGTATGTTGGGACAACGGTCCCTAACCCAGTCCTAAAGACCCACCATTTTGGTTTTTCAATTACTCCATTGGAATAGAAGAGGGAATAATTCAAATCCTGGATGGTTGGTGGGCCTTGAGACTGGGTTGGGGGACCTCTGTGTTAGACTATACGTCTTTTTGCCATATAGCAAAATCAGTGTGTAAATTGGGGCTAAGAAAAGATTGACTTTGTTGCTCATAGTAAACATTTCAGCAAAATCCCACCCTTTATCTATGAGACGCAAGTAAGTTTATATCTCTTCAAAGGAAATCTGGGTGCGATGTCAGAAATCCAGCCTGTCACTCCCTTCCTGGCCAGTCCAGATTTTTAGTTTGGACCAAAAGTCAGCATAGGTGCTGAGGCTGCTTATTACTAGGCTTACAAAAGGACTGACTCAGTCTGCACAGGGAGGCTGTGGGGAGGATAATGGGGCTCTGTTTTGAGTTTGAATCCTGACATTTGCAGCCTGTAAGGGACACTTCCAGTCTTTTGGATTTGTATAGTTAAAGGGGTACTCCACTGGAAAACATTTTTTTTTTTAATCAACTGGTGCCAAAAAGTTAAACAGATTTGTAAATTACTTCTATTAAAAAATCTTAACCCTTCCAGTACTTATCAGCTGCTCTTATGATCCACAGGAAGTTCTTTTCTTTTTGATTTTCCTTTCTGTCTGACCACAGTGCTCTCTGCTGACACCTCTGTCCATTTTAGGAACTGTCCAGAGCAGGATAGGTTTGCTATGGAGATTTGCTCTTACTCTGGACAGTTCCTAAAATGGACAGAGGTGTCAGCAGAGAGCACTGTGGTCAGGCAGAAAGGAAATTCAAAAAGAAAAGCACTTCCTGTGGAGCATACAACAGCTGATAAGTACAGGAAGGATTAAGATTTTTTTAATAGAAATAATTTACAAATCTGTTTAACATTCTGGCACCAGTTGATTTAGAAAAATGTTTTTTCCAGCGGAGTAACCCTTTAAAGGCTGTATTTGGTTTTGTGCTGAAATATAAAGACATGAAAAGCCCTGTTTAAACAATACTTCTGTGTCACTGTTTCTGACTGCTGTTCTGCTGTTATTTGCCTGTCTATTTGTGGCTAATCTCCCTACAATACCTAAAATCCTATCTCTTAATATGGATAACTATGATCTAATCTAAAATGAGCCTTTCCTTGTCATTTATACTACAGATATAGCAGAGAACCGAGCTCAATGTGTCAGAATTTGTCATTTGGCACACATAGTATTATGCTGTGTTAATAATAATATAGGGGGGAAAATAACAAATTCTACTTTACTACATAACCCTATTTATAAACCTGTTTATATTCAGTTTGTTTGCAGATTTCTTCTTGTTGCTTCTGTACATTTTCTGTGTTGTTTTACATCAGTCAAGGTGTCTCTATTTTTACTGAATTCACAGTTCTTCAGTTCTCTGAGCCAACTCATAATCGATAATCTGCTGGTGACCCGTTGGTTATTTAAAGTGGACAATGGATTTGGCAGCAATGGGACCGCTTTCTGCGACATTGCTACACACCTTCCATGTTATTCCTGGGTGTTGAAAGAGTGCAAGCGGTATGGTGCAGAAACCTGGAAGCAGAAGTGGGCACAGGTGAGTCCGTATTACAGGTAATGTTACCCAAGCTCATCACAGATGGGGTTAACAGACCTGCATTGTCAGTAACAGCAGCTTTAAAGCCTCAGGATCCTGCACACCGGCAATGCTTTAATGTCCTGTTATTCCCCGACCTGTTCTGTTCCTTAATGAGGACAATGTAAGAGTGTCGTCGGCAGCGGCACAGCCGGTGAACGCTGGCAGGTTATTAAAACATTACAGCATCTTGATGAAAGACTTTCCTGCAGGCTAAGAACGACAGAACAAGACTCCATTCCACTGCGATGATTAGAAATGAGTGTATGTCTCTGAGCGCTAAATTATGTTAATAGTTACAAATTGAGGTATTTGCATAACAGTTTATGATACATAATGACAAGTTCCCCTCTCTGTGTGTGTGTCACATCACTGAGACCTGTGCCTGTTATAGAAGGATGAAGCAGATTGATGCTTGAGAAGCTGTTATTGTCATCTCAGGCTAGTTGTGTAATCCAGAGTACTACACAGGCACTGCTGACCATTGCTCCTTTTCTTTGTAAGCAAACTAGATAAAAATTGTATTTACCGGTATATGTTTAACTTACTTTTTCTTTGTTGTAAGATATATATATATATATATATATATATATATATATATATATATACACACACACACACATTTTTCAGCTACCTATAACAGAACAACATCTGCCTTATATTGTTCAGCTCTGCCCCTTTGAGGTAAGGACCCCTCTGAAGGTGTCCTTTGCTATTTCCACCCTTTAAGTTGTGAGGTGTGCCCTCCATGGATCAGACTTGTTTGTCCAGCATATTACACAGATGCTCAATCAGATTAAGATCTGGGGAAGTCAACACTTTGACCTCTTTTTCATGTTCCTCAAACTATTCCTGGACTATTGTTTGCTGGCCATTATTCTACTGAAACATACTACTGCCATTGGGGGATACTGTTCCATTGAAGAGGGGGTGGTCTGTACAATATTTAGGTCTAAGTAACATCAACATAAATGCCAGAACCCCAGGTTTCCAAGAAGAACATGGCCCAGAACATCAGGCTGCCTCTGCCAGCTTGTGTTCTTCCCCATAGAGAAACAATAGGGGGTATCCAGCTTCTCATCAAACTGTTAACATTTTCAAGCTTTAATGTAATCCATTAAAAAACATGGTGATACATGGTAAAAACAACCATGGCGACGCATTTCGGACTTACAATAAGTCCTTAATCATGCATGATAAAGGACTTATTAAGGCCATGATTAAGGACTTATTGTAAGTCAGAAACGCATTGGCACGGTTGTTTTGACCATGTATCACTATGTTTTTTAATGGATTATATTAAAGCTTGAAAATTTGAACAGTTTGCTGTGAAGCTGGATACCCCCTATTGTTTCTCTAGTACACTACATGGGCAGGCGACCCGCTTCTCCGAGCTCCAGCGCTTCAGAAACCAGGTATCTCCCTACACGAACTCAACTGAGCCTATGTGGTGAGTGAGCTGAGTGGCTTTTTTCTTCTATGTTGTTCCCCATAGTGCATACTGGTGCTACGTCCTCCAGTGGTAAGCAACACACATGTATATTCTGTACACTTGATATTAACAAACATGAATCATCAGACCACCTTCATCCATGCTTCATTCTGACCAGTCTGAGGCTGCACAGTCCTATACACACCAATTGCTATGCACTTAGACACATCATTAATCCTTAGACACCCTTGACCCTGCCATTTCAACGGTTGTTCTTCTTTGGATGCTGTGACCCAGACCTAGCTATCACAATTTGGCCCTTGTCACTCAGATCCTTGCTCTTGCCCATTTTCCTGCTTCCAGCACTTCAACTTTAAGAGTGAAATGTTAATTTGCTGCCTAATATAAACCACCACTTGACAGGCACCATTGTTAAGAGATGAGAGAATTAATGTTATTCCTGTCTCCTGACAATGGTTTTATTGTTATGGCTGATCATGTATGTATTAGGCTATGTTCACGTGGTGGAATTTCTGTGCTTTTACTCAGATTCCTTTCTGACAAAAAGCAGCAGATTTTTTGAAGATTATTTGCAGAATTTGTACTGAATGTATGCAGAATTTCTTGCACTTAACACACAGATTCCAGAAATTTTTCAGAGACCCATTGACTTCAGTGGACTCTGCTGAGGAATTCTGCAAAAAGGTTCAATGTTTATGCAGAATTCGCAAGGCAGAATTTCCGCAACAGAAATTCTGCACTGCAAAATTTGCTGTGTGAATGAGACAGCGGATATTCCATTCACCACAATGTTAACTTCATGTAGCAGAATTTCCGAGCTAAATTTTTTTCTCCAGACTCTGCATGGAAATTCTGCCATGTTAACATAGTCTTAGTAGTGAAAATAATCCATACATCATTTCTAATGATTACGCTTTGTCATCCAGTTAGGTTGTGTGGAGCCAATAGAGAGTGTCCTTTGATTCAGATTTCTACCATCCCCAATATTCATGGTCAAGAGCCATGCCAGAAAACATAGACTTTTGTGGGGTACTCTACATTGCTGAGGGAGTGGTTCCTCTATAACATTAAAGGAAATGTGTCACTTGTGTTTTCTACTAAGAGCTGCAGACACCATTAGATAGATGTTGGGGTATAAAAGTGTACCTTTCCTGGAGCTGGCCATAATCTTTCTGACTGTGAAATTAAGTACGTGTCATTTTTTGTTTACAGCTGTATGTCCATCCTGAATGCATGTTTTCATGCAAAAACTGCTGAAAAACTGGCAAACTTTCTCAGCCCTTTTTGCCATGAACACCAGACTCGGGAGCATAGATGTGAGGGTGGAAGTCTGAGCTCGGCAGGGATTCAGATGACGTTGCCTCTGCCAGGGAATGGCCCTTCCTTCCTCACTGACCACAGAGGCAGTGAGCAGTGGTTTAGCTTGAAAATAAGTTATTTCTGCATTTTCTTTTTTGTTAAAAAAAAAGGTCAGGATGCTTGTCAGCAGGACTCGGGGACAGATAGAGTAGTAAATCAGGGAGAGATTACGTAATAACAGGTACGCTTTAACAGGCAAATAAAAGGTAAATAATGCTCATGGGGAAATAATTTCTATTTCTACTTAAATGTACCCTCATTGACTTATAGCTTGATGTAGTTCTTGTGGCCTACCAAGTATATTTAGTAAGTTATACAAATGTTTTTACTTGCCCCTTTACACCAACATTTCAGAACCCAAATGTGGTCTTGATCATCTGGATACAAAAATCTCTTGTGCTTAAAAATAATATGAAAATATGTTTAAGAAGACCAGAGAACATGATGAAATTGGTTGGCACGTCAGCTCCAAGTTTCTGATGGGCTTTTTGTAATGCATGGAAGCAAACCTGAAGAATCATAGTCTTTTCACAGGGGTGGCAGGGAGCAGGGCAACATCCTTAAAGGGGTTTTACAGGACTTTTACATTGATGTCTTATCCTAAGGATAAGCCATGAATGTCTGATTGGAGGGGGGCCGACATGAGGCACCCCTACCGATCAGCTATTCAGGAGAGCGGCAGCTCTGGCATATACTCCATGAACTGGGGTAAGAAGCATATAGCTCCATTGATTGTGTAGTGGTGGCACCCAGTTACTGAAGCTCAGCTTCCATCAAAGTGAATGGTAGCTGTGCTGCAATAATCCAGTGCAACATCTACAAAATGGGGGATTGGAGTGGGGCTCACTTTAACTAATCCATTTAAATAGCAAGATATGAGCGTGGGGGAAAAATACTGCATGCAGTAATTTTTTGTCCGCTCAAATCCTGTTAACAAATGGACACCAGACGGAGTCCATTTAAGACAGTGGGACCTATCGATGAACAGACTCTGTGACTGAGGCCCCAAAAGAAGCCTCCACACCGATGTAACCCTAATCTTATAGGCACAGGTTGCGGCTAATGGCACCCCAATGATCAGACATTTATTGCTTATTTAAAGAATAAGCAATCCATGTAAAAGTCCCAGAATACACCTTTAACCAGTTACATCAGGCGGATTTGTGTGAAATGGAGTTGTGACTCCTGTTGACTACACTGATCATTACGGTTTAGCTTGAGATCAGATTTTTAAAGTTCTGCCAAAGAAATGATTTCTAATTATTTATTCCAGGGTGGTTATCACATACAGCTAGATAACTTGACTAAGGCAATTTTCACACTGATGTTGTGCTCCGACCTGTTCAAGGTCTGTTCGGCTCTATTTTTTGTGCTGTATGGGTCCTGAACTGGTTGGAGAACAACTGACACCACCGGACCCCAGCTGGTCCCATTTACATGAGTGGGGTCCGTTGGGCATCTGGTATTTTACAGGAGTTAAGCGGATAAAAAAAAAAAAATAGAACATGCAATATTTCTTTTCTCTGTTCAACTCTTGTCCTTCCAAAAGACTGACCGATGGAGCTCCTTTACCGATGGACAACGCCAATGTGAATGAGCAGTAACTAGACAGTTATAATGTAATAATACAGAGTGGCACCTGCTGGTGTTCATGATGTTCTGCACTCCGGGTATAAATAACTGGAGGTTTCCTAAATAACTTTTCCTACAATTCATAAGTATTCATTTTAGGTTTGTATAAATACATGTGTTATTCATGGGAACACAGAGCATTTGTCTAGACACAGTATATAAATATTTTTCAACAATTTGAACAATTATTTTCTTTTTACAGCATGACACCCATATTTTTCTACTTCCGATTTCTGAAAAATCAGGGTTGCTGATGTAATTCTTAAGTATTTTCTTCTTGATTTGTTCCGCCAGTCTACCCTGTGCTGCATCAGCCTGTAGTGTTGTTTGGTGACAGATAAATCCCATGGTGCTGAGCAGCCTACCTCTTTAACACCTCTCATGTCCCCCCATCTTTTGTGGCCAGGCAAAATAGGGTTAAGTAATCTTTCTCACTGTGGGGTTTTGGCTGCATTCCCCATATCTAGGGCAGTCATCAGACTCCTGCTGTTCCCTGTGTTCTGCTGACAAATGACGAGTGTGAATTCCTTATGGCATCCCCTGTTTGCAGTACAATTAGATCAGACACAGACAACAGACCCTCACACTATCCCTTAGCTAAACTGTACGATCAGGAGATAGGGGCCAAAAGCATGACCTGCTTTAACCCTAATGTTTACACAGTATATAAAAAAAAAATGTCCGTGACATGTTTCCATCTCCCCATGATGTGATTGACAGTAAAGATCTGAAATAATATAATGATTACAATGGCAGGGTGTTAATCAGTTATGAATATACCCCTTTAAGCGAAGCTGTCTGGAAATGAGCGTTAAATGCTTATTCTTATGAGAACCTTGCCCTGAGGGGCTGCATTTAAAATCTATTGTTCAGAGCAACTCTCCCAAATGGGGTTTTCCCAGCAGTATGGCATTAGCACATAATTTCCAAATCAGCTTGCAAAGAAATATGATGTTTACCAATCTCCATAGACATGTATAATCACTATATCTTACCGTAGTAGAATTTACATTAAATATTGATACAAGAGTCAACAGAGTATATTGTCTGGGCTAAATAAAATTGAATACAGTAACCCTAAAGATGCTAAAATCTCCAAAAAGGCGCTTATAGGCCATAGTGTCTGAGAAAGAGCACAATATGTTCTAATCAAAAGAAACTGGAAAATATATTAAGACAAAGATGTATACTTAGCCGTGGTGATCTATTGGTATGTAGAGACTGATAATAATATCATGAAAAATGATATAGCAATAAAGAAAATGATATAATAACGCGCAGGGCAATTTAATAAGCAGCAATATAATATCATGTAGAGCAATGTGTTTGTGGGCCCCCCAGGTATCAATCTCGCGTTCTGCTCGCTATTGATTTAATTCACTTGTATCCCTCCGTGTTAATTTTTCATATGCTTACAAAACAAGCCTTTGATTTTCTGTCAGGCGTTAATTACACTGTTTCACCATTAAATAGAAGGCTTTGTGTAAACTAATTACTAGGTAATCATCGTCCACCGCGAACGCCACGCTTGTACCTTTTTATTCCATCCTACAAAAAAAAACGCTTCGCCGTCTGCGCCCGAGCCCCCTCTCCACTTGCAATCATTAGCTCCTACTAATTCACAGCGTTACTGCCGAAGAGAGGGGGACTTGTAATTGTGGCCATATCAGTACTGTTAATTACCGAAGTAGAACATTGAAATGATGCCAAGGACCATTGTTAGAAGCAAATAAAAAAAAAAATCACACAGACCAAAAAAAAAAAAAAAGAGTTTGAATGTTATTTTCACCATCTGGGGAGCAAAATAGAGGAAAACAGCAAGAAAACAGCAGTGACAAAATATCATAGCTGCAGCTCCAGGCCTCATAGGCCAGATGGAGGAAAGAGATTCTACAACATCAATTGGATGCGGAGGGCCAGGTTCCAGCAGCCGGGCTGTGACAAGTGGAGGAGAGGAGCGGAGATGTGCAATGTGTTCTTATAGGGCCGGTGTTAACTCCTCTTCTGCCAGTGAAGTAAAAGGATTTCAGTGTTCTTTTACAATCTTTGTGTCCAACACCATTAAGCAAAATTTCCCATTATTATAGCAGCATAGAGGAGATTTTACTGTTAATGGGTATGACTTGGGCTAGGTTCACACATTTTGGTCAGTATGTTACCAAAGCAGTTTAAGAAATCAAAGATGAGCTCTGAATGGTCGCTGTATGCATCAAAGTCCATTTTTTACTTTTAAGAAATACCCCCATTGTTGTTTGTTTGTTTATTTATTTTTTTGTATACAAAACATTGCATTTTTTGTGTGCAAAAAAATCCACATTGTTTGTGCCTTTTGTGAACTTTCCTTACTGGGGATACTTGCTAATTTTCTGTGTTTTGGACCACTCCTGGTTTTGACTTAAAAATACTGAGCAACATGAGGACCAAATACTGACCCAAATTAGCTCCAAAATGAGGACCAAATATTGATCAAAATTGTGCTGAAACTGAAGGCGCAACACAGAAACCCCTAATCACATAGTCAGGGATGACGTATAGTTTGTACAGTGAAGGACAAGTTGACGCTATCATTATACCAAGACCAATGATACCATTATGCAGTGTCCAGACAGTGGTCCGATAAGAGTGGTCTGCAGAGTATCATCATGCTGGAGACTATACAAAAGAATATAGCACTGATCATGACTAAAGAATTACTAGTGACTCCGAGGTCACGTTTGCTCTCGTGATTATAGTAGTTCTCTCTCCTTTTCTTCTCCAACATACCCAAACTACTGTGGAGATTTCTTACTTGTTAACTGCTGAATTTTCTGCCCAGACATTTTTGGCCATTGCTTTCGTAGCCTAGCCCCACCCTCTATGGCTAAAATAGTTCCAAGTCCTGTTATAACCTTGTAGACAGCCATCCTGATGCCCCCAGGAGTCCCAGGTACTGTACATGTTGTGCTACCCAGTGCTCTTAAATTTTCTACTTGAATAGCACCGTAGCTATAGCATCCATAAGAATAATATTGCAGCAGAATTGGTGATATATGTTGAACGTTAAATTGCTGCAAAACTTGGCATGCAGTTATGTCTCAGGCAGATATGTAAATTATTACACACTGGGTCTTGCAAGTGGGATGTAGAAGTGTTGTCCCCACAGCCATATAACCAAGCTCTGAGAGGCTAATTTGGGGTAGTATACCTCTTGGTAATTGTTGAGGTCTAGATATGCCTCTACAATGCACTCGAAGACATTTTGCCCTGATGACCATTCTGCCATTCTGACCAAGTTCTTAGGAAGTTTTGAAAGCCTTGGATATATGTGGGCTTACATATAGCGAACAGGCTCCGGATGGCTCAGACAGACCACCAGTAGGGAGGATTGTTTGATCCACCAATAAGCACAAGCAGCTTCCAGGCCATTACCAGGTGCATAGCAGAAGCAACCATGACATGTCTTGCCTTTGACTGCGACAGACTGGAACCGTATTGTCTTTAGAAACAAATCAAGGTTGTCTTTGGAATCCAACATCTGTCAGGTTTGAGTATGGACGCCTCATAGGGAGTCCTTCAATCCTGCCTTTGCTGTGGAGCAACACGCTACCCCAACTGCTGGTGGGATGATCTGGAAAGCCTTCACATATGACAGTGCAGGACACCTTGCGGCAACATGTATTGCCTCTCATGGCAGGAATTCCAATTAGCATTTTTCAGAAATATATCACTGTCCCACGCAAGGGTTTTCCTGAACTGTCTGTGCCAGATTGCAACACTTTCATGGCCTGCCGGGTCACTAGATTTATTACCAGTCATGCATTTATGGTGAGCCAGCTTTGGCAACCTATGAGCGGGCACGATCTATAGTCTCAGCTACAACATCTGGGGGCAAATGTGCTCCAGGATGTAATACGGAACCTGAATTCCTCCATCCCTATTGTATTTCATCTTGTATCCCGGCTATAGGCTGCTTAACAGGGAACTAGAGCCTTCTTTCATTTAGACAGTTTTCCCCAATAAACTTATTCCTTTAGCTCTGATATTGTAATCACTTCTGTATATCATAATTACATTCACACATATAAAGTTCCATAACAACAACTCCATGGTGCATCATTTTTTTTGTGCATAGGCCAGTTTCCGACGAGCATAATATGGCCACATTTTAAGTACATCCAAAAGTCTTAGTCCAACCATGGGTCGGCATTTTAGAGATTTATGATGATTTTATATCTGCATATCAGAACTGTGGTGATACTTGTATCTATACTACGGACACCGAAATACATCAATATTCTGCTTGTCTGAAAATGGACATACACTTGTCATCTATGTAATTCATATGGTCTGAGGCAAAATTGATATTTAGGCTTTAATCCACACATGATCATATAGATTAATGTAATGTACCTGTATATTCACTGCCATAGGAAATAGAATTTAAATTATGATTACAATAATAATATTGAGATATGTTCAGCGAATAATAAAAACTGCTATTGTTTTACCAGGTGTAATCATTTATATAAGAGGTTTTTCTTATGAATGAATGCCTAGGGAATAAGGGTGAGAAGGGGCAACTGTCTGTGTATTGCTATCATCATTTATTCATTACACATTATTCATATAGCACATGCATCCTACTGAGAATACAGCCACATTGGCCCCTGCCCCCTGTGGGGCTCAAAATCTTATTTCTGTGTCTCTTATTAGGGTCATTTTCATAGGAATCCAATCAATATGGTGTTTAGAGGAAACTCATATATAAACATTTGTAGAACATAGAAACTCCATGTACTGTTTGTGTAGTCTACTGAAGGGCAAAGGCCTTGTGTCCATAGTTTCTAGACTAGAGATGTATGATTTGCATGGTATGGATGTTATCATGACAATGTTATGGAGAACATCAAAATAAATGAGCAGAAACTATATTATAAAAGTATACAAATATTCTTTATTTATGTAATTACTAAAAAGGTAAATATTACAACAGTAGCACTACACCCATGAGAAGATGTGTGAACATGAGAGTACCTAAACCATGCCATATATTATAATACATTAATACTATGTGCAATCTATACAAGGCCAAATAAATTAATACAAAGTGCAATAACTCGAGTATAAGCCGACCCGAATATAAGCCGAGGCCCCTAATTTCACCCCAAAAACCCAGGAAAAGTTATTGACTCGACTATAAGCCTAGGGTGGGAAATACATCATCCCCCCCCCATGTCATCATTCCCCCCCCCGTCATCATCCAGACCCCCGTCATTAACACCCCCGTCATCATCACCCTGTCACTTTCACCCCCCCGTCATCATCACCCCGTCATCATCTCCCCCCCTTCATTATCACCCTGTCAACATCATCCTGTCATGATCCCCCCCCCCCTTGATCATCACCGCTTGTCAATCCCCTAAGTGGTCTTCAATCTGCAGACCTCCAGATGTTGCAAAACTGCAACTCCCAGCTCGGTGGGAAGGAAGGGTGAGCTGGTCCGGGCCATCTATGCTGCAGGGACCGTCCGGTGGGGAGGGTTAGTCATTCCGGGCTGTACATTTTCACCGGGAGGCCCTCTTCTCCGCTCGCTCCGGGCCGGCCCCGGACTAGTTCATGCGCATGAAAGTCCCTGTGCGTCGTCGTCAAGGCAACGTCACTAGCCCGGGGCCGGCCCGGAGCGAGCGGAGAAGAGGGCCTCCCGGTGAAAAGGTACAGCCCGGAATGACTAACCCTCCCCACCGGACGGTCCCTGCAGCATAGATGGCCCGGACCAGCTCACCCTTCCTTCCCACCGAGGGGAGGTGAGTAGAAAACTAAAGGGGGGGGGGTCTGTATGATGACGAAGGCCGGCACAGTGGTTTTCAACCTGCGGACCTCTAGATGTTTCAAAACTACAACTCCCAGCATGCCCGGACAGCAGATGGCTGTCAGGGTATGCTGGGAGTTGTAGTTTTGCAACATCTGGAGGTCCGCAGGTTGAAGACCACTGATGAAGGGATTGACAGGCGGAGAGTTCACTCGAGTATAAGCTGAGGGGGGTGTTTTCAGCACGAAAAATCGTGCTGAAAAACTCGGCTTATACTCGAGTATATACGGTAAGATATACGGTAAGTAATATTGTGTGCACAGGTGGCAAGACCAGCATGTATGTTATTCAGGAAGATACAAAATGCAATCCATGTATGTTACCCGCCACATAAACACACAAACCCCAACATACATTTTGCTTTCATCCAGCTTCATCAGGAGGAGTGGCTATCTTTGGACAGACATTTAGTATTTATGAGCTATATACAGCCAAGCATACACAAATATAAAAACCTGTCCCTATATTCAACCAATAAGAATGAGATTGCACTTTATATTTGTTTATTTGGCCTGGAATAGATTGCATATAGTATTGTTGTATTATATGCTATAGTTAAGTTACCCCTATATTTACATCATCTTGTGTGTAGTGCTACTGCCATCATATATACCTTTTGAACTTTTTATGAATTGCATTAGGAAAAACTTATCTATTATATTGTATATATTGTATTATACGGTGCCCATTTCTTCTGGTGTTCTTTGTCTCTGTATTAGTGTTTTATTTTGTGCTAGTTTTAGTTGGTTATATATGGTGAGGTTATGTCACATGATATCAAGTGGATGAATTCCATGAATAAGGCTAGGTTCACACATGTGTTTGGCATCCATTCAAAACAGATCCACTTATGTAGATGAATGGAACTTAGTAAAAATGAATGACAAACTGATGCAAAACATTATGCTCTTCTGTTTGCATCCATCACCATTGACTTCAATGTAAAATTTGAATGGATACTTAAAGGGGTATTCCAGGAAAAAACTTTTTTTTATATATCAACTGGCTCCAGAAAGTTAAACAGATTTGTAAATTACTTCTATTAAAAAATCTTAATCCTTTCAGTACTAATGAGCTCTGAAGTTAAGGTTGTTCTTTTATGTCTAAATCCTCTCTGATGACACCTGTCTCGGGAAACGCCCAGTTTAGAAGAGGTTTGCTATGGGGATTTGCTTCTAAACTGGGCAGTTCCCGAGACAGGTGTCATCAGAGAGGATTTAGACAGAAAAGAACAACCTTAAAGGAGTAGTCCAGTAGTGAACAAGTGGTGAACAACTTATCCCCTATCCTAAGGATAGGGGATAAGTTGCAGATCGCGGGGGGTCCGACCGCTGGGGCCCCCCCGCGATCTCCTGTATGGGGCCCTGCAGCCCGCGCGAAGGGGCCGTGTCGACCCCCCGCACGAAGCGGCGGCCGACACGCCCCCTCAATACAACTCTATGGCAGAGCCGGAGTTCTGCAATAGCGATGTATTGAGGGGGCGTGTCAGCCGCCGCTTCGTGCGGGGGTCGACACCCGGTATCTGGATGCAGAGCCTGGCCCCCATACAGAGAGATTGCAGGGGGCCCCAGCGGTCGGACCCCCTGCGATCTCAAACTTATCCCCTATCCTTAGGATAGGGGAAATGTTTTTCACCACTGGACTACCCCTTCAACTTCAGAAGCTCATAAGTACTGAAAGGATTAAGATTTTTTAATAGAAGTAATTTACAAATCTGTTTAACTTTCTGGAGCCAGTTGATATATAAAAAAAAAAAGTTTTTTCCTGGATAACCCCTTTAATTTCCGTTTTTTGCATGCACTTTTTTCCCCATAATACGGACAACAGACAGAAATCAATGGGATGAGTTTATTTCAGTTTTTTTCTGCTGCCTGATCGGATCAGACAATAAAATTAAACCCAAACACAGATGTGAACCCAACCTAAGTTACTACTTGTTTCATGAATTAATTACCGTAGGTTGCCATAAAATGACTTTTTTTTAGCGATTGTAAGTGGGACTATGCTAGTCGAGTTTACAGCACTGTCGTGTTTTATATATTCAGCACATTGTGGATTGTAATGCAGCTGCTTTTCTATCAAATGTACTTCTATATCAGGAAAAGGCTCTGCAGAGGGTTGCACAGGAACTTCCTAAAGTCTTGGAGCACTATGCGCAGGCAGTGAACAGGAGCCATTATCCTACATGGGACAAGTTTCTACAGGTGTTAGTGAGCCGAGGTAAGTGTGGTAGCCCGTTTCCTTTCTCACTGTCATGCTACCTCTGTTCTGATTTTTCTTTTTGTTCCAAAAACAAGATTAGATCTAAAAAAAAAAATCAGGCAACAGAGCCTAGGCTATGCTGTAGTTCAAGTATTTGGGGATGTTTTGGAGGCTCAAAAACTATCAATTTTTCAGGAAAAAAAAAGTCTGCAACTTTCAGAATGGTTTTTAGCCTATTTTTTAAAGAAAGTTTTTTGGGGCCACAGCAAAAGCTATAGCTTAAAGGGGTATTCCAGGAAAAAAACTTTTTATATATAAACATATCAACTGGCTCCAGAAAGTTAAACAGATTTGTAAATTACTTTTATTAAAAAATCTTAATCCTTTCAGTACTTATGAGCTTCTGAAGTTAAGGTTGTTCTTTTCTATCTAAATCCTCTCTGATGACACCTGTCTCGGGAAACGCCCAGTTTAGAAGCAAATCCCCATAGCAAACCTCTTCTAAACTGGGCGTTTCCTGAGACAGGTGTCATCAGAGAGGATTTAGACAGAAAAGAACAACCTTAACTTCAGAAGCTCATAAGTACTGAAAGGATTAAACATTTTTAATAGAAGTAATTTACAAATCTGTTTAACTTTCTGGAGCCAGTTGATCTATATAAAAAAAGTTTTTTCCTGGAATACCCCTTTAACATTTGATGCTTTTTAGCCCATAAACCACCCAAAAGATGTTCTTAAGGGAGCACTGTATAGTTTTTTGTAACCTATTGGTTAAAATCTCAGCTTTCTTCTTCCCTATATAAACATACAGAGACAGCTGTCAGTCACTCAGTAGGACCACCCACTGGACTTCTAAGTACAGATTTAAATGAATAAATAAAATACAAGTCCTACTCAATGGCCCTTATTTACTAAGAGTGTTGTGTAGGTTTCTTTGTGGGTTTTAATTCCCTACAATTTATTTTCCATGGTATTTACTAAGGTTTCCCTACATTTTCCACTTTCCCTACACTTTGCTTTTTTACACATGCTCTGATCTGTCTGGTTTTCCTCAGCTGAAATCCACCACATTTTCTGTGGAAACTTTAGTAAATATGTTGGGATTTTGTGAAAATGTCGGGAACACGCCCCTTTTCTGTGACCATGCCCCTTTCCCAGCGGCCACGCCCCTTTTTCGGGTTTTCTTAGCAAAATGGAGAGTTAGTTGGGTTTTTTCATTTCAGGCGCAAATTCAGGCGCAGACAGAATTTCAGGCGCAAATTCTGGTGCAGACAGAATTTCAGGCGCAATGCGCCCGAAAATGGCGCACGACCTGACAAAACATGTCGGGATTGCAATAGTAAATGAGGGCCAATGTTTTCTCAAAACTGCTAAATAAATGTACTCTGCTCCTGCTGCTCTATAACATGCTACTGACAGATCAAACTGATTGTTCATAGTGATAGGATCCCTTGTTGACATATTGCATTGTGTCAAATGGCCGGAAAATTGGATAAGCTATTCTTTATCTGTTCAGATAAAAACACTAAGACTAGGTTCACACCAAGGAAGCTCTGGACGGAAAAATTCCATCTTGAGATTCTGAGTGGGCCCAGTGCCAACTAAATCAGTTGGCACTAGGACTTAGTGGACATTGGCGTTTTTATAGAGGGAACTAACTTTGGCACACATTCCGCCTAAAGAATGAGCGAGCTCTTTAGGCCGCCTTCATTTTCCTTAGCTTTGCTGGCATTTTAGGTGATGGTTGGGGGAACCTTTTACATTAGGTGCTGGGATCGCAGCTTAACCCTATTCCTTTGGATACTTTGGTAGTCTTAGAATCTGCAGATTATTTTTAGGCCTTTTATGAGAGGTGCCATACAGGCAAATTTATTTTAGTTTGCTCCCTATGCTGCTGATGTTCTGGGAAGGGGGTGGGGGATAGGGGAATTTAGTTTTTTTTGGAGTCATAATGTCTCTACTGTATGCTTCTTTCTTGATACTTGTTGATTGATTACTTTCTTATACTACATACAGTATTTGTATTTGTTTTCTGAGAGAATACCGGATGATGTTTTCTTTTATGTTTATTGAAAATTCAATAAAAATTATATTACATTACAAAAAAAAGAATGAGCGCTATATTCTGTTGCTGAAATTCCATAGTGTGCATTGTGCAGCAGAATCCCATTTCCAACAATTCCTAAGCAAAATTCCAGACGCAAACTCTGTATTGTGAACTTAGCCTTAAATTTACCATTCCAATGCCCTATCTTAAATGGGCACTGTCATTAAAAATTTGCTATTGAACTCCTTATGGTAAATAAAAATCTTTCTAATGTACTTTGTTTTATAAAAATGAAGTTTTCTATGTTTTATTTGTGTTTAAAAAAGGTGCTACTATCTCCCTACTTGTCCAGAGCACATTTCCCCCCCATATCTTGCACAGACTTTGGACTCCTGCTGGCCTGGCAGAAGTTCAAAATCAAGAAATGCAGTCTGGAGTGCTTACGGGGGTGTGTGCAGCCTTAGCCAATCATAGCTCATCTCACACTGATCTGCTCTGGGCTGTGTGTAGCAGAGTGAGGGAGGAAGTTCTTCCCTGTATGGCTTCAGATGATGTCACACCTGCTGTGAATCTGAATAGGCAGACAGCTAAGGAAGGCTCCCATGCCGAAACGCGTCCTTGTACTACACTATGGCATAATAAATCTTAACTCTGCATTACTGATGAGTGCTGAGTATCATCTTTCTTCCACTTGTGAATCTGAACAGAAAATACAGCACAATATCAAGGTAGAAAACTAAAAAATAATACAAATAAAGGCAGGGGGTGGTTTATCCTGACGGGGGCAGTGAACTGGGTGGTTTATAACACTTAACATTTAAGATCATGACAGGTACTCTTTAAAACAAAACAGATACAAGCTAATGTACAATGCTGTCGTATAACTTTGTAACCAAATTGAAACCCCAGCTGCTACAGATCCTATTATCTGCTTGTATTTTGTTCTGTTTAGCTTCTGTTTTACCATTGTACTTATCCTATGTTATTCCAGGAGGAGTGATTGAAGCTTTCCCACCAGCAGAGAGCATTACCTGCCTTACTATAGATCTGCTGATCAACCCAGATGGAGAAATCCAGGTGTTATCCTGTGGGGACCAGATCCACAGCTCCATCCCATTGCAGTCTGTAGGCAGCTCTGTTCCTCAGTGCTCAGTGCCCTCCGATATACTGATGTCAATGTGTAGTAGCATTGGAGAGGCCTGCAAAACCCGGGGAGTACTTGGATATTTGTCTGTAGAACTACTAACATTTATAGACCCTCTAAGTCTGGAGCAGCAGGTAAAATACTATAATACTGTATTATACAATTTGCAAACCATCTGTCTTTTAAGGACATAAATGACCCTAAAGAAGACCCTGGTACTTAACATGTTACTGTACCAGGTGAGACATATCAAAAGTTTTGATTGGTCGGCAACTAGGAGTTTATACCCCCAGTCGATCACTAGAACATGTTGTTGTTTGGACATTTATTTAAAGATGTTAAACCAACTTTTTTTTTACATTTTACAATCAAAAACATGCCAAAATATTGTTTGTGTAATGATAATCTACCTGTTTATTGAACATTTTCTTTACAATTCCGGTAAGTTATAAAAACAAAAAATACCTGTTTAAAGGGGTTGTCCAGAATTGGGAAAAAAACATGGCTGCTTCCTTCCAAAAACCGAGCCATAGCTGTCCATAGGATATGGCTGGTATTGCGGCTAGGCTCCGCTGAAGTGAATGGGACTGAACTGCAATACTGCTCACTGCATGGCATGTTTTCTATTACTAATGTACTATTACTATCATATTAATTAACTCTTTATTAAACTGTGTTTGTATCCTCTAAAGTCAGTAACTAAATAGTGAGTCCCCTTTGAGCCAAAGATAATGTTAATAAATGACATAGTAAAAAGCATAAAAATAAAGATATAAAATAAACATACCCATTAAATAGACAATTTGGCTATCCTGCAGACACTGATGGTGATTTGTCAGCTCTATGTAATACACAGACTCTATCCAATGCCCTATCTGACACCGATCACCTAGTTGCACAGCTTAGTAAAAGTGGCAGTGTGACAGACAGTTGTTTCTGGCAGCAAAAACACTGTGAATTGTTGTGGTCATGTCTGTCCATCTCTAAATAACAGAAGTGGACAGCCCCCTTGTGGGCAGCATGTTACCAGCTGCCGATTAGCACTTTCCTCGCCCCCCTGAAGCAGATCCTTATGATGACGGATTGGATCTTTAATAGCCCAGCAGATTCCTGCCAGTTGGTTATTAAGGAGTATCTCGGCAGTGATTCATTTAGAGGGCATTTGCTTGTGAATATGATTTAGAAATTAGCAGGAGTTTAGCAAGAGGCTGGGACTGGCTGACCTCTTAATAATGTTATAATGATGCCATTTAACATCCGCCGCTTACACCACTGACTCGGCACACTACGCCAAGAGTAGTTTTCTTGCTGGCAGGTAGCACAGGGAGAGAGACCCTAAATCTGACCCAACATCAAGTACTGATCAGGACAGATGTCTATGTGCTGAATGTCACAGACAACAAGGAAGCTAAGTGGCTGACCTCGTATTTGTGACGATTGCCTGTGCTCACTATGACCTTGCAAAAGTCATTACACACTGTATACCAAGTACGCGAATGTAAGACAGCAATTTCCCCTCAGCAATACATGTGCATATTTCATAAAATAATGTTATGGACTTAGCACTCCATCAAAGTGGTCAATATAGATTTTATATTGGAGTAGAAATGTGGTTGCTATATAGAAAACCTTTATGATGTACTCCTCAAAGAGGTATTTCCATCTCAACATTTATGGCGTATCCTGAGACTACAACTATGAAGGTTGTGTTTGTAGGTTCTGCCCAGACCTGATAACCATAATCTAAATTTTGTTTACATGTAGTCGATAGCATTTTATTTTGCTTATTCTGTAATGGGAAAATGTGTGTAACTGTGCATAATATTCTTTGATCTAGATTTGGGCTACAGATTTAGACTTGTGTTACAGTGATCAACTAGCAATGACCCAACTCCTGCTGTATTTTACCAATGGGACGCTGGACTGTAAAAACAGCCGTCTGACTGTGCCACCTGCTCCTAAGAAAGTGGAACGCTCCAGACACAAAGCTAAACCAGCAGAGGTAAAACCTTCTCACTCCCTTTCCTTCTGATGATTAACAAAGAGTTTTACATTTACAGTAAAGCACACGTCAAGTTGAAATGACCTTTGCTGAGAATATGGCTTTATACATACTGATTGTAGAAAAGTACATGTGGTGTCCCGGTACAGGACCTGGTCCTGTCCCTGTCTAAAGTCCCCTCAGCCAGAGTCCCTTCATTCTCATAGGGCTCTCCTGCAGGGCTTACCCCTGGTCGCCTCATATAAATTGTATATTGGTTAATATATAAAGGTAATATAAATGTATAGGATATATATATATTTAGGACCTTCCGGGGTCACGTGATGTACAGTTGTGATGTATAATTGCTTAAGGACCTTCCAGGGTCATGTGATGTACCCAGAGTTCACTGGGTTCAGGACTTACAGATTTGCTGACAAATCAGCTTAGTCCAGCCCCTTATTATATAAAGGGCTGTAGCCACTAAATTCGCTCTTAGTTCCTGCTCTTAGTTCCGGATTATCAAGCAAGCCAACTATCTTAGCAGAAATCTAAATTCATCTAGGCCAAAGCCTAAGAAACCTGCAGCCACTAAACCGTGAGTTACAAAGCTCAATCTATCAAATCCTGTGTGACTACTACCAGCTAAAGTATTATAATTAGTAGCACAGTGGCCTGCATCAAAGCTCATTGCTTCAAAGTCCCAGCAAAACCTGTGAGGAACCTGTATCCCGGTTCACTTTTAAGAGACTGTTATGTGTGAAGACTGTTGCATAAAATCTTCAAGTAAAGTTCTCCAGTTTATTCATAAAGTCTGCTGTGGACATTCCGTTATTTTCCCTACTGTTTCTGGGACAGTTGGCGGATGGAAGGACCATTAACATTAAAGGGGTATTCCAGGCAAAAACTTTTTTTTATATATCAACTGGCTCCGGAAAGTTAAACAGATTTGTAAATTACTTCTATTAAAAAATCTTAATCCTTCCAATAGTTATTAGCTTCTGAAGTTGAGTTGTTGTTTTCTGTCTAACTGCTTTCTGATGATTCACGTCCCGGGAGCTGTCCAGCTCCTATGGGGATATTTTCCCATCATGCACAGCTCCCGGGACGTGACATCATCATTGAGCAGTTAGACAGAAAACTTCAGAAGCTAATAACTATTGGAAGGATTAAGATTTTTTAATAGAAGTAATTTACAAATCTGTTTAACTTTCCGGAGCCAGTTGATATATAAAAAAAAAGTTTTTGCCTTTAATACCCCTTTAACCCCTTAAGGACTCAGCCCATTTTGGCCTTAAGGACTCAGACAATTTAATTTTTACGTTTTCATTTTTTCCTCCTCGCCTTCTAAAAATCATAACTCTTTTATATTTTCATCCACAGACTAGTATGAGGGCTTGTTTTTTGTGCGACTAGTTGTCCTTTGTAATGACATCACTCATTATATCATAAAATGTATGGCGCAACCAAAAAACACAATTTTTGTGGGGAAATTAAAACGAAAAACGCAATTTTGCTAATTTTGGAAGGTTTTGTTTTCACGCCGTACAATTTATGGTAAAAATGACATGTGTTCTTTATTCTGAGGGTCAATACTATTAAAATGATACCCATTATTACATACTTTTATATTATTGTTGCGCTTTAAAAAAAATCACAAACTTTTTAACCAAATTAGTACGTTTATAATCCCTTTATTTTGATGACCTCTAACTTTTTTATTTTTCTGTATAAGTGGCGGTATGGGGGCTCATTTTTTGCGTCATGATCTGTACTTTTTTTTGATACCACATTTGCATATAAAAAACTTTTAATACATTTTTTATAATTTTTTTTTTAATAAAATGTATTAAAAAAGTAGGAATTTTGGACTTTTTTTTATTTTTTTTCGTTCACGCCGTTCACCGTACGGGATCATTAACATTTTATTTTAATAGTTCGGACATTTACGCACGCGGCGATACCAAATATGTCTATAAAAAATGTTTTTTATGCTTTTTGGGGGTAAAATAGGAAAAAACGGACGTTTTACTTTTTTATTGGGGGAGGGGATTTTTCACTTTTTTTTAACTTTTACTTTTACATTTTTTTACATTTTTTTTTTACACTTGAATAGTCCCCATAGGGGACTATTCATAGCAATACCATGATTGCTAATACTGATCTGTTCTATGTATAGGACATAGAACAGATCAGTATTATCGGTCATCTCCTGCTCTGGTCTGCTCGATCACAGACCAGAGCAGGAGACGCCGGGAGCCGCACGGAGGAAGGAGAGGGGACCTCCGTGCGGCGTTATGAATGATCGGATCCCCGCAGCAGCGCTGCGGGCGATCCGATCGTTCATTTAAATCGCGAACTGCCGCAGATGCCGGGATCTATATTGATCCCGGCACCAGAGGGGTTAATGGCGGACGCCCGAGAGATCGCGGGCGTCGGCCATTGCCGGCTGGTCCCTGGCTGCGAGCAGCAGCCGGGATCAGCCGCGCATGACACGGGCATCGCTCCGATGCCCGCGGTTATGCTTAGGACGTAAATGTACGTCCTGGTGCGTTAAGTACCACCTCACCAGGACGTACATTTACGTCCTGCGTCCTTAAGGGGTTAAGGAAACCTCACCCTGGCGTCACGACAACTAAGGGTTAATACCACCAGACCCTGCACTTACATCACCGCAACACTCCAGACACAACAACTCTCCTGGTTCAGCACATACACATCAAGAAATAACATCCACCTGATATCCCTCAAACCCTCTGGTACCATTTAGAGTTCTAACACAGCATTCTATGGAAACCATCTTTGACTTGAACATCTCTCTGTTTTTAAAGTGTTGTATCAGAGATGTCATGCTATGGAAATCTCTGAGAGGCAACAACAATAGAGTGTTAGGTCTTGTTAACAAAGGCAAAAACCTTATTGATTTTAATTTGTGACTTGATCTGTGTGTGTACACGAGAAGCAGCACTATTTCTGGCCATTATATAACTTGTATATGTGCTCTGCAGCCTTCATCTCTAATATGCAGTTCTCCCAAAGCTGATATGCTGAGCTCCCACCTTCCCCTCCATAGCATTTTTGTCTTAAAAGATATTTGTTCAAATGATAGTGCCTATTTAAGGAACTGTTTATAATGTCCATGGCACAAGATGAAAAAAGTGTGTCCATTTGTCTTCTTTATAGCCAGTATACCTCATTATAATCACAAAAGAGGGATGGAATAGTGCAATAGACGACTCTATTGCATCCCCCAGAGACCAATAAAAAACATATTGGTTAAATGTGTTCTTTTCTATGGGTGATGGATATCATGCAGCTAAATAGGTACTTTTTGCTGCCAAATAACATTGACTACTTATTGGGGGAAAAAACATACTGCACAGTTTATGTTTTGTTTTTACACTGGGTTCCCATGGGTGACGGATGCCACTTTATGGCACCCATATTGGTCTCTGTTGAATGTATATGTCACAGTGTGCATACATTAAACAGAGGCCATAAATGTTATGTGAGCAGCCCCTTATTTGTATACTGACATTGGTCTGTATACTGCGTTACAGAGCTGAATTAACAATACTACCTGTACAAAGGAAAAATGGAGCAGTTGCTTATAGCAACCAGTCAGATGGCTTCTTTATTTTTTTAAATAAAAGAAGCAATCTGATATTGGCTATAAGCAACTGCTCAACTTTTCATCTGCACAGGCTTCATAAACCCTATCATTGTGCTTTGTATGAACTACAGAATTATTCATAGGTTTGATCACCAACCCATAGGATTGTTGGATGTGTGGGCAGCATGAGATTCATTCCCGCTATATCCACGTGATTTCTGATGCTCCATTCTCATGCATTTCATGTTTTCCTGTACTGTTCCTGCTGTTCTCTCATTTAATGAAGTTTATCTCTTCTCCCCTTTCAGTAAGACGCAGTCTAGTGTGACTCACCACGCTGTTACCTTTGCAGCCTTCGCCACATTAACACCCACTTTTCCCTGTTTATGAACCCCCTTTAATAAAAGAATACATTTTCTCAGTGCTGGCGCTCCTGTAATTATGTATAAAGCCAATCACTCATTATTTGTAAGATAGATGAGGCTAAATAAGCACGGCATTAATAATTTACAAGACTCTTCATTATGCCAGTGTATGGGCTGCGAAGACCCAGCAAGAGTATTGCCAACCCTTAAACAATGGCGTTCCATCACCGCAGCCCCATCCTGCTTCACGCTTGTTAAACAGAGACACGGATTATTCTATCAAACGCTCCTCTAGTTTCTGCTCCCCTACTGTAAGTGAACAGCTTTTGAAATGCACCTCCTATAGTCCCCCCTCTGCACGTTAATGACTTCAGCCATGGGTGATATTAATTCTGCAAATATTATAAACATGATTAGCTGGCACGCCGAGATTTATTGCCGCAGAGTTTTCCAAGTGCTGTTGTCAAGGTTCATGCTGGCATTTCATTATAGTCAATGGGATCAAATGTACTGCATGATCTGTAAGGTTGTGGGACACAGACACTCCACTGCTTACATGTAACATGGTCTGAATCATAAGGGTAAAACATGAAGCGATACATGGGGGGCATTCCAACAGCAAATAGACTTTTTTTTTACAGCAGCAATTCCACCTTGGAATACAATCAGTAGTGAGTTGGTCCAGATAATGTATTGTTAATACTAAATGCACAGAAGGTCCTTACCTGGAGCATGGGTTCTCCATTTAACAGCCAGTTAGGATGACAACCAATTTCCTCAATATTCTAAGCCTGTCACTTTTATTCACCCTCTCCCATGTTAGGTTCTATTCTCACGGCAGAATTTCCTCAAGTGGAATTCCTCCTCAAATGAAAGCCCAATACACTTCTATAGGAGTCCACACTTCCATTCACACTTCTGCAGAATTTCCACTTGGATTCCGCACCAATTTAGCACAAAAGCGGAATTGGGGCGGATGAGCGGAAATTCTGCTGTGTGAATAGACCCTTATTGGGACCAGAGATGTTCTACATCAATGGTCGGGTTAGGCTTCATATAGTTCCTTGCTGAACAGCATCAATTATTTATTTCCTTTCACTTAAAGGGGTACTCCAGTGAAAACCTTTTTTCTTTTAAATCAACTGGTGGCAGAAAGTTAAACATATTTGTAAATTACTTCTATTAAAAAATCTTAATCCTTCCTGTACTTATTAGCTGCTGAGTACTACAGAGGAAATTCTTTTCTTTTTGGAATGCTCTCTGATGACATCACGAGCACAGTTCTCTCTGCTGACGTTATAATAATAATGCTTTATTTATTGTTGTCCTTAGTGGGATTTGAACCCAAGTCCCTAGCACTGCAAGGCAGCAGTGCTAACCACTGAGCCACCATGCTGCCCTTAGTATACATCTGCTATGCATCTGCTATGCATGGTTGCTAAAATGGACAGAGATGTCAGCAGAGAGCACTGTGCTCGTGATGTCATCAGTGTTCCAAAAAGAAAGGAATTTCCACTGTAGCATTTAGCAGCGAATAAGTACTGGAAGGATTAAGATTTTTTTTATAGAAGTAATTTACAAATATGTTTAACTTTCTGCCACCAGTTGATTTAAAAGAAAAAAGGTTTTCACTGGAGAACCCCTTTAAATAGGAATAACATCTTCCACAGCAAAGTGCAGACATTGGTACAATCATCTAAGAGTAATTGAGAAATGGCCAAATCTTTTATAGATCCCTATTCTGAACAATGCAGTTTATACATTGGAGCCTAAATATAGGTTTAGGTTTGCTGGCTTTAAATGAAGCAATGCAGTTATGTGCTGTCCATATACTGCCACATACTGTACCTTCATATTCTTTTTTGTAATATTTTTGTACTTGTATGATTATTTTCTCTGTAATATTTTTATCTGTAATACATTTTTAAGAATGGTCAGGTAGAGCAATGTATAATAATCCTGGATGTTTACACCTATTACTAGTTCATGATTAGAGAGAAGCTTTTTTGGATACTTTTAGGGTATATGGTCATAGGGGATGGGTATGCTGTGGATTTCTGGAGGCAGACCACAGCTATTCTGCATATATTTCAGCATAGGCAAATCCATACAAAAAAGTGAAAATTTGTTTTAGATTCGGCGCTGCAGAAATAGGTGCAAATTATGTAAATGAAGAAAAAAAAATCTCTGTATTTCAAATCTAAAGTAGCAGAGCAATCCAGCACCCATAGGTATAAGTTAAAAGGCCAACTTTTATTTAATCATAACATTTAAACACAGCACTGTGGTAATCACCAATGGTTAAAATTCTGCTGGACTTCCGGTTCCAGCGCGGGAATGTGAGGAGCACAGAACCAGAGCTCCCGCACCCCGGACCTCCAGCCAGAAGGGGTCCTTACCTGTTCACCGCACAACCAGAGGTCCCAGAGCACCAAGCTTCCGTACAGGATCTCAGCGTGTGGGTTCTCTAGCAGCAGCAAACCCCACCACACCAGCACCTCACACTGATCCAGATCCTCACAAAGCGCCTTCCGCGGGCTCACGGTCACTCCCTTTGGCTATGGAAATCCCTGACAGACAGCCGCTGTTCACCCCTGATGGCAGGGCCCCAGTACCACCCGCCCCCCTTCAACTTCCGCCCTTGGTGGAAGCCTCAGAGGTTTCCTTCACCTCTCCAATGGATTTACCGGCCGTGGCAGCTACCCTGGTCAAGCTGATTCCCCCTACTATACAACTGACCCTTGAAAACACCATGTGCTCCACGTTAACTCAACTGCAAGCGGATCTAGGTATTCAAACAGCCGTCTGGATGAGGCAGAATGTCACTCTGGAAGATGAAAACAGTGGTCTAGCTACTAGACTCCGCCAAACTGAAACAGATCTCTGTTACGTCAGTGAGAAACTAGAAGACCTGGAAAACAGATCACCCCGTAACAATTTACGCATAGTGGGGGTCAGTGAATCTCTTTCCCCCTCTTACCTACAGGACTTCTGTGAAAGGGATTTACCCAAAGCTCTTGGTCTTGTGCATAAATGCAGGGTTGAGCCGGCTCATCGAATAGGACGGCCCCAGTCAACCCCCTCACAGTCTTGGCAGGTGGAAGATTCCCGCCCGCAGCAGATCATATTCAAACTGCTGGACTATAACAACAAAATGGAGCTCCTGAGGGCTTACAGAAGATGCTCCTCTCCACTCACTTTCCGCAATAAGAAGATATTGCTCTTTGAGGACTTTTCTGCTGAAGTTGCCAAGCGCTGGAGGGCCTACTGTAAAATTTGCACTGAACTGTTCAAGGCAAAAAGACGTCTCCAACTCCAGTATCCTGCCGTATTGAAGGGTTTTCCGACCCAGATGGTTCCTTTTCCATGTATTCAACTCTTGCAGTGGCGAAGGCTGCTCTACAGGAGCTCTTGAGGGAGTCTGCCCACCCCGCCCGCTCTCCTTCTCACCACTCACCATCTCCCAGAGACCGGGGTGAACCATCTTATCATGCCTCTTGACGCAGATCCAGCCGCAAGAGATCTCCGGGCGAATCCAGACAGTGCTGCAAGTTGGTGGGGAGACGTAGTAGGAGTAGAAGCAGCCGATCTTCCTCTCCGGACTGAGTATTATCTTTGTACCTGTCTATACTTCTGTCCGTACCATGGGAGATGTACCATTATTAGGTGGCTTCAGTTGATATGGACCCACAGGGTCGCTTTTCTCATGATTCTTGGGGTTATTGTTCTGTAGTGCCTTATGTCGTTATTGCCTTTTGAGGTTATCTATTTTATATGTGTTGACATATGTGCTGCTCTTACGTGCTGATAATATTACTCACTCTACCTCTTCTGCCCATCTTTCATTTTCAATTTTCTTGGACCTCTGCTCTATTGGGTCCGTTTAGTGACCCTTACCCAATTTATGGCCGTCCTTATTCCATTCTGGGGATTGGTCTGCCCTGGCATTTTTGTTTCGCTGTTATCATTCTCCTCCTGTTTGCTTTTCTTTGTTTTTCTGTTCTGGTCCCCCTTTCCCACCTTTGTGCATTTCCTGAGATGCTTAGTCTGCTTTAGTCTCTATCTTCAGTACATTGGTGGCTCCCTCTGCTGTTTCCTCCTCTCCTTCTCCCCCATTTTCCACCTGTGTCCACTCTGCTCCCCTATGTCTGGTACCTTTTGTTCATCCATTGTCTGGTCCAGTCTCTTGCACCTCCTCCTAGCCCCCAGGGGGCTGTTAGTTTGCCAGGTGTAAGGGCTTGCTCTCACCTCACATGCGCATGAAAATTCTGCGTTTTCTGAAACGCCTGCGTCCGGACGTAGTCTTGCTTCAGGAGACTCATCTGACGGAGAAGGATTTCCAGAGGATGCAGAAGCTCTGGGTAGGCAAGGTACTGGGCATCCCAGCAGTGGAGGGCAAATATGGAGTTTTAACATTGATTTGTAAATTGCTTTTGCACTGTGTTCTTTCACATGATAAAGATGCTGAGGGGCACCTCTCACGTTTACAACTAGTTCATGACTCTTCATATGCTCTTTTGGTTGATGTGGGGCCTGGGGAGCTGTGCCATACCTCCCTCTTCCTGTAAGCACGGTCTGCTTCTTCCCGTATATTTGCTCTATGGAGGCTGATAAAACCTTTTCCTGGCCCACCGTCTTTTTTGTTTTTCATGGATGGTTGAGGGTTCCTGTGTGTGTGTGTGGGGGGGGGGGGGGGGGGGGCTAATGTCTAGGGTGCCTTACTTGCTATAAATGTGATAAGTGATATTTTCTTCAATATTTTCTTCATTACAATCCTTGTCCTGTCCTGATTATTGCCTATGTTATTTTACATCTTGTGCAATCATCTCCTTTTTGTTTTCTGTTTTTGTTTATTGAAAATTGATTCATAAAAATATATAAAAAGAAAAAAGCATAAAATCCTCCAAAAAAAACTGCTGCTGGTAAGTGCATGCCAACACATTTGGCCTCAGATGTTTAAAGGTGTGCACCGGGGAAGATAAATGCCCCAAAGCCACCACAATGACTGTTCTGTGTCCCCTGTAGTTATCCATGTTGTTTTGGTAGCTCTTGTGACCCCTGTTGTCTTCTTAATATTCTTTTTCCTTGCTTGCAGTCCAGACTACAACTCCCAGAAGTCACTGCAGCTCTGTGTAATGGCTGCCAGCCAATTGCTTTCACTATCTGTGTTCATGGTGTGTTGTTGTAAACAGTCAGCAGCACACACTACATGTCTTTTCTTTAAAACTATTCTTCTCCCCAGCAATAAATCATGCTATGCTCTGAATGGCAGCAGTCAGTGATTTGATCTACAGCAGGAAAAAAGCAGCTCATGTGCTGAGAGTCTTCACTTTGCTTCTCTTCCGGTACACAGGGAGAGGGACTGGAGGGGGAGAGGGGTGGTGTGCCTGTGAAGCCAGAAATCACGTGTTTGTCTTGAGAGGGTGGGGGCTAGTCTCAGTGAGGGGTTTAACCAAGACAAGCAGGATCAGAGCATGACATCTTTCTCTCACTCCTTGCATGTAAGTGACAGCTGAAAGAGGGAAACTGCTCTATACAGCTAATGAATGATATTTAGACACATAAATAGGTTGGTGAGAGGGAAAGGACGGGCTATGGGTTTAGTTCCCTGGAGTACCCTTTTAAGGCCAGGTTCACACTACGGAATTTCCGAACAGAATTCTGTTCTGAAATTCTGCTAATGGGATTCATCTACACAGACCACACGTGTAATATTCCGGCCAGAAAATCCCCTCAAAAAATTCTACTAGAACATTGAACTCGCTCAATGTTCTGGCGGATCTCCACTCTGCAGACATTGCCATCTATGGGGACACCAATATCTGCGCGGTCCAAGCACCGACTGATTCAGCATGCTGCCAACACTCGGAATCTCAGACATACCGCAGTATGAACCCATCCTGAGGGTAGGGTTACACATGCTGTATTGTGCTGCAAATTTGTTTCTGCATATTATCCTACCCATTGAAGTCAATGGGTACCAAAATCAGCTGCAGATAACAAGCAGCAAAATATGGCTCATGTGACCATACCCTAAATCTGCAATTCCGGATTTTACTGCACACCTGCAGTTCTTCCACAGCAAAAACTTCCACAAATGCAGATTTTTTTTTAGCCACTTTGAATTCAAGGGGGGGAAATACATTCATAACAGACACGCAATATAAATTGATATGCTGTGTGTTTAAAATACCCACAGCAAGTCAGTTTTGAATTAGGTGCACATATCTTCAACAATGCGTAAAATAGGTTTCCTAAAATCTCATTCATAATGCTGCTACTATTCGACACTGTGGATTTTCCAGAATGCAAATCTACTGCAGAAAATCCACATCATAGCCATGGTGTTTCCCCATCTCATTAATAAAATGGGAAAATTCCTTTAATGCTTTGCCTCACTGTATTAGACCATGTGAGATGTGATGTGGTAACTGTTTCTGGTGAGCATCCAACAACTGCCTTGAATTGGACATGAAAAATCTATATATACAAGAGGTAATGTGCATATACATGAGTGGGTACATACCATTAGATATTCCTATAAAACAACAAACACTGCTCTAAAGGATATGCTAAATATTAAAGTAAAGCTTTAATATGCACTATGCTTTGCTTATCACCTAGTTAATTGTTTTAATAGCAAATTACCTATATGTAATCTATAGACAATCTAAATTATAAACTGAGCCTATACTACATTCAACTTAACTCTAAACCTGAAAATTAAGGCACGTGTATAGATAATGCCATCGTTCCCATACCACACTCATGTCACACTAGGATCTGGGCATAGTTGTCGAAAAAAATGTGGCTACTGAACCCTAAAAAACACAATTTTACCATTTTAGATAAGGTAAAAAGAAAAATGACAGGTAAAGAAAATCACTGTTGGCCACCAGCTCTTTTGTGGGAGAGCCCTCCCACCATATTTGGTGAACATGTTCAGCATTATGCACCAGGAAAGCTCTTGGCACATACACAGAATATAGACCTAGGCCAAGATCGACCCAGTTAAGTCCAAACAATGTACTTTTGACCTTTATAAAGGGTGATAAGCGCCAGTATCTTTTTTTATTGTCTAGGAAAAGGCAGCATATGGTGAGCCATTGCATAAAAACAATACCCTGCAGTACATTTTTTTTGCATTGCACTGTATGGCTATGGCCTACATCTTATGTCATGAGTCATATGTCAAAGTTATGCATCGGTAAACCCTTGCTATGTCTTCCTACATCTATGCCAAAGGTGGTGTGAACAGAGCCTTAAGAGTGGTATACTTCTCCCATTTTGAGTAGGCCACAGGTCTACCTAAAAGCATATTTTTTGGCTATTTTAGAGGACTTGATGGGAATCACATAAACTGTAATAAATATCCACTTTTAACACAACAGTTAAAGTCTTTATTTTACTGTTTGTCAGGAAGGCTGTGTAAACACAGGGAACACAATGGACCAGGTCAGCTGTAAAACTGAGCCATCGATACGTTGTTCTTTGATTCCTCACAAAGGTTCTGGATTACAGCCTATAAAAGATATTGATCAGAGAAAGCCATAAAGAGCAGTGTACACATGGTGGTCCTGTGGGAGACTGTAAGAGAACAGGCTGCACCATTTTATGTAGCACATCATTCAATGTCCTTTGTGATACACGGACAGGGACCACTTGTGCTTACTGAACACAGACGCAGGTACGTAAGTGGTGTGTCCCCTATGTGAGGCTTTAGGATATAACTTTTTCTCCTGTGCATTATTAGACTGAAATGAAGTCCTCTTTTTTTCCATGGTGGAGTACAGATTTGTGCAATTACTTCAAGGACAGATGTATCCGCCTTCAGTGATGCTAGATGCAAATAGTGTGATGTGATGTCAGCAGAATAAATGTCCTGCAACTGAGATTTAATAAAAAGTCATCTCTCTCATGGGAAATTCTCTGTTTATCTTTCTTTTTCAGCCTATAATTTTAGACCGAGTTGCCGTTCTCAGCACACGCTTGCTTCACACAAACCTTTCACTTGTATACTACAATGTCTTCTTCCAGATGTGTAAAGCCCATGGTATTGGTTATGATGTTAAGGTGAGCATGCAAGACTAAATAAAATAACCATGAAGTACATGCTTAAAACAGAATAGTTCCTATGTGCAAATTACAGATTGCTTGTTTGAAATGGCTAAAAAAAATATGTCTGTTTCTAGAGGTCCGTTGCAGCCACTCTTTCTCCGCAGAGCTCCAAAGAGACATTCTGTTGAATTTTATACACATGACCAACATTGTGGTTTACCTGTATATCTGAGCACAGAATACAGTCAGCAGCATCCTGAGCATATTGAGGGGTTCTAGCTGTTAAAGGTATTCATGTGTTCAGCCAGGGGCCAGTGTGCAAAACCAGTCGATGAACACTTTCTTCTGTAGAGCACAATTATTTGTGAGTTGTGAGACCCATAGGCTCAGGACCTTATATAACCTCTAACAGACAATGGGATGCTTGTAAGGGGGTAAGCCTTAATGCCCCTTCGGGAATCTATCTATGTAAATTGTTAGTGTGTAATTTATATTGTTTCTATATATTCCCATGCATTAGTTTATACGCCAATATTAAAATTCACTAGATGTCTCTGTTGGAGCTGGGACCAGGAGGAGGCTATATAAGGGAACTGTTAGCAGGAAGTGATACAGGCTGTGGCTTGAGGTTTAAGTAGGCAGAGGTTTCTTGGTATGGCTCATTCACATCTACACGTAAATATATACATGATTTATGGGCATTGAATGTTGATTCAGGTATTTATTCTTTTTGTCATATTGGAGTTGGGAGGGAATTGCCTCTGTTATACAGCAATTGGAATCAGCCTCATAGGGTTTTTTTTTTGTTAAAAAAAATTATAAATATATTGGGGGTGGGGTGGGGGCATGTTGTGATAACTATTTGGCTGAGAGCTATTAAAGGTGCATGGCCACCCTAACAGCATTGTAATGAGAGTACACTCAGGAACATTAAATTAGAAAAAAATTATAAAATATGGTGTCTGAATGTGGTAGATGTTTAACTATGGCAGATTGTAAACCCTTGCAGGCAGTGCCCTCTTTTGTCATTTTATCTGTTTCATTTTATTGTACTTGCATTTGTGTTATGATATGTATTTTAACCCCTTATAATATGTACAGCGCCCAGGAACTGTATAAAATAAATAATAATAATGAATAAGTTTAGTACTGGGTCAGCCTTTTGGTCCAGTGAATATATGATTCCTGAGGTAAAATAATAAAGGGCCATTCTTCAGAAAACCAAATATGCTGCACCCCATTATAAAGCTACAGTACCAACCAGATTTTGTCGTATAGTGCACCAGTACCCAGGTCAGTGTTGCATTCACTTCATGCTGCCCCTACTGTATTTTCTCATGACCTGTAGCCTAAGAAGTAAGATGGTGACTGGGTCTATTCAAGAATAAAATGTCTGAGAATAGGGACAGGCCACAGGGAAAACTTGAACAATGACATGGATATGAGCTTATTATTGAAATGATGTCACATGTAAGCCTGACAGATAATGAGCCGTTGACCCTTGACACCATCTCCTTACTTGGCAGCAAGTTATCTTAGGAGTAAATATACATTGATTGTTGATGCTAACCAGGTCACAAAGTGACACATTTTTCTTTGCTTGACAGGAAAAACAGGGGACGGTGTTTGCACTCTTGGAAAACCAGAAACGGCATCGAATAGGCATGATGTGAGTATCTCATGATCTCTGTGTCATACATGGGGCATCTGACTTTAGGCACTAAGACCTACCTGAGGTGAGCAAGGGGCACATCCATGATAATTCTGTATTTCACAAGCTGCATTAGGGATGCCTCCCTCTTCCCAAATACTTATACCAATCGGAAAGATGTTAAAGGCCCTAGATAAAGGTATACCAAAATTTCAGGTCACATAAAATTGTGGGACTTTGCAGTGGCATATTTGACATGATATGACATACCGTAGAAGCAAATGTATAACATGAGAAAAATATGAATGGCCGGCACAGCTCCACAGTCCTTAATGCACACACCCCACAACAAAACCACAGCCAACCATGTGAGAAGCAAACAATAACCCAACACAGGACCGTCTCGGGTGCTCAATCCCAGCAGAAAATAGTTCACATTCAAGTAGCATAGAAGAGTCAGGAGGCACACAGTGGTCAGAAGAAGCGCTGTTACCTGGCGTGACATAGCTATAACCTCCTCTGGTGTTTGGCATCCTTGTCTGCCCATTTTTAAGTTGTAATCACACCATGCAATAAAGAAGTTCCTGTTCACACAGTATACCGTGGTGAGTGCCTCCTGACTCTTCTATGCTACGTAGAAGCAAATGTCTCCACTTTATACAATAATATGTCTCCCAGTAGAGTAGAATCCATAAACAATGAGAAATGTTTTAAGTCATTTGCAAGATATTACACCCCATTGGCTAAGTGCATGAGTTTGACCTGTGCCTTGTGCTTTCTCGGCCAAAAAATTGTTTTTCATTGGCTTAGCTTCCTTTTTATAATTTTTAGTAGAAGGGGTCAAATCTATGAAAGCTAAGGTAATATCAAAATTGTATTGCTCAGGTCACCGCCATATGTCAGTAGTCATATGTCTGCGGTTGCAGTCCGAACCTGTTTTTTGCAATACTAGGAGATGACAACAAAATCCCCTTCTTAGTGCAGTTATATGTAGTTTAGTCATGGAGAGCTTGTGTGGGTGCAGTTCCCCAAATACAGAGATGTCTACAAATATAGAGGCGTAATAGGCTTGGTAGGATTTAGCTATTGCTGTATTTAGTGAACTGAATCCACAGAACATCCATGACCACACAACATGTATGTCTTCAGAATCTCTCAGTAATGCAGATTCAGGCTGTCATTTGAAGCATAAAGGTTATGTTTCACATTTTATATTGTGATTTCCTTTTTTTTCTTTATACAAGGGAATGCAAAAATGGGCACTGACAATGTGTTAATGTGCAGCTGTATGGTGGCGTAGATCAATGGAATGTATTATCACCAGTTTATTTTAACTTGGTGAGTTATCCACAGTCAGGGATATATATATATATATATATATATATATATATATGTATATACAGTAATAGATTGCATGGCCACATATAGAGTCATTATATATTACATCCTAAATTGATGCTTTGATCTGGTACCTTAAAGGCTGGATTTAGTGCACCTGAATATGTAAAACAAACCAAAAATATTTTACTTTCACATGAGAGTGGTTTTTGTTATTAATAAAGTACATAGAGATTGTATTGTATAGAGATGCATTGATGTGCCAGCAACTCCCATGTTCTTATGAAAATCGAAGTCTTCTCAAATTGTGCAAATAGGTTACAAAATAGGCTAAAAATGGTAAAAGCGTGTTTGCAGCTCTTGGGGGTCCCGGTTCTCCTTAGTATGCAAAAGAGCTCTCCTCCTAAAGGAAGACTATTCTCTCTAGTTCTACCTATAGATAGCTACCTAATAAAGACGGCCTGTGACATCTTCAGAAAGTTCTTAATATTTATGTCTGTCTGCTGTTTCACAGATTTGTGTGGTTTTTTGAGGTTGTTTTATCGCCCATAGATGTGCTAGTGCCCTTATTATACAATGCTCTTACTTCTTCCATGATCTAGTACTACTACTCTCCCACAAGAATCTATATTTGAGCAGCCAGTCATCAGCCTTGCAAATGTAGCCATCTGTTCCTGGTTTGACTCATTCGCACATGCTGGCCTTAAAGCGATATTTAGAATTGTGCTCAGTCTGGTGGGAAAAAAACATAACACTATACTCACCTTGCTTGGTCCTCCCACTGCTGCCGTTCTTACTGAGCACTGTTTGGGGTCAGCATATAGTATAACCCGCTCAGCCTATCAGTGATTGAAGCAGGACATTGTTGCAGCCATTGATTGGCTAAGTGGGCAATACCATTTGCTGACCCCAAACACAGGAAGTTCTGTACAGCGGGACAGACTGCGTTCAAGGTTTTTTGTTTGTTTGTTGGTTTTTTTTGGGGGGGAGGGGGGGTTGCGGGGCTAAGCACACTTCTAGATAAAGGGGTACTTCAGTGAAAAACAAATTTTTTTTCTATATCAACTGGTGCCAGAAAGTTAAACAGATTTGTAAATTAAACTAAAACCACTGAAGGAGGAGAGAGCACACCGTGCAGCTGAACATGCAGATATACGATACCGCTGGTGTACACTGGCAGCCTCCGGACCCGATAAATTACAGAGCAGCACCTGCGGGGTGCACACACTAGATAAAGTATCCAATAATACAATGAAAAAGAGGTAGAGTGCACTCACCGCGGGTAAACAGCTGCAGGCCCAAGGTCCGGGATCACCACGGCATAGACAAAGACGGTAAGGGGCGCTCAGAGGCTACGCCGGCTGTTTCGGACGTAGGAACGTCCTTCTTCCGGCCTTAGGCCGGAAGAAGGACGTTCCTACGTCCGAAACAGCCGGCGTAGCCTCTGAGCGCCCCTTACCGTCTTTGTCTATGCCGTGGTGATCCCGGACCTTGGGCCTGCAGCTGTTTACCCGCGGTGAGTGCACTCTACCTCTTTTTCATTGTAGATTTGTAAATTACTTTTATTTAAAAAATCGTAATCCTTCCAGTACTTATCAGCTGCTGTATACTACAGAGAATGTTCTTTTCTCTTTGAATTTCTTTTCTGTCTGACCACATTGCTCTCTGCTGACACCACTGAACATGTCAGGAACTGTAAATAAACACCAAAATAGAAGACCAAAGTAGATTTTAGAAAAAGGACATATAAAGCTTTATTGAAAATCAGACACGCTAGAAAATTAGACAATGCTTTGTCACGCCCCCTGACGAAGCATTGTGCGAAAACGCAGGTTCGGGGTGGAGGTGAGAGGTGTCCTAATTAGGTGCATGTCCATTGTTATTATGTTTTGCCCTTTTATGCTATAACTTGTTGTTTGCATCTGTGTAGGTCTTTTCATTATGCCTGCCATATATACTTGCTATGCCCTATGTAGCGAATTCAATTTTTATATCTGGCTATCTGACAATACCTGTGCATCTTAAGGACGTCTTGCACATAGGATATACAGTTCCCCTCGGCCTCCCATTTTTTCCTGTGCCACCATCTTGCCATATTATATGTTTTTCACGTGTTTTTATGTGTCTAATTTTCAATAAAGCTTTATATGTCCGTTTTCTAAAATCTACTTTGGTCTTCTATTTTGGTGTTTATTTGTGTAAGTGACCAGGGTATCACCATACTCGGAGATTACTATTTTTGGTAACCATGTCAGGAACTGTCCAGAGCAGGAGAAGTTTGCTATGGGGAATTGCTCCTGCTCTGGACAGTTCCTGAAATTGACAGAGGTGTCAGCAGGGAGCACTGTGGTCAGACAGAAAGGAAATTCAAAAAGAAAATAATTTCCTCTGTAGTATACAGCAGCTGATAAGTACTGGAAGGATTAAGAGTTTTAAATTGAAGTAATTTACAAATCTGTTTAACTTTCTGTCACCAGCTGATTTAAAAAAAACTAATGTTTTCCACTGGAGTACCCCTTCAAACACAGATTCCAAGAGTCACATGAAGTATGCTGGTAACTTGCATCCCATGCATGTGAATTGGGTTTCTTCTACCTAATTCACATGCATCAGAAAATGTACACGCATGTTTTTGGTGCCTCTGCAAAAAAAACATCTGGCACAAAAAAAAAAAATGAAAAAGGCTGCAAACTGCAATCCCCAGCATACCTGCAGCAGTAATCTGAGGGTCAGCCTGTGATTTTGGTTGCACATATTCACATCAGAGTTTAGGTCTGATATATGGCAGGCCATACACATTAGATAGGTGTTTGCTGAATGATAATTTGGCAGACAGCTATCTCGCCCAGTTTCTACATGTACACTTGGCATCCATGTGTTTTCACTGGAAAAGGGGGGGCATAAAGCACTAATAGATTCCTCTTGCAGCAGCTTATCTTGCACAGGACATAAGGATTGGAGAATTGCAATTGAATAGTCCAAGGGGGCCTGTTGAAATCACTAGTTTTAGTGAACTTTTATCTAGTGTGCATGGCCTGCTTAAGTCTGTAAAGGCAGAGAGACTAAAGAAGTTAATTGGTCACAAATGATCCCTTACAATGAAAACTGTATTGACACAGCGCACCCTGACCCTATGTATTTTGTCAAGCAGCCTATTAGTGTGAATGACATGAATAGGCATGGTCTCTATGACTTTTCATTAGTGGACATTTATAAAAAAAAAAAAGGCCTGTCCCTTAAACCTGTAGTAAGGGTAAACTGATACATATGAATAAATGGTAAAATAATGTGTGTATTGGGCCAGTGACCGGCTTCATTCTGAATCTCATTACCAGGAGCATTGCTGAGGACCTCCAGGGAGCACTGATGACCTTTGCACGCAATCTGTTCATCATCCATCAGGAAATCTCGGCCCCGAACATGCAGGGAGAAACTAATTTCAAGGTGAGCTGTTAATGAAGTAACGATTTCAGCTCTGTTTCGGCAGTCACCAGAAAGGAGCGTGAACCGAGGAGCTTTATTCTTCATAGAAACATCTTTCAGTGTCTGGTAATTACTGTCCTGCAAGAGAGACAGAGACTTAATGATCGGCACGAGGATCCTATCACCGGGAGATTATGTGTAACAATGAGATGATTTATGCCAAAAGGTTACTTACATCAATAGGGAAATAGACAGACTCACAGTGAAAAGTTATAGCCAACATTGGTATGGGACATTAAGTTGTAAGTAGATATTACAGAACACTTGTAAATTCCAAAGACTAGCTGAATGAGTTATATTCAGAAGAATTATTATCCATTTGGATGCACTGAATAAACAAGAGATATTCCCTACATTGCCGCAGAGCAATTTCATCTAAAACATTCACAGAGTTACCCAGTGTTCTCCAGGATTAGAAAAACAGATGATTTCTTCACACAAATGGCACCAAACCTGTTGTTTGTGGTGTTACTAGCGCATAGAGGTACTCAATGTAGACGTAGCAGTCTAGGGTTAGAGGGAATATGTTTGGTTAATCACAGAAAAATCACAAAAAACATATCCATTGAGATGTTTATTAGTTATTAATAATACACTGTTCAAGACATGTCTTCAACAGTGTATTATTAATAACTAATAAACATCTCAATGGATATGTTTTTCGTGTGTGGTGTTACATCTCAATTCCTTTGAAGTGAATGGAGTCAGGTTGTAATATCACTGTCAGGATCCGGATGGGTATACTGTTAGGATACTGGTGGTGGATCCTCTGTGTCAGTGGGGTGATGACGTGGGCCGTACCAGGGGAACGGAGTCTAAGGGGTTACTGGTTTTCACCAGAGCCCGCCGCAAAGCGGGATGGACTTGCAGCGGCAGGTAACCCCCAGGTCGTTCCACCCAATAGCGACTCAACCCCAACTGACGGCTGAGACTGGCGTGGTACAGAAGGACAAGGCAAGAGCAAGGTCGGACGTAGCAGAAGTTCAGGGCAGGCAGCAAGGGTCGTAGTCAGGGGCAACAGCAGAAGGTCTGGAACACAGGCTTGGGACATACACAAAACGCTTTCACTGGCACAAGGCAACAAGATCCGGCAAGGACAGGAAGGGGAAGTGGGTTTAAATAAGCCTGAACACAGGTGCAGGTTCTGATTGGGCCAGGCGCCAATCAATGGCGCACTGGCCCTTTAAATCACAGAGAGGCGGCGCGCGCGCGCCCTAGGGAGCGGGGCCGCGCACGCCGGGACTGAGCGGACTGAGGATGGGGCAGGTGAGGAGACTGGGATGTGAGCCGCGGGCGGGCTCGTCCCGCTACGCGGGTCGCATCCCCGCCGGAGACAGTAGTGCAGCGCTCCCGGTCAGCGGGTCTGACCGGGGCGCTGCACGGAGGTGAACGCCGCGAGCTCTCCGGGGAGGAGCAGGGACCCGGAGTGCTCGGCGTAACAATCACACACAAGCTAAGGACAAGTGTGGTGCTGTTTTGGAAGAAATGTGCTCCGTTTTTCTAGTCTTGGATAACCTCTTTAACACTACTGATTTGAAGCACTGGAATCCTGTGATTGTATGGAGTTTTGTATATTCTTCCCATTCGTTTGTCAGGGCTTCTTTCACACTCCCGTTAGTACACGGCAGTGTGACGGCCATCGGGAGAGCCAGGCAGAATAGCGGAATCGTTGCTTCTGCCATCTTTTTCTCCCGCCATTCATAACGGCACCCGGCAGCCCCCATAATAGTAATGGGAGCTGTCGGGACCCGTTGTTGCCCATTGTCCCCGTCATGAGAACGGCCGGTAAAGTCAGAAAAGGAAAAAAAAAAAAAAAGGAGACTTTGATGGGGCCGTTCTCAACGGGGAGCAACAACAGTGTGAGAGGGGCCTTAAAAACATTTTACTGATTGAAAGGGTTTGTCTAGGATTTGTCTTTTGCAGAATTATGAGCACTACAGCTAATCAGTCTTATATTGTATGAATTAATGGTTAGCGCTTTTAAAGGTTGTGGCAATGTGGGCTAAGTGGTCTACCTGTTATTAAGGGGTCATCTTATTAGAATCTTCCCAGTAGGGCATATGGGGGTATCTCAGTCTGGCAGACTACACTGCCATGTAATACTGTGTTTTGCAAAGTATTGGGTTCAAATTCCACCGCATAACGTATTGCTTTATTGGCATGGTTTTCTCACAACATTTTTCAGAGAATGATAGAGAACACGCCAACAAGACATGACATTTAAATCATAGTAATATGTAAGGGAGAAAAAAGGTAGACAGATGTGGCGCTGATAGTGCTGGTTATTCGTGGATAACGGATGGTTGGTAGATAGATAAGAACCTGCTCACCTTTGTTGGTTGCACTAATGTCAGGCTCAATGCTAATTGAAAGCCTTAAGCAGGTATCTTTTCTGTAGGTGCGCCGGGAGCAGCTGGCCGTCGGTCCCATCTGAGACGGTTGGTGCAATCCTGTAGTGTGTGTGGGAGGTAGGAATCCCGGCAAGGGTCTCCTATCCTTCCCGTGGGTAACAATTTCGGCGCTGCAGCGCTTCACCGGCAGGGTGAAATTAGCAATCGGAGATAGTGCAGAAGATGGTGATAACTTTTTATTGTATAGTCATAAAAAGAATCAGTGTGGGATGGACAACGCGTTTCGGAGGGGCTCCCTCCTTCGTCAGGTCCTCCCACACACACTACAGGATTTAGATCATAGTAACCTGCTATTTTTATATACTGTACCCGACAAAACAAAATGCAGGAAACACACACACCTATCTGACACAGAAGTAAACATCCTGTGTAACATTAATGCAGACTGAATCTGAGTCAGATGCTCATTCATATCATGCCCTATACCAAACTTATATAGGTTTTATTTTGTTTTACTTCTTTTAAAACATTATAACTTTTTGTATGAAAATTAACATGTTTAAAAATGTCCTTTTCTGACCCCTATAACTTTTTTATTTTTCCGTATATGGGGCTGTATGAGCGCTGATTTTTTGCGCCATGGTCTGTAGTTTTTATCGGTACCATTTTTGTTTTGATGGGACTTTTTTTATTGCTTTTTATACACTTTTTAAGGGTATACAAAGTGACCAAAAATATGCAATTCTGGACTTTAGTATTTTTTCTATGCATATGCCATTGACCAAGCGGTTTAATTAACGTTATATTTTTATAGTTTATAGTGGCGATACCACATATGTTTAGGTTTATTTTTGTTTACATATGGGGTTTTTTAAGGGAAAAGGGGCGTGATTCAAACTTTTATTAGGAAAGGGGTTAAATCACTACAATTTTTTTGTCCCCGTAGGGGACTATTACGTGCAATCATTAGATTGCATACACTGTTCAATGCTATGCCATGCTCCCGCTGTCCTCTCAGCTGATCGGGACATTGCAATTTCCCAGTGATGATGCCGATCAGCTCCACTGAGCTGCCGGCAGTGCATTTTCTGCATTTTAGACACCGCAATCAACTTTGATCGTGGCATCTAAAGCGTTAATGCTGGGCATCGGGTCCTGATAGCATCTGGGATCAAAAGAATATGAAGCGAGCTCAGCTCCTGAAAAGAGATGTAACCTGAATCTTATGGGACCCAGATTCAGAAACAGGACCCCAAACTATCATAAGTCAGTACTAATATCTAATCTCCTTATATTGGTTAGAAAGACAATTTGCGCCCTCTCAGGTGTCAATCAGTGACTGTAATAAGACTGTAAATAAGACACTTTGCTATTTACTCACTGTTAAAATTCTCAACCTTTATATGTTATTAAAGGACAACTGCAGCGCAATATACACTTATCCCCTATCTACAAGATAGGGGATAAATGTTTGATCGCGGGGGGTCCGACCGCTGGGACCCTTCTCGATCTCCCTAACGGGGCGCCGCCATTAGCGCTCATAGTGAGCGCTAAGGCGCGTAGCGTTGACCTAGAGGTCGACGGTGACGCCCCGTCTCCTCCCCGTCCCAATACAGTTCTATTGGGGGAGGCGGGGAGGCACAAACGCTGCCTCCCCGCCTCTCCCATCATAGAGATGTATGGAGGAGGCGCGCCGGCTGCAACGTCATGCTGCGGCACGGGACAGCCGCGGCCCCGTACAGGAGATCACAGGGGGTCCCAACGGTCGGACCCCCCGCGATCAAACAATTATCCCCTATCCTGTGGATAGGAGATAAGTGTTAATCACGCTGCAGATGTCCTTTAATGTGATTAAAAAAAACGCCACTAGATGGCTCTGTTCTGTTCCCTGTGCAAGTCAAACAGTTTGTTTGGTCTTCTCCCGGCCTGGCAGGAGACCAAACTCATGTGCGTGTGGGGCATGGTGAGGCACAGCTCTCGCAGGCTTCAGTGATGTCGCGTCTGCTGAGGAATGTCCACTTTCTCCTGCAGGGAGCTCATACAATGTGAACTAGGGGAAAGGTATGATACAGAACTTTTTAAAGCTCGGGAAAAAAATTTAAGGGCAGGAGGGGTGTTAGGAGTAGTTAGGGAATATCATTGGAGTTAGTTTAGAAAATATGGTTTGATGACAGGTACTCTTTAACTTGAAACCTGATATGACATGTTTAAATGCATTGTACTTTTTAGAAAGATCTATATTATATGAATCTGACCTGAACATTATGGAAGTTTATATTCAGTAATAAAGGTAATGCCCTTTCTAATTTCCAGGACACAGTACAGGAAATTGAAGCAATTCTTGGAGTTACAGAAGAGAATAAACTGCAGTTTGAAGAATAATGTCAGTCCATTCTATGATTCCCTATAGCCACTGACCTCAGAATATTCTTATGAAAAGGTCAACTGTGTTGGGAAGAAAGAGCATATTAACCGGCACTTAATCCAGATTACGGAACAGATCATGCTATTTTAATCACCATTTAGAATGTATATGTGGTTCACATATAATTGTATCTTCTATAATCTGGTCCAAGAAGGGTATTATGAAAATCCTAACTAACAAGGGGATGGTTTTCTAGGTTAAATAAGGACCACACGTAGCACCGAAATAAATGTGAGAGCTGACAACATGTACAGATAGCCTGTTTGGGATCAACCGTAGAAAGCGTATACTCTATCCGTGTGTTCCGGAATACAGTGATCCTGCACAGCTAACATTATAGTATTTCTCCATGCTCTGCTTCTAATCCTATGGATGATTTTGTGCACCAGTAAAATTTTTTGTTGTTATCATATGGTGTGTTTCATATATTGTATGTTGTGAGATGTTTGGCAGGAATGGGCAATTATCAGTCAGAAAATGCTGCCTGGATCTTTATTGAAACTATGTGTAGTGCATACAGCAGTGTTTCCCAACCAGGGTGCCTCTAGCTGTCTGGGCATGCTGGGAGTTTGTAGTTTTGCAACAGCTGGAGGCACTCTGGTTGGGAACCACTGGCAATAGTGTTTTTTGCTGCGTATTTGCTGCTGCATATTTTCCTACCCATTGAAGTTAAAGGACATCTGCAGCGAAAACAACTTATCCCCTATCCACAGGATAGGGGATAAGTGTCTGATCGCAGAGGATCTGACTGCTGGGACCCCCCGCGATCTCCCGAACGGGGCCCCCGGATTGCCGTGCTGTGCATCGGCCAATGCGCGAAGCATCGACCTCAGTGAGGTCGATGGTACGCCCCCTCCCCATACAGCTCTATGGGAGAGGTGGGGAGGCACGAACGCTACTATCCCCGACACTCCCATAGAGATACATGCAGGGGGCGTGTCGGCTGCAATGCCATGTTGCTGCCAACACGCCTCCTGCACGGGAGAGCTGTGGCCCCATGCAGGAGATTGCGGGGGGTCCCAGCATTCGGACCCACCGCGATCAGACACTTATGCCCTATCCTGTGTTTTCACTGCATATTTCCTTTAATGGGTAACAAAAACAGCTGCTGAAAATATGCTGCAAAATTCGGCATGTGTGACCCCACCCTTAAGGGTCTATTATCTAGTATCCTGTACATATTTGATGCGCAGGATTTAAAGCTGCAGATTTGATGCTGTCTTATGTCATTTAGTTTACATTGAAATCTGCAGCATAAAATCTGCAGCTTCAAATCCTGTGCATCAGATATGTGCAGGATACTGTATGTGTGAATGTACCATAAAAAGGTTTTGTTATCTCTCCTGTCAACTTTAGTAAATACTTGTATTTGTCTTCTGGAATATAACTCTGCATTGTGATGTTCCTCTGTAATTCCTACCAGAAATTTATGAATAAATGGACAACTGGGTGTTACCAGTCGGACTTGTCCCTACATATTCTGATATTGTCTTATCAGTGCAGACAGTGCCAGACTAGGTAGAGACACATCCCTTTGACAAGGAGAATGGCAACACCCAGCTGTCAATGTATTCACAGGTTTTTAGAAAGAATAACAGTGGATGCATTAAGAAAGTTTTAGGAAACAATGTCCGAATATTTTTAGCATTCTGTGTTCTGATTCCAATGGTGTATTTACTTTCTTTTTATGCCCCTCCCCCAACTGTCAGATGGGTGGGAACGTTATTGCAAAATGGGGTGTGACTGCTAAACTAAGGGAATGGGGTTAGGAGCTTTATAATGACACCCTCTTAAACACAATGCATGCCTCCTTAGCCTGTCAATAACATCTCCCTCAGCCTAGCATTCACACCATATTTTGCAATAAAGTTTGCACCCATCTTACAGTTCAATGGTCACTTTCAGAATCAAAAACTTTTTATATGTTTTACATCTTGGCAAAACAGAACATAATCCTTCCTGGCTGCAGCGTCATCTTTGTCCCAGATAAAGCACAGGCTGGGACAAAGTCCAGTAATTGAGGGTGGACTAGCACTCTTCTGTGCTCACTCCTGTCCTGTCAGACTCCTGTCTTAAAATAAAGAGAAGGGGGTTACAGAGCAGCTTGGATGAAGTGATTGGATGAAGAGACCCAGTACAGCTGGTCAGTGTGGGCTAGCTCAGTGCTTTCCTCGGACATGCCCCTTCCTGAGCAATGGATGTCAGAGTGAGTGAGCAGCAGAACAGAGGAATTTGTACAAAAAAAAACTAGACACATAAAAAAGACATGTAAAATAATCTGCATGACCTAATGAGTATCATATATAAGCACTATTTTTTTCTGTGATAGTCAACCAAAGAGTAAAACCCCTTAAAACTCTGCATTGGAGAGGGGTAACAATTAAGTAAAAACAATGATTAAATCAGAACATCCATGGCTATAAAAATATATAATACTTTTTTTTTTTTTTTACTAACCACAGGGGGTAGAAAGGGGAGCACCATTGTCCTACATTTAGTGCCTGAACCAATAGAGAGGCAGCTGAACATGATGCAGTGGCATTCCCCTTTATTTATTGAACTTAAGGTGTAAGGTGGTGTAATGTGGCCAGTGTATTACTTGGGCACTACAATATGGTAAGTATTATATTCATATTTATAATATTAGTAAATAACATTTTAGAACAGAAGCTAAAATTTGGTAGCAATATTTTTTATTATTGTTCATTCCCACACATATTTATCGGCGTATAACACGCAGGCAGGCTTTTTGCCTTAAAGGGGTATTCCAGGCCAAAACTTTTTTTTATATATCAACTGGCTCCGGAAAGTTAAACAGATTTGTAAATTACTTCTATTAAAAAATCTTAATCCTTCCAATAGTTATTAGCTTCTGAAATTGAGTTGTTGTTTTCTGTCTAACTGCTCTCTGATAACTCGCGTCCCGGGAGCTGTGCAGTTACTATGGGGATATTCTCTCATCATGCACAGCTCCCGGGACGTGACATCATCATTGAGCAGTTAGACAGAAAACTTCAGAAGCTAATAACTATTGGAAGGATTAAGATTTTATAATAGAAGTAATTTACAAATCTGTTTAACTTTCCGGAGCCAGTTGATATATATAAAAAAAAGTTTTTGCCTGGAATACCCCTTTAAATGTAAGTTTTGAAAGTGCGTGTTATATGCTGATAAATACGGTATATAACCTGACTTCAATGGATTTGCAGCATATCAGCAACTGTGAATGATTTGCTGTGAACTCATTAAAGTCAATGGGTGCCAAAATCCACTGTAGATTTCCCCCAATGTGAAATCCGCTGCAGGATTATATTTGTGTGAACATACCCTCCGAAAGATAGGAGCATCAATTTTATCTAAATATTTTATCTAAATATCTGACCAATAAAATACGGACAAATTACAGAGAAGCAAATCCAGTGATAACTAGTATGGCTGCACTTTCTATTGCTGCTAATGCAAAAATGTGTGCCAGATAAAGATCAATAAGGCTCCCAGCGGTGTCCTAGGTTAGTCCTGGTGTGCTGGATGGGGGGAAGGAACTCCGAAGGGTTAATTGTGTGTAAATGTGGTTGTTTGTCTGAATGTTGTTGGGGCTGGTTTTAGTCCGGGGGCTGCGCAGTGTATGCCTTTCTCCTAAAACCCTGCTGATGCAATTGCCATTTTGTTTATGTACAATGTTATTTCTATTTCCACCCGGTATGGCTGTTTTCCGATGTCATGCTGTACATGTATCATTAATCGTTGGGCTGTGCTGTCGTGGCTACCTGGTGTTCTATTGTTGTTTTCCGTGTTTATATTGAAAAAACGTTAATAAAAAAATTGTAAAAAAAAGCAATAAGGCGACAGACTTAAATACCAAATGTTGGCTAATGTTTTAGCTTCATTATAATATGGTCAAATGTACATTTTGAGCGGACATCCTCTTAAAGGCAAATCGCTACAATTGTAATTAATAGTATTGAATAGGATTGGCATACCATGTTGTTGCTGGGATGTGACAAGTTTCTAAAGGTTGGAAGAGGTAAATCACAATGGTTAAGATTTCGACAGGGATCAAAGGCTTACGTTCATCCTTCTCGGCTTTCTTTAGAGGATGCTGTATGCCTGAAATAGAAGAGATCTACGCTGTCACTGAAATATCATTGTGTGCTGCATTCTTAGTTACAGAAATTGGATTGGGCATACAGAAGTCATTATGCACTTATGTAACCTAAGTTGTTTACTGCTCTGTGAATAGGATGCAACCTAAAAGCAAGTACATCAATCAGTGTTAATGTGAGAACTTTAGGACAGACTATGAGCTGTACGCTTTATTAGAAAGTTCCTCATTAGAGGTCAGCAGTTTACAGCAGCTTTTTATACTATACCATCAGTCTAAAGCCCAATACACACTGTCAGTGGCAATTTATTGTAAGCCTAACTCATTTATTAAACTAAAAATGCAGTTGTGACTGTAGTTAACCCTGTGTTATGTCACGGTTGTGCACTAATGGAACATAAATTAAGACAAGAGACAAGAAAACTTTGAAATTTTCATTGGCATTCCTACAAATATAAAACTTCCCTTCTTGGATCCCAAGAGCCTTAAAGGGGTGCTCCAGAGGATTCTTTCTTTAAATCAACTGGTGCCAGAAAGTTAGCAGGGGAGGTTTGCTGTGGGGATTTGCTCCTGCTTAGGACAGTTCCTGACACGGACAGAGGTGGCAGCACAAAGCACTGTGGTCAGTCTGGAAAGAACTACACAACTTCCTTTGGAGCTGATAAGTACTCTAGAGTACCCCAAAAGGATTGCCTATCTTTCAAAAAGTGTCCACAGTGGTTATGTGCAGTACACCCAGATATCTCTGTGCTGTGGCTGCAGTGGTCAATTGTTAGGTAAAAGGTGTAAAAGATATGTACATGCTTATTTGTTACGTTAGCCCATGTATAGCTACTGTGATGTCCCAGTACGGGATATAGTCCCGTACAGTACTTGGGCCCTGTCAATTTGAGTCTCTCTGTGTCCTAGGGGCTCTCCTGCAGTGTCTCCCCATAGTAATATATATTATGTATAGTGTTATGTATAAAGGACCTTTAACCCCTTAAGGACCAAGGACGTACTGGTACGTCCTTGGTCCTGCTCTTCTGATATAACGCGGGGTTACACAGTAACCCCGCGTCATATCATGGCGGGCCCGGCGTCATAGTGAAGCCGGGACCCGCCTCTAATAGCGCGCAGCGCCGATCGCGGCGCCGCGCGCTATTAACCCTTTAGCCGCGCGCTCAGAGCTGAGCCGCGCGGCTAAAAGTGAAAGTGAAAGTTCCCGACTAGCTCAGTCGAGCTGTTCGGGATAGCCGCGGCTAATCGCGGCATCCCGAACAGCTGACAGGACAGCGGGAGGGCCCCTACCTGCCTCCTCACTGTCCGATCGCCGAATGACTGCTCAGTGCCTGAGATCCAGGCATGAGCAGTCATGCGGCAGAATCGTTGATCACTGGTTTCTTATGAGAAACCAGTGATCAGCATAGAAGATCAGTGTGTGCAGTGTTATAGGTCCCTATGGGAGCTATAACACTGCAAAAAAAAAGTGAAAAAAAAAAGTGAATAAAGATCATTTAACTCCTCCCCTATTAAAAGTTTGAATCACCCCCCTTTTCCAATAAAAAAAAAAAACACAGTGTAAATAAAAATAAACATATGTGGTATCACCGCGTGCGGAAATGTCCGAATTATAAAAATATATCATTAATTAAACCGCTCGGTCAATGGCGTGCGCGCGAAAAAATTCCAAAGTCCAAAATAGTGCATTTTTGGTCACTTTTTATATCATTTAAAAATGAATAAAAAGTGATCAATAAGTCCTATCAATGCAAAAATGGTACCGTTAAAAACTTCAGATCACGGCGCAAAAAATGAGCCCTCATACCGCCCCATACACGGAAAAATAAAAAAGTTATAGGGGTCAGAAGATGACAATTTTAAACGTATTAATTTTCCTGCATGTAGTTATGATTTTTTCCAGAAGTCCGACAAAATCAAACCTATATAAGTAGGGGATCATTTTAACCGTATGGACCTACAGAATACATATCAGGTGTCATTTTTACTGAAAAATTTACTACGTAGAAACGGAAGCCCCCAAAAGTTACAAAACAGCGTTTTTTTTCAATTTTGTCGCACAATGATTTTTTTTCCCGCTTCACCATAGATTTTTGGGCAAAATGACTGACGTCATTACAAAGTAGAATTGGTGGCGCAAAAAATAAGCCATCATATGGATTTTTAGGTGTAAATTTGAAAGAGTTATGATTTTTTAAAGGCAAGGAGCAAAAAACGAAAATGCAAAAACGGAAAAACCTCCGGTCCTTAAGGGGTTAAGGACCTTTGAGTTGTCACATGATGATGTGTTCACATGATGTGTTTGTTACCCAGAGAGCACCAGCTAACCAGGTGACCTGCAGCTTGACCTATGGGCTTCTAGCTTCTGCCCCCCTTTATAAGAGGGGCAGCGATTACAATCTCTCTCTTAGATCCTAAGGTACAGTTAAGACCAGACGTCTCAGAGCTAGTGTCCAGCACATTTGGAGGCCACAAGCCTACCTACAGCCACATGCCAGTAAGTCAAGTCTTCTATGCCTGCTGTCACGACCTACAGTCAAGTCAAGTGTAAAAGTCAAGTCTATTATAGTCAGCGTGGCTGCCCTAAAGTCTGTTAAAGTCGCTACAAGTCCCAGCAAGCTGTGAGGTCCTTCTGTGTTACTGACCACCACTCTGGGATCCTGGCCTAGCTGTAAAGACTATTTCCATCTGTCTACCTCAGTAAAGCTACCGTTAACCCTAACCTGGTCTTGGAATATTATTGCCCTGCCTAACCATGGGATATCGGTACTACAGTTTGGGTGGTTACCGGGAAAACCACGCCCTAGCGTCACAAACATTTAGGGGTGAATAACACCTTGCCCCTGCCCTATACCTCATCTCCTCACACCCCGTGGCCCACCACACTACCTTATTTTTTAGATTAAAAAAGTAGAGGATGTCTGGCACTTCACTGCGGATATATATAGTCCCTGTAGATGCAGGTGCAAAGGTGGATGTCCCCACGCGTGTCCAAGCGTGAAGGTGCAGATCACATCAATAGTGCACATAACAATGGTCAAAGGAGGATTGGATATAGAAGATCGCACTCACCACATCAGCTCGGAATTCTTTATTGTGACGTGCGGCAGGTACAAGAAACTCAGAAGCGGGGGCGCCTCCATGGGATGGTGCCCGTTTTGCGCAGCAAGCGCACTTCGTCTAGCCAACGCTCACTGAATGAACAGGGAGGCGGAGAATATTATCATATGACTACAAGTGCTGCAATCAGCACAATTTTCACCTTAGTGATTCAACAGGTAAATGTAACATAATCACATAACATGCAAAATATTATAAAAATGAACTATAATCATTCCTATCATTCAGTCCTAGTGGTCCTAGTGCTAACTTGGCAATCCATCTGGCTTCGCATTGTAGAAGGATTTTGTGGATCTACCCATTACGGGATGGATTAACCACATGGAGTTATGCTACCGCAATCGCTATTGTGTTTCTCTTGTATATGGGCGATAAGGTGGGGAGCACCGTGTCCTGATCGGACTGAATAGAAATGTTCTCGGACTCTGATGAAGAGTTTTCTAATTGTTTTACCTACGTAGTAAAACCTGCAAGGGCATATTAAAGAGTACATTACATATGATGATCGGCAGGTAATGATTTGATTCAGTGTATGAATGTGTCCCCCGAATTTTGTTTACTGAAGAAGGGGGTCGTTTTGAGCACCCTGAAACGTGTCTAGGCTTTGATTCTGTCTGAACAGAGCAATATAGAGACGCACTGCTTTTATAGAAGTCGGCACACTAATTGGTAAAACAAGCAAAAAAAAAACAAAAAAAACTCAAAACACAATACCACGCCATTCCACACAATATTTCAAGAATAGACTTCTATTTGGGGGGGGGGGGGGGGGCGTATACCATAGCATACAATCTTTTTTTATTTTCTGTGATACAGAAAAGAAGGGCATGCGGAACTTTTCTATCTCACAAAAAATCATACACAATTGTACAGGGGACACAAACAAGTCCAAACTTACATACTTTTGGCAACTTTTGCATAATGGAAGTTTATGGGTACACCACAGCATAAGTTTAAGTACCGTTTAATCATATCTCCCAGCGTAGGCTGTTGTATACCAGCCCTAACTTTAATGGTACAGTCAGGCTAGGTTTCCATTTGGTTTTTTTCCTGCTTTTTTTCACAGAAAAAATGCCAGTGCAATTTCCTTTTTTCTGGCGTTTTTGCATTTGAGTAGAAATTGCATTGGCGTTTTTTTCAAAATGTGTTGGGTACCAAAAAAAAAAAAAAAAGGATGCAGTAGGGATGGGAAAAAATGTAACGTAAGTAATAAAGTGTGTGTATGTTTCACTTTTTTTCTTCTCTATTTTTTATATAGTACTACTACTCCCAACATGGAACTGACTGTAGTACCTGTACTAATATACATATTGCCCGGGTGTCACTCCTGACACCCGGTGCGATCGCCCATAATATAGCAGAGATGTGGAGCGGCTCTATACAGCGCATCTCTGTTCTGTACTCCGGCCAGTGATGTGAATAGAACATCACTCGTTCATATTTCCCACCCAGAGTGGGGATTGGCCAGATGGTTGCAGCCAATCACAGCTCTGTTCCATTCACATCACTGGCCCGAGTATAGTGCAGAGATGTGAGCGCAGGAGAAAACCGCTCCCCATCTCTGCTATAGACAGGACGATCACAGCGGATGTCAGTAGTGACATCCACTGTGATGTGTCCTTAACTGCAGGTACTACTACTCCCAACATGAAGCACACTCTTCTCCATGCTGGGAGCTGTAGTACCTGCATTAATAGACAGATCACAGCGAGTGTAACTTCTGACACATGATGCGATCTGTCTATTAATGCAGGTACTACATCTCCCAGCATGGAGCACAGTGTGCTCCATGTTGGGAGCAGTAGTACCTGCAGTTAAGGAAAGATCACAGATGTCACTACTGACACCCGCTGTGATCCTCCTGTATAATGTATAGATGCGGCCGGCCGCTCTCCTATGGTCCCCTGCACTGACGTATATATACAACTATTCATATTTCCCACAGAGTTGTGATTGGCTGGAACCATCTGGCCAATCACACTTCTCTGTGGGAAATATGAATATGTGTATATAGGGCAGTTTAGGGGACCATAGAAGAGCGGCCAGTCGCATCTATACATTATACAGAAGGATCGCAACAGGAGATCTGTCTGTTAGTACAGGTACTACTACTCCCATCATGGAACAGTGTGTTCCATGCTGGGAATAGTATAGTAATACTACCTAAAAAATGTAAAAAAAAAAAAAGGGAAAAACACACACACTACATTTTTATTATTGTCGGCTACATTTTTAGTGCTTTACCCGCTCACATAAATTGATCCCTGTTTAAAAATTAATAAACATTACGTAATAAAAAAGATAAATTTGATTAGATACAATTTTTTCCATCACTACTGTAAAAATGCCAAACTGAAAAACGCCAAGTGAATCTGGCATTTTGCAGTTTACTATTGACTTGCAGCTAACATCTGGACACGGAACTGGCGTTTTTTACGGCGTTTTTGCAAAAAAAATCTCAGTGGAATTTCAGCAGAATTCCAGCCTCAGTCTTCAACAAATTTGCAACAAATATTGGTCACATGTGAACATACCCTTCAACAAAAAAAAGTCTGTGCTCTGAAGGGATTAATACATCACACATACATATAATTACATTTAACCCCCTAACAACAAAGGACGTATATTTACGTCCTCCATCGGCTCCCGCGATATGCCGCGGGA